>NC_060275.1:25401544-26001544 GCF_021613505.1 Equus quagga | reverse complement strand
TCTACACAGTTTAGAGAAATTTATACTCTAAACAGCAATGGATGAGAGTACGTGTTTTTCTACATCCTTACAACACAGTGGATTATCAAACCTTTTTATCTTTGCCAACCTGATATGTGAACAATAGTATCTCACTGGAGTTTTAATTTACATTTCTCTTGTGAGAGAGATTGAGTACTCTCTTCAAAAGTGTTTAAAAAGTCATTAAAGAAACTTTACAAAAATAAATAAATGCTTAAAAAAGTATTTAAAAGCCATGTATATTGCTTTTCTGCAAATTATCTGTTCATATTCTTTGTTTTTCTATTGTGTTTTTGGTCTTTTTCTTATTGATTTGTAGGAACTCTTTATACACTAAGGGGTTGGCCATTTGCCTAAGACAAGAGTTTCAAATATCCATCCACCCCCTACCCTCATTGGTAATTTGTGTTCGACTTTGCTTATGGTGCTTTTTGCTTTGCCAAAAATGTTTTATTTCTATGTTTTTAGATTTCTCACACTTTTTTATTTTATGGTTTTGTGTTAGAAAGGGCTTCTCCACTCTGATAATTTTTTAAAATTCTCCCATTTTGGGGGATAGTTTATGGTTTTATTTTTCATGTTTACATATGCTATCAGTCTGTTGAAAGCTTGAGATATGAATCCTACATTATCTTTTTCTCATGGTTACCCAAATGTCACAACGATTTGTTCAATAATCTTTTCCTTGTAGATTTAAAATTCCATCTTTATCAGACATCAGTTAAGAGAAGATTTTAAAGATTTATTTATTTTCTTTTTCTCCCCAAAGTGCCCCCAGTACATAGTTGTATATTTTTTTAGTTGAGGGTCCTTCTAGTTGTCACATGGAGGATGCCACCTCAGCATGGCTTGATGAGCAGTGCCATGTCCACGCCCAGGATCTGAACTGGTGAAACCCTGGGCCACTGAAGCGGAGCCCATGAACTTAACCACTCGGCCATGGGGCCGGCCCCATAAGAGATTTTAAGAGATGGGAGATACTAGAGAATATTTGCATAGCTGTGAGTTGTCCAGTTGAGAGAGAGAAATTCACTCTGCAAGAAAGAAGGTATAATCGTAAGAGGCAAGTTGTGGAAAAGGAGAGAGGAAATGGATCCAGGGCACAAGTGTGTGTGTACAGGTTGTCCTTAGAGCAAGGCAAGAGCAGATCATCCGAGATAACAAGAGAGGACTTGGAGACTGTGGGATGCATGCAGCTAGTTTGGTAGACCTGGTGATGGGAAGATAATAAGAGGAAACGTGGTTGATATTAAACAGCACTTTGACTTGGGCACCGTTTTAAGCATTTCACATGGGTTTTCTCACTGAGAAAACTTTGAGCGTCTGCTTAAAGATCCTGTGAAGTAGGTGTCCTTACAGTTCATATTCTCTTAAACCAGAAGAGGGATTTTGGCGATAGGCTGTTTACTGAACATCTCAGTGAGCATGTACCCTTCTTATGTGGGTCCCAGAGTGAGAGATTGGGAGATTCTAGGGTCAAACTAAGGAGTGGATAATAATAAAATCAGGAGAGGGATGTGACACTGATGATGGGAATGGAAGTGAGAAAAGGCTCTATAAAGAGAATCTGGCAGTAGAAGACAGTAGAATTTTTTGTAACAGACGAGTTCCTGAAGGCGCTGCATAATGCAAGACTAATTTCCCTTGGCAATGAACATAAAATAAGAGGGAATGTAGTCCTAATACACCTAAATATGCAACCATCATAACATCCTACTTATTTTTTTTCAGCATCGTCTCCAAAATTTCACAGCATGGTGCTTAAGAACACAGACACTGGAGCCAGACTTTCTGGTTTCAAATCCCATCGTCTCTCTCATCTTCAAGGACTGCCATTCACTAGCTGTGTGACCTGGAGAAAGTACTTAAGTTCTCTGTGTCTTGGTCTTCTTATCTTTATCTTTATTTATTTGTAAAATGGAAACAATGATAATAGGACCTACCACATAGGGTTGTTATGAGGATTAAACGAGTTAATATTTATATGGCACTTAGAATGGTGCCTGGTACACAGAAAGTGCTACACAAGTACTTATTAAATAAAAAATCATTAACTATGTTTCTGAGAAGGATTTCCTAAATTAACAGTGTGGCATCTCATGGGTTTCTTATTTTTTTCTTTTTTCACAGCTTTTTCATAGCATTTTATCACCTCTAAATTCTGTTGAAAAGTTATTGATATTTTTGGGTATTTTTCCAGCATTAGTGTTAGCACCCCATCTTAGTGGAGGACATAGTTTTAGGATATAGAAAATACCTTTAAAGTTATAACAGTGAATAGCACAATAGTTACTAAAATCACTTACGTGCTCACAAACATAGTGTTGAGCGAAAGCAGTCACACATAAAAGAGAATGATTGTATTTATAACATTTCATTTACATAAGACAAAAACTAACCTTTTCTGTAAGAAGTCAGGATGATGGATGCCCTTGGAGGGGGGCAGAATGACTGGAAGGTGGTACAAGGTGGTTTTTGGGTGCCGATGTTCTGTTTCTTAATCTGGGTGCTGTTTACACAGTTTCTTAGGCTGCATGCTGGTGCAGTTTATGAAAATCCTAGAATTGTACACATATTACACGTGTCCTTTTCTCTCTATATGTTATTATTCTTCAGTATTATTCTTCATTTGTATGAAGTTTCAATACTTTCAAATAACAGCATGTGCATTGGTTTGCCTGGGTTGCCGTACCACAGTACCACAGACGGGATGGCTTAAAGAACAGAATTCGTACAATTTCTGTCTTGTTTTTTTTGTCACTCACTCACAAATCCATTCAACTAAGAAGCCATTACATGTACAGGGTGGGCTATGTACTGTCCATATATAGTAAATGCCAAGGACCATCTCCTGCCTAATTAGGTAGATAGCAAGGCACAGACACGTTTTATGAAGAAGTAAAAGCAATGCAAGCAATGTCATAAAACAACATGAGATTCATGCCCCAAAGAGTTGCGCAGATCTTAAGCAATATTGGTGACTTCTTTCTATGGCATAATGGAAGCTTTGGGGCATAGAAGGGAGAACACACCAATACTGGTTGAATAAATGCTACAATAGCCTTTAAAGTTTCGGCTGACGATGGACTGGGTCAGCTGGGTTAGACTGGGAGAAGGGGAAGGAGTATACCAGGAATCGTGGCTGGCTGCTTTACATTTGCCAGTTCATGGAGCCTCATGACTGGATGAGGTAGGTGTTGTAGGTTGGGCTCCCCAGGACGCAGTCTGAGACAGAGATCAAGTACTCATGGGTCTAGTACTGTGGAAAGGAGGGTAAGGGAAGAGGATTGATCAGAGGGCTGAGTCAGGCTGTGACACATCCAGTGAAGTCTTCAGCCAGCTCCCCACCCTCACCCTAGGGAATCTTGAGCTGGATGCTCCTTCAAAGTTGTCCCAAGTCTGGTGAGGGGCTGGGCCTTTACACCCTCCATGAATTGGTCACTGCATATGGGCTGCCCCAGGAAGGAGATATGACCTTGGGTGAGGCAATTTTCTTCAGTCAGTCCTCAAGGGGATGGACAGCTAAGGAATGACAGCATTCCTAACAGATGGAGAATAAGTCCTTCATTCCTGAAGAGAGATCTGGGAGACACATCCTGGTGTCCGCCGCAGTCGGGATTATTGTTTCCTTCTATAGATAAGAAAACCAAAGTTCAGAAGGGGCAGAGCTAGGATCTGAACCTAGATCTGCCCTCAGTGCCTGTGTTTTTCTTCACCATCCTCACTGGCAGTTCTGCACATTTCTGCCTTCCCAACTGCTTACCAGTGACCTCTGCGTTTCCTGGTGACCCCCGGCTCACTATGGCTAGCCTCCCTTCCCCATCCTGCCTTGGAGCAATCCATCTCTTGATTGGCTGTCAAGCTTTACTCTAGCTTTTGCAATGCTCTTCAGGGCCTGGTCCACAATGGCACTTTCTTAGTCCACTGCTGCTGCACTCATCAAGATGGACCTAATGAAAACAGTGTTGGAGAAGATTATTCTGGCTCTGAGGTCCTGAGGGGATTGGTGAGGCCAGGAACCTGAGATTGGATTCTGGCAGAGCACCAGAAATGCTGTAGCAGATATTCAAGCATGAGGTAATAAGAGTTTGGCAAGAGCGAAGAAGGTGGGAATGGAATAGCAACAGCCTTTGGGCTCCTCAGACAAGATTTAAACACAGCTCCTCTGAGTCCTTCTATTGGATTCTCCTTACTGGTGACCACTGTGGCCTCAATTACTATGTAGATCTCCAGGGAGCAGCAGGAAACAACAAATCTTTTCAAAGCCTTTCAAAATGGTAGCCGTTCTCCTCACTGACACGACAAAGACAAATGTCAAGTGGGCCCTGCAGGAGTTTGACAGTTTGTCCAAACAACTGTTTCTAGTCAAGGCTATTGGCCAATATGGATTAATCAGACCATCTTCTCAGCAAGGAATGTCTCTGGGGATTTTCAGATGGGTGAATATTTAATGTTCTGTCTTTTAGCATTACCATCTACCTCCCCTGCCCCTTCGTATAATACTCTTTGAGAGTTGGCTCTTGGGCCTCAAGGAGAGTCAGGGGAGGAAAGTCTTAAACCCTTGGCAGGGATTCACTCTGCTCTCCTCAGTCTGAGCCTCCCATACAATGCCATTTGAGCTTCACTTGGAAATTGGCTTTATTTCCCAGGAAAGGGGTATTCTTTACAGAACAATAAGGAAAATGTAATCCCTTACTCAGGGGGGTGGAGTCCTTTTCTTTGCTTCTCAGGAAGGTGTGCTGCTGCCATCTCCCCTCTGTCTCCTGGTCTGTCTTTGCTGTACCTCCCAGAGCTAGCACTGGGGTGGAAGGGGATCCTGTAGAGGGATATTGGCATCTGGGAGCTGGGGATGGAATTCCACTTCTGCCCAGCTGGGTGTCTCAGTGCCAGTTATTTGGTTTCTCTGAGCTTTGCACCTTTATCTGTAAAAGGAAGATAATACCAGTTGTACTGGGTTTCTGGGAAAGTTGTAAGAGGAAGTTAAAAGACATAGTGGATAGCACAAGATAGATATTCATATTGGCTGATTCCTCCTTTCTCCCTCCTTCTCCTTAGAATTTATTCTTAGACATCGTCTAATCTGATTCTTTTCCCGAAGCAAGGATTTCCTCTGTGACATCCTGCACTGGTTACCCTCTTGGTGTCTCCTCCAGATCCATTCTCTGGTGTCTGTGCCCTGCTCTGTGCCCCATGAGGCTCAGCCTACCGAATGTCACCCAGGCCTCCCTGCCAGCTGACTTCTGGCTGGTTTTGGTCAATGGCGAGCATGGGCAGGAGCTGGGAGGTCAGCGGGAAGGAGGTTGGGCTATTTCTTCCCAGTTCCCTTGCCACCAGGTTCTAGAGGGGCTGCATCCCTCTGACACTGCAGCCCCTTCCAGATTGCCCCTAATTCCGAGCTCAGATCTCCCCAGGTTCCATTATAGTACCTCCTGGTCCTGTCAGTCCTGGGCGTGGAAATGTCTTTCTGTTGTTGCCAGTCTCCGAGTGCCTCAATGTTCCTTGTTAGTTCCCTTAACTTTGCCCACATCTCCCGAGTTCCCTAAAACCTCTTCTGGTGAACTCTCTGCATGGAATTCTTTTCCGCTGGCATCCAAACAGAAGGTTAGCCACCCTCTATTTGAATATTTCCAGGGACCAGACTCAATATTTATCTTTTTCACTCCTATTTTTAAAATAATGATGTACTTGGGCTGGCCCCGTGGCCGAGTGGTTAAGTTCATGCGCTCCGCTGCAGGCGGCCCAGTGTTTCGTTGGTTCGAATCCTGGGCGCGGACATGGCACTGCTCATCAGACCACGCTGAGGCAGCGTCCCACATGCCACAACTAGAAGAACCCACAACGAAGAATACACAACTATGTACCGGGGGGCTTTGGGGAGAAAAAGGAAAAAAAAAAAATAAAATCTTTAAAAAAAAAATAATGATGTACTTGAGAATGGAACAAATATTTATGCTGCATCTACTATATGTTGAATGCTATGCACACGTCGTCACACTTACTCTCCATAACGACTCTGTAGGGAAGATGTGCTAGCCATGTTTCACAGAGGATGGACTCGAGACTGGGGAAGTTCAGTAACTTGCCCTGGATCCTACAGCTATTGGGCAGCACAGGATGCATTTGGTGAAGAGCTAGGTCAGCCTGACTCCAGCATTTGCTCTCTTTTCATTTCTCCTGCTTGCCATGGGGGAGAATTCCAGAAAGGGAAAGCTGGAAATTTGCCTTGGATTTTGCAATTTTGCCAAAGGCTAGTTTGGAAAGCAAATTTAATATTGTTCACAAAAATCTCTTTTGAATATGGTCCTGTTGTGAGGTGGCTGAGTGACAACACAGGCCACTAGATGGCACCAGTTCAGCGTTGGGTGAACTTCCCCCCCCCCATCATCATTGTTGTGGGCAAAGGGTGCGACGAGTAGCAAGTTCTGTTTACTTTGACATGTAAATATGACTTTGATCTGATGAACTATGTATTTCCTGTAAACTGGACCGACTTTTAAGCTTTTCAGAGATGAGGCTGTGAATGGGCAGGGGTTGTGGGATGGGTGAGGATTGGGGATGGGGAAGTGAAGACGCTGAGAATGATGAAGCGTCAGTCCCAGGGAAGCCTGGAGGCGTGGTGGGGTGAAACGGTGCTTTCGAGGCACATCTTCAGCAGGATAGTGTCTAGGCATTGCGCGAAGTTTAACCACTCCGGTACCACCATTCTTGTCACCACCAACTGGTTTGTGACAGTAGCAAGAAGCTTCCCCTTCTTTTTCCTTTCAATCCTGGATTTAGCTGCTGAATACTTCCTCTTGTACATGGCCTTTCCAGAATACATAGCCAAGTGGGAATATCTGCCAATTCCTCTGATTTGGACAGGGTTTCGGCTGCAGTGGGGCTTCCCCTTCTTAGGCATCTTGGCCTTGAGGTTACCCTTCTTAACCTTGCCACCAGCATCAGCTTTCTTGGCTTCAGGTTTCTTCTCCTTGGTATCCAGCTTCTTGGCTTTTTCACCTGCCATCTTGCAAGATGGGAAAGAGAACGAAGGCCTAAGAATTTCTTTAGGGGAGAGGATTTTCCATTGTTGCTCCCTGGCTGACAAATGCCCTTTCATTCCCACTTATCCTTCGGGGTGATTTCTATAGTGGTCATATTTTTTTGGAATAAAAAGTTGAGACGTAAGATCAGACAAGTACCTGTGACCTGTGCCTGGATGGTGCTCCTGTCCTGGAAAATATGGACGCTGTTGTCACTGCAGCTGGTCCAGGGCTCCTTGTCTTTCCCCAAGTCCCCATGCCTTCCCTCACTCCTCCCGGTGTGAGGCCTCTGGTGCCTGGCCTCCTCACTTCAGAGTGCCTCCATCCCCCCACCCTTCCCAGGGCTTGCTCCCATGGGGCTCTGGCTCTCAGCATCCACTGGGCTCTCTCTCTAACGTTGGGCTTTCCCAACTCCTCTTTTTCTTCCCTTAACTCTTTTTCACTGTCCCTTTCTTCTCCTTTTTGCCATCAAAGTTCTCCTAAGATTAGTTACTGAGATTTCCTCACCACTTAGTTCAGTTCACTAAAATTTAATTAGCACCTACAATGTGTGAGTGATGTGCTAGATGAGGAAGATAAAAACAATGTGGTCCCTGCCTCTAAAACTCTTTGGCTCAGACCTAATTAAGAGAAATACCCTGGGATACATGCAGTAATGCAGGCGTGGTCTAACTAGGCTGAGCACAGAGGGGAGAGTCCTTATTTCTGGATATGATGATGATAGTCACCATTTACTGAGCCCTTCAGGTACTAGAATTTGGCATATTAAAATCTTGATGTCGCTTCTTCAAACTAGGCCCCTGACGTAAATTGGCTTTCTTTTCTTTAGTCTGCTTTCTGCCACCATTTAGATGCCATTCCTTTCTAAAGCCCTCCATGACAGGGCCTTTTGTAGACCTAACCTTCTCAGGTACTGCTCCATGCTCCATATTGCCTTCCCCATCAAAAACAAAGCTGTGCGCCCTCCCTCAGAGCCCTGTATTTACTTCCCAGGGTGGCAGCTCTAGGAAGATCATCCCTCTGTATCTGTAGGGGATTGGTTCCAGGACCCCCTGTGGATGGATATCAAAATTTGCAGATGCTCAAATCCCTTATATAAAATGGTGTAGTATTTGCATATAACCTATGCACATCCTCCTGTATACTTTAAAACATCTCTAGATTAATTATAATACCTAATACAATGTAAATAGTTGTTCTACTGTATTGTTTGTGGAATAATAAAAAGCAAAAAACCTCCGTACATCTTCGGTACAGATGCAACTATCACAGGCCTTTCAATCCACAGTTGGTTGAATCCATGGATGTGGAACCACAGATATGGAAGGCAGACTGTACTGTTTCCTGAAAGACCCTTCTCAGCTAAGTAACATAAGTTCATTTTAATGAAGATGTGGAAAGGCAATTCTTTGATGTGAAGGATTCTGGGTCATAAACGTTTTGAAGATTAGTGACAAACTAGAAAAACTCTGGGGAGGGTAGACCAATGGATGGAGGTGTTGGTGCTGGTGAAATGTCATACGAGAAGCAGTAAAGCAAAAACAAAAACAAAAGCAGACTACCGATGATAGAACACTTACTTATCATATGCCAAGCATTGGCTGAGAATTTTGCTAGTATTATCTCAGAGCATCTCAGAATATTAGTTTTCTAGTGCCACATAACAACATCACCACAAACTTACTGGCTGAAAACAATACACATGTATTTTACAGTTTCTGCATGTCAGGAGTCCAGGCAAGGTTGGATTCTCTGCAAACGTGCAATCAAGGGCTGTGTTCTCATCTGAAGGCTTGACTGGGAAATGATCTGCTTCCAAGCTCACATGGTTGTTGGCAAGATTCAGGTCTCTGCTGGTTGTCAGACTGAGGGCCTCAGCTTCTCACTGGCTATCAGCCTGGAGGCCATCATCAGTTCCTGGTTAGTTGTTGACCAGAGGCTTCCTTTAGTCTCTTACCATTTGGGCGTCACCAACATGATTGCTTACTACATCAAAGCCAGCAAGGATAGTGTCTGCTAGCAAGATGGATGTTAGAATCTTATGTAACATCATTGTGGAAGTGATATCCTGTCACCTTTGCTGTATTCTAGGGGTTGGAAGCACATCACAGGTCCTGCCCATACTTAAGGGGAGGACTTACACAGGGGAATGAGACTGGGGTTGGGCATAATAGGAGCTGTCTCAGAGTCTGTCTGCCCCAGCATCTCTGAAGTGGACATTTCTATTCTCACCATACAGGTAAGGAAAAGGAGATTAGAAAGATTAAGTAACTTGCCCAAGGGCACTTAGGTAGAAAGTTGTAGAGAAGGGATTCCGAACGTGGATTTGAAGCTCATAACCATTGTGTGACACTAAGGTAAATTGCAGGTGTTTGGCCTGGATCAGAGAAGACTTAGAGGTGGGATTCATATTAATAGTCTTTCGGGACTTGGTTGCCACGTGGATGAGGGTGCATGCTGAACTAAAACCAACAGGGAGGAATGATCGGGAATAGATTTAGCATCAAAGAAAGGGCTTCTAGCATTTACAAGGACCTGAACAGAATGAGCTGGCTACCTCCTGAAGTGGCGTGTTCCCTTCGTTACCTGGGTTCAACCAGCCTCCACGGCAGGATGAACCCTGCCCAGGAGACCAGAGGGGACCCCACCCCTGGATGAGGATCTGCTGGGTAGGATTTAAGATCTCGGGAGCAGAGAGTCTATATTTCTTAGAGGATATTAATGGTGGACATTGTAGCGCTCAGAAGCCAGGTGAAGGAGATATCCTGCAAGAAGCTGAACTTCACCCTGCTTGTGAATCTATACAGGCCCCCCTGGAAAGGTCCCCAGAATGCTCCCCCTTTTCTCCACCAACAGTCTGCCCAAGAGTAAAGGTCACGATGATGGCAGCAGTTACTTCCACGTGGAAGTGCCCTCTGAGGGCCTCAAAGAAACTTTCCTTAGAGTTTTATTCTCCTGACTGATAAGGAGACTGACTGACTAGGGTAGAGAGAGTGGAAGCCACAGTCCCATATCTCTTGGTAGGTCACACTCAATTCTTTCCTGCTCACATCAGCTGGGGTTGCAACAGCTCCTAGTTATAGTGTATCTGAGCTGGTCACCCGATGGCAGAGTCTTGTGCCTTTGGAGGCCTTAGACCAATGAGCTGAAGTGAACACCTCACCCCACTCTTGACTGCCCCTACAACAAATTCCTTGTCTCACTGATCATGCTTTTGTGTGCAGCTGAAATTATGCCAAACGTTACCAGTTCTGGGACAAGGTACATAACTTTGCATACATAACGAAGCGTCTTTCCTTTATTTATTTATTTTGCTGAATAGAATTACGATTAGTTTCTCTGTGAGTTTCTGAGATATAGTCAGATAGACCTGAGTGCCAGCTTTTGTATGATCATATTAATCCTCCTAAAATGGTTCAGCCGATGCATGGTTAACGCTTTGCTTGTTCATACTCTCTCAGGCAGAAATGTAATTTGAGGAAAACACAGAGTGTGTGCGTGTATATGTGTGTGTGTGTGTGTGCGTATGAGAGTGGTCCCCACTTTCTCTGCTTTTCTCCCACTGTACCAGTTAGCCTGGTTTGTTCACTCTCCTTGTGCCTCTGGGCCTTTGTTCCTGTTGATGCTCTCACCTGGAAAGCCTTATCCATTTCTCTCGTTCAGTGAACAGAGCAGCAACGAGGGCACCAGGAAATCCAGCTCCAGCCCCAATTCTGGCATTGGCATGCAGGGTAACATTGGTCAGAACACCTGGCCTCTTAGAACTTCCATTCCTGATGTGTGGCGGGAAATTTTTATTGACGCAAACTGAACCCACCTGGACAGTGGGACGACCTGCCGGAACCACCCACCCTGCTGGGTAGCTGGAAGGATGAAATGATACAGCAGAAGTGAAAGCAGCTCATTTCTTGACTCCTGTCCATCATCAGTGCTCAGGCCAGAGCCTTCGGAGAGACTCCATCCCACAGTGACTGCTCTCCTCTCATTTGTCACTTATTTAGCCTTATCCTACGTTGCTAATTTATGATCTGCTTTATCTACTCTTCTTGTGCATAAGCTCTTTTTCTGCTCCTTCAAATCCTTTCAATGCCTAGTGTGATGACTCAGTCATAACTGGTTTAGTCTTTGTGGATTGACTGCTTAATTGAAGCTGGGATCCCTGGAAGGAGACACTTTAAAGGGACCACCCAATGCAAGGACTTTAGTTTTGAGATCATCTTGTGCTGCCTTTCATAGTGGAATGAAAATGAATAACACAGTCGGAATGAATAATTCAATGTGTCATGAGTTGAGAAGGGAGAAAAAAAGAGGATATCTATACATGTCATTTTCAATCATCTTGACTTGAATTGCCTGGTCTTATTTGGTCAAACAATGGAAGCCAGAGGAAAATGGTCAACCTTATTACTTGGTTCTTTGAGACAAAGTAACCGGCTGACTGGCTGTCCTTTCCACTCAGCAGAATTTGCTGGCCTTGGAAACCACAATAGGTCACTGAACTGAGGCAAATAAGATCACACCCAGGGAGGAAACAGCAACCTGGCAACGTCTTCATTTTTGACTTGTTGGTGTGACTGTTCACAAAGAAGATACAGAAGAGAAAAGACTTGGGGAGTGGGACAGGGAAAAAGAAAAAGTCAGATCAGGAGGACGGGCCAGGAGGACACAAAGGAACCTATCAGTTGATGCTCAGGGAGTATCTGAAGTGTCTGTGGGAGGACCAGGCAGGGCTTGCCCCGCATGCTGAGAGAGGACGGGCTAGACTTGCCTTCCTCCCGGCTCTGCTCCCAGAGTGAGGTTAGTGGCCAGCTCCCTCAACTGATTCGCACACCCTGCCCTTTCCCCAGCAGGCAGCAAAGGTACCTCACCTCTGCCTTTGCACAAGCCTGGGCTCAGAGACTCCTTCAAGCTCTCAAGTCAAGGTTCTCCAGAGAAACAGAACCAACAGCATGTTTACATGGGTAGCTGTAAGGAGGCTGGCAAGTCCAAAATCCACAGGGTATGCTGGCAGGCTGGAGACCCAGGGAAAAGCTGCCGTTTGAGTCCAAAGGTAATCCACTGGCAGAATTGACTCTTCCTTGAGGAACCCCATCTTTTTTCTCTTAGGGCCTTCAGCTGATTGGATGAGGCCCACCCACATTGTGGAGGGTAAACTGCTTTGCTCAAAGTCTGCTGATTTAAAAGTTCATCTCATCCAAAAAAATACATTCACAGAAACATCTAGAATAGTGTTTGATCAAATATCTGGGTGTCATGGCCCAGCCAGTTGACACATAAAATTAACCATCACACCTGGGAAGGAAAGAATGTTTGATGGGAGAGCTGATTTTGGAGGGAGGGGAGTGGTTTCTCTCTTTTTTTCTTTCCTTTTTAGATATTATTTATTTATTTATATTTTCAAACAAATACAGACACATGGCAAACAATCCAAAAGGTCTAGGAAGGTATATAGTGAAAAGTGAGTCTCTCGCCCACCCCTAACCTGTTTCTTGGGCGTTCTTTCAGAGATATTATATGAGTATATAAGCATATTCTCAGAGAGAGTAACATACTATACACACTTAACATGCTATATTTTGCTGTTTTCTTCACAAAACAAGAAAAATTGGAGTTTTTCTATATCAATCTGCTTTGATCTACTGCATTCTTTTTAATGGTCACATAGTAATCTATAGTGCATTTATGCCGTCTCCTAAGTGTTGTGAGTGTGGGTTGTCTCCAACCTGTTGCTATTGAAAACTGTGTTGCAACAAACGTTCTTACACATCTGTCCTTGAAGCAGCCCTTCCGCTATGAATGGCTGTGACTCCCCTAATGCATCCTTCAGGTGAGGTCAATAAAGTTTTTCTGACATAGTCCTGACATCCCTCTGGGTCATGCCTTGCCTTCACTCAACCTTTCTGCATAAAGCTACTGCCTCTCCTGCAGGCTCAAATCCTCTGTCCAGTAAGAAGTTAATCTCCCTCTGGTTTCCTGAGACTTCACTCAATTGGACAGTGTCTGCCTCTGGGTCTTTATCCCACTCCAAACGTGGTTCTTCAGATTCAGCCAGGCTTGCTCTTTGTTCAAGAGAGCCAGTATATTTTTCTAAGCTTATTTCAGAGGCAGCAGCATTCAAATTCAAATTTCTCCTGGCACTTGGCTGCAGTCAAAGTGACTGAGGAGAAAAGATTGTAACCAGACAGGCTGCACAATCCCCTTGACTGTCGGAGAGTTTTGTTGGCTGCAAATCCTGTTAGCAGGCGTGCAGACATCCTCATTGCTGCAGGGTGAGTTCCATGGGAGGCCATGATAGACAGTGAAGGTTGGGCCACCCCCAGGCCCTGGAAATAAGTTCTGGCACCCAAGGGCCCGAATGATGTGCTAAGGGAGGGGCAGCAGGAGCCGGAAGGGGCTGCAGAAATCACACAGCCCAGCCCTGCTTGTCACAGACGAATTGGAGCTAGCTCTCTGAAATACAAGCTCTGGGTTGCACCCATCATCCCAGGGGAGCTAAACCTTCTGGGGTCAACAAACTCCTTTGAGAATCTGATGAAAGCTTGGGCTCTTCTTCCCAGCAAAATGAACATATGCACAGACACACGATATTTTGCATGCACTGTGTGTTTTGGTTGCCGTGGTGGAGGGGAGTGTATTCTGGGTTAAGAGCCAAATTAAGACGATGCCTGGGAAACTCTTTTGCTCAATACGCTATACAAGTGTCAGGCATTATTATCTTCTCTAGGAGTGCTCAGACCAAAATATTCCTCCACCAACCTGCCTTTAGCTGGACTGGCTTTGAAGTCTACGTTTCTGGAAGGTGCTGGTTGGACTGTGAGGGCTGAGTACTTCCTGGTTTTCCTAGGAAACAGGTGTTCCCGACTCACTGATCTGAAGTGTGGATATGCTTAAATTTACTGTAGCTGCTGAAAACCATCATTCTTCTCACACTGGGTGGCACGTGTCTGGTGTGAACCAGCCACACTGAAAATTCTGAGCTGGCCTCTCTCTGGCTGGCCCAGCCTGGATCCACTGTCCACTCGAGAGTAGATCCAAGAGAACTGGAGCCAGTGGGTGCAAGGGAAGAAAGGGTCTGTTTCATCTCTGTGAGAAAGAACTGTATCTCCCCGCTAACCTTAACGTACATATAACATCATTTCTTCCCAGTGTACCACAGTAAAACTTGTTCATTTTAGAAAATATCGACAGACCAAAAAAAAATCTCCAATAATCCCAACCCTCAGAGTGTTTAACCAGAGTGTTAATATTTTATATTTTGATGTATGAACTCCCAAACACACACACACACACCATGCACATTCCCTACACTGTGATTATACTGTTATGCCTCCTGCTTTAGTTGTGATTATTTCTCTTTAAAAAATTTAAGACTCTTTCAACAACCAAAATGGCTCAATATATGGAATCAGGAGCCTCAAAAACAGTGGGGCCCCAACTGTGGGAGCGTTTCAGCAGAGGTTTGACGGAGGTGTTGTAGAAGAGATATCTGCAGTAGGTGAGCAGTTAGGCTGGAAGCTTTTTAAGGATTCCATGCACTAGAGGCCTTCGCAAAGTTTCCTCTGTGAGTCGCTGGCACTGTTGGGCAGGTGGCCATTGGCTCCCTCCCTTTCTGGCTCACCCTCCTTAATAGGCTCCACAATGTCTTAGCCTGGCTCTCCCGGGAGGCCCTCTTAGGCCAGACAACATGAAATCAGCATTCTTCACTCCGCCTCTGCCTGTATTGTTACCAGCCCCTGGGTAACCGGCTTACTTGCAGAGGCTGTCATTAGTGGAAGCTTTTACTTTCAAGCAGTGACCTAATTGGTTCCTTTCTTAATACAAAAGAGAAGGTATTCCATTTCTATTCTATTGCCATCCTACTGTGGGCACTTTGGGTTTTTTATTTACTACTCCCCAGCTGGTTGGTGTGCGTGCAAGCCCACGTGTGCATGTGCACATCACGAGATGTAGTGTGAGGTTTTAGTTGCCCAAATCATCTTGTTTCAATTATTTCCTCATATTCAAATCATATTCAAATCACACTGACTCATGCTTCACTAAGTAGGCATATGCCTGGGCTTACAAATTATCGTGTGCTGAGAATTTCATTAGTCAAAGTCTGAGGCACAACAAAATCTGAACTTTATCAACTTACTTTAATTTTTAGATTTTGAATTATGAAATATTTCAAGAGTGTAGAAGAGTATGCGAAAATGTAATTGACCTCCATATACCCCACAACACAAACACTTCATTTGATTTAACAAACGTATAATATTTTGCCTTACTTCTTTCAGAATTCACTCCTTTTGCAGGAAATAAAATATTAGAGACCAATGCTTTCATCCCTTCTTGCTTCTCTCTTCAGGTTAACCACTAACTTGGAATTGCATGTTTTTATTCTTTTACTACATATATAAATGTGGCCATAAAAAATATGTTGCATTGTTTTGTTTCTTTTCAAGATTTACTAAATGCTGTCATACTGTAGATACAGTTTGCGGCTTTTGTTTTTCACTTAACACTATGGTTTTGAGATTGATCTGCGTTGGTCAATGAAATTCTCATTGATTCATTTTTAACGTTATACAGTATTCTTTATTCTGAAATGGTACAATTTATTCATCCATTTCGCTAACTGGACAATTAGGTTGTCTCTCTTCCTCCCTTGCTGTTCCTGTTCCAAATAAGGCTGCGGGGAAATTCCATGGACTTTCTCCTTCCTGTGAGCAAGTATGAAAATATCCTCAAGGTATAGATCTCACAGTAGAATTGATGGTTCATAGGGTGTTCATTTTATAGTTGAGGATAAAGGGTATTTTCCCTGTTTATTTTAATTCTTTAAATTGTGGTAAAATGTACATAACATGAAATTTACCATTTTAACCATTTTTAAGTGCACAGTTCTGTGTCATTAAGTACCTTCATGTTGTTGTGCAACTATGCCAGCATCCATCTCTGGAACTTTTTCATCTTCCAAAACTGAAACTCTGTACCCATCAAACAATAATTCCTCTCTCAACCCTCACCCCAGGCCCTTGTTCCTGTTTTAAATAGATGAAGTCACCATTACCCCTTCATTCATTCCATAAATGTTTATTGCATACCTATCATCTTTGGAGTATATAAATAGGTTCATAAAATTGAGTTCCTGCCATCAAGAAACTCCCATCCTCGTCAAAGACACACACAGGAAGAGTTATACGGAACAAGTGGCAGAACCCAAGTGCTGAGAGAGTCCAGAGACAGAGCAATGAATTCAGGGGCCAGGGTGAGGTGAGAGGAGGAGGGGGTGGGAGGCAAGACAGTCTTTAGAAAGGAAAGAATTTTTAAGCTGAACCTTAAGTATGAAATAAGATTTTTCCAGGGAAATGATGGCGGGGAGTGTCATGGATTGTGAAAGTGCCTTCAAAAACCAAACCAACCAAATATATCTCTATTAATCAGGCCTAACCAGGATAAGAGAAACCACTGAAGCATGTGAAACGGAGGGAATTTAATGCTGGGTATTGGTTACACAGGTGATGGAGGAGCTGACTCGCCAAATAGGGGCTGAGGAGGCATCTAGAGAACAGCAACAGGAGGAGGCACCTACCACCTCTGGGTCTGAGGGTCAAAGGGAGGAGGTGGTGTCATCAGAGCCAGAGGCTGGGATCTCTCAAGGGAGATTGGAAGCACAGTGGTCAGACGGACAGCAGTTGGAGCCATGGTGGAGGTGTAGCCTCCCCTGGGAAGCTGCCAGAGCCAGACAGGGAGGGGTGAACACCCAATACAGACCTTATTTGAATTTTACCATTCAAAAAACTTTTTATTTTGAACTAATTTTAGGCTTACAAGAAAGCCATAATTTTTCTTTAAGTTTTTATGCTTTCTACTGCTGGTGTGCTTCGAACTGATAAAAGAGCACAGACAAGTAACAAAGGAGTCGTCGCGGAAAACCTCAGAACTGACCCAAAATGCTTAGGCAGCTGGTTTTTCATCTGTGTTTGTAATCATGTTTTCACACTATGTTTTAGAGTGTGTGAATTTAATTAAACTGACTTTTTGAAGCAACACACTTTAGCTAAATAAACAGTTTTATGTGAGATCATAGTTTACATGATAGAATGAAATATTTTGACATTTAATGCTCTTCAGCAAAAAGCATCACAATCTGCTGGTGCTCTCCCGTCTGAATGAGTCTGAACACTATCACACGCCATGCCGTGCATCTATGTAGAGATGGAGGACACCAGGAGGGGTGGTGTTGATTCTCTTGGGAGGAGATTCAAGCTCCTGGCATTCTGGACCAGGCTCTTTCAACTGGGTACTGCTGAGACCTCTGTTACTATTATGTACTGGGATAAATTGTATATGTCTTTTATTGGAATCACCCCTCCATCCCTAATATTTAGCTCCTCTGATGAGTACTAATTTATTTATATTTTTAGTATTTATTTTTATGCATGCACATGGGGAAAAATTCAAGCTGTAATAGAAAACCATAAAGTGAAGAGTTCAAGTCTTCCTCCACTCCTTCCAACCAATCCAGACCTCTGGTTCTTGAAGGGGAGTACTATCTCCTGGGGGCATTCTGGGAAAGTATGAAAGTGTTTATGGTTGTTCCAATGATTAGAGGGCGTTACTGGAATTTGGGGAGGGGGAAAGAATGCTTATCATCCTGCAAAAGAAAAATTTACTTGCATCCAGCACATTCTGGTGGTTGTTTATATAACTGAAAAATACTATTTACAATGATCTCAGTCTAGAATATCAATGGTGCTAACGGTTGTGCAGGTTGTATACCGTCCAACCTGGAGGATGCTAGTCACATCACCGAAATAATAGATTTCAACATTTATTATGTCCTTTTTCCGGCAGATGGCAGGGAAGTGTCTTGTCCTAACAAAATTAGCACAGTGTGGTAGTTCTTCCGAAAAGTGGAGGTAAAGTGTCTGGAGGAAAGGAGTCCTCCTTCCAGTTTGCATGAAGGTGACAAATTGAATTTTTAAAAAATTCTTTGAAAATGAAGAAAACAAGTTCAAATGTTTTGTAACTCTGTTTTAAATTGTCTTTTGACTTTGTTTAAAGTCTTTTTTACTGCAGAAAAGTTTTTAAAAATTTTGTGTCATCCAATTTATTACGTTTTTCTTTTATCTTCTGTGTTTATATCCTGCTTAAAGAGCTCCTCCCTATAATATTGGAAAAGTAGAGACTTTTTTATATGAATTAAGTAATCAAAATTGTTATTGAGTTATCTTATTTCTAATTTATTCCAAACACTTACTGAAATATGTTTTACCCACCTTTGATGTGTAAAGGCGGTGAGTTATATTGACAGATTTCCTTGTATTGAGACATGCTTGTATTTCTGGCTTGAATATACCTCAGTTGGTCATGATATATTGTCCTTTTAATGCACTGTTGAGTTTTATTTGCTATTTTCCTTAAAATATTTGAAATGAGAGGCCGGCCCCGTGGCCTAGTGGTTAAGTTCGGCGGCCCAGGGTTTCGCTGGTTCGGATGCTGGGCGCGGACACGGCACCGCTCATTAGGCCACATTGATGCAGCGTCCCACATGCCACAACTAGGAGGACCCACAACTGAAAAAAACCCACAGAGCTATGTACTGGGGGGATTTGGAGAGAAAAAAGCAGGAAAAAAAAAAAAAGACTGGCAACAGTTGTTAGCTCAGGTGCCAATCTTTAAAAAAAAAAATTTGAAATGAGATCGGTTTATAGCTTCCTTTTTTTTTGCATTTCAATCTTTGTCAGATTTGTTGCCAGTGTTACTCTGAATTTGTAAAAAGAATTTTGAAGCTTGTATGCTTTGTGTAGCTCCGGAAAAGTTTTAGCAGTTTTAGAATTTATTCATGCATTTATTCAACAAGTACTTATTAAGTCCTGGCACTGGGAAAACAGCAATGATCAAAGTAGACAAAACCCCGTTCATCTTAGCGGGGGAGGGCAGACAGTAAACAAAGCAGTTAAGATACATAACATGTCAGATGGTGGGAAGTGGAGAAAAATAAGGCAGGGAAAGGAGAAGGGGGTGCTGGGAAGCGTTTTGCAGTTTTCAGTTGGGTTCTCACCAGAGAAGCCCCAGTGACGTTTGAGCGAAGAGCTGAAGGAGATAGCCCTGAAAATAGCTGGGGGGTCAGTAGAAGGAACAGCAAATGTAAAAGCTTGGAGGTGGGAACATGCCAGGCATCTTCAAAGAACAGTAAGAAAACCGGAATGAGAAGGGGGTTATGCTGGGGGAGTATAGTATACGTTAATGTGGGACGGGGAAAGGGGATGCCTTACAGAGTCTGGTACACTACATAAAGACTACTCTTTATAGTGAGTGAACTGGGGAGTCATTGGAGGGTATTTCAGGTGGTTTATTTCAGGTGAAAGATAGTGGTGGCTTGGACGAGGATGAGAGCAATAGAGGTGTTAAGCGGTGGTCAGATTCTGGATGAATCTTGAAGGTGAAAACACCGGGATTTGTTGGATATTTGATGTGGGATAAGGAAAAAAGGGAGAAGTCAAAGCTGATTCTAGTCTTTGGCCTGAGTGACTAGGAGGATTAGTTTGCCATTTATTGAGATTGGGAAGACTGAGGCAGGAGTAGATTTCGGAGGAAGACCAGGGATTGTTTTGAAGATGGTGTCTTTGAGATGACTTCTAGGCATCTAAGGTGATAAACAAGTCTGGAGTTCAGAAAGGAGGTTCAAGCTGGAGATGTATATTTGAGAATCACATATAGATGCCTTCGAAGCCATAAGAGATTATCAAGGGAGTGATTTTAGATCAATGAAAACAAGAGGTTCATAGATGGAACCCCGGGGCACTCCAACAATGAGAAGTCAGTCAGCAAAGGAGACTGAGGGGGAGGGACGAGTGAATGAGCAGGGATACCACGTAAGTGTTCAAGGAGGGGAGACTGACTGTGATGGGGCGAGAGGAGGCCTGAGGGTTGACCTGCTTGTGTGAAGGCCACTGGTGACCTTGATGAGAGGGGTTGTGGTGAGGTGGGGGATTTCAAAACGGAATGGGAGGAGACGGGTTGGAATTAGGGAGCATCAAGAACACTTTAAAGGAATTTTGCTGTAAAGGGCAGCAGAGAAATAGGATGAGTCTGGAGAGGGAAATGAAGTTGATAGAATTTGAAGATGGAGAAATTGTAACTTGTGTTTGTATGCTAATGGAAGTGATCCAACAGAGGGGGGAAATTGTTGGAGTGATGTCCTCGTGTAAGTGAGAGGGGATGGAATCTGGTGAGTAAATGTGTGGGTGTGGGGGGTACTTGGAAGCACAGAGATTTCATCCTTAGTAACAGGAAGGGAGGCTGAGGACATGGGTACAGATGCAAATGGGCAGATGGGTGTGACAGTGGTGGCTTGTGGATATCTCTACTGACTGATTTTATTTTCCCAGTAAAACGAGAAGTCAGATCATCAGTGAGGCTGGAGATGTTGGAGGTCTAAGAGGAGAGAAGACGTGCGAGAGCTGTCTAGAAGGAGTAGAAGGAATAAATGGCCTAGGGAAATATAGTGGATTGCCAGGCAGAATTAAAAGACCACTTGAGGTTAGTGGTCATTAACTTAATTTAGCAAGCTTGTGTGTGTGGTTTATTTCCAGCCGTGATTTGCTATGTAGATGTGGGGACAGCAATTGGTGAGAAATTGGATTTAACCAATGGTTTGGTAGTTTAAGGGAATTTACCTGGAGAACCATGTACATCTGGCACTTCAGGGATCTGTGTGGATAGGATAATTTGGTCACTGTCAATCTTTTCTTGTGGTAATTGGTCTATTTAGATATTCTGGAGTCAGTTCTTTGTAAGATATTTTGCTAGAAAATGGACCTTTTGAATCAGGTTTAAATTTTTTTTCCCCACAGAGCTTTAGAAATGCCCAGAGCATTTGAAAATGGATTTAATTTGGTGACCTAGTCCTCAAGTCTGTTATTTGAACCATTTTAAATGCTCCTCAGATTGGCAATGAGCCCCTCTGCCTCAGCCTTTCCTTTGCATTGTTCTGTCCAGTAGAAGTGATGGGCGAGAGAAAGGGTCCCAGCAGGTCCAGCGGTACGGTTTGCTCAGCTGTGCCTCCTCCATACGGTGCTGGCTGCCATCCTCTCATCCTCTCTGTGGGAGGTGCTGATCGCTAGGTCTGCTCAGAATCCTGAAGTTCTTGGCTGATCTCACAGTGGTCACTTAGCTTTTGTGTGTAGGGCTCTTTGGAGAAGATTATTAACACAACAAATTAAAATGACACCCTGAACTGAACTACTCTGGTTGTTTTTTTGTGTGTGGGGGGGCATAAGTGAGACTTGACAATCTTTCTCCGGATGTCATCCTCTGGGTCAATTGATAATGCAGTCCACTAATATGTACTACCTCTCCCAAAAGAAACGTGCCAGGCCTGGCTGGTTTCTCAGGTAAATTCCTTTAAACTACCCAAACCCTTGGTTAAACTCAGTATTTCCCCTACTCCATACCTGCATATATGCAGGAGGAAAACACAGCCATGCGTGAACTGCATATATGAATTTGCATGAAGATCTCTTCATTAGGAATTACTCAGCTCACTTTAGACATCTTCTAAGTGGAAGAATTCAAGGACTGGGGCTTGTGATTTGCAAAGCAGGGGAAACACAAACCAACCAACCAACCAAAATAAACCTACCCGTAGCTATTTGGGTATAGGAGAGCTGAGGTCACACTGTAAATGGAGATTTCAACAGAGGCTTAGTTAACTTCCTCTGTAGTTACAGCTCCTAATCCAGTCCTTTCCAAACTGTGTTCCTGGAGAATTCTGATCCTTCACCAAAACCTTTGTGGCATGAGGTTCTGTGGTCAAACTAACTTAGTAAGAGCTGAATGCTCTGTCCCCTTCTTGGAGATTCACAGCACATTTCATTTATGTAATCAATCATTCATCAAATATTTAATGAGCTCTTTCTATGTGCCAGGCTTTATGCTGGCCTCTGGGAGAAGAATAATAAGAAAAAACAAACCCAGTTGCTGCTGTCATGGAGCTACACTCTAACAGGGAGATGGACATTGATCAAACAGCAAACAAATCACGTCTAATTACAGACCCAGTCGAGTTCTATAAAATAAAGGAACCTGCTTGTAGGAAACCCAGGCCAGAGTCAGGGAAAGTTTCTCCAAAGAAGGGACTCAATGCATTAGAATGTCCGACAGAAATATGACGTGAGCCACACACATGTAATTAAAAGTTCTCCAGCAACCACGTTACAAAAAGTAAAAAGAAAAAAAGAAATTAATTTTAATAATATATTTTACCTAACAGTATATCCAAAATTTTGTCATTTCAACATTTAATCAACATAAACAATTATGATTATGAATGCGGTATTTTATATATATTTTTTGTTCTAAGTCTTTTGCAATCTGGAGTGAATTTCACACTTACAGTACTTCTCAATTCAGACTAGCCACATTTCAAGTACTCAAGAGCCACAGATAGCTCATGGGTACTACATTGGACAGAGCAGACAGAGGAGTCGAAGACAAGGCCAGTGTGGCAGGAAGACTGAGAGAAAAGGGGAGGGTGGTTCGAGATGGGTTGGTGCTACCCACCTGCACCAGCCCATGGAGGATGTTGTAGGCCACGTGAAGAATCTTAACCTTGAACCTGAAGTTATGGAAGGGTTAAAGCATGTTAAAATTCCTGAGAAGCTCTGCATTGAAGAAGCCTGTTTTAGTTTGTTTAATTCGGTGTTCCCATATTTATTCCACGGGACGCCTACTCACATCCCAGGACCACACACTGGGAAATGCTCTAGCCTATTCCTTTTGGAGGAAGTGTTGCTGTTGATGGGTAGAAACTTCAGTAACTGGGGGCCTCAGGCCTTTGAATTTATCAAGGGGAGAGCCAGGCTACTTTACTTCCTGCTTGTCACCGAGGACTAAGAGCCAAGTAAGCAGAGGGATGTTACTCCCTTGATGGAGGCTTGGGACTCCCTGTCCAAACTTTGTAGGCAATACATAACTCTATAGGCATCCAAGAGCCAGCCAAGAGTTGAGACTGAAGGCCTTTCCATTCTTTAAGGTCTTCCCAAGTCCCACCTCCACCCCATAGTCTTTCCTATCCTTGATTCACTTATATTTTTTCTCTTCTCTGAACTTGGAATGTATGGTTGGAGTAAGTTGTGCACTTAATTCCATTTTCCATTTTCTTTTGAGTTTCTTATAGCATTTAGCATAATGCTGGGCATATGACAGAAGTTTAGTAAATATTTGAAGGGGTCAAGTTTGTGCTAGTTTTCTCCTTTTTTTGAATCAACGGTAAGACTTTATTCCAGAGTTTCACTAAGTCCAGTCCTCTCAGCTCTCTGTCATCTTTTTCTATCTTTGAACAGGGAGAGGATATGAGAAAAGCACTGATCTTGGAATCACAAACCTGGATTTGTGTTCCATCTCTGCATTTTACCAGCTGTGTGACCTTGAGCAAATCAGTTAATCTAGCTGGGTCTTGACTTCATTATCTGTAAAGTGAGGTGGATGTACTAAGTGATCTCTAAGATTTGTTTTAGTTTTAATGCTCTAGATCTATGCTGTCCAATATGGTAACCATTAGCTATGTGTGGCTATTGAGCATTTGATATGACATGTGGCTAGTCGATTTGACATGCGCCATAAGTATGAAATACACAGTGGATTTCAAAGCAAGAATATAAAATATCTCATTAATAATTTTTATATTGACATGTTGAAATAATATTTTAGATATATTGCATTAAATAAGATATATTATTAAAATTACTTTCACACTTATTGACCTTCTTATGTGGCTACTAGAAAAGGCAAAATTACATATGTGGTGCTACGGACTGAATCGGCCCCCACCCCACTTCACATGTTGAAGCCCTAACCCCCAGCGTGACGGTATTCGGAGAGGGGGCTTTCCGGAGATAATTAAGTTTAGATGAGGTCATAGAGTGAAGCCCTAAGGATGGGCTTAGTGCCTTTATAAGAACAGACACCAGAAAGCTTGCTCTCTCTTGTTCTGTGCCACGTGAGGACACAGTGGGAAGGTGGCTATCTATAAGCCAGGAGGAGGGTTCTCATTAGAACCTGACCATCCTAATCTGGGACTTGTGGCCTCCAGAACTTTGAGAAAATATATTTCTGTTGTTTGAGCCACCCAGTCAATAGACTTTTGTTACAGCAGCCAAAGCTGACTAAGGCTTGTATTATATTTCTATTGGACAGTACTGGTCCAGATGTCTGGCACCTCTTACATGGAAGTCTTTTAGCACTTTTTTTTTTTAAAGATTTTATTTTTTTCCTTTTTCTCCCCAAAGCCCCCCGGTACATAGTTGTATATTCTTTGTTGTGGGTCCTTCTAGTTGTGGCATGTGGGACGCTGCCTCAGAGTGGTTTGATGAGCAGTGCCATGTCTGCACCCAGGGTTCGAACCAACAAAACACTGGGCCGCCTACAGCGGAGCGCATGAACTTAACCACTCGGCCACAGGGCCAGCCCCTCTTTCAGCAATTTTAACTTTCTATGTTGTGTCTGTGAGAGCAGGGATGGTCTCCTGAACATTCCTTAGGGTGCTCAGCCTAGTGTTTTACCCCAGTAGCTGCTCAATAAGCATCTGGTGATTAGGTCATCTTCTTGATTGTAAGCAACACAGTCTTTGGCTAATTTATGCAGAAGAGGAACTCATTAAAAGCACAATAGGCAGCAATCTGAATCTCTGCAGGGCAAAGGAACCAGGCTTGGAAGGTAACACTCAGGCAGACTGCAATGCCCAATGCTGCCCCAGAGAACCAGAGCTGGCTGCTCCTCTGCTGCTCTGCTGGGCAGAGTAGAGTGGCTCTGAGCTTCTAGACTCACTAGCTTCAACTCAGAGATTGATTGGCTGAGTTTAAATCAGGAACTCTAGCTGCAAGGGAGGCTGGAAAGGTGTGTGTTTGCTTTTCAGCTTCTGTAGTGGAAAGTGGTCTCCTCTCATGCAAGGGGGATGCATTCCTCTAACACAGGAAGGTGTCTTCAGAGGATGGGTGGCCAAAAAGAATGATCACAGTCCTTTCCTAGCATAGCCTGAGATGCTGAAATTTTGACTGCAACACAAACAGAAGGTTCTGCGGAAACTCCCCAGGCAGAGACTTCCTCCACACAGGAGGTTCCCCAGATCTCCTTGTGGTTGTTCTGCAAAGTATGAAGTATAACAAACAGTTGATCTTATACACTACTCTAATGCTGTGTTTGTAATTTCCTTATGTCCTTTGGAAGTTCTCATGATGTTTTAATAGAGAGAGACACAGGAGGGCACTCTAACCAACCAGCAATAACATTTAAATGGTTTCAAAGCCTTGGCAGTTAAAAAAAATGCATGTTGATTTTATCGAATCTTTTTTTTTTTTTTTTTTTCTGTCTCTCTCTCAGGTAGAATAACCAACTTTGCCAGAATATCTAGCTCCCCTGGGGGGTCTCACTTGTGACAAAGGCCCCCAAGACACACCCTTCACACTGTTCAGTTAAGGTTCTAGGGACTATGGCTTTGAGCAACTCAGCAGAAAAAGGGATTTTTGGCTTACAGGTTACTGAAGAGACTGAGACGTGGTTCCCAAGGGCTCATATTTAGAGGTCAACTGGCTAAATCAAACCGAGAGCGGAAGAGAGAGACCTGGTTATCCAGACTTTCCTCAAATCCCCAGCCTGTCCCCATGATTCAGTTTTCCCGTCTGTAAAATGGAGATAACACCTGGTTTATGTCTGGATAGTTTGCCAATGGAGAAAAAGAGCAGGAAGGGGATGGAAGCAACATATTTGGGGGTACCCTTTACCATCCCACAAAATGCATTCAGTTTTATGCTAAAAAAATAAAGCCAGCCTGCCTCTCCTTAATGAATTACAGCACGCCGGAGGGACAAAACGTGCTCCGCTGGCAGCTGGAGTAACAAAAGTAAGGCATATCAGTCGGAACAGGACCTGTTCCTCCAGATTGGTTTCCCCACCCAGATCTCCCAGGCTGAGGCCCCCGACACCGGGGAGGAAGGGGCATGGGGCTTCTCGGGCGGTTTTCCTCCCCAGGCAGGAGCGGGACGGGTTCCCGGCGGCGGGGTTACTCGCGGTCAAAGGTGCAGCGTGGCAGAGCCAGCTCTCGCTGGGTGGAACGAGGCGGGATGGCGGTGCTCAGCCCACCCGCTCCGCGTCCCCAGGAGCTGTTGAGGAGCATCCGCCCCTCGGTTATCCCGGCCGCCCCCTGGCGGGTGCCCGGGGCTCGGCTCCGGCTTCCCTGCGCCAGACGCGGATTCTGGGCCAAGGTCCCCAGCGCTCGCGGCCCTGGGTCCCGGGGCCCCGCGGGTGGAGCTGGAGCCGGCACCCGAGGGAGGAGCAGGGACGCGGATCAATAAAGGGAAAGAGAGGAGGGAAAAAATGTTGCGGGAGAGGAAGAAGCTGCTTAATTCCACGCAACAGGTAGTTGCGCGCGTCGGCCGAGACTCGGCGCCGGTCACGCGTCTGAGACCCTCAAGCTCGGCTCACTGTTCCCTTTGGGGAGTGTCGCCTGGTATTGCTCTAGTCCTCCACTTCCCAAGGTAAGAGAGCGCCTACCACGTGGCGGGCGCCGCACTAAGCGCTGTACGACCTTATCGCCTAATTTCCCCCACGTCCCTAAGCGGCAGGACTGTTATCACCCGCGTACTGAGAACGAGGGAACGGCCTTGGAGAAGCTGGGTGGCTTGCCAGGAGTTTTGCAGCCAGTGCCGGAGCGAGGACTCCGAGAAGGGTCTGTGCGAGTCTGAAACCCGGGCCACAGCCCACAGCCGCTCAGCTCTACAGGGTTATAGTCCGGTCGCGTGGTCGGCACCTGTCACGAGCCTCGCTGGGCGGGAGGAGAGGGAGAAGAGAAGAACCAAAAGGGTGACCAGGTGCCTCTCCCCCATCCACACCCTCGGCCCGGGGAGAGGAGAGATCATTTTGGGCGCGGGGCTGGCTTTGCGCCTTGGAGAGGATAACCTTTCTTCTCCAGGCATCCAGTCTCCAGCTGGCGCAGGGTTTCGGGGTAAGGTCCCCCCTTTGGGGCAGCAGGAGCAAGCGGAGACTCTGGGGTCCGGGAACCTGCACTAGGAGGAAGTAGGGCGGCGGGAGCGTAGCCGCCGGCAGAGCAGGCGCAGGAAGCAGCGAGGCTGCGCGTGGCTAGCGTCCACGCGGTGGGTGTGCGGCGCTTTCATTCAAACTTTCGGGAGTCTCGGTTTGGGCGTCAGCGAAGGTGTGACCAATCAGATTCCAGAGATGGGAATAAATTATGCAAATAACCATCTGGCGATGGGTCAGATGACTCCGATACTTTAAAAAACTACCTCTCCGGTGTGACAGTGTCGAGCCCTGGCTTCCCGGGCAGGCGGCACGGGTGAGGGTAGATCTGGTTCTCGTTCAAGCCACTTCACACTCTTCCCCAGCATCCCGCGGCTCAGTTTAGCCGAGTTTTCCTTTTCCGTCATCTCCGCCTTCAACTGTCTAAGCCCAACACTCTGGTCCAGAGAAGGCTGCCTACTTCTCATTTTACCAGCTTGGACTGCTGGAAATCCCTAGAGGGTTTTTTTTTTTTTTTTAAAAGTCCTGTTTCGCGGGAGGGGGTGTGGCGGAGAAGGATGAGAAACTCCATTCTTCTGCTCTGCCTCTGGAGCGTCTATTGTTGCTTTGCCGCGGGAGGCCCCGCACCCCTTGGTCCAGAGGGCGGGCTGGAAGGTAACGTGCACTTTTTTTATTTACCCCTTCCCACTTCTTTTCTGTGCCGGGCCCCCTCTGTCTTGTCGACTCTTACTTCCGTCCATCCTCCTTTCTGCGAGATCCTCCTTCCTTTCCCGCTGCGCTGTCCATTTTCTGCTCCTAATCAGCCTTGCAGTTCACTTGTTCTTCGGCGCTTCTGACCAGGGCATCCCTAGCGAGGCATCCAAGAGGCCGTAGGCTGGCGGGTGTGCTCGCCCGCGCTCGCTCTCGCTCCACCCCTTTCCATTATGTGGTTCCCTTAATCTGGGCTGTCCAGTCAGCCGAGTTGGCTGCCGGCCGCTCTTCAACCTTATCCTCGTCTTTGGAGCTGGAGGTTTTTGAGGCGAGAATGTTGTTAGAAAGAGCTCTGTCGCTTGGTGCCCCTGCTTTTAAATTTGGGGTAGGCGTTTTGAAAGTTAAGGTGGCAGGGTAGCTGGCTCTGGTTTGATTATGCTTGTAGGGACCATTTAGTGAGTAACTTGTGCCCAGAAGCTGCTGGGCTTATTCCTGCAGGTTGCCAGTCTCCTCCCCAACACTTTTTTTTTTTTAAGATTGGCACCTGAGCTAACAACCGTTGCCAATCTTCTTTTCCTTTTTCTTCTTCTCCCCAAAGCCTCCCAATACATAGTTGTATATCCTGGTTTTAGGTCCTCCTAGCTGTGGCATTTGGGACGCTGCCTCAGCATGGCTTGATGAGCAGTGCCATGTCTGCGCCCAGGATCCAAACTCGTGAAACCCTGGGCCGGCGAAGCGGAGTGCGCAAACTTAACCGCTTGGCCATGGGGCTGGCCCTTCCAACAATTTTTCTAACTGCCCGCTTTCCTCTTTCTACTTTTCTTCATCTTTCTCCTGCTAGCTCCTAGCTTTTCCTTCTTCTAAGTTCTGTAGGGCAATTTCTTCCATTGGAAGAAGCCTGCCCCTAGAGGGTGAGGGTAGTGTTACTCAGTGGGAGAACCAAGTCAGTTAAGCAGGGGAGAGCATGGAGCCCCTAAAGCATACCCCATTATTTCATCTTCTACTATTCTGCTGAGGTTAGGCCGAATAATGTTGATCCAGGTTCAGCTTGTGTGCATTTGGAGGGTTCATTTGAATGAATGGAAAGCCTCGCTTTACTCAGCATGTTGCTAAGTCGAGTGCTAACGGAAGAGTGACCTGGAGTAGGCTGCATCTCTGGTTCCTCTGCTGTAAAATGCTAACGTTCCTTCTGACTTCTATGTTCTGTGATTCTGAGTATTTGTGGGCCATTTCATTCATTTAGAAAATATTTATTGTGTGCCTGCTTAGTGCCAGTCACTCTTCTAGGAGTAGGGGAATATAGCAGTGAACGAGCGGATGAAAACCCCTGCCTTCATGGAGCTTACATTTCAGGGGTGGGAAGACAGACAGTAAACTAGTTAAAATACGGAAACGGTGCTCTGTGTTATGGAGAAAAATAAAACAGAGGAGGAAGGTCCGGAGTGCTGGTGGGAGAAGGTGGTACAGGTTTCATCTGTGGTTGGGTTTCCCTCACTGAGAAATTGACCATTGAGTGAGGTGAGAGGTGAGAGCCATGAGGATATCTGGGTGAAGAACAATCCTAAAGTCCCAGAGGTTGAAGTGACCCAGGCTGGAAGCAATGGGACTGAAGCTAGAGAGCTCTGGGGTCAGAGGAGGCCAGATGCTAAGGTGAAACTTTTATGTCCATACGTGGGTTTATCCACAAACCTGTCCCAGAAAGCCAGCAGACTCCTTTTCCTTCTCTCCTAGACTTCCCCATCTGGTCTCTGCGTGAGTAGCTATCCAGGTGGAAATTGAAGAGTTGTCAAACTAGTTATGTCCATGGTTCAAATTTCTGCCAGGTGGGGCTTTTGTTCTTGCTTTAATGACCGAGTGCTGCTTGTGTGTATTTGGTTGCATTTTTGGAACCCTATCCTTTTTACACCTGGTGCATTCTCTTCCTCCCCTTGCCCCCTTCACCACCACTCTCTCCACTGCTTTGGTCTCTCTTTCAATGATTACATTTGCTTCTTAACTCTGGGAGAAATTAAGCTCCTGGGATGGTCATTTGCTATCTTTTCCCTTGATTTCTGGGTGACAGCAGAGTTTGATCTTCTAATTTCCTGGCTCGTTATCAGAGGATGGTTTCCGGGCTGGTTGGAAGCGGGCAGGATGAGGTTCATTCACAGCCGTCTGAAATAGTGTGGTGATGACAGAGCCTCGTGTTAAAAGGCCGTAGGGACCATCAGTGACCTCGGCTGTGTTTTGGGAGCAGGGCCATCCCCTAGACGGCACTGTGTGTGAACAGCGGAGTTAGAAGGAGCGGTTTTACTGCTCTTAGGAGTTTCTTCATGGCTTCAGTTATTTATTTAACAAACTAGAAGGATGCCTGGCACATGTCTGGCACTCTGAGGAGAACTGAGGATGCCTGAGGCCTTTGGAGTAAGTGCTGGAATCGAGATGGGAATTCTAGGGGAAGCCCATTGTATAATAGGTCGAACTTCTCACCTCCAATTCCAAAATCCAAAATCTTTCAAAATCGGAAAATTTGTTTGGTAACTTGTTTGGCAGTAAGACCTGGCCTTACCTGACTTGAACTCATTTGGCAGCAAAAACTGAACTGAATGATCAGGAGGCTATTTATAATCTTTACTTTTGCCCTGGAGAGTGAGTAGTCATGGGTTTCCCTGCAGAAATATTAGTGTGTTTGACAAATGAGGAGCTCCAAACCCCGCTGGGTATATGGTATATGCACCATAATGCATATACATGGTATATGTACCATGATGCCTTTCTAAAATCTGAAAATTTCTGAATTCGGAAACTCACCTGGTCCCAAGCATTTCAGGAAAAGAACTGGGGACCTATACTCTAAACGTATTAACTTGAGGAAAAGAAAGAGAACTCATTTTGATAGGGAAGAAGAAAGAAAAGCAAACGAGACCTATTTATTTCAAAGTCACAGTGATTGATACTAGTGACTAATTAATACTCTTAAATAGATGAGATGAAACTTTTATAATATCTTTGCAGCTCTTCTAGGGGGTGAGGAGGAAACATTCAGCAGATGTGAAAACTGAAACCCAGAAGGGTTAAGTAATTTGCTCAAGGTTGAACTAGAGCTAGACCCAAGGTCTCTCACCGCTCAAGCCGCTGGATGCACCCACGCCCTGTTCTCTCTCCCCAGATGAACCCCACAAATCCAGGGATGTACAGGCTGCTGCCAAACCATCTGTGAAGTTTAGCCTTGTCACCTCTGAGGACCAAAAGCACGAAGGATGCGACCTTTCTCTTGGCCGGGACCAGCCCCTGGAAGACTGTGGCTTCAATATGACAGCCAAAACCTTTTTCATCATTCATGGCTGGACGGTGAGCCTGGGGGAGGGAGCCCTATAGCTTTACACAAGATTTGGTTGCCTTTGTTTTGGTCAATTAAAAAGAATACCGGTGCTTCCAGGTTCCACTCTCTCTCCCCTTCTTTTCTTGAGGGCTGCTTGTATTTCAGACGGCTGTGAAGAAAGTCACGGGCCCTTGGCTGAGGGGGCAACCTGGCCTCCAGCAGAGTGGTATTTAATGCTGGCACGCAGCGGGCTTTCAGAAAGTGGCTCTCCTGAGGGCAGCAGCCTTGCTCCACTGGCTCTTAAGGACCCCTCTAATTACACTTAATTACATTGGTCAACCTCTGCCTCACGGGGGGCCATCTCTCCGTAAGAGCTGAGCTGAACTGAAGCAACTTGACTGGCTCCGAGAGTCTATGAGGAGCCAGCTGGCCTGGATTGCTGGCATGGTGCCCTCCTGTTTGCATAGAGATGGCTCCAGTTAAAGGCATTGGGGCTCTTTGTATGCCCTAGCTGAACAATTCATGGTGAAAGGCCCATGACAAACTTCAACAAAAAGGGCTTTAACGCTGGCTTCTGAAGCTTTTGACCAGCAAGGGAATTATTCATTCATATAATGACAGTCTGTAGGAAAATGGCACTATTAAGCGAACAGGTTTCTGCCTGGGCTAATTGGGAGGGGACATTCCTCCTCTTAATGATGAGAAATTCATATCCGTTACATGCTTTCTGGGTCTTTAGGTCTGTCACCAACTGTTGGGGTCAGGCCCGGGGGGACAAAGGGGTGGGTAGGCGCTTACCTACCTAATGTGATTGAAGAGATGATTAAGGGCCTGTCCGTCTATCCTCATCTCACAGCCTACAATTAGAATCATGCATTTGAACCTTTTGGAGGCCCCCTGTCAAAATGCAAATACAGACTGCCTGCAACTCACAAATGGGTTGCATTCCAGAAAGTTCTTTTGTAATCTATTTGGAACTTGGAGCAGCAGTTTCCCATAGAAGCAAGATTGTAAATGGTGTTTGGGTTCCCAGGCCAGGCACAGAAAATCTATTTATCTAATGATGTGCTTGTGGATAGGCTTACAACTGGACCTCGTCACTGTTTCTACTTGGTTTCTGTGGGAAAATGTGTTCTGAGTTCTAATTTGGGATTCCAGGAACAGATCTTCCCTACTCTGGGGTCAAAATGGATGGCAGAGATGGGTTGTGGGAAGTGGTCATTTGTTAACTCTGCGTTTGCCTGGGAGACAGCAACTCCCTGCATCTCCAAGAGAGGAGCTGATTCTCCAGGGCAACCCTCCCCAGCTACCTTTGAATGATGGACCAGGCCACTACTTGCCTGACTGTGACAGAGACTCAGGCTAACCTCAGGCCAGTATTGCCACCAATGCTTATCTCATAGTGGCCCTATCAGACAGGGGGCAGCAGCAGAGGACACCAGCTATGAAAGTTTTGATGGGAAAAACTGGAGATGTAAAGAGCAATGGAAGACAAACACCTGGGCAGCAATCCTGCCTGTGGCTGGCCCTGCTCACGTGCAGATGTGTGCTCCCTGAGCAGCCAGTGTGAATCGGCTGGGGAGAGGGTCATGGAGCTGAATTCCATATTCATGAAAAGAATTCTGAAGGCTGGAAGAAGAATTTTTAAAAAATGGCCTGTTTTCTCTGCAGATGAGCGGCCTGTTTGAACGCTGGCTGTACAAACTCGTGTCAGCCCTACAGACAAGAGAGAAAGAAGCCAATGTAGTGGTGGTTGACTGGCTCCCCCTGGCTCACCAGCTTTACAGAGACGCTGTCAATAATACGAGGGTGGTGGGACACGATGTCGCAAGGATGCTGGACTGGCTGCAGGTAATGAGATGAAAGGGAGTCACCTCCTTTCATGAGGAGGATCTTGAACCTGAAGCTTCTTGAGAAATACAGGTCAGACTGTTACAGTGAACGTCAGGAGTCTGTGAATATCTTTGGGATTCAATTTTTTACTGAAGCAAGTGTTACTTGAAATTCTTGAAAGTTGGGACTTTTAGAAAGCTTTTCAATTATTGATCTGTCTCTGGATTTTTCCTGTTACTTTATTTGCAGGAAGAAAATTTGCCTTATGGGTCATTACTTGCTAATGCCCTTAGGTTGGGAGTGGTCAGGAGCCAGGACCAGCTTGTAATCTGAAATCCCTATGGAAGTCTGCTCTTGCTTCTGAGAGGTGGCTGTCCTGAGGGTGGGGAGGGGGTTGATTCAAACGAATGCAGCCTAATGCTTTGCATAAAATATTAAGTGTGGAAAACAGATCTGGACATCTAAAATTTACTTTTCATAGGTCAATGATTTGCCTGAGATCAGAGGACTTAACCTGAGGCAGGGGTACACTGGCAAAGTGACCCAATCATCTGGGCAATTCTGGGCAATTCCAGCCTGACCTTCTAGAAGCAAAAGCCGATGGAATCTGATGGATTCTGGCAGAATTCAGGATTCTTGAGCGGTCCCTCAATCCTTTGCCTAGATTGTTTTGTAAAGCTGGGTTCCTGAGCCGTGGTGTCAAATTTCCACCTCCTCACCCCTCACTAGCTGATGCCCTGTCAGGATAGGATGCTTTAGCTCTGGGGTCCTGGGCAGGCTTGTGGGGAGGAGTGGGCAGCTCCTGGGCCTAAGAGGGCAGGCAAGGAGCATGCTGCTGCGGGCTGTGGCTGGCACTTAGTGTCCAGTGAGTCTGTGGCTTTGACCTCCACCCTGCCACCCCTGCCCCACTTAGATACTGCCAGAAAGAACTGAAGCATGTAGGGGAAGGGTCAGGTACGCAGCTTCTAATCACAGCCTCCACTCTGTCCCCAGCACTCGGCATTTGAAGTGCCACCCACTCTTTTGACCTCCCCTTACCTGGCTATGTTCCATTGCCAGCAATGCCAGCCATGCCCTGGAAGGCCTCTGCCCCCAGCGCCTGTGTCTCCTCCTCGTTGTGGTGGAATGGCTGAATTGTTGGTGATCCTGGGGGCTCGGGACCACACTCTTGACTCACGCTCTTTTGTGACTTCCTGCAGGGGAAAGATGGTTTTTCGCTCCGGAACGTTCACTTGATCGGCTACAGCCTTGGAGCTCATGTGGCTGGGTATGCTGGCAACTTCGTGAAAGGCACGGTGGGCAGAATCACGGGTAAGCGTGGCTGTCTCCACTGACAGCTGGGCCCTGGGCTCTCTCGGGGGAGCTCACCTGGCTTTTCTGAGCCAGCGTGAGTGAGCCATAGAGGGTTAGCTTTGGAAGAAACCTGGAGAATATCCAGAGCTTTTCAAATGTTCTTTTTAGTCACAAAACTTTATTCAAAAAACTTTTATATAAAGTTTTGAATAAAACATATAAAACATATAAAGTTTTGATATAAAACTTCTGAATAAAGTTTTTATTCAAAAAACTTGTTTAGGACCCCAATATATGAAATAGACAGAAGGGGTGTTCTGGTCAAAGCTGGGTGTAGGTGGGTAGTGTCAGCCTCGCTCTTTGGTCCTTCCTTTTCTCCGGGGGAATCTCAGGGTCCCAGAGCACCACGGAACACAGTTTGAAAACCACTGGTCTAATCCAACAGGTGAGGAAACACCCAGGGTTTTGTAAGTACTGTGGAGTCAATTCTGACTCCTAGCAACCCTGTGGACAGCAGAGAGGAACCTGCCCTCTTTTTGCGCCATCCTTTCACCTTCCAGCGCTGCATCAGACAATGCTCTGCTGCTATTCAGAGAGTTTTCATGGCCAATTTTTTCAGAAGTGGGTGACCAGGTCCTTCTTCCTAGTGTGTCTTAGTCTGTAAGTTCCACTGAAACCCATCCACCATGGGGGACCCTGCTGGTATTTGAAATCCCTGTGGCGTAGCTTTCAGCATCACAGCAACAAGCAGCCGCCACCGTAGGACAACCAACAGATGGGTGGTGTGGTTTCCTGACCGGGAAATGAACCTGGGCCATGGTGGTGAGTGAGTGGCTGCAACACCCCCGGGGGCAAACAGCTAACAACTAAGGGGCAGTACTGGGGTGGAGCCATGGCCTACAAACCTCTGAGGCTCACTTCCAGTCTCTACCTGTGATACTCCAGGACCTCAAGGGAAAAGAAGGAGTGTGATCCAGTTTAAATTCTGCCTCTGCCACACACACACACACACACACACACACACACACACTCCTTTAGAACCAACTGTTTGATTCAGCGTAGCTTGAGAGCTTTACTTTTGGTTACCAGGCTGTGGGGCCTGAGCTGTTAAGTGGGCAGTGATTATGTGGCCACACATGACTGCTTCTTAACCCATTGCCAGTACAAAGCTGTTCAGCCTTAAGCCGCTCTGGGTTCTATTGTCTTAGCACCTCCTCCCAGCCCTCAGTGAGAGGCAAGATGTTTCAGAGCCAGGCTAGCTGTGTTCAAACCGCAGCGCACACAAGGCCCCTGCCAGAGCACCAGGGCCCAGGCTGTCGTTGGCAACAAGGACAAGCTGCAGATCCTTCCTTTCCCTATTTCTAAATCTGACATGAGGTGGGGCTAGTGAGGAGCGTTCCAGTTCTTTCCCCTTGCCTGTTGGAGTGGGAGCTGCTGAGATGCAGGCTTTGCTGGCGGAATGCTAATCAGTGCTCCGTGCTGTCTGCGTGGAGCCTGGGGGCCCGCATGTCCTGAGCGCAGCCCCTTCTCTCTGGCCTTTCACGGTGGAGCGGGGGCCTGGGGTGAACTTGACAGGAAGGAGTGGCCTCTGTCCAGTTGCCAAGCAGCACCTCGGAGGGTATTTGGCTGCTCTGATGCATGCTGTTGTGCATGTCTGATGGGGGAGGCTTGTGCCCTCTCCTCTCCCCTCAGACTTCCCAGGGGCTTGGTGGTCCTGACTGGTAAGAGGAACAGAGACTGCAGCTTGTGTGGGGTCCTGAGGTCGGTGATGCTGCTGTGCAGAGGCCAGCAGGGGGTCCTTAGCCTGGGACCTGCAGCAGATACCTGAATCCCTGTCTTACTTGGATCAGAGAGCTGTGGACTGGGGTTTGCTAGGATTTACCTTCTTATTTTTTTGAGGGAATTCTGCAATGTACTAGCAGAGAGGTCCTGTATTCCTAGTTGAAGCTGTGTCTAGTTATAAAAAAAATAACAAGCAGATTCATTCATTCAAGAAGTATGAATTAAATGTCCCTTCTGCAGCCTCTGGGCTAGATGCCACCTAGTGTCAAGTACCTAATGTGTGATAGGTACTCTTGGCTGTCTCTAAGCCACATAGCAGCTGGGGTCTGTTTGGCTTCATTTTACAGATGGGGAAATTAGGACTCAGTGCTTAAATAATGGGCCCAATATCTTGTGCCCTAAGTAGCAGAGCCAGGATTCAGATTCCAGAACCTGCACCTAGCCACTGCAGCATGCTGCCTCTCCTCAGGCAGAGTAGGCTCTGCCCTGCGAGGCCAGATTGCAGAGGCTTTCCTGTGTGTTTATGTGTGTGCACAGGTGTGCGTGCGTGTGTGTATTCCATTTGTTGAACACAACACCTTTGGAGGAGTCTAATTGCATGGAAGAAGGGGTGGTTTTCCATCTTCTCTTTTTTTTTGGAGGGGATAAGTTCTCCCTCCCATTCCTAGTTAGAAAAAGAAAATTGCACAACTTTTCCCCAGAGTCTGTGGGCCCTGGCTATGCCTCGGGCTGGGTCAGGCTGGGTGGGTGAAGGCTCAGCCTGCCTGTCAGCCGGCCTGTCGAGCAGCTCCGTCAGCCGCCTGCGTTCCTCCAGCACGGCCTGGTTTCCATGGCACTGACCGTCTGGTGGAGACCTTTGTTCACACCGAGCCAAGAGCTCCTCTCTTGTATTGGTTGCAAAGCAGAATGTTCTTCTTTTTTTTCCCTCCAGGGGACATAGTGAGAGGCAGGGAGAGGCTGCCTGTGTCAGTACTGGGGTCCTTGCAGCCTCTAAAAAGAGTCATTGTGGGCTATTCTGGGAGGACCCTGCTTTTGTGCCATCTTTCTTTTGGGTCCTGGGCTGGGAATGAGCCCCCAAGCAGCTTGGGCTCCCTTTCTGCCTCCATCACACATACATTTTTCTAAACTTCTTTTGGAAACTATTTAGAGGCTCAATTTCTATCAGTTCTCATGAGTCGTGAGTTCCACGAGCTGCTGTCCACTCCAGACAATAGCTCCGGCTTTTGTTTATCCTAAAATCACCCCTCTCAAGCCTCACAATGTGCTCCGGGATGTGGGGAGCACAGTTCCATTACCCAGCTCCTCCTTTGACGACTCTGTTCTTGGTCATATCTCCTCCCTAGCGTGGTGTTCCTAGGTCAAGGTTTCTCAGCCTTGGCGCTATTCATATTTTGGGCCAGCTACTGCTTTGTGTGAGAGCTGACCTGAGCGTTGTAAGATGTTTACCAGCATCCCTGACCTCTACTCTCTGGATGCTGGTAGCTTCCTCCTTCCATCCCCTGAGTTGTGATGACCAAAATTGTCTCCAGACGTTGCCAAATGCCCGTAGGAGCAACATCAGTCTCAGCTGAGAACCACTGTTCTAGACTAAACAGATCCCCTCCTCTGCGGCACATATTTTCTTGGTAACTTTCTCCAGGTCTCCTCCCTGTGTCTATAGGGCAAAGGCCTCCTAGGTTGCGGTGAATTTGGTTCCTATAATTACTTTGGCTTGGCAATAGTAGTGAGATTTTACATCGACAAGCACTTCATCTCTTAATATCTCACATGAACCGCATGATTTAAGACATTGAAATTTCATTTTACAGATGATACTGAAGCATGGAGAAATTTTTCAGAATCCGGTTCACAGACCACCTACTTTGAGGATCACCTGGGGAATAAATACATATTTTCAGGCTCCACACCAGACCTACCAATCAGAATCTCTAGGGCATCAGGGAATCTGCATTTTATGCTTTGCAATCTTTTTTCAAGGGTTTTGCATTCCCACGGTTCCAAAATTAAAAGAAGGTGAAAGTCTCTCTTGTTGTTGCCACTATCTGCCTAGTGCCCTTCTCTGCCCTCTCTCCCAACACATACACACAGGTACCCTGGGGCTTGTGTCTCCTTGCAGAGTTTTTTTTTTATAGCTGCACAATGGGATTTGAATTGTTAGCAACTCTCCAGTGATATTTGTGCTGTTTCAAATGTGAGAACCAGTGCTCTCTACAGCGCTGCCTGCCTGTTCAATACAGTAAGTTTGCAGGCAAAAAGGTTTTCTCCTTGTGGCTGCAGAATAGAGGAATCCTGGAGGCCTGGGATGTGGATTCTCAGAGTATCTGGGGTACCCCCCTCTCTTGCCATTCCATCCCTGGGCCTGATTCATAACTAAAGGAAGGGGAAGAGTAAGTCCAAATATAGATAGCTCAGTTTGGGGACACTGAGTCTTCCCTCCGGAAGATGTAGGTAGCTTAGTTATTCTGTAAACCTTCTGCTAACATTAAGGCTGTGGAAGGCTCTCAGTGGCAGAATAAATGGGGTGAATGGCTTAGTTTCAGCCAGCCCCCATTCTTTGTCGAACCGCTCCAGTGCCGACAGTCCATGGTTCCTCGCATCCACTTGTTACGTGAGCCTTGTGGCTAGTTGACTGAGTCAGCTGAGTTGTCAGGACAGCTGAAGCCTTCAGAAGAAAGTTCCTCTACAGCAGGCACCACGCTGTTCAGGATTCACAGTGCCGGGATGTCTTCATTCTGTACACGCCGACTTAACTTTAAATCAAGACTCGTTGACTTGGTGCACATGACGGTCCATCTTGGCTCCCCCTTCTGCTGTAGGTTTGGATCCTGCTGGGCCCATGTTTGAAGGGGTGGACATCCACAAGAGGCTATCCCCTGATGATGCAGACTTTGTGGATGTCCTCCACACCTACACACGTTCCTTTGGTTTGAGCATCGGGATTCAGATGCCTGTGGGCCACATCGACATCTACCCCAACGGAGGTGACTTCCAGCCTGGCTGTGGGCTCAATGATCTCTTCGGCTCAATTGCGTATGGAAGTGAGTTCCTATATTCTGCTTCATGTGGAGGTTTGACTCAGTTATCACATCTCCTCAATCAGCCAGAGCTGATGTACTAGCAACATCCATTTTATTATTCCCACCTTAGTGCCGTTCATCCTACAAGCCTGTTAACAGCCTTCCTGTGGTCTCTGCTCTGCTTTCTCATGCTTTGAGGTTACAGTTATTATGGATTACTTTCTTTTTATAACAAAAGGAATGCATGTTTGTTGGGGAAAAAAATCAAGCAATATGAAATTGCATAAAGGAAAAAGTGAAAATCCCCCTCACCTCCCACTCCACTCCTACTTCCACTCTTCAGAGGCAGCTGATGTGAACAATTTGCTTGTATCCTTCCAGTCTTTTTTCTTTGCAAATTTATTTGTGTGTGTGTGTGTATGTGTGTTATGTGTGTGAGTGATTATATTTTTCAAAATCACATTGTTCTGCAACTTTCCTTTTTCAGACATAATATATATTATGGACATTCTTAAACATCAGAGCACATAGATCTATTTACCTTATTCCTTTTAAAGGCTGTATAATAGTCGTTAGTATGGATGCACTATGATTTTATTTTTTGTAACATTTTGAAGAAGTAAAACCAAGACGCTTTCTCCATTCACTTATGATTTCTCTTCTGAAATCTGCTGAGTGCCTGAGCTTGTTCCCAGCAGACTTGGGCTGAACTGAATTTGCTGCTGAAAGTGATGTGTGGCCCCAGTGACCAGTCCCTTTCTGGGCTTTTCATTCACTCATTGCCTTGGATCCTGGCAGCATTTCTAAGTCTTGGCCCGGTCAACTCTCTCTACTTTGATGCTCTGCCCTTTGGATGTCCCACTCTGTCACCCACTCTTAAGACTGGTGCCCTCTCCCCATGCGATAATATCCAAATAGCCCCTTTAGGGCTTGGAGGTCCATGCAAGGGGAGGTCAGCCCTGCCTCGGGACATCAGATGATGGTGTTTCTTAAGGCTGATGCTGTTAGTGAGGAAAGGATGGGGGTGGCTTTGCTAAATTTTTCTTACTGTCCAAGGATTTACTTGAACTATTGGCTTTAGCCTCTGGTTACAAGAAATAATGATGTACCATGGGCCAGAAAACCCAGACTATACTCCTAACTTCATAACCAACTGACTATGTGACCTTAAGCAAATTACTTCACCTCTATGGGTCTTTGGGCCATAATCTTTAACTGAAACGATTGGACTAGAAAGGGGTTGGCAAGCATTTTCCTAAAGGAGCAGCTAGTAAATACTTTATGCTGTGCAGGTCCTACAGTCTCTGTTTCGACCCCTCTACTCTGCTGTTGTAACGTGGGAGCAGCCACAGACAATGGGTAAACAAATGAGCATGGCTGTGTGCCGATAAAACTTTATTTACCAAAACAGGGCTAGCCTGCAAGCCATCACTCGCTGAGCCCTGGACTAGGTGGTGTTTAGCATCTGACCCATTTCCAGCATTTTGTGACTGTACAACTCTCTCAGGAGTTAGTGACTCCTCCTGCACAACTGGTCTCCATCACACTATTCAGTGCTTGTTATATGTACTCTCTTGCTCTTCATTCTTTGTGTGTAGTAGTGCTGTCTTCCCACCTGGAGAGAAAGCAGTTAGGCAGCAGGAAGGGCCGTCAATTCTTCTACATCCTGATGGGAGCCTAGCACATCACTGGGCGTGCATTAAGAACGACACAAAGAAGAATGCTAACAGTAACAATAAAAGTCGTTTTTACTGATGAGGTGTACAGTACTTATTGATCGAGTGGGCGAATCATCGAGCGGCAGTTCATCCTATGTATTCTCTGTCTCTCTGTCCTCCAGCAATTGCAGAGGGGGTGCAATGTGAGCATGAGCGTGCAGTACACCTGTTTGTCGACTCCCTGGTGAATCAGGACAAGCCGAGCTTTGCCTTCCAGTGCACGGACTCAAACCGCTTCAAAAAGGGCATCTGTCTCAGCTGCCGGAAGAACCGTTGTAATAGCATTGGCTACAACGCCAAGAAAATGAGGAACAAGAGGAACAGCAAAATGTACCTGAAAACCCGGGCAGGCATGCCTTTCAGAGGTGAGCCTCAGTCCCAGCCCGCAGTGCCCTGGCGGAGGACTTTGTCTTTTCCTTCCTTCTAAATATCACCTTTAGAACAGAGCACATCCCAGCCCAGGCTATGTGACCAGCATAGTTTAATCAAATCATTGCAAATCAGATCATGTTGTGCCTGCCCTGGGGAAGGTAATCTTTAAAAATAAATGGTGGAGGGCTGGCCCCATGGTGTAGTGGTTAAGTTCATGTGCTCTGCTTCTGCAGCTGAGGGTTTGTGGGTTTGGATCCCAGGCACAGGCCTACACTTGTTAAGCCATGCTGTGGTGGCAACCCACATACAAAATAGAGAAAGGGTGGCATGGATGTTAGCTCAGGGTCAATCTTCCTCACCAAAAAAATAAAAATAAAAAAGGTGGAGACTCCTTTGGTGATGTGAATCCTCACTCCATGATCACAATATCAATATCTTAAATTTCTATCTTACATTTAATTTTTCAAAGCTGTTTCATGTTTGTCTTCTCATTTGATTATCATAATAATCTGAAGTAGGACCAACAGGGGTCAAAATGATATCTTGCATTTTTATGACGTGTTATAAACCATAAGGTTTTGCGAGTATTATTTCACATATGAGGAAGTTGAAGCTTGAAGAGGCTAATACCTTGGTGCTTAATTCAAGGTTACACAGCTAGAAAGTTGGCCAGAATCCCCAAAAGTCCCCCAAACCCCAAGTTCAGAGCTCCTTCTTCTATACTGCAGTGCCCTCTTATGTCACTGGACAGAATGAGACCAGAGGGAGGCTAGAGGCTGGGCTGGACCAAAAGGATGTCGGTCCCTAAAAACTCAGTGTGCTAGGTGACTCAGTTTGGGTCAGGGTGCCCTGAGATGACAAGCAAGGCTCACACATGTCTTTCCTGCTGTCTTTGCAGTTTACCATTATCAGATGAAAATCCATGTCTTCAGCTACAAGTACATGGGAGAAATTGAGCCCACCTTTTATGTTACCCTTTATGGCACCAACGCCGACTCCCAGAATCTGCCTTTGGAAATGTAAGTCACAAGTTTCCCTTGCTGGGTTCAGGACAGAGAACAAGTTGGTTTGAGAGTGGGAGAGAGTGCGGGAATGTGTGAACAAGTACAGAAGAGAGTCTTCTGAGTGTCTCGGCGGGGAGCTGGATGGTTCCACTGGACTCTGCTGTCCTGTCTCCCACTGTACACTCTCCTTTAAGCCCTTGACTCAGAACATTTCTGGGAGGGAAGCTCCAGGGATGAATCAGCAATGTGAGAAGCTGCTGGATCAGCTGGGCAGAAACTGCTATTTCATTTCAGGCAACGCCTGACACCTGAGGCTTTAGGAACTTCCTAAACGTCATCCCTGGACCGTTTCTAATGATCTGTGGGAGGGACACAGCAATCTGTATGTATTTGTTGAGCCCTCACAGAGTACAAAGCACCGTGCTGAGTAATGTTGGGATTTCAAAGCAATGTCATCAAAGTATCACTCTCAGGGCTCAGGGTCTAGTTGGGAGACCAGATTTGTACACACATGCACAAAAGTGGGGCAAGGCAGGCTCCTCCAAAAGGTCAAATGAGAGGGGCAGGCAGGAGGAGGCTAGGAGTCTGAGGGAGACAGATGCCTGAGGGCTGAGAGGAAGAGGACACTGTTGGGTGGGGATGTGACTTCTTTGGGCTTTCTCATTTCTGTTCTTTCTTGGTCCTGTCCCTCCAGGAAGTAGCATAAATGGGTAGATGCTCAGGAAGGGTTAGGATAAGAAGTCAGGGTGCTGTGAGCAGAGTTGTCGTTCTGTCCGTGTGGAACACAGCTGAGCTTCTGTCCTGGTTCTGCAGGGGGGCCATGGAGGGTGTGGAAGAGGGACCTCTTGCTTGTTTCACTCCAGTCACTGTGGGGCAGGTGCTGCCACAGTGTCACCCCACATGGTACAGAAGTTTTCCAGGTGGCAGGGGAGTGAGACCGGCTTTTCTCTCCTCTTGTAGAGTGGAGCAGATCGGGCTGAATGCCACCAACTCCTTTCTGGTCTACACCGAGGAGGACTTGGGAGACCTCTTGAAGATTAAACTCACCTGGAAGGGGACACCTCAGTCCTGGTACAGCCTGTGGAGGGAGCTTCGCAGCTACCTGTCTCAACCCCGCAAATCTGAGCGGGAGCTGAATATCAGGCGCATCCGGGTCAAGTCTGGGGAAACCCAGCAGAAGTAAGTGCCTCACGACCCTTTTTGGCTCCATGTCAGTGGTGAGCCGAAGGTGTGTGCCTCTGTGGCGTCCTTCCCTTTGCTAAATGTGCACCTTCAGTCCTTCCATATGCAGAGCAGTGGGCAAAACCTCAAACACTGGTGCAAGGAAAAGTGCGTTCCAGAGCAGGGGTCTGTCAGCTGTTGTGCAGCTTGTGCCCAGATCACAGGCCCTCAGCTGAGAGGGGTGGGCAACCGGGCGCTGGAATCCAGCCCTTGTTCTGTTTGCCAAGCCCTGTGTTGGCTGGAGGAAGAGGGGCTTCCCTGGACCAGGGCTCTGGAGGAGCACAGCCTTGCTAATTTATTCGCTCTGGGGTCCAAGCAACCAAAAGTCTTTCTCCTGAGCAGAGCAAACCAGAGTATCAAGTCTCAGGAGCCCCCACAGATAAGGTCTGTGGGAGGACCTGGGTTCCCTAGCATCCTGGTTTCAGAGCGTTATATCTCTCCTTTGGAGGCTCTGAGTCAAGGACATGTGCTGGAATCCTAAGGTCAAGGAAGAGAAGCCTCTCTGCCATGCCTCTACACCACGGCAGGTTCCCCATGTCTTTTAGCCCCAAGCCTAGCATGAAAAATCCAGACCATTTATATATCAGCCCCTAAAACTGTGCCTTGACTCTCTGAGCCCACTTCTTTCTAAGTAGAAGCCAGGGAAGCCTGGGAGACCTGTGTCAACAGAGGAGGGTTTCCTTGACCACGTCCTCCAGCAGGCCTCTGGGAGGGCACTGCCAGCCTCGGGATGGGAAGAGGCAGCCTCCACCCTCTTTGTACCTCATCTGGCATTTTCTCCATCACAACTCTTCACGTGTCCTGTTTCCATCCATCACCTATGGCACAGCTTGGCCTCGAGGGGAGTGGAGGCTCAGGTCCCTTGTCTGAGTGATTCTGGTCTAGAAACCTGTGAACTGGGGAGTACCAGCTGGGGAACCGTTAGCACCAAGACTGCGATCTAGATAATTGCGTCTTGTTCCTTCTCTTGGCGCTTGTAAGGGCGGCCTGCACCTATGGGTGGGGTAGCAGAAAGACGATCATTTTTGTAAAGTATTTCAAATATAATAAACCACTGAAACTTAACAAAGGTAAACAGTTTTCCATATGGGTTTCAGATACAAGATTTTACAAAGTAAAACATGACAGATAGAATTGAAGCCCCTTTGTGCCTTTCTCCTGTCCTGTTCTTCCCCTTTCAAACCAAAAGTACTCATCTTCCAACACTAACTAGTGGTAGCGTGTTTTCCGCCTTCATGATCTTAGACCTTTAGTCCTTCTGTTTGTATATGTATAAACAGCATATAGAATTGTTTTCGATTCTTCTGAAGTTTACGTGAATGGCCATATCCCTTAACACATTGCTTTTTTCATTCAACTTCGTTTATGAAATTTACCCAATACATATAGATCTAGTCTATTCACCTTTAACTCCTCTATGTAAACTGTTATGGTACAAAGAATAGCTTCACCATTGTTCTGTGAATATTGAAGTTGTTGCTTCCTTTTTGCAGTCACAAATTGTGCTGAGATGAATATCCTTGTACATTTTCCTCGTGCACGTGTGTGAGGGCTTCTTTGGGGCAGGTATACTAAAAAGTTGAGTCACTGGGTTATGGCATATGTATCCTCCAACTCGATTAGGTATTACTACATCCTTCTCCAGAGTGGTTGGACCAGTTTTCAATCTTAGCCTCAGAATAAGAGGTCTCTTTCCCCTCCTCCTCATCTACATTTGTTGAAACATTCTCGCCATTCTGTTGGGTGAGAATTGACTACTACCACCTGTTGTTTTAATTTGCATTTCCTGATTGTGAGTGTGGTGGGTAAACTTTTTATATGCTTATGGGCTGTTTGGGCTTCCTGGTAAAGATTCTTAAAGCTGTTCTGAATGTGTCTTTTGTCCTTTGGGTCAGCATCAAGGTCAGGTGTCCCATCCATCTCTTGGTCATGGAGTCATGCTAACCGTAACCAAGGCTGGGGTAGCCCACATGGTTTGGCTGTAAGTTATAGCTAATGGTTATGAGACCCCTGATTCTTTCTGTGGTCTTGGTTGTCCATTTGCTGAATCTTTGATTTTGATTTTGAAGATGAATTCCAATTACCCTTGTTCATGGATATTTATGAACACTGTACTTGAGGTACCTTGAGTTTCTCCATTCGAGGAGTTTATAGTCCACCATAGATGTAGAAATCCATGAGCAATTCAAGGCAGTGTATAATGTGTTAAACCAAGACAAAACATTCATTATTAACTCCATGCCATAATAAGTAATAGCAACAAAAGCAACATTATAAGGATGTGCTTTTCTGTTAAATTGAGAGGTCAAGGGTTTGGGCAGTCAGGGGGGCTTCAGAGAGGCTGTGCCTCTGGGATAGACAGAGCAAAGAAGGTGGAAGAGGTATGGTGAAAGGCTGCGTGAGCCAGATTATGGAAGATGTCCAAGTGAGACGTGGCTTAGAGTGCTTGCAGTAGCGATGGGAGTTCTGAAGGTTTTTGCATCAGGCTGTGGCATGATGGCAACTTCTCTTTTCTCCTTGCTCCCTCCACCTTGGATGCAGAAAGCACCCTTTGGCTGATGCACAGCCATTACCTCCCCATGGAATTTTGGCTACATTGGTGGTTTCTTTTTCCTCCTAGATTGACTTTTTGTGCAGAAGACCTTGAGAACACCAGCATATCCCCTGGCCAGGAGCTCTGGTTTCACAAGTGTCGGGATGGCTGGAGAATGAAAAATGAAACCAGGTAAGCGGGACTCCTCATCTGTTCATGCAGCACACGTTGCGGGTCACCTAGCGTGTGCTGGATGTGGGTCTGGGCACTTGGGACATAGCAGTGAACAAAACAGATGAAAACCCCTTTCTTTATGAAGCTGACCTTCTGCTGGAAGGAGATAGAGAATCGGTGGAATGCGTAGGATGTCAGAGGTTGTTAATGTCCCTTGGCCTCTTGTTCTGCCTCACTTCATAGTTGTCACAGCCCATGGTCCTGCTGGAATGAGATCTTTCAGGGACTAAGTCTCTGGGGTGGGTGCTCTTGCACCTGTCTTAGATTGAACTCCTTAGTGACCATGGCTGTGAGAATATGCCAGGGTTCCTAGCTTCCTTCTGGGCACCAGGTTGAGTGGAGTGGGACATAAAGGAGACGCACAAGGTATACTCCCATTTTTAGGTATTCTGGAACCCAGGTTGTATGAGTGGATATTAGTGGGCAATTCTCCGTTTTTTGAGAAGCAGAACTGCTCATGTATGTGGCACTGAATCGGACAAAGGGGTCATCATGCTTCAGTATCCCATTGCCCCAAGCTGGAGTCTCATTATTTCAGAATTGAGGAAGGCTGGTCTCATGGTGTGAGGTGGTGGGTGCATCCAAAAGGGAAATCCATCACACACCCTCTGAGCCTAAACACCTGCGGAGGAGGAGGCGCCCCCCCTCTTGGCCCAACCATGCTACTAGATAATGATGCTGCTGCCATACACCGAACACATAGCATGTGCCCACCTGCATTTGGTGCCTTCCATACATTATCTCATTTACTTTTATCATCAACCCCATGATGCTGGTGTTCTTAACCTGTGTACAGGTGGGGAACCTGAGGTTTGGGGAGGTGAAGTCACTCTGTCCAGGTCCCCCAGCATGTGATGACCAAATAAGGATTTGCAGCAAGTTGGTTTACTCTAAAGCTTGTGCTGTTTCTTGAGCGTGTAGGTTCCAGTTTCTCAGATAAATACCTCACCTCCATCTGGGTATCAATTATGAAGCAGCTGTGCTCATGTGGGGTCCCCTGTGATTAACCGTCTGCCAACCCTGAGGGCCGGGCTCCGTCCCAGCTGCTCTGTCTCCTGTTCAGAAGCATCAGCATGACCACAAGTTCAGTGATCACAAGACTGTGGGATTCTGAAAACTGCCCATCTAATTAAGTGACTCTGTCTAGTGTAGGCTCGTATGATTTTCTGCTATAATAGTAATTTTAATTCTTTATGTTTGTATTCAAATGTATACCTTTCCAAGTACTTCCACATATATTAACTTCATTGATCCTCAGAACAGCCGTGTAGATTGGACACGCCAAGGAAGGATTGCCATTCTTATTGCTGTTCTTAGGATAAAATATCCTAAAAGACAAGTTGTTCTTTTCTGCTCCAGAACTTCCTAACAGTTGAGAATGATGCAACTCGCCTCCTACCACCTCTTTGAGAAAACAACTCATCCTTTCCTTTACTCTCAAAGGAGCAGAAGACAGTAGGAGCCTGAGTAACAAATTAACAAAGGAAGTCATGACCTCTCTAGACATATGTTACACCTTCAGTATTCTCTCTCCTGACACGGATACTGTTCACCTACTCACGGATAAGCAAACTGAGGTTCCAGGAGGATCAGTAGCGCATTAGTGTAGCTGAGACCAGAATCAAGATGTCTGACTCTGTCTTGTCCCTTTGCTGCCGTACTACAGTCTTTCTTGTCTTTCTAGATCAAGGCAAAGAGGACTCACTAGTAGTTCTCCGTGCGGTTGTGTGTGTGCGTGTGCTCATGTGCGTGTGTGTGCTGCGAGTGAGTGTTGTGCTAAACATGTGAATGCCAGCGCTGAGGTGTATGGAACTAGGAAGCCAGAGAAGGCTCCAGCATGGTGTTTCTCAAAGTGAATCTGTGGCTTGTTGGAGGAGGGGGAGAAAGAAGCCCTCAGGACCTTTTCTATTTGTTCTGAAAGGGAAGCAAGTAAAAGAGTTCGACGGGTACATAAGAAAGCTTGGTTTTGAGGTGAGCAGAGCGCATCCTCAGTCAGGCTTGCATGATCGCTAAGCCAGCTAACCAACGCCACTCTCAACGGTTCCTTTCAGCCCAACTGTGGAGCTTCCCTGAAGGTGCCAGCCAGGCCCCCTGCCCCCGCCTTCCAAGCACACGGAGGAAAGTTACTGCTGAGGACCCACCTGACGGAAGGACCCCTCTCAGCCTTGGTCCTGGGGCACCCGGAAGAGCCTGCTTGCTGGGCCCAGGACCTTGCCTCCTACGATGGCTGGGACTTCTTCCCGGAGAGGACCATGCACTGCTACCCCTGCTGTTCCTGCTGCTGCTCTAGAATAGCTCTCACTCCAGATCTGTGTGCAGACAGCCGGATGCCCAGGCCCCTTGTGCACCCAGGCTGGTTTCTAAGTGACTGGATGAGCCTGTGTTTTTCCTGACAAGGAACTCTCACTCTGGAGTGGCTGTGTGGAAACCTGTCAGCTGCTTGACCTGACTTGAGCCGTAGTGCGAGGTCTTTCTGCTGGGAGCTGACTCATGTCAGGATGGCAGACCTATGACCCTGTTCACCCAGAGAGGGGAGAGTAGATCTGGGCTGGTGCTGATGCCCTTGCTTTTTGGGTTCGATGCGCTACGTTGATCAATACTGGGTACATTTTAGACATTCCGACCTGCTCCCCAACTCACTCCCTAGAGCATGCATCATTGGCTTCCTTATTTTTCCATTGCTCATTTTTTGATTGAACAAATGCTTATTAAGCACTTAAACTGAACTAGTGAGTGGCAGTAGACACATTAGTAAACCTCTCCAAACTGTCTCCTCATTTGGAACCTAATGGCCGTGGGATATCTAGCCCCCCTTCCAGTTTAGATAGTTCATGAATATATATGTGACGAAAGGCACGACGGCCGTTGAGAGCGCTACAGGACGTAAGAGTTGGGGACCCTGAGGCTTTAAGTGATTTCTACCTATTTCTTCTTAGTTAACATGGGTGTTCCCCCTAAGAGTGACAGGTTTGATCACTAGCAGAGTAGTGAGCAGCGTATCACACGTGCTGGGGATGGAAAGGTGGCCAATTGCCGAATGATTGCTTGGGAGAAAAATCTCTTCTGTTTAGGAAGATGGAAGGTATTACATATGTTATACATATCTGTTTATGCAGAAATCAGCGTCTGTCAAACAGAGCTGGAGCTAAGATTTAAAACAGTGCTTTTTCCTCCTTGGAATCTCTTGTTCTAATACCAGTGCCTTTGCTAGGTTAAACCTCTTGGAAAAGCCTCCAATTTGAGATCTTGATTTGAATTAATAGACATGAAATCTGAGAAATCCTTTTGCATGTGTATCACCTAATTAGAGACTCTCAACAGGACGTGAGCTGGGCAGCTATTATTATCTCTATTTTACAAAACCAAGACTAGTGAGGTTCAGCCACATGCCTACAATTATATACAAGTCGGTAGCGGAGCCAGGCTGAGGACCCAGATTTCTTGGAAGCACAGTTCGTGGTATGTTCAACTCTGCAACTTCATCAAGACCTCTACAGCCGTTTTCCATCAATATGCCCCAGATGTGACAAACAAGGAATTGTTTTCAGAGCCATCCATAAAACCATAAACCCTTTTATTATAGGACAATGACTATGCCAAGGGGTTGGGCTTTTTATGGATGAGATTATCTGGAAGGAGGTATGATGTCAGGTGGGGGGAAGAGCGATTTTCTTTGTACTTAAATTTTTAAAGGACATTGTTTTAATCTGTATTGTGCCAAAGTTGTATCATTATTTAATGCCAAACTTCAGAAGACATAACCAGTCAAGTCTTAATTCAAGGTATTTTCTCCATCCACTTGTGGCTTCTTCTCTTGCTTCTGTGACTGCTTTCTAGTCAAAGTGAAGCTTGTATTATTGGCTGTGCATTCTGGTTACTTCTGACTTCTGTTTTTAGTCATGGAAGCCTTGGGAATCCAATCCTTGGTGGGTCCTGTATTTATACATTTGGTCTTAGACCTTATTTGTATATGATGATGCTTTTTTAAAAAAAATGTTAAGAATACTATTTATTTTTCAAGTGTATATAATGTATAAAAACAAATATATAGTTAGTTTTTAAGACTAACCAATTTGAAGATTAACATTTTTTTAGCGGTTTGTGTGTCTTTTCAGAATTAAAGTTACGTTAACATATTATATTAATTACATAGGAACACGGTTACAGTCTAATGCAATTTTTTTCTGAATATATGTCCACACATATGAATATTCTTTCTCTTGTAGACTGACTTTATACTCCATATGCTATTTTATAACCTGACTTTTTCATGTAACATCTTTCTATGTCAATAACCATAAGTCCACATAATATTTTAAATAGGTGCATAAATTCTATCATATGAGTGTGCCATGATTTACATAACTAGCCCCCAAACAAATTGGGTTCGTTTTTAAATTTTATTAATTTAATTTTTTTATTGAGGTTGTAATAGTTTGTAACATTGTGAAATTTCACTTGTACGTTATTTTTTGTCAGTTACCATATAAATGCGTCCCTTGACCCCTTGTGCTCACCATCCAACCCCCTTTCCCCTGGTAACCACTAAACTGTTCTCAAGATTAACATTTTTTAATAGTAAAATAATAAAAAAAATTTACAAAGTTCTCCGTGGTCTGGCAACTTAATTCTTAAAATTTGAAAGAATTATGGCTGCTCAAGCCTAGACAAAGAGTTACTTTAATATAAGGTATATTCTCTATTTGATACTAATTATTGGTAGGAAATGGACAACAACTCCTTTCACTAAAGAACAAGAAGAAAAATTATTTGAACACAGTAGAAACGCCTGAGAGTGTATGTTAGGAAGAACAAAGAAGTTGGCTGAACACTGGGGGACATGAGCGAGGATATAGGTTTGGTTGCATGGGACCTAAGTAGCAGTGACTTACTCTAGATAGAAATTGATTTCCCTACTTTGTTAAAGTCCCAGCTGGTACTGAGGTTCCACTCCATAAAGCCAAGAGGAATCCAGGCTCTTAGCTTTTTTGCTGTGCCATCCATAGGATGTTCTCCTCATCCCCACAGTCCAAAGTGTCCCCTACTGGGTTCCCTTCCAGCCCAAGGGAAGGTAGAAAAGGAAAGGGAGCACATATTCCCTCTTAAAAGCATGACTGTGAAGTTGCCCACATTCTATTAGCCAGAAATCCGTCATGTAGTCACATGGGAAGCTGGGAAATCCTGTCTTTATTCAGAGTGCCCACAGGCCCAGCTAAAAATCCAATTACTTTTTCTAAAGACGGAAATTGGATCTTGCCGTCTGTTCATCATGAATTAATTTTTATTCCCTAGAGGCGGAGAGATCGACCCAGGGCACCTTTTAAATCATTCAATTTTGTAGTCAATTTTCAGCAATCTTCAACTGATCTATCGCTATAAAACAGGATGCATTACACCAGTTTGACTTTATTTCTAGTCTTAAACGTTAAAATGTTTTCAAATGAGAAGAAACTTCTCTGTAGGGGGCCTTTCTGGTGGTAGAAAGTGGCTGCTCTTCATGTCCACCCAGAACATTTTGAAATACCAGGGTTAATCGTGGCAGTAGGGGAGGGGCTGGGTTAGACAGTGAGAAGTATGCTCTTAACCTAATTCAGGTGACGAGGAAACGGCAGAAATCTATCTGGCAGAGTAAAGGAACTTTGAAATTGCCCAAAGATAGAGTCACAGTCTGGGTGACTTCAACGTGTCTTGTCCGACTTGGGGATTCAGTGCCACCCCTTCACTAGTCAGAGTCCGGCAACTTCTGCACGACCTCCTTTGACTCTACACACAAAGTGAGGCATTGAACTCCTCGGAAGGATGGATGCCAAGTAGTTACTAGAAGAGCCATTGTTACCCAAAGTAGTGTTTCTTAGTTATTGCGTCTGTGTTCATAGCTACCCTGGGCCCTCTGCCATGGAAGCTCTAGGAGGGCAGATATTTCTATCTGTCTCATTTGCTGCCGCAGCCCTAGAACCCAGACTAGTGTCTGGAACATAGAAAGTGTTCAATAGATATCTATTTATTTTTATTTTTTATTTTTTTGAGGAAGATTAGCCCTGAGCTAACATCTGCCGCCAATCCTCTTTTTGCTGAGGAAGCCTGGCCCTGAGCTAACATCCGTGCCCATCTTCCTCCACTTTATATGTGGGACGCCTACCACAGCATGGCTGGATAAGCGGTGCCATGTCCACACCTGGGATCCGAACCGGCGAACCCTGGGCTGTTGAGGCAGAACGTCCGAACTTAACCACTGTGCCACCGGGCCGGCCCCAAAAGATTTCAAATGAATGGATGAAGTTGGGTACAAGAAACCAGGTGCTTAAACAGGCAGTAAGGGAATTGGGAAAAGAACAATTAATTTGAAGTCAGAAATCCTGGGATGTCACTCAGTATCATATGAGCTTTAGGCTAAATAGGATCCTTCTGAGCCCCTGTTCGCTCATCGGAGAAACAGAGACAGTACCTGGCAGGGATGTTGTGATCGTTAAATATCTGTAGTGAAAACAAGTATCAGTGTTTTGTAAACATTTGAATTAGAAAAAGAAAAAGATAAAACAAAAATAAAATCCTTTCTATGACTGTGGAAATTTTGTATATGATAAAGGGGTTCTGTGAATCATTGGGAAAGGAACGGACAGTTGGATAGACGATGCTGGGACAGTAGGCTCATTAAAGGAGAAACATTTTAGATCCATATCTCATATCATAGACAAAGGCTAATTCCATTTTAATGAATGATGCAAATGTGAAAGAAAGCCATAAAGTTACTAGATATTATGAAATATATATTTGAAATCCAGATAAAAACTGAGAAAATGTAAATGTCACAATTGAAATAATAAGAGATAAAAAATTAGAATAGATCAACAAATATTAAGGAAAATGAAATGCTCATAAAAGATTCTTCTTTACCCCATATATTAAAAAAACTCCCTAGTCATAGAGGTTTTACTGGGAAGTTCTACCAATATTTCAAGGAATATAAAACTCTAACTTACACAAGTATTTCCAGATAATAGAATAAAATAGAAATCTTCCAAACTCATTTATGAATAAAATTACAGGCCAAATATTCTTGTGAACATAGATGTAAAAATTCAAAATATAGCTACTCTTATGGGCTGAACTGTGTCCTGCCCAAAACTTATATGCTGAAGTCCTAACCCCCAGGACTTCAGAATGCAACTGTATTTGGAGCTGGGGCCTTTAAAGATGTAATTAAGGTTAAATAAGGTCATATGGGGGAACCCTACTCCAATTTGACTGGTGTTCTCATAAGAAGAAGAAATTTGGACACACAAAAGAGACATTAGGGATGCACGTGCACAGAGAGAAAGGCCATGTGAGGGCACAGCAAGAAGGCAGCCATCTGCAAGGCAAGGAGAGAGGTCTCAGAAGACACCAAATCTGCCAACACCTTGAACTTGGACTTCTATCCTCCAGAACTGTGAGAAAATAGACTTGTTGTTTAGGTCACTAAGTCTATGGTATTTTGTTATGGCAGCCCTCACAAACAAACACAGCTACTGAAGCCAACAAATACTCAAAGGAATATATCGTGGTCTTGGTTCATGCTAGAAATGCAAGAACGGATTATCGTCAGAAAATCTATCAGCGTAATTCATCCAGTTAATTCACTAAAAGAGAAATACCACATAATTATCTCAACAGATGTAGGAAAAATATTTCATAAATTGTTTAGAACGTCCCTAACTTGATAAAGCCTCTTTACTAGAAATTTACAGGAAATATCACACTTAATGAAGAAACTTTGGACTCATTTTCTTTAGATTGGTAAAAAGACAAGGATCCCCACTATCATCCCTACTGTTTAATATAGTACCGCATGTCCTGGCAAACCCAATAAGAAAAGCAAAAGAAACAAGTGGCGTATGATTGACAAGAAAAAACCCCTCTTATTATTTGCAGATTATATCATCATCTACATAGAAATCAGAATAAAATAAATGGACTAATGATTAGAAATAACGAGAGAATTTGGCAAGATTGCCAGATACAGGACAAGATAACAAAAATCAATAGCGTTCCTTTTTACTAGTTATTATTACACAGAAAATTTAAAAGAAAATAAATTAACATCCATAATAGCAACCCAAACCCTAGGGAATTCCAGAATTAACCTAATACATATTGTACAAAATTTTTATGGAGAAATTTAAGAAACTATTAAAGGTGTAAAAGGGGACCTGAATAAGTGGACTTTTCACGTATGAGATAGCTTAATACTATAAAGATATCAAATTATTTCATAAATTCAATGCAGTCTCAATCAAAATTCTAGCATCATTTTTGAAGAACTAAAACTTTTATTCCAAAACACTCATGGAATGGTAAAGTTTATAAACATATACTTCAACTTTGAAAAAGAAGAGTAAAATGGAAACTTTTTTCCTAACAGATATCAAGTCATGCTATAAAGCCATAGTAGTAAAAACGGTCTGGTGTTGGTAGATAATCAGTCAAATAGGTTTATGGTATGTAATAGATGAGATGTAGCAGAGAGATCAAAAACAAACCCATGTATTTATTTTAACTTGCTTTATGATAAAGGGGGTGCCACAAAGCAATAGGGAAAGTTAGCTTATTTAAGAGATTGTGTTGGGAAACATGGCTTATTATATGGGAAAAGTAATATTGGGTCCCTATTTCACACTACTTAAAAAGGGCAGACTGCAGATGGATTAGAAGCCCAAAAGTGAGAGGTAATGCTATAAAGACAATTGACTAAAATAAGGAGGGTATCTTTGAGAGCTTAGAATAGGAAGATTTATTAAAGAAGATTCCCCAAAGTGTTAACCATAAGATTGAAAACGGATGGATTTGCTTGTATCAGTATGAAGGATCTCTGTTCAACAATAATTGCAACACTAATGAATAATAATAGCCAGTATTTACTAAGTCTTCATTATGTGCCAGGTTCTGTTTCAAGTAGTTTACATATACTAACTCATTTAATTTTTACAAAATCCTGATAAGGTTAAGTATTATTATCATGCCCTGTTTACAAATGGGGAAATAGAGGCACAGAAAGGTTAAGTAACTTGCCCAAGTTTGCACATTTAGTAAGTGGCAGAACCAGCATTTGACCAGGTGGTCTGGCTCCGAATTTTGTGTACTTAATCTTATATGAATCAGACATAATTAACACACAGATGCAGACCGGGAGAAGATATTTGTGACACACAATACTGATAAGAGATTAATATCTAGTATATATAATTAACTTCTATTAATTGACAAGAAACATGCAGGATTCCAATAAAAAAATGGGAAGAATAGAAAAGAATGGCTAAGTGTATGAAGAAATGCTGAAACTCATAGAAATTAAATAAATGTGAATTACAACAGTGAGGTACTACTTTATATTATCAGAATGGCAAAAATAAAAAATGGATAATATCATGTGTTGGTAAAGATGTTCAGAAATGGAACCATTATGCACTGCTGGTACTGACATTTTGGAGAATAATATAGCTATACTTAATAAATTTAAATACATATAGCTTGTGACTTGGTCTGTCTCATTCCTGTATATATACCCCAGAACTGCTATCACAGTGGCCCCTCATTGCATTTATGTAGGGATATTTATACCATCGTTGTTAGCTATAGTGGAAATCTAGGGGCAACCTGGGTATCTATTGCTGTGTAACAAATTATCACAAATGTAGTGGCTTAAAACAACACCTCTTTGTTATCTCTTTATTAAAGAGATATTGTTATTATATCTCTTTATAATAAATCTTTATTATATCTCTTTATAATAAAATATATTTTTATATATTTATATATGAATAATATAATTTATTATTATATTATATTATATATTTATTTAATATTTATTTATAATACATAATATATATTTTATATATAAAAATATAAATAATATATTTTATTATAGCATATTTTTATTACAGTACAGATTCTCTCTTTATTAAAGAGATCATAAAGGAGTACAGGTCAGGAGTCCAGGAACAGGTTAGCTGGATCCTCTGCTCAGGATCTCACAGGCTGCAATCAAGGTGTTGGCTGGGGCTATGGTCTCATCTGAACGCTTGAGGACCAAGCTCGTTCAGGTTCTTGGCAAAATTCAGTTCTGTGCAGCTGTAGAACCCATGGCAACTTTCATCTTCTTTGAGGCGAGTGAGATAAGCATCTCCCTGATGCTTCACCTTCTTTTAAAGGGCTCAGCTGATTAGGTCAGGCCCCCACAGGGTAATCTCTCTTTTGATTAATTCAAAGTCCACTGGCTAGTAACTTAATTATAAGAGTGACATCCCACTGTGTCAAAGGTTCTGCCCATACTTAAGGGGAAGGATTACACAGGGTGTGTCCTCCAGAGGGTGGGAATCTTGGGGACCATGTTAGAATCTGCCTACCACACTAGTGTCCTTCCCTGGGGTATAGGCAAGTGAATGTGGTGGACGCTTCCTAGAGAATACGACACAACGTACAGTAGAAGCCTTGAACTAGAAGCATCTTGGATAGACCTTGGAAACTGTTAAAAGAAAAAGTGAGCCATAAACTGATGTTTATAGTACAGAAAATTTTATGTAAATTAAAATGCGTACGCTCAAAATAACACTATATATTTTATAAGAATATATATCAAATGTGTTAGACTAGGCACCCACGGCAGAAAGGAGGAAAATGAAAGTTGGGATTAAGTAGAGGGTGGGGGAAGAAACAGAACAAGAGAGACTTTCATGATGGTAGAATGCCATGAACTAAGGAGAATGGATAATTCAATTCTCTGAAGCTGAGATCCAAAATAAAATAATAAAATCAAGTGAAATAATTAAAATAGAAACTATATTCTTTGACACAGCTGTTTCTTGCTTGGTTTCCATTGTCGATGACCTAAAATGATTCTAAGCACGAGCAGAGCAATTCCTAATGTACTGTACAGACGGTTTCTGTACAGAATGGTTTCTTTTCTCAGAAAGGCTGTTGGATTGGCAGGGCATGTCATGCAGAGGCTGAGTGCAGGTGTAGTTGTTTCCGGAGGGAAAGGGGAGCACCCTGGAGGGGCCCAGGGGTGAGCCCTCTGCAGGGCTAGATAGGATGGTGAGACAAACCACACAATCCGGCCAACTTTGCCTTGTCTCGTAGAGCCCTTTATTAAAATAATATAAATTAGCAAAATGTAAGAATTCTACTTATAGGTACTTTCCAATTTGTGAACAAACATTCATTTTTAAACTGAATGTTGAGATGTTCAAGCTTTCCCCATAGGAACAATGCTCTGAACCGTAATTATATTCCCAGTGTTTGCCAAACCACATGCATCACGCAGCTGAAATGCAGTAGTAACAGAACTCACTTAGGTTCCGAGTCTTGGGAATCGGGATGTGAGAGGAGGAGGAGGAAAAGAAGCAAGACTTTCGAGGCCAACTCTGGTTAAAATATTTAAGGAGATGAAGTTTGCATTTGTCAAACTCTGACATTTTTTCTTACGTCTCTTGCTTTCTTCTCTCTACGTTATATCAGGAGTACTTCCCTTGTTGCAAAAGAGCTTAAAAATCATTTTTTAAATGGCCGCAGAAATTTCCACGCAGTGGGTGGATGACCATACTTTACTTAGGGGTTCCTCTATTGCTGACCTTCAGGTCCACGTTCCTTTTCTGCCCGCTTTGTTCCCCTGGTGCCTTCTTTCCTGGCCCCTATTACACATTCTCACATTGCTCTAAGCACATCCTCTCCCATACCCCTCACGTGTTCCCTTTTCGAAATTTACTTAACTTTCTACTCCCTCAATCCAAGCTCTCATTTATTCAGTGTAGCTGACTTCCACAAGGGATGCATTGCGAGCTTTTAGCTGAACTCAGTTACGCTCATGATCAATGGCTGTAGACCTTTAACCTGTCCAGAGTTATCTGCATTGTTAAAAGAAGATGCTCGTTAATCCAAATTAATCTTTGGTTTGCACTGAGGCAGCAGAGCAAATCATAAGGCAAGTTTTCTGTTAGGGTAGGGAAATACTGGGTCAGGGAAACATTGGGTCACCTGAAAAATAGGCTAGTCCTCCTTGGGAATCTTTCCTCTAATCGAGTCTCCTAAGATATTACTGGTTTTCATAGTTGATTTCACTCCTTCACTCCTCATCCTATAGATTCTCTACACGCCAGCATTTGTTTTTTCCTCCCCCTCCTCCCCGATGGTCTCCATGGCAGTAGTAGTTACCATGGGGAGGTGGAGAGAGGGGTCAAAGCTATCTTTTTTTTTTTTTATGATTTTTTTTTTAAAGATTTTATTTTTTTCCTTTTTCTCCCCAAAGCCCCCCGGTACATAGTTGTGTATTCTTCGCTGTGGGTTCTTCTAGTTGTGGCACGTGGGACGCTGCCTCAGCGTGGTCTGACGAGCAGTGCCATGTCCGCGCCCAGGATTCGAACCAACGAAACACTGGGCCGCCTGCAGCGGAGCGCGCGAACTTAACCACTCGGCCACGGGGCCAGCCCCTCAAAGCTATCTTTTTAACTGTGGGTTTATCTACAAATTGAGGGTGGCTTCTCCTAAAATATCATTAATAAGTAAAAAAAAGGAATAAGAGTAAAACAAATATAAACTAGTGTTCAAGTCATTTGTTTTCCTAAACATCAGTGGTTAGCAATACCACTTAGCCCAGACTTTCCTCATATCATACCAGAGCATGTATGTGTTGCAATGGGAAAGGGCTGTTGGAAGAGTCTGGAAGCTAGGACAGGTCTAAGCAGGAAAAGGCTCAGGTCCAGAGGTCAGCTGGTACAGCAAGGAGCAGAGTTATCTGGACCAGTGCTAATTATCTCAGCCAAAGAAAGCCGACTCTACCTTGTTTATACTTTCACAGGAGGTGGGTGATAACGGGCAGACGCCACATAGGAGCCTTGAAAGTGTTGAGGCCGGGAACAGAGGCTGGGGTTATCTCACTAGCATGGAGAAGCTAAGAGTACCCTTAAAAGTAAAAGTATCTTTACTTCTGCCCTGGTCATTATCCTAAGACAGCTTCAGTGGGATTACTGCGAAGCTGAAGCCTCAACTATTTATTGCGAGGGAGAACATTCTATCGCGACCTCAACAACTCATTTCTTTTTCTCTGTCAAAGATCTCAGTCCCGCTATGTGTCCTGTGTCCTTTCTTAGATAAACACCTATTTCTTCGTTCTGACTAGGCTACCCCAAACTCTCTAAACAGGCTTCTTTCTGGCGTGTCAAAAAGAGATTCTCGGAAATACGGCTTCGCAAACCCTGCAGTTCACTTCCTTGGCGCCGCCCCTGCGGCCGTCTCTCACTCCTTCAAGGCAGGCTTGTCCACCAACAGTTCTTCTTCTTCTCCCTCTGGCTCTCCCTCCTCCTCCTCCCCTTCTTCCTCTTCTTCCTCCCCCTCCTCTTCCCCATGCTCCTCTTCCTCTTCTTCAAACAGTTTTATTGAGGTTTAATGGACACACGATACAGTGTATGTATGTAAATCACATATTTGGATGTTTTGATATGTGAAGTCATCATGAAACTATGAGATCATGACCACAATCAAGATAGGAAAAAATATATCAAATTACCTCCAGAAGTTTCCTCACGCCCCTTTGTAATCCTTCCTCCTGCCTCCTCTTCTCTGCTGTCACTACAGACTAGTTTGCATTTTCTAGAATTTCACGTGAGTGGAATGCATGTGCAGTATGTTCTCTTTTTCTGTTCACCTTCTTTCACACAGCATAACTGAGATTCATCCTTGTTTTTGCATGTATTAGTAGCTCATTCGTTTTTATTGCTGAATGGTGCTCATTGTATGGATATACCAGCAGCTTATCCATGCGCTTGCTCATGCACTTTGAGTCGTTTCCAGTTTTGGGCTATTGCAAATAAAACTGCTATGAATGTTTGTGTACAAGTCTTTGTATGGATGAGTACTTTCATTTTTCTTGGCCATATACCTGGGAGAGGAATGGCTGGATGATCATACGGGAGATGCATGCTTAACTTTTTAAGAAACTGCCAAACTGTTTTCCAAAGTGGTTGGACCATTTTATGTTCCCACCAACAAGTTATGAGAATTCCAGTTGTTCCACATCCTCGTCAACACTTATTATGGTCAGTCTTTTCAATTTTAGTCATTCTAACAGGTATATCATGGTATCTTATTGTATTTTAACTTATGTTGACTTAATGACTGATGATGTTGAGCACATTTTCATGTGCTTATTTGCCATTCATATATCTTCTTTGGTGAAGTATTCGTTCAAATCTTTTTCCCATCTTAGAAGAGGTTGTTTGCTTTCTTATTATTGAGTTTGAGTGGTTCTTTATATATTCTGGATATAAACTATCAGACAAGTGATTTGCAAATACTTTCTCTCAGTCTATGGTTTGTCTTTTCATTCTCCTAACAAGGTCTTTTGAAGAATGGACCTTTAAAATTTTGATGAAATACAATTTATCAGTTTCTTCCTTTACGGATGTTACTTTAAGTGTCATTTGTAAGAAAAATTTACCTAACCCAAGGTTACAAAGATTTTCTCACATGTTTTATCTGGAAGTTTTATAGTTTTAGGTTTTACATTTAAGTTTATGATTCATTTTAAGTTAATTCTTTTACGTGGTATGAGGTATTGATCAAAGTTCATTTTTTTGCATACATATGTTTAATTGTGCCAACATTTTTGTTGAAAACACTATATTTTCTCCATAGAATTGCCTTAGCACGTTTGTCAAAAGTCAGTTGTCTATATGTGTGTGGCTTTATTGCTAGACTCTCTGTTTCATCGATCTGTTTATCTATTTTGATGTCAATACCACGCTCTCTTGATTAACGTAGCTTTAGAGGAAGTCTTGAAATTGGGTACTGATAGTTTTCCCACTTGGATTTTTTTCTGCAGTTATTTTAGCTATTCTAGGTCATTGCGTTTTCATACAAATTTTAGAATCAGCTTGTTAATTTCTACAAAATGTCTTCTAAGACCTTGGTAGGGATCACATTGAATCTATAGATCTGCTTGAGGAGAATCAATATCTAAATATTGAGTTTTTCCACCCATTTTCATCACTTCTTAATTTGAATTGGAACACTTTTCACACTAAATTTGGTATTTTACAGCTTGGCTTTCTACTGACAAAATTATTTCTTCAGGGAGCTATGGCTTACTTTTTCTGAAATATAAAAAATATTTTTGGATAGAATGATTTTAAGGAAATACACAATTACTTATTTACGGGGGCATTTTTGTTTTTAAAATTTAAAATTTGACAATTAAAAAATGTCAGGATACCACTTTAGATGGTGTAGTGAAAGTGTGGAGGGCCACCGAGATGCCCCCTTCAGGACTGAGGCACTCCTTCCCCCAGCTACTGGGAGTGTTGGCAGCTGAGGGCTTTCATCTTGGCCTCTCTCCAGGGACTGCCCTCAGCCAACCGAGGAGCTCAAGGCCACAGCCCCTCCCCAAAGGCAGTATACACCCAATGACTAGTCAATAGGGCCTCACGTCCTTGCCTCAACAGGGACAACTGTGGAGGACCACAGAAGCTGCAGAGCTCCTAATGGGACCAGCCAAGGCCTCTGTTGCATCATACATCAAGTTTTCCTGCCCAGCCCCACTGCCGTCACTCGCCCACAGGTGTTGATCCTGAGAGCACGCCCCAGTACTCCATCTCACACAAAGCCTGTCTCTCAGGGAATCCAACAGAAGACAGACGGTTATTTCCTAAGCAGCTTGCGATTAATGCAAGGGCTTAAAGGAGTGTAGATAGAGAACCCAAGGTCAGCCCATGAGGTTCAGGGATAAGATGTGGGGAAAACAGGAAGCTGATTATCGCTGGCCTGTTAGACTGTTTGCTTATGGTCAAAGTCACTCACCTCCCTCAGAGGTGCTTTCCCTTTCACACGTCACCTTTGAAACCACCCTGACTTTGGAAGGAGGAGAAAGTGCTTGACAGGCTTCCACCTCTTCAGTGCAGCAGGCAGACACCATGGGGAGAGAGAGGGAAGGAGGGAGCCTTTCCTACAGGCCAATGGAAGCTGAGCAGAGAGGCTTGCCCCCTGGAAACAGAGCATCGCAGAGCTGGGAGTGCCCAACGGAGCACTGATGGGAGGTGGAGAAGACTCACTCAAAACTTTTCCCAACTCCCGTTTGACGGGGGTGGAAGTGTGAGATGGGAAGTAGGAGGAAATAGTGTCAAAACTACTGTAAAATTAAACACTGTGATTAAACTCAAACATATTTTTATTCACCTAGTAATCAGAACTGACAGGTGAACAACCAGGGTCCTAATGAACGGATTTCCTAATTGCTCTTTGCTACAGACATTAGCCGGCATTCAGTCTCCCACCTTGACATAAATCTTGTCCTGCTCTGTCCCAATAATCTGTGTCTCACGGAATCACTGTATTTTTTTTTTTAAGTTAGAATAGGGTCTTTAAAAACAACCTTGGGTTAGTTCATGTAAGTGAGTTTCAATTTATACTGCAGACATAGTTTTGTAAATTTAATTATATAATAACTAAGAAGTTAGCTGTATTCTAAATCCTTTCACCTATGTTCCCTCATTTGACCCTTACAACCACCCATGTGGTAGGCATAACTATGGGCACAACAATACCTTCTCTTGGCAGAGGAGTAAACTGAAGCTCCAAGAGGTCAGTGGCTGGCACAGGGCCTCTTAGTAATTGGATGAACTCGGACTTATACTTGCGTCTGCAGGCACCAATGCCCATGTTATTTCCTTCTCTTAAAAGCACTAAAAACGTTTACTTTTCATAAGACTCCCAGAGTGAGTCTGTTCATCCTGTGCATAAATCTGGATGTTCATCTATGACTGGGTGGGAGCCACCTGCTTTCTTTGAAGGAACACCCATTTCAAGACCTTCTCATGAGAAAATGGACAGTGAAGAAATAATCTCTTTGTTGCTCTAGGTGAGTGGGAGATTGGCAGTCACCAAGATTTCCAAACTTGCTCAACTGGCTGGCTGTGGGATACCAGAATTCCGCACATTCCTGAAAAACGGCCCAGGGATGTTTTACCAGCAGAACCACCTGCTGAACCTGAGGGCAGGAGCAGCCACAGGAATAAGGTGCTACGGAGGAGCAAGCTGCGTGGCGAGGGTGGACATGCTCCAGCTATCACCAGTAAGGCAGGTCCGGAGAGTTCTGGAAGTAATAGAGGACCCAGTGTGAAACCAGGCCCTTGCCAGTCCCATTTCATTTAATCCTCACCACACTGCTATGAGACGAGTTTTCCCCTCCTTTATTTCCATTGTGGAAGCAGGCTTGGAGAGGCTGAATTGTCAAAGGTCAGAGCAATACGTGGCAGTTGGGATTTGAGCCCTGGTCTCTCTGACTCCAAATCTCTTGTTTTTAATCACTGCATTATATTGAGTATAGAGCCAGTCAGGATAATGAGTGGCAATGCACACCTTAAGACCTGTACTTAAAATATTTCTTCAACATTTACATGGTGGAAAGATTAAGGCTGAGACGGGGAAAGGTTGATGGGGGTGGGGTGGGGCAGCATCCAACATGGGTACTCACTCAGCACCTCCTCCCTCCTTGTAAGGCAGCCCAGGGCAGCTCTGTATTCACTGAGCTTAGTGTTGGGAGGTATCTTCTTCCTCACCCGAACAGCCCATCAGAGCATCTCTTACAAGTATAAGCAGTTCGGACCTGAGAGGTGGCCCCGTAAACAATATTGCCAGGGAGGTTGTAGTGCCGAAGCCTGCCTTGCCAGGTGGTCAGACCACAGACTCCATCTGTGGACACTCTGGAGAAGTCTCATGCTTCATTCATTATGGCCTGCTTCTATGCTCTGTTCAGGGCTGGCAGCCTGGCTGGAAATGCTGGCCCCACTGGCCAGATGGCTCTACCTTGCCCCCCCGCCCCCAATCTGGCCCTGATGCTCCTGCTCTGCGGTGGGGGTGCAGGCACCTTCCTCTCTGTGGGCAGAATAAGAGGTGAGGGGACCTGGTGATTGTTTCAGGTAACTGTTACCTGCTTGGGTGGCTTCCTCCCAGACAACATCTTTTGCTTCCTCTCGGGATGCCAACAGTCCCAGGATATCAGAGGACATCCTGCATCTATCCACTTTAATCAGAAGAAAGTTTGGATTATGGGAAGACCATCTTCAGGGAAGCCTGCCCCAGGATTTGCTCATAGTGATGAGTAACCAACGGTCTATTCTCTCCATTTTATTTACTGTCTGTAGTTGTCAATATACTTTATGGAGGCTGAAGTCCATGGCATTTCGGTTGAATATGAATTGAACTGAATATTGTTTAAAACTATAATTTTATAGTGTAATTCAGACACTTTTCCATCAAGGAGTTAGCAGTCTACCAAGAATTCAGTCCACTGTGTGGCACATCTTTACTGTGCCCAAGCCAGTTTGAACATCTAGGAAAAGATGAGCTAAAAGGTTGTATGCAGAAGTATGGGTGTGGGAATAAAGGAGAGGTTCAGAGATGGGCGAAGATGACCAGGGGTGAACGGCAAGGAAGGAAGACCCAGGAAAAGCCTGCCTCTGCCACAATGTGCTTGTCCGAGTTCTGATAATTGTTAGAAGACAAGAAAGACAAAAGATGAATGTTCTGTCCCCGGGGCTAGGACTTAAGCCAGCCTCGAGGTGCTGAGAAGCCTGCCCCAATCTGTGCAAAGCTAGGAAGGACCATCACCTGGTGCTCACAAGATTCGCTTAAGCTATTAAGATGTGCAGATTATTCCACAACCAAAAGACTCTGGAAAAATACTCAGCTGGTGTTCAGAGAGTTTGAACTTCCTGGAGGATGTTCCAGGCCTCAGATCATCCTAGCCCGCAGATGTGTACACAACTTCTCTGTGATGACTGGTGGATTTGCTCAAATTCCATGAAGACATTTTGGCTAATGCTATCAAGGAGTGTCATGAAGGCCAGGGAAAGATGCTGCTGTCGTGGGTCTGGCCACCACAGAGGCAGGCAGGAAGGTTTGGAACATCTGGCTGTGAATGTAGCATCTGAATGATACTGTGTTATCCATGGTGGTGTCAATTGTTCTTTACTTTGTTCTGGAATAAGTCTCTCATGCATAAAGGTAGGTACTCTAATAATGCATTAATAAGTGGGCTTCTGATTCCTTTAGGAAAGGTAAGAAGTAATTACTTAAAGCTGGAAAAATTAGGCACAGATAAAGCCAGTGACTTAGCCAAGATCTCACAGGTTAGTGGTTTTTGACTCCAATAAATGGTCCATGGAAATGTATCTTGCTGCTTTCTCTCCTTGTACCAGCTTCTTTCCACCCAAAGTGTTGGGGTGACCAACAGGATTCTTTGTTTTTCTGGTCCTCTCAGAAAGCAAAAGGCAATTTTTTTTGTACACAAATGTTCATAGTAGCATTATTTATAACAGCCAAAAAGTTGAAACAATCTAAATGTCCATCAACTGAAGAATGATTAAACAAAATATGATATATCCATACAGTGGAATATCATTTACCAATAACAAGGAATGAGTTATGATACATGCTACAATGTGGATGAACTTTGAAAACATTATGCTAAGATAAAGAAGTCAGTCCCCAAAGACCACATATTATATGATTCCATCTATGTGGAATAGAATCTATAGGAAATGTCCATAATAGGCAAATCTATAGAGATAGAAAGTTGCCTAGTGGTTACCTTGGGCTGAGGGACTTGGGGGTGCGAGAATGGGGATTGACTGCTAAATGGTACAGGGTTTCTTTTTGAGGTGATGAAAATGTTCTAAACTTGACTGTGGCGATGGTTGTACAACTCTGAATATACTAAAAGCCACTGAATCGTACACTTTAAACGGGTAAATTGTGTGGTATGTTAATTATATCTCAATAAAATGGCTAAAAATGAGTAAGGAGAGACCATCAGTAAGATTTGGAGCATGTCGATGGGAAGCCTCCATTGTGTTTGCACCCCTTGGCATAGTCCTGGGACCAGAGCTAGTTGCCAGGGCACGGGTTGAAGGGGAGTCCAGACTGGACACTTCAGAGGCTGAAGCTGGTAGGGTTCTATGACTGAACAAACAAATATGAAATTCCTAGGTCTTTGCTGATGCCCAGTTAATGAGGGGCAAGAGTTTGGCTTAAGTCTCAGGATTTGAAGCTGGGAAGGGCTTTTGATGGTGGGCCAAAGGGACTTTGCTTTAAGCTTTAATAGAACCAACACTACGGTATGTTTGCCCCTCTCTCACCCCTCAGAGAGCACCACATCTGGGGGCTCATCTGAGGTCTGGGATGAGAGGTTGAGAGTGGGAGGATCTCATTTGTTTCTCAACGTGCAAACCTGGAACAAGGAAATCTGCTGCCCCTAAGCAATGTAATCTTCCATTAGCATGTGGCGTTTAAGCTAAACGTGAAGATTTCTCCAGCAAAGCTCACAAAACACTGGAATGAGTCACCTCTGGGGACATGTGGAAACTTTTATACATGAGGACACGTGGGAATGAGATGAAATCTGGTATGAGACCAGGACGTGGATTGTTTATTTTTTTATTGAGGTCATAATAGTTTATAACATTGTGAAATTTTGGTTGCACATTTTTATTTGTTGATCACCATATAAATGCGCCCCTTCACCCCTTGTGCCCACCCCCAACTCCTTTCCTTGGTATTCCTTGGTATCCCCCAAACAGTTATCTTTGTAGGACATGGATTATTTGACCTCTGGAAAGTTTGCAGTCAGTGGACGCTGTCCCTTAGCCTGTTGAAGGATCAATTTCGGATGTGATCTAGTGGGTTAAACACAGTCAAATGGGTCATTTCACCCAAGTTTTAAACCAACTACTCCTACTCTAATTTATTGTGTTATGCTGGGGCAAGCCATTTGCCACTACAAATCTGGTATAAGAGTGTGAACGAGGACTGGTTTTGAAAGAGATGGTGAAGCATCTTCTGTTTTCCCTGTTGCCTCTGTATTCATTTTGACTGTGTATGTGCCCCAAGTGCCAATGTTACCCCAAGCTAGTCCCAACTCCTGTTCCTTAGTAAAGTGGCTGGCAAAGAAAACTTTAGAAAGAGAATGGCTTAGGCTAAAACATTCTGATAAACAAATTCATGCTGAGATATGTATGACTAAGAGTTATTAAATGTGTTGCATTTTAAGAGAGGAAGTCGGTTACGTTAAGGAACAATTTAATGAACCCATACCTCATTGTGGTAGGATTTTTTGTTTTGTTTTATTTTGTTTTAGGTGGGTGGACTTTCTGGATGCTTCTTAATTGACGTCAGTTAGATCAGTGCGTCTCCAACTTTAATGTATGTGTAACCACCTGGGGATCTTGTTCTACCTGACTCTGATTCAGTAGGTCTGGATGGGGACTGCCTGATATTTGGCATTTCTAATCAGCTCTCATGAGGTGCTAACACTGCTATAGGTGACCACCCTTTGAGTAGAGGGCCTGGGTGACCACCAACCCACATTCAGCACCACTAATAATGCACTCAGCAAGACGCTGAGTTCTCCTTTCTTAGCGTCACCTTGACGTGCTGTACATCCTTCCAATAGAGCGTTGAAGACATTGTATTGTAATTACTTGTTTAGGGGCCAGCTTCTCTATTACATTAGGAGCTCTTACACAGCAGCAACTGTGTCTTAATTCATCTCCATTTTCATCACTCTTGCCGCCTCTCCTCACTTTCGCATGGTGCCTGGCAGAAAATAGTCACTTAATGTTGCATGAGGAGCAGACAGTCAGCCCTGAAGGTGGCTGGATGAGACCATAAATTCTGCAAGCTCTTACAAACAGGCACCTCTGCTCCTGCCTGGCCACATGGTGTAAATGTAAACCAGTGCTTTCCAGCCCTGACTGCACAAAGGAGGAACTGAAAAAAATACTGAGGCCTGAGTACACGCCAGTGTTCTGATTTAATTGAACTGTTTTGGGGTCTATGTGCAGCTACTTTTAAAAGCCTCCAGGCTCTTACAACTCAACAATAAAAAGATCAATAACCCAACTTAAAAATGGGCAAAAGATGTGGACATTTTTCCAAAGAAGATATACAAATAAGCACATTCAGACATGTACAAAATCATTAGTCTTTAGGGAAAGGCAAATCAAAGCAACAATGAGATACCACTTCACACATAATAAGACGGGTATAATAAAGAAAAAGAGAAGAAGTGTTGGTGAGGATGTAGAGAAATCAGAACCCTCATACGCTGCTGGTGGGAATGTAAAATGGGGCAGCTCCTTGGGAAAACAGTCTGGCAGTTCCTTAAAAAGTTAAACACGGAGTTACCCAACGATCCAGCAATTTGATTCCTAGTTATACACCCAAGAGAATCGAAAACACGTCTTCCTACAAAAACATGAATGTTCATAGCATTATTTGTAATTGCCAAAGAGTAGAAACAACCCAATGTCCATCAACTGATGAATAGATACATAAAATGTGGTATATCCATACAATGGAATATTATTTAGCCATAAAAAGGAATGAAATACTGTTATGTATGGATGAAACTCAAAAACATTGTGAAATGAAAGAAGGAAAAAGCCACATATTAGATGATTCCTTTTGTATGAAATGACCAGAATAGGCAAGTCCGTAGAGACAGCAAATAGATTAGTAGTTGCCCAGAGGATGTGAGGAGGCAGGAATTGGGAGGTATGGCTTTCTTTTTGGGGTGATGGTAATGTTTTGGAATTAGTGGTGATAGTTGCACAACATTGTGACTATACTAAAATCCACTGAATTGTCCACTTTAAAAGGGTCAAAATGATGTATTTTATGTTATGTGAATTTCATTTTAAAAAGTTAAAACCTTCCCAGGGATCCTGATTTGCAGCCAGGTTCAAGAACCTCTGGGGTGAGACCGCCTGGGGTATGTGCTTCAACATTTGCTGTTGAGATGACGCTGTTGCCCAGAAGTTCTCAGCTTCAAGTACACATTGGAATGACTTGAGAAACTTTAAAAATGCCAATGCCTGGGTCCCCCCTAAAAAAAGAGTCTGATGTTATTGTTCCGGGGTGCAGCTGGACAAACTCCACAGGAAATTCTAACGGGCAGCCGAAGCGAGACAATGTTGACTGTGATACACGACTTCCTAAACATTAGGGTCTGAAAGATCGCCAGGAGAGTGTGCAGTGCCCTTTTCTGAACTCTGCCCCAGGAGAGTGCGGTTTAGGCGGTCTGGGGTGGGGCTGGGAGTCTTTGTTATTAACAAGCTCCCTGGTGATGCTGTGCAGGTGGTCTGGACCATGGTTTGAGAAACACTGCTGTGGAGCAGGCTTCTCAAAATCTAATGTGCATTCAAGTCACCTGGGACTTTGTCAAAATGCAGCTTCTTGTTCTGCATTTCTAACCAGCTCTCAGATGATTCCAGGGATACTGATCCGCAGACCACGGTTTGAGTCACATGGCTATAGAATAGCGGTTCTCAGAGTGGGGTCCCTGGACTCCCATTAGCATCATCTGGGAACTAGTTAGAGATGCAAATTATCAGCCTCCACCTTGGACTTACTGAAATGGGGCGGGGCAGTGATCTGTCTTAACAAGCTCTCCCGGTGATTCTGATGCATGCTAGAGTTCGAGAACCACTGTCAGATGCATAGCAAGTGCTCTCAACACCCACAAACGCTTCCCAAGCATGGACCAACACCCTGATAGAGTAGCTGAGAGCTGTAAACTCACAGGGTGCCTGTGGCCTCAGGGGGTCACTGATTCTGATGGGAGGAAGCTTTGAGAAGGAGGTGTTCGAGTGGGATGGTGGGTGCCCCTGAGGATTAACGAGGTCTTCAGCCCAGGATGGTAGCAGAAGGAAGGGCCAGTTCAGAACTGGGCCGCTGGGCAACAACAGTTGGGGCTGGAGTGGGGGTACATTTATGGCAGGAGTGGATTTGTGAACTAGGGCCTCCTGTCTTCTCTGCATTCCCGCTACAGCTCAGGCGACCTGCCTTCCCAGGCCCCCATGTCCTTTGAGAAAGCTGTACACCCACCCATTTATACTAAAGTGTTAGGAAATTAATGTGTTCCTTCTTTCAGAGTCATTTACATTTAAAAAGTGGCTTTCAGGAGAAAGCACTATTTCTAAAGTGCAAATTTAAGCTTTGGGGTTCCTGGGTCCGAAGCTGCTTGGTCTTCAAATCGCCCTTCCTCAGCGACAGCCTATGGGGCATATGAATGCGGCTCTGCCTCCGGCTTTCACTGGTGAAGGCTGGCAGGGCCCCTTCCCTGGGCGCAGGCCAGGCTGCCTGAGCTGAGGAATTCCCCATCTGCTCAGCTGCCTCCTGGAATCTCTCACAGCCCCATCCTCTGTGGGAGAGAGGCAGCAATTAACATAACTGGAACAGATCTTCTTTGTCTGCATTCCAGACTGTGGGATGCAGGCCTCCCTCAGAGACATGCTAATTACCTGGAAGGGACCCTGGGTGCCTCTTGGCATCAATATTTGCTCAAATGTTGCTGCTGCCTGAAAATAAACCAGGTGTAGGTGAAGCCATGGTCCAGGCTTGTGCATCAATTCACCCCCTCTGATCCAGGAACCACCTGCTCATTCAGCCCTTTGAGTCTCGCAATATCTTCCTTCTCCAAATTTCTACAGCCCTTTGGGGTGAGGAAAACATGCTTGCTCTTGGCATGAATATCTTCCATCACTTCGCCATGATTGGCTTTCTTTCCCATCTGGTCTGCAGTTCCTTCACAGGGGACCTTGTTTGATACTTAATTAATCAGTCAACCAATCAATCAATGTTTATTAAAGAAACTCTTTGCCAAGCACCGTGCAAAGATCAATAAGGCCCCATCTGGAATGAGGCACGTGCAGCCTAGTGGGGGGAGCAGGGGTACACAGCCCAGTGCACAGTTACATACCAATGGTGAACAGAGGAATGCATCGGATACTCTGGGAACACTGAGGAGGAGGTACAGAAAGGTGCCTGAAAAGGAGTGGGGGGAGGAGTTGGGGAAGGCTTCCTGGAGGAGGTGAGCTTTGAACATTATTAAGGATGAGTAGGGGTTTATTATGCAGGTGTTACAGAGGGAAAAGAGTGTACAAAATCACATGGTAGGAAAGAGTTTTGGGCTTTCCTGGGACCATGGGTAGCTGAGGTGGTTGAATCATGGACCACCTGTGAGAGGGGCAGGAGGCAAAATGGAGAGGGGAGTGGCTGGGTCCTAAAAGGTTTTATCTTCCAAGCTAAAGAGTTTGGAGGTTGACCTAAGGGGACTGGGCAACCAGCGAGGGATTTTAATAAGACGGTAATGTGGTCAGCGTTGTGTTTTAGAAAGAGAGTGCCACAGTGTGGAGGGTGGACTGGAGGAATGAACTGGAAGGGGGATACCAGGAAGGCATCAGAACTGCTGAGGGATGAGACCAAGGCAGGGAGGGTGGGGAGAAAAAGGAGTCAGTGAGGAGAGGGTGACTGCCTTCCCAGAACCTAGCCCACTGCCTGGCACAAAAATAGATGCTCAATAAGTGTGTCTTGAACCAGCTTGTGTGAGCGAGATGTTGGATGAAGGCTCCTGCTTCCAGACACTGCCTACCTGGGGACACACCTGTGGGGTGTGATTGTCCTGGTGTTGGAGCTGCAACTAGTGACTCTAGTGTGACGGAGAAAAATGGTGAAAGAGCAAAGTGCTCTGAGGTTGCTCTGACCATCAACCTGGGGCCAATAAATGTTCAGGTGCAAGCTCAAGCATGTCCACATCAGGCATGTAGACCCAGAGTGGCTCACTCATTTGTTCCTGGAACTGGTGTTTATGGGTGCCAAGGGTGTGCGATGTCTTGTCCTTACTGGGTCATGCAAAGCCTTAAAAGGAAGCGGAGTCATCAGTGTTGCTTTCATAAATGGGTGCTGTAAGTGAAAGGCTCTGACCGCTCATAAATAATATTCCCTCCTCACCGATGCCTAGAATTTTCCTGGCCACTCTAAGTGTGAGTTGTAGGGGCAGGCGGCACACCTTAAGTCTGCGTTAATCTCAGTCTCCTCACCTGGAAACTCAAGGAGTCATTCTAGCTCCAGTTGGCTCAGATTCTGCTTAATTTTTAGATCTACTCTTGAGATTGGGTTTTGATAGGAAGAGCTCAGAAGGATGTTAAGCAAGGGCTTCTGTGGAGAAGGAAGTGCTGAGAAATGGAAGATTATGTCTCTGGGAGACCAATTGCCTACCTCCCTGCCCTCATGTCACTTCCCATCCAATTGAGGAGTCAGGGTGACCACAGCCATGAAATGCTCTAACAACCAAAGTAAGCCTTGGATGATTGCAAGTTCATGTGAGGTCGTATCCATGGGCTCCAAAGGGAAGTGGTAATTTGGACTAGACCAGTTCATATCTGCCCTGCAAGTAACCCAAAGGCCCTAGAGGTGGTCATTCATTCTGGGACCTGCTCATTGGATCTGCTCTGGCCTGGACAGCCTCTAGTTCTGCTCTGTGCTGTAACCAACCTCTCCAGGTAATCCACGGCCACAGCAGACCCAGCCTGCAGAGGGGAAAGGCAGGATCCCAGGTACCCATCCCAGGGCATCCTTCTCACTGATCAGCAACAAGACATTGAAGGAAGCTCTCTCTGCCCTTGGCACCGTAAAGATGCTAACATACGAAGGCCTGGTTTTGAGTCTCAGCTGTAGACAGAGCAGAGATTCTGAGATAGCTTTGTTCTTTCTTCTCTTTGGCCTTGAAGACTCAGGCAGGAAAGCAGAGAGGAGGAGGCATCATGCATTCTGCTCTCCTTAACTTTGCATAGGGCTCATGTTTCTTCTGCATTTGCATCTCTCCCCGTGCCTAGCATTGGGCTAGACAAACGTGTTGCCTCTAAAGTATTTATTGATTAACTAAATTAATTGTAAACTGCAAAAACATAGTGGTTTTCACATTTCTTAAGTTACATACGTTGAAATCTGCCATTTCAACCTCATCCTGAAGGAAGAAATTCATATTATCTGTTTGAATGGGAGGGGCTGTCACACCCTGGGTCCTTCTGCGGGGGGGATGTATTCCCAGACCGCCTCCATCTGACCCCCTGCAGAGCCCAGGTATCCCAAGGCAGCCTTGTTCACCTCTGGTTGTGATCGGTCAGCAAGAGCATGTTTTGTGACTTGTTTGGAGCTTGCTCTAGGAAGTGGTTCTTCTATCCTGAAGTTGAGGAGGCCCTTTCTGATGTATTATTGCCAAGTGGGCTTGAGAGGATGAAGGAACTATAGCATCTTCAGGGTCTATTTTTAACTCTCAATGCAATAACCACTCTCTAAAAAGGAGAGGCAGTGTACTTTGACAGGAAAAAGCTGTGAACTAGGAGTCAGAAGACCTGAGTAGTTCTGCCACTTAAGATCCAAGGATATTTCACTGCCCGGTTCTCAGTTTTCTCATCTATAAAATGGGGATAAGAATTCTTGTTTTGTCTGAATAGACGTTTTTCCAAAGAAGACAGGCAGGTGGGCAACAGGCAGATGAAAAGATGCCCAGTGCCACTAATTAGCAGGGAAATGCAAATCAAAACCACAATGAGATAGCACCTCACCTCACATCTGTTAGAATGTCTATTATCAAAAAGATAAGACATAAGTGTTGGTGAGGATGTCGAGAAAAATGAACCTTGTACACTGCTGGTGGGAATGTAAATTGGTGCAGCCACTATGGAAAACAGAACGGAGGTTCCTCAAAAAATTAAAAATGGAACTACCATATGATCCAGGATTCCACTTCTGGGTATTTACCTGAAGAAAATGAAAACACTAATTTGAAAAGATGTATACATCCTTATGTTCATTGAAGCATTATTTACACTAGCCAAGACACGGAAACAACCTAAGTGTCCATCAATAGATGAATGGGTAAAGAAGATGAGGTATATATGTACAATGGAATACTACTCAGCTAAAAAACCCGAAATTTTTGCCATTTGCAACAACGTGGATGGACCTTGAGGGTATTATGCTACATGAAATGTCAGATGGAGAAAGACAAATACTGTATGATTTCAATTACATGTGGAAAACAAAACAAACAAAACTCACAAATACAGAGAAGAGATTGGTGGTGGCCGGAGAGGAGGGCGACTAGAGGAAGGGTGAAATAGTGAAGGGGGTCAAGAGGTGCAAACTTCCACTTAGAAAGTAAATAAGCCAGGGGATGTGATGAACCGCATGGCGACTATAGTCAATAATATTGTATTGCATATTTGGAAGTTGCTGAGAGAGTAATCTTACAAGTTCTCATGGCAGGATAACAATTTATAACTTTGAATGGTGATAGACGATAGTTAGACTTGTAATGGTGATCATTTCATAACATATATAATATCAAATCATTATGTTGTACACCTGAAACAAATATAATTCTAAATGTCAATTATACCTCAATAATAAAGAAAAAAAGAATACTTGTTCTAGCCCCTCACAGGCTGGCTTTGAGGATCAGCTGAGATAAAAATGCGAAGGCACGTTAGAAGCTGCCACACGCTTTCTGGAGGTAAGGGATGGCTCTTTTGGTTACAGACCAGCTGGACTCACCCTCCTCCAGATACCTGCTAACTCAGACCACACGGGTCTGCAGCGTGTGTGGAGCGGATGTGGGTGTGGGGCTCCCTCAGCCCAATTTGGGGCCCTCCACCTGGCAGCACCATCTGCTGCCCTGTATTTCTTGCCTATTTTGTCCCACACTAGAGCCAGTAGGGGCTTCCAATCTGGAAATGTTTTCCCAGTTTCTGCCACGAACAACCAAGCTTTGCCGGGGTTGCACTCCTAGCCCCCCAGAAGGCCATTATTGGAGAGCTCAGCCTTTATCTTGGCGACAGTTATAGTCTTTATAGCCAGTCAGGCATTTTATTGTTTCCCCAGTGATGGCATGATTGGAATTCGGCCCATTGCTTTGTAGCCCTCCCCGGTGTTGAATTAATAAGGGGGAGGGCCAGGGAACCGTGCACTGGACAATGAGAGCCGTGCAATTGTGGACAGACTCCCAGAAATTCTCTTTTGGTCGGGAGGCAGCTGAGCTGGGAAGGGTGGAAGATCTGGAACTCTCCTTTCGGATCTGGCTGCTGGGAGTGGGGCAGGGTGGGTTACAAATCCCTGGGCATCATCTTGTTAAAACCCTCTTATGTGAAGCAGGCCAATGCCAGAGGAGCAGGCGGTGGCTTTCTGGGGGTCATCTCTGAGTAGCGGCTGAGCTGAAATGGCAGCATCAGGACAGTGGAAATTAGCCAAAAAATGATCAGTTTCACACAGAAAGCAATTTTGAACAGCAATACAAGGATCGACAATATGGAATTCCTCCCCATCAGGAACCTACAAGAAAAGATATGGAGTCTAGCCATACATAGTTATGATCCATGGTGGACTGTGATGACCACTATTAGGTAGTACCAAGATGGTGTGATGGGATGCTATCGTCTGAATGTTTGTGTCTCTCAAAATGCACATGTTGAGGCCTAACCCCCAATGTGATGGTATTAGTAGATGGGGCCTTTGAGAGATGATGAGGTCATGAAGGTGGAGTCCTCATGAATGGGATTAGTGCCTTTATGAAAGAGAACCCACAGAGCTCCCCACTTCCCTCATGTGAGGATACAATGAGAAGTCTGCAAACCAGAAGAGGACCCTCACTTGACCAGCTGGCACCCTGATCTTGGACTTCCAGCCTCCAGAACTATGAGAAACAAATTTGCGTTGTTTATAAGCTTCTGTTATTTATAGCCTCTCCCCCTTGGCTGGTTTTTTTCTATCTGAGTTTAACACATTCATGTCTCATTTACTAAAAAAAAAAACCAACAGCCTCCCTCCCTGCCTTTACATGCCCGTCGTGCTGCCTCTCTATTTCTCACACCTGTTATAGCAGCTCAAAGGGACTAAGATAGGTATTGTCGGGAGAGTCCCAGATGTTTGATGGGTGACGGGTGATTGCACCAGCCCAAGGCTGAAGAGCTACACCTATAGTCATGTGTCTCCACAGAGCCCCACATTTTTGCCACCAGGAGCTGGTAGCCTGAGAGCATCATTTTATCAGTCTACCTTGAGGCCAGCCTCCTTTGAGATCAACAAGCAGCTATCGCATAGGCCACATCAGGTGCATGCCAGGATGGCTACCTGCCCTGGAAGGCAGTTGCCCCAGGGACTCCAAGCCTGTCACCCTATGATGTCTCCTCTGGTTTGCACTAGCCCAACCTCCAAAGATGAGGTCCCCTTCTACTTAAAAAAAGGAAACGAAAACAGAAACCATCAGAAGCAGCCCTCCCCCTTCCTGGTCACCGAACCATCCTATATTCGTTTGTACCCTTTGTTCCTTCTCCGTGTCACATTACCTCCTCCTGGCCAGCTAACTCCCAACACCTGTGCCCCAGATTTTACAATCTACTGATCCCACTAAATGTCCTCTCTCTCCCATGTCTCTAGCCCCTCCCCCTTGGCTAATATTTTTCTATCTGAGTTTAACACATTCAAATCTCATTCATTGAAAAAAAATAACAGCCTCCCTCCTTGCCTTCACATGCCCATCGTGCTGCCCCTCTATTTCTCACACCTTCTGGAAGGTAATTTCTAATTCACTGCTCTCTAACTTGTCCATCTACCACTGGGCCCAAACTACCCTCACTGTGATACCGAGATGCCTGTTGGTAGACTCAATGGACATTTTCTAGGCAGGTTTAATTCTCTTGACTTGACCCTTTCTTCCTGGTGAAAGAAAAACCTCCAGTCTTCTCCTAAAGTCTCTGACACCACCTTTCCTGGGTCTCCAACTCCTCCTCAGTCTCCTTTCACCAGCTTCTGCTCCTGTGTCCTGAGCTCGCTCTCTCTTTTTTACGCTGACTTTCAGCTATTTCATCCAGTTACATAACATAAAACCACCACCTATCTCTGATTCCAGCCCAGACAGCTTTCCTGAGTTCTGCTTACATGTCTCTAGACGCCCCAAGTGAGCGCGTGAGGCTGGCTCATCCCCTCCCTCTCCTACGCTCCGGTGAATGGCATAGTAACTCTATTACTCATCAGAAACCGGAGATCGTGAGTAAAATGTGGGATGTCTGGTGAGTACATGACAGTTTCCCTTGAGTCCAAATTTTCTCCCACTGCCCCGGGAGAGTAAGTTTGGAAGGAGAGAGAGAGAAGGGTGGGAGCCGGGTGAGCCGGGGCGGGGCGGGGGGGGGGGGGGTGGTGGTTGGTAAGGAAAGGGAGGGACTGACACAGAGGCGGGAGAGTCAGCATGCTTTCTCTTTTTAGAAATGAACATCTATGACATGTTTTATCCACGTTTGCAGCATATTAGTAGTGAACAATTATCAAGGTAGGATTCTGGCAGATTTCACATCAGAGGACACCACAGAGAATGCTCTTGAGGATGAACCCCAAAAGGAAAATAGTCCTGATCTTTTCTTGAGATTAGACCTGGATTAGGCACCTCAGCGGAGCATTGATCCAACAGTTGAAGTCCCAAGAGAAGAAGCAGTGACTAGGAGAGGGCTGAGCAGGGAGGGAAGAAAGGCTGGATGTGCAGATGGTGACATGTTATGGTGCTACCACCAACGAGGGTCTGGCTGACTGCTAGTGAAGGAGCCCAGCAGCCCTGGAGGGTGCCATTTCCCAGGGTCTATGCTTCAGGCAGACAGACCCTGGAGGCCTGGAAGGAGTGGGAGGCCCATGATGGGAGGAAGAGGGGAGGCTCTAACGATGATGTGAGCCAGCTCCCCTCACTCCTGGTGGGGAGACCAGAAGCCGAGGGTGTGCAGGAGCCTTCACACTGCTTTGCTGGAGCATGACCACCAGGCTTTTGGCGGAATGGCTTCTCTTACCTCCTCACGGCCTCTGAGCAAAAAGCCTAACCTCTCCCTGTTGCTGCTGGTTGTGAACAGCTGGGATAGCCCTTTGGAAGACTGGCTCAGGGTCTTTACTTTTCGAGTTCGTTCTGTCTCCTTCTGCTTGTCTTTTTTTTTTTTTTCCCTGAGGAAGGTTCAGCCCTGTACTAACATCTGTTGCCAATGTTCTTCTTCTTGCTTGAGGAAGATTAGCCCTGAGCTAACATCTGTGCCAAAATCTTCCTCCACTGTAGACGTGGGTTGCTGCCACAGCATGGCTGATGAGTGGTGTAGGTCCATGCCGGGCATCTGAATCTGCAAACCGGAGCGGAGCACACCCAACTTGACCACTACGCCACAGGCCTGGCCCCACCTCCTCCTTTTCTTTTGATATTCTTTCTCTTACACCATCACCATTTCCTAATCTAACTCGATGACTCATCTACTCTGGCTCAACCCTGGATCCAACCTCCTAATTTCTGTCTGGAGAGACAAACATCTGTCCAATGGTGTGGCTTGAAGGAGGCTTCCTTCCTCTCTCTTTCTCTTTCACAATGTTCCTGTAAGAGCAGCGTCTTATAGGAACCCTTCCATCATGACCCTCCCCAGCACAGAAGTGTTTGGAAGCTTCCCCACACCTGGTGGACCAGCTCTAAACTTCGCACTCAGGTGTCGGATGCTCTGCACACTCACCTACCCCCATTTCCAGCTTGTCTGCAGCCCCTGGTCCCCCTGCTCCAGCTACTCACCTTCTCACCGTCCTCAGTGAGTGTGTCACACACACGCACACACACACACTCGCACTCTTCTTGTCTGGAATGCTCTCCGTGGGATCTAGTCCTGACTTTTCCGTTGTCAGGCTGTGCTGCCTGGGGCAGGTCCCATCCCCTCTCAGAACCTCAGTTTCCCCGTCCGTAGAACAGAGGGCTTGGACAAGAGGAGCCTCATGGGGCTTCCTTGCAGCACTGAGATTCTTTAACTATGGGACAAGTTAGAAAGTTGCTGGAGGACAGGGAGTGTGCCTCACATACATCTTTGTGTCCCTGACAGCAGCAACATGGAAACTGCTGCCTAAGTTACTGTCAACTTTGCTGTGACAGTCTGCCCATCGAGGGGGCAAAAGTTCTCCCTGCTGGTGTGGGTCTAGGGTGTGCAGGTGTCCTGGTCTCTTGCATTGCTTCTTAGTCAACAGGACGTGTACGTATAAAGAGAGATTTATTTTAAGGAATTGGTTTGTGTGATCGTGGAGACTGGCAAGTCCAAAATCTGCAGAGTAGACCAGCAGGCTGGAGGCCCAGGGAGGAGTGGCAGTTCAAGTCCTAAGGCCAGCCACTGGCACAATTCCCTCTTCCCTGGGGGGAGGTCAGGCTTTTTCTTTCTAACTGAGGCCTTCAACTGATTGGATGAGGCCCACCCACATTATGGAGGGTAATCTGCTTTACTCAGAGTCCACCTATTGAAATGTTAATCTCATCTAAAAAATACTTTCGAAGAAATGTCTAGAATCATGTTTGGTCAAGTATGTGGGTACTATGACCCAGTGAAGTTGACATAAAATTAACCATCCAGGCTGATCGTCCTGCTGTTTCATGCAGTCCTTTCCCCTTGGCCTGGGGGTTTGTCTCTTCTTGACCCGGGAGGCTGATATGCCAAGATCCTTCTGTTGAGTACAAAACATGCCCAAACGAATAGAAAGAAGGCCTTGTTCCAGGAGGGCATGTGACAATCTGTTCCTGGGCAGTGATGACAACGGCACTGACAACAGTCAGGATCTGAGCAAAGCATCTTAGACAATGCCAGTGACCATAGGATCTTCAATCTCACGCCATGAGTCTCAGTCCTCGTGTCTTAGTTTCCTCTTCTGTAAAAATGGGGAAAACTGTAGGGTTAAATATGGTGATAGGATGTGAGTGCCTATCATATAATGGATGTCATGTAAAGGACACTCGGTAGACATCAGTTTTCCGGTTTCCTTCTTCCTTCCCTCCTTCCTCCCCCACTCTTTCTCAGGGGAGATGACTTTCCTTTGACTCAGTGCCAAGGATGAGACAAATAATCTTCCTTGCTTTGTGGGGCAGATACTTTTCTTGTTCCTCCTTTCCACTTGGATGTGGCCCCCTGGATATTCCAGAATAAAGTATCCTATTTGACTACCCACCTTGAGATGGCCTTACACTTTGTTCCCACAGTCCTCAATGTCCCAGCTTTGTCCACTAATGTCCATCCGCTCTCAGCCCTGATGGTGTGGGTGAGAGAGAGTGCTTCTCTTGTATTGCCTCCCTGGCCAGAATATAACTCATTCGTTTCAGGAATTATTTTTTTCTCCTCTAAAAAGCCCCATTGTCTATGACTCAGACCCAGGATAGTTCATGAGCGAGTAAGATGTCACTGGTAAATTGCAAGGATTCAGCACCAGCCACATAGAAACAATGCTCTTTCTTCTGTGACCTTATCTTAGGTAGCAAAAATAAAATCAAAAGCGGGGAAGGCACTGTCTCCTCTGCCCAGCCGTTTAGCCCAGGAGTACTGGTCCAAGCCTGACTCTCCAAATCACTTTCCCGTGGGATGTAGAACAGTTCAGGCAAACAGGAGCTCCAAGGAAAATAAGGTAACAGTTTAGTGACCCTGGGCTCGTCTTGAATGAGCCACTGGGGGATGAGTTTCCACGTTACCTCTGGCAGGTGAGGTTGGTTGCCAAACATGTTAAACAGGAAGGAGAATAGCATTCAAATTTCCATCGTCAGGTGTTTGTAACAGTTGATTTTGTGAAAGTAAACAACAAAGTGCTAGAAGTCAACCAATCTAAGATCACCTGCTGTGGCCGAGTGTGCCAGCAAGATGCTCAGGCTGTGTGGTGCTTCTCTGGGAGTAGATCTGGCTTGTCCATTCCATGGTCTGGGTCCTTGGTCTGTCTTTGGAGGACTGCCTGTGGCCTTGAACAAGAGCATCACCAGTTTGCACGGAACCATACTTGAATCCAGCAATTCTAAGCTCAGGGTAGGGAAATGTGGCATTAGAGTCCCTGGGGAGCTTGTTGAACACACACACACACACGCAAATTTCCACACCCCATGTGGGTCTGATTTGGTGGGACTGTAATGGGGCCCAGCAATCTGCATGTTCTCTGAGCTCACCAGGTGATTCTGCCTCACAGCCAGATATAGGAACCACAGTCCTAACCTAGGGTGGAGTGATTGGAGATGGAGCATTGTCTTCCAAATTGGCCTGTTTTCTGTTCCCTCTCTGACTGTGGTTCTCCACTGTTTCTCGGCCTCAACATTACACTGTGTGCACATGCGTGTGCTCAAGAGTGTGGTTATCAGATGCTCAGGGTGTCTGACCCACCCTCCCCACAGTCAAAGACAATCATACACAGCCCTCCCTCCCCTGTTTTGAGAATGACGGCTTTTTTACTTTCCATGTCTCTGGCTGGAGTGCGGGAGGAAGTCCCCCTGGGCATTCAGCCTCTGTTCCTTGATTGCCTGCTATTCCTCTCATATTCCTGGGGGACATTGGGGAGCAGAAGGAGGAAATCCGCCCTGATGTCGGGGCTTTCATTGACCTAGACAACTCCCTGTGAACTAGTGGTTTTGACGTCAGTAGGTGCCCTTAAGATGGGCTGTGTAAAATTCCTCTTGAAAGAAACGGGCTGAATTAGCAAAGAGATACGCCAACAAGTGCCAGCTCATGGCAACTGCCTTCTCCTTTGGGTCTGCTCCTTTCCCTAGGAAAAGCATGAATATAAAAGGAATGGAATTGGTGAACTTTGCTTGCTACCATTGATGATGGAGCTATATGCACTGGGTGGGCTAGCGGTTCTGAGCCAGAGTAGAAGGGCCCGAATTACATGTGGGCTGGCCCCAGAGCAGGGCACTGTTGGGAAATCACACATGGGCCTTTCTGTCCCTTGGGGAGCCCAAGAATGACTCCATGTCTCTCCTCGTGATGCCTAGGCTTACCCTGCCACATTTGGTCTGCCTGCCTGTAGGTCAGAGGCTGCTGCTCCCCTTCTCTTCATGTTTTCTTCTCCGAGCCCCCGTTCTGCCCCGGAAGACAAGCACATGGCCTATTTTTGTCAGAGGGTCTCACTGCCCTCACACAGTGAAGACAGGAGCACGGTGGCACAGGGGGAGTTTCCAAGCGTGTGGGGCTCACATAGGCTGCTCCATGGCCCCTGGCTCCTGACTTCCTTCTGAGACCGTAGGTGGAAGCCCCGTGGACAGAGCTCACCAACGGTGCCCTACCCTAGCCTTGGGCGCGCTGTGTAAAAAGATGTAACAGCTCACACTTAACTTGTCCTTCCAGATCATCATTCTTGCCTGCCTAGTCTTCCAGGCTGTTGTCTTTTTGAGGCTTTCTCTCTGTTTCCCCTTTCTGTTAACTGTGCATGTGTGGAGGCTGCCTTGCATTCTGATGTGGCCAGTCCCAAGATGTCGCCTCTCAGATGGACTCCCTGAGTTAACTACGCATCCTTCACCCCACCCCCAGCCTTGACCCTTGTCCTGGCCCCATTTTTTGCCTTTTGCTAACCTGGGTTGGGGAGCAGACATGAACAGATGGAGTCTGGCTGGGGAAGAGGAAACGGGGTGCTCTTCCCTGCCGCACTTAAACACCCAGCCTCCTCCCTGCCTCCACTTAACAGCTCTGTTTTCTGTGTCCTTCACATGCTCTCTGATGAGGACAGCCTGGCCTGGGTCCCTCTTGTACCCTGTTACTTTTAGCCCTTACATACATGGGCCTGACTGTGTGCGTTGACAGGAAACCAAATCTTCATGTGGGACATTCTATCACCCCAGTTAGATCACAGAGGGCAGGAAATATGCCCCCAGCCCTCACTAGTGCCTTGTATGCTGGTGGCAGTCCAGCTGTTCTGGCTAACTGACTTCTCCTGGTGAAACATTCCTGGTTTTCCTGTGCTCTGGGAGGCACTGGTCTCTACTGGTCTTTACAGTGGCTTGGTCTCTACAAAAGCCAGTGGAATGAAGAGCTCTCTTGTTGGGAAGAGTTCTAGGTGTCTAAAGAAAACGTTGCTCTGACTGAAGCAATCCATTTACTCATTCATTTGAACTTTCATTCATTCATTCCCAGTAGACCTACTAAGTACCAGTTTTAGGTAATACACAGTCCCTGGAAGCCTACCGTCTTGTTGAAACAATTAGACAACAAGGCAAATCAGCCTGTGACTAAATGCCCTGGATACTTGATTTGAGTCATGAATTGAGGAGATCAGAGAAGAAGGATGGGAGGGCTGCAGGGGAGTGTAGGCGCCTTGTGGTAGGGAGGGGTTTCCAAGGCCCTGGGAGGAAGAGGGGAATTGGGGCATGTAGAAGAGAATGTGGAAGACCTTCCAGGCAGAAGAAATGAGCAAAAACTTGGTGTTTTGTGGCAAGCAGAGGGTGTTCTGGGGCAGTGGAGGGAGCTGGAGAAAATAAAAATTGGCTCTATGCTGCTTCCGTGGACGTAGCAGGCGTATTGGCCCACACTAGCCATTCCAGACCTTGTCTGGGAATCGCTTTGGTAACCAAGAATGCCTAAGAGTGGCTCGCTGGGCCTGTGCTCACCTCTTCCCATGACCTACAAGCAGGCCCAGCCGGGGCCAGAGGCCTCGTCCAGACCACTCTTGTCTCACTCCAGGCTCAGAGGCAGCAAAAAAGGCCCGAAAGACGAAGCTGTTTAATTTCAAGGCTGTCTGAGCTAGCCAGGTGGAAGGCAGCCAGGGAGGCAGCAGCTGGTGACAGCCTGCCTGACTGCCTCAGATAGCAGGCAGCTACTTAAGGGAACAATTGGGCAGAAAGGGGGGTGTCGGGTTAGGGAACATGGGCCAGTGGAATTCTGAATAAGGTCAAAGTCCGATTTGGTACAGTGCTTTATTACCAATTTAAATCTCGTCTTTCCTCCCAGGCGGCTACTACCCTGAAGAAGAGGCCAGGGCTGCCACAGGGGAAATTTGCTGCTAAAGTCTCCAAGTGTCTGAGCCCCGGCAGGCTGCAATCTGGCCTGCCCGTTCATCCCAGGGCCCAGAAGTCACACTCGGAATGTGTTCCTGTTTTGCCCATATCTTGAACCTGTTTGCTTGTGAGGCAAATAACCCCCAAACTCTTCTTACTTCTTCTGATCTGGGGGAGGATCCTGGAGCAGGCAGGGTGGGAGGCGGTGGGGTCTGGGAGGTGGTGATCCTGTGCTTTTCTTAACTGGGACTGGAGGAAAGTCTTAAGAGAGTGGCAGTCAATGGGGAGCAGGATCATTAAAGGGCCAAACTGGAATATGGGAGAAGGAGTGATGTGTAATGTGGCCAAAAGAATGAGGCAAGAATCTGGGTCATGATAGGATCTCGTGGGTTTGACAGAAGTAGTGGATTGATGTGTTTGAGGCATATGATTCAGTCTGAAAGAAGCTTCCCCTTTGTGCCTCTCTTCTTGGGGCTGTTGTTTCTTGGTCTTTGACTTCACTTTAGGGAATATTAATGCCTAATAACTAATGCCTCAGAGATTCTGATATAGCAAATCCGCAACTTCTCTCCTTTCCCATCGATCCCATTACCTGTGCCACCATTACCAGCACCCCAAGGGGAAGGGATGGAAAAGCTCCTTCCCACTTCTGTGTACTACAACCCCCTTGGCTTGGTCTTCTTGGGACCCCTTTACCATTAAATCAAAACACATTTATTGGGTCCCTAGGAGTTGTGAAAACTCAGCCACACAGTGTAAAGTCTAGGCTGTTTTGGAGTTTGATTTCAGCAGATGAAACGTACAGAACTGTCTGTGAGAAGAGGGAGCATGTGGTACAATGTGTTTGTGACATGAGACTTCATGAGGACAATGACCCTCTCAGAAGAAGATTTGCTTGTCAGCACCCTCAAAGATAAAGCCTGTTGCAATCCTTTGGCTGCCTGTTGGGCTGGGATGTTAGGCGTGGGTTACCCAACACCCTATGCCCAGGAGCCCCACATGTAAAAACACACACGCACACCCCTGCATGAGGCACCTGAAGATACATTCTATGTATCCTGCAGCTACGTTGATGGTCAACCAGGTCTGGCTGGCCCTGACTCCATCTGGGTCCTCTGGGGACTCAGGGAGCGCACTCAGGTTTTGCCGTGGGCCTCAGTGTTCCTCACAGCCTCTTTCCAGCTGGCAATGGGGAGCAGAGGTTGATGTGACAGGAACCCTCTGTTGTCTCTTTTAGTCTGACTGGCAGGAACTAGGGATGATGGAGATCAGCTATTCAGGAACACGCGGCCCTCTACAGGTCTCTAGGCCATGCTGGGGAGGCCTGAAGGGCTCGCTCAGGCTCTGGTGAGTGTCCACAGATGGCGGGTGCTCTGGGAGAGCCATTACTCAGAGGTGGGCGCTAGATGAGTGGGCTACAAATGATCTTTGCTGGGACACATTCTCCAGAATAAAAAATCCAGCCTCAGTCAGCACCACTTGCCACTCACTTTGGAAGTGGCAGGAGCTTTTGTGGGGCACATTTAGGGCCCCTCTGCAGATCAGGAATTCTTAGTAGATCCAGGTTCCCACAGCCTGATGCCCAAAGGTCTTTGGGTGCCATCCATGACACTTTATTGTCAGCTTCTAACTGTCCCGTTCAGCCTCATCTGTCTCTTTGCTCTGACTCAACTCTTCTTCAACTAGCCTATTCTCTGCCCGCCTCATCCCCAACTCACCTGGCCTGCTCCGCAGCCCATTGCTCTCATGCTAGTCACACCACAGGTGTGGAACACCTGCTTCCTGCTTAGATACCTACAAATTCTACCAGCTCATCCAGGCCCAGCTCTGGGAGACCTCTCTCAACCGGAAGTGATTTCTCTGCGTTTCTCAAGGATGGCACCTGGAATTATTCCTTTCCATGTCCCCAGAGCTTAGCATAGTAAGTCTTTTTTTTTTTCTCATTAAACTTTGTTTTAATGGGTCTCAAACTTCCGTGAGAGATTTTTGGTCGAGTTGTTCCCTCTAAAAAGTACTGATTTTAAAAACTAATAACTTAAAACTGCCACACACACAAAACAATCCACAAAACATTCTCCCTTCCTTCTGGAGGTTTTACGGTGTTTTGTTATCATTAGCCAGTCTTATACTGTTAAACTTAAATGGCAAATTGAGACAAACAGTTCTGAGTCTGTTTGGCCACTGATTAAGGCTGGGGCGGCAGGCGTTGGGGATAATATTCATTTAGCCTTCTGAGCCTTCTGGGCAGACAATAAGACTTGGTCTAATAAACCAATACACATTGATAATCATTAATTTAGGACTCTGCCTTGAGTGTGTTTTTTCATGTACATACATTATCTCTTTAACTAACTTAGGAGCTCACAGAAGGCGCAGACTCTGCGTTTTGCTTCTCTCTACACGTCACAGGACAAAGCCCAGTGGAGAGGTTCAGTGACAGACGTGTTTTGATGAGGAGAGACAGTAAAAGCGGGTTCCTTTCTGCTCCCTAATTTGGACCATACATGGAACCCATACGTGAAGCCCATTTCTTCACTGTCCCTGCCACCCACTCCCTGCTCATCTGGGCTGTCACATGTTTGCTCAGCCTGTTCTCTGGTTCCCCTCTTTGTCCCCCCAAGACCTATTGATGGTTCCCAAGGTGAGATTGAACCCCATCTCATCCCTCATACCCACTTCGAGATCTCTTTTAAGTGGGAAAACTCTCAGTTCACTAACTCATGTATGCAAGCAATACCATAGTTTTTTATTTTCTAAAAAATAGCTAGTGATAGTTAATTTTATGTGTCAACATGACTGGGATAAAGGATGCCCAGATAGCTGGTAAAACATTATTTCTGGGTGTGCCTGTGAGGGTGTCTCCAGAAGAGACTAACATTTGAATTGGTGGACCGGGTAAACAAGCTCCCCCTCGCCAATGTGGATGGGCATCACTCAACCCACTGAGGGCTTGAAAGGATTCACTCTCTCTGCTTGAGCTGAGACATCCATCTTCTCCTGCCCTTGGATATTGGTGCTCCTGGTTCTTTGGCCTTCAGACTCAGACTGAATCACACCACCAGCTGGCCTGGGGCTCCAGCTTGCAGACAGCAGATCCTGGGACTTCTTGGCCTCCATAATTCTGTGAGCCAATTTCTATGATAAATCTTTTATCACTCTCACTCTTTCTCTTTCTCTCGCTCTATATCTGCTACTGGTTCTGTTTCTCTGGAGAACCTTGACTAATACACAGCTTAATGGTAATTTCACATCCCCATCCTACTGAGCTGTCAGGAAACTCAACCCAAATCTTTCTTTGGTCTCTACCTGATCCCCCACTGGGTTGGGTAAAGGCTCCAGGCTACTGTTGCCATGGGTCACTGGTCCATACTGATCATAGTGGAGATGCCCCTTCTCAGCAGGTGTAGTCTTTCCAGGTCTACTGCTCTGTATCTTCCAGATCACCTTTGGGTCATGGGCTTCAATGGGGAGTCCAGAGCCCAGGATATACCATACCACCGTTCCTTCTGAGGGTCTCTCAGTTTGGGATGCAGGGAGCGGGTTGCAAGTTCCTATTGATTTTGGTACCCATTGACCCTACCCCCACCCCCAATTTTAGCCTGGGAAAAATCTCTTTCCTCAAATCCTCTTCAATTGAGCTTTGACTTTGGGGAACCAGGAGGCCCCTGAGAAATTCTCCCAGGCAAGGAAACTGGAGTCTGCTACCTGCAGGAGCTGAGTAAGGCAAAGACAAAAAAAGTGGGAAGCATGTGCGCTATTATTTCAAAAGATTGCTTTGCCTGATCTCCCTTCTCTTACTTCCATTTGTCATACTACACTCTTCTAGTGTTCTTCACTTTTAAAATGCAATACTCTCGTCTCTTTAATGAAATCGCAAACTCTGAGGTCATTTCCTAGTCTATAGTATGAGGGAATATCCCTCAAATTTCCTCCTTAGCAACTTGTGCAGAGCTAAGCATGCAGTAGGTAAGTGTAAGGGTTTGCTGACTGATTCTTCTGTTTCCAGAGTTCATCGGAGAATGACTTTGGCTCTGCTCATCTTCTCTGAAAACTTAGAAAATCCAGTCTCTTGCCTGGGTGGCCCTTGATGCTTCCTGTCCCTCAAAACACATAGGTTCTACTCACACAGCCTGCTTCTACTCTCCAAGCCCTTCTTGCCCTGTGGTCCCCTCCCACAGCTCCCACAGTGCTCGCCTTCGTCTGGAGCTGGGGTAGGCAGCCCACAGCAAAAGGACAAGCTCCCTTCTTCATCCTGGCTGGGATCTGACCAGAACAGAGTGGTGCCATTCCTAGTCCCTTGTGTGAGAGGGAGGCTATGGGATCTTTGGAGAGAGTTTTGAAATTCCCTTTCCCTTCCTCTGTTGGTAGGACTGACACATTGATAATGAGTCCAAGCTGCAAGAAGGTGAGGTCACAACCATTCTTGGGCTAGTTCCAGGCACTTCATCTTCTTTCTTTCTTTGAGCCCTCCCAACCCTCTCTCCCTCCTTCCCACCCTCCCTTCCTTCCTTTCTTTCTTTCTTCCTTTCCTCCCTCCCTCCCTCCTTCCTTACTTTCTTCCCTCCCCCTCTTTCTGTCTCTGTCTCTTTTTCTTTCTTTCTAACTCACCTTGATTTCCCTTTTTTCTAATCTATTCCAACTTAGGTAGTCAATGTTAACAGCCGTGTCTACCCTTCCACAACTTTCTTTATGTACATAGAATCATACAAACTCATCTATAGGTTAACTTGTGCTTGTTTATTTCTTTAAAATAGGACCATTCTAAATATACTTTTCTGCATCATGTTATTATTACTTAACAATATAGTATGGAAATCCCTCCAAGATAACTGGCATAAATATAATGCATTTTTTAAATGGCTAGACATCATTCCTTGAAATAGCTATACCACCGTTTATTTGACAGATTTCTATTGATGGGTCATCAGATTACTTTCTGTTTTGTGCAATATAAATAATGCTTCTGTATTGGTGCTTTTTAATTCTATGGAACAGATTTCCAGACATGAGATTTCCGAGTTGAAGGAAATGTGCAAAGGTATGATTTAGATACAGCATAATTCACCATTTTAGTGCAGAATTCTGCAAGTTTGGACAAATGCACATACCACAGTCAAGATAAAGAGCAGTTCCATGATCCCTAAAATACCCTCATGCTTCTCCCCCAACTCCCACCCTTGCAACCACTGATCTCTCTTCTGTTTCTCTAGTTTTGCCTTTTCTAGATTGTCATATAAATGAAATCACAAGAGGAGACTTTCGAGTCTCACTTCACTCACTTAGCATAACGCTTTGAGATTCAGCCACGTTGCGAATATCAGTGGTTGGTTCCTTTTTATTTCTGAGTAGTATTCCATTATGTGGAATTATTTATCCTTTTCGAGTCAAGAGACATTTGAGTTGTTTCCATGTTTTGGCAGTTATGAATGAAGATACTATAAACATTCAGGTGGAGATATTATGTAGACATATGTTTTCATTTTTCTTGGTTAAATTTCTAGAAGTACGATGCTGGGTTGTATGCTAAGTGTATATTCAACTTTCTAAGAAACTGCCAAGCCGTTCCCTATGGCTGTACTATTTTGAATTCCCACCATCAGTGACTGAGAATTCCTGCTGTTCTGCATCCCTGCTGGCACTTGGTATTGTCAGTTATTTTGATTTTAACCATTCTAATAAGTGTGTAAGGTATCCCACTGTGGATTCAATTTGCGTTTCTCTGATGACAAGTGATATTGAACGTTTTTTCATGTGCTTATTTACATACATTTATTTCTTCTTTGGCAAAGAGTGTTCAAATATTTCACTCTCCCTTTTAAAAAATTCAGCGGCTTGTTTTCTTACTTTTGAGCTTTGAGACTTCTTTATACAATCTGGATACAATTCCTTTATGTATTTTGCAAATATTTTCTCCAAGTCTGTGGTCTGTCTTTTCATTCTTTTAAGAGTATTTTTTGAAGAATAGAAGTTTTAAATATAGCAGAGTTTAATCTATCAATCTTTTTCTTTTATGGGTCATGATTTTTTTTTTTATGGTCATGATCTTTTATGGGTCAAGAAATCTTTGCCTAACTGAAAGTCACAAAGATTTTCTCCTATGTTTTATAATTTTAGCTTATAGTTTTAGGTTTGGCATTTAGGTCCATGATTCACTTTTTAAGTTAATTTTTGAACAAGGTGAGAGGTATGGGTTGAGGTTAATTTTTTTGCATATGTCTGTCCAATTCAAAGGACTATCTTTCTCATTGACATGCCTTTGCTTCTTTGTCAAAAATCAACTGACCATATCTGTTTGGGTCTGTTTCTGGATTTTCTATTTTATTCTACTCATCTACATATTTTTCCTTTCACTAATACCAGGTATGTGTATTTTTAATTTGATAAATGTACTTTTATGAGACATTGCTAGATTGCATTCCAAACAGGCTGCCCAGTTCATCTTTTCAACAGCAATATATGAGAGTGTCCTTTTCCTGCATTTTTATTAGCAAAGGGTTTTATCGCACTTTACTTTTTGCCAATCTCCCAGGTTAGAAGTGATATCTCAACATTACCGCAATTCTAATTATTTTCTCTTGATTAGTTCTCTATATTATATTGGAGAATGGGGAAGGAGAAGGAAAGGGCAGAATGGGAAGTGAGCTTACCTCGTTACAGCCTACTATGATTCAGACTTTCTGCGAGGGGCTTTTTTCCTCTGTTTAAAAAAAATTTAGTCTTTTTATGGTGGTAAAACATATATATATAAAATTTACCCTTTTAACCATTTTTAAGTGTACAATTTAGTGTATATTAAGTACATCCACAATGTTGTGCAACCATCACCGCCATCTATTTCCAGAAGTTTTCATCATCCCAAACAGAGACACTGTATGTATTAAACAATAACTCCCCATTCCTCCCTAACCCCAGCAGCTGGTAACCTCTACTCTACTCCTGCAGACAGGCCAGGTGGAAGTACAATGGGATTTTGCCAGATTAAGAAATAAGACCCTCAGCCATGGGATAGGCAGTGCGGAGCAGTGAGAATGCCTGTTTTTGCTCAGAACCTCTCTGAGTCTTGCTTTCTTCATCTGAAAGGTAGAATGATAAAACCAGCCCTGCCTCAATCAAATTTTTATACTGAGAAAACAAAAATATCACAGATGCAGCGTTATATCTAAATGGATGCACCTTTGTTAGGTTTATACCAAAAAAAATTGTGAATACATTGATGATATATAGGTAAAATTGTATTTTATATGCCCTAGGGGAGTTGCCTCTTTAAAGAAGTTCTGTAATTAATTCTTTTATTAAGGGGAGGACTGTCAGCAAATGTGTCTGTTTTGAATATTCAGCTTTTTTTGAGGAAGATTTGCCCTGAGCCAACATCTGTTGCCAATCTTCCTCTTTTTGCTTGAAGAAGATTTGCCCTGAGCTAAACATCTGTGCCAATCTTCCTCTATTTTGTATGTGGGCTGCCACCACAGCATGGCTGATGAGTGGTATAGGTCCATGCCCAAGATTCTAACCTGTGAACCAGGGCCACCAAAGCAGAGCATGCTGAACTTAATCCCTTCACCACGGGGATGGACCCCATTAAATATTCAGCTCTTGTTTCTTTCTTAGGACCAACTACGCAGATCACTGACTGGCTGACTTTGGTTAAAGTGGGTGGACGATGGAGAGCGGAGTGGAACTGCTCAGATACAAGCAAGCTGGGGAGAAGCCTTTTGAGAGTGGGAGGTGTCTTCTTGCTCTCCTCACACCTTTTCTAGAAACAGGATGCATGGATTTGCCTTCTACCTCCCTGGATGGAGGCAATGTGAATCTGTGCCGAGCTGAGGAGCCAAGGTAAAGAAAAGCACACTTTCCGGAGGTTCTGTGCTTTGTGGGCCCTTCTAAGGGGCTCCAGAAAGCTCGTGGGGAAGCTCAGTCTTTGTGCTCACACAGCTTAAGCACACTTTCCCTGCGTGTCTGGGGACCATGGGGCCATCTTGGAGAAGCTGGGAAGATGCGTGGGGTAGATCCAGCCTAGGTGGCCGGTGGCCTAGATTTAGCTTGGGTAAGTCTGAATTTGCTTTTTCCTCCCTAGAAACTTGTTTTTCCCTTTTCTTTTTCCTCGAGACCTGGGACCAGGGGAGACCCAGGAAGAAGCAAGGAGAAGCAAGCCTTAGACGCCAAGGATTTGGGCATGACCACCAAGTGAAATGAGGCAGCATTGGTGGTTCAGATGGACAGTACAAACCAGACCCCTTGGCTAGCCTAATTTGGTTGTGGTTCATGTCATTCACATCGTTCCCTGTGTCTGGGCTGGAGCTGTGGTGGGGGGAGCAGTCAGCTCCCTGTGCTGGGCCTGGGCCTGGAAAACGTCAGGCTGTGGCTGACCGTACATAAACAACCAGCCACTCCTGGGCTGAGGACAGTTTTCCACTCACCTGGCTCCAGATTTCCAGGGCCCATGTCAGTCTATCTGTGTTTACGTCTTGGCCCAGTGAATGGAGTCTCCTTCCTGGGGAGGCCTATTCTTAGAGCCCATGACCTATACCTGCTTACTCCCCACAAGACGAGGGGCTGGGCAGTCACACTTGAGCCCTTCAGAACATTTCAACCCTTTTGAGAGAGGCTGCTAGGATCTGTCTCCTTGGGCTAGAGCAGCGCTGGGGGGGAGCCAATATTATGGGCCCAGTAGATAATCCTTCATGGTGTGAACAGAGGGGAGGAAATGTCCCCCTGGTCAAATACATTTGTGCTCCCTTATGTTGGTCACAATTCTACTGAGGTGATAGATTAAAAAGTTACAATGATAATAATGACTGTTTTTTGCTCGAATTGTGCTTTCCGGGATTCATTAGCTTGTTCAGTCTCTGTATCAGCTTCACGGTAGGTGGGCCAGGAATTATCTCCACTATTTCATAGATGGGGACACCAGGAGGGTCAAGGAGAGGAAGCAGACTCCAGCCGGGGTCAGGTGGCTGGGGTCCCATCCTCATTCTGTCACTGTCATTGTCAAAGAGAACAACTGACTCCTTCTCTGAACTTAGTGTCCTGATTTGAATATATTTTGTAATTTATAAAATTCTTTTAATTTGAATACAACATATCAGTTAAGGGCAGGCCTTTATGTACTGATATGAAGGGTCTCCAAGATAAGGTGCTAAGTACCGAGAGCAACAGTTGGCACCTGGGTATAATCTGATGCTATTTGAGTTTTGAAAAATGGCTATATATCCACACACACTTCTGATTCTATTTGTGCATGACCTTCAGTGGGAGGATATACAGAACATGTTGTTGGCAGGGGTGAGGGTAGGAGGGGGTGTGGACGGGGGTGGGAGGGAGGAAGTCATGGGTGGACAGGAGGTTGACTTTTTACCCCTTTGTACCTTTTAATTTTCTACTGTGCATAAACAAAATTTAAAAATAAAAATATTTTATATTGGCAGTCTTAAGGTTTTCTTTTGGAGCTGAGGGGATGATGTAAACGATATGAGATGCTTTATGTACATAAAGGAATTATTATCATTATCTAAGGGGATTCCTTAAAGACTATTATCACCATTAGTCTTGACAACATTGTGTATTGGGAAAATTATGGGTTTAGGAATTGAGTAGGCTTGAGTTAAATTTGGTGTCTGTTTTTCTCATCTAAAAAATTGGGGGAGAGGGAGGGAATGATAGCTATTATGAATTATGAGAAATAAAATGAAAATATGAAACACCAGGTGCCATGTAAGGCACGTCCTGCTCCCTTCCTGTGACCTGTGCCAGCAGGGCTCTGGAGAAATGGAAAACTGTTCTGTGTTTCAAGTAAGTTTGGACCTCAAGGAAGGTCTCTAGGGCAGCACTATCCGATAGAAGTATGATGCAAGCCACATATGGAATTGTAGATTTTCTAGCGGTTGTGTGAAAAAAAGGTACAAAGAAACAGGTGACATTAATTAAAATAATGTATTTTAATTAACCCAATGTATTTGAAATATAATTTTAGCATGTAATCAATATAAAATTATTCCCAGGATAGTTTATGTTAATTTTCATACTGAGATCTTTGCAATCCAGCGTGTAATTTATACTTACAGCACATCTCCATTTGGAGCAGCCCCATTTCAGCTGATCAATAGCCACATAAGGCTAACAGCTGCTGTTTTGGAGGGAGTACCTGGAGGGTGTGGGCTCTTTGCCAGGGATGACACAGTGGAAAGTTCCAGATAACCTAGGGTCCTGGGGCTGGAGCTTAAAAGAGGATGATAATGGAAGTAAAACCAAGTTTGCTCAGTCCAGGCTGTGATTAGGTAACAAAAGCACAGAACGTGCTTGAGCAAATAAATAGGAGGTTGTATGTTCTGCCCCGGAGGCTGTCCTTCCATCACCCTGAGGAAGGTCAAGTGCTTTCACCACCGTGATGACGTGGACAGGGACCAGGAAGGGAGGCGAGGACAGGGCCAGGGAAACAGCTGAGTGCTGTCTATGTGACCCCTGTTGTCCACTCTGTTGGTCTCTCTTCCTCCCTCAGTCTTTGTTGGGAGCTCTTGGTCGGCCCGAGCTCTAAATGTCACTGCTCCTGTGGTCTTATTCTGAGCCTTCTTCTCTCCCCATGCTTTATATCACTCGCTTCTCATGGTGCCAGGTCCTTCCACGGGCTCACCCTCCAGCCCTGAGCGCTCCCCTGAGCTCGAGTCTTGCGCATCGAGTCCAGAATCTTCTCAACATCTTGACTCGAGTCTCCCGCCTCCTTCCTCCCCACGCTTGCTCCTCCTCCTGTGTGCCCTCTTTCAGTTGCCTCAGTAAGAAACTTGGGACGAAATGTGAATCCTTTCCTTCCTCCCACTTCCAAATCACCACCAAACATTGTTGATTCTGTCTCCCAGATATCTATTGAGTGTCAAGAGATATTTCTCCCCGAATTGCTGCAACAGTATCCTAGCTTGTTCTTCCATATCTAATTTTGCCCACACCCAATCCATTCTCCATCCTGCAGTCAGCATATTTTTCTAAAGCTTAGATTCTATTCTGCAACTTTTTGCCTAAAACACCACTTCTCACCAATGTGCCTGGATGAAGTCCAGAGCCTGTGTGTGTCCTCAGCCTACCCCTGAGATCTTGTCTCTCTCCACTTCCTCCCTTGCCCTCTGTAGTGGGTTGGATAGTAACCCGCAAAATTCATGTCTACCCAGAACCTCAGAATTTGGAGATCGGGTCTTTGCTGATGTAATTAGTTAAAGATCGAGATGAGTTTATTCTGGATTAGATGGGCCCTAAATCCAACGACAAATGTCCTTATGAAAAAAGGGGAAGCCACAGAGAGACACAGAGAGAAGAAGGCCATGTGAAGACAGAGGCAGGCGTGGAGTCATATGGCTACAAACACCAATGATTGCTGAGAGCCACCAGAAGCTAGGAAGAAGCAAGGAAGGAGTCTTCAGGGAGAATATGGCCCTGATGACACCTTGATTTTGGACTTTTGGCTAGCAGAACTGTGAGAGGTTAAATTGCTGTTGCTTTAATCCACCAAGTTTGTGGTAATGTGTTATGGTGGCCCTATGAAACCCATACACTCTATCTGTTTCAGCTGTGACGAGCTACTTGCATTTCTTTGTCCTCGCTGTTCCTTCATGTTCTTCCACTGCCCGCCTCTCTTTCCCTTCAGCCTGACTCATGGAAGCCTCTTACATGATGCGTGTCCCCCGCTGGGCTAGGTGGTCTCCTCTGTGGCCCCAGAGCAAATGGCTCTCTGTGTACTAATGGCCTCTCTACTTGCCTGAACGCCCCACTAGACTGGGAGCCCTGTGAGCACAGAAGCATCTTAGTGACACATCCATTATTCCCCCCATGCTCACACAACGCCTGGCCTATAGCATATCCTGAATAAGCATTTGTAGAATGACTGAATGCTAGCTCCTCTGTCAGGCATTTTTCTTTGTGGGTCTTATTTCTAGTTTTCCTTGTAAACCCCTTCTAAGTTAGATATTGTTATTTATTTTCAATTCAAGACATGGAAACCAAGGCTAAGAGCCTTCAGAGGCTGACCTATAGGGCACAAAATTAGGTCTATTTACAGACCTTATAGTCGAAAGGAATTTGGAAACTTATTTTGGGCTCCACACAGCCTGGCTGTCAAAGCTGTAGTTTTCACTGTCTGAAGTTCAAAAGTCAGAGTCTGCTGAGGGATGTGCTTATGACATCAAGTGGGAAACAGTGGTGGTCATCCTTGGGAGGCAGAGTGATGCCAAGAAGGAGATTCTAGTGCTCAGGAAGAAGGAGAAGCAATGGAAGAAGGAGGGAAACTGGAAGCCTTGGGCACCTCCAAAGGAGAGGAACTCCCAACAGGATAGAGGATGAAGATGGGGAAGCTGTGAAGATAAAGGCAAACTTGGCAAGTTGTAATTGTGCTCTGGGTCGGGGGTGGGGAGTGAGGTTATCAGAGATTCTGTAAGGAAAGAGCATTCCTAGAGATTTGCCGCCTGGGTCTCTATGAACCATCCCACCTACCAAGCTCTCTTCCTCCCCCTGCTCCCATCAGGGGCTCTTTCCCCACTGTGCCACCCCTCATCTTGGCCCCAGTGGGCTTCAGGCTTCCCTGGCCACTGGGCCCTGGTTTCTGTGGTCTGCTTGCCTGTCTCCCCCACACAAGGCCTGGGCGGCTTTCACCTCCTGTGGAAGCTTCCTTGCAGCGGGCCCAGTGATCTCCCTGGAGGCTGACTTCCTTCAGCATGAGTCGACGCATTCTGTCTTACCCTTGTTCTACTGGCTCCATCCACGTGCATCCTGTCTCTCATGTCTGTCTCTTGCCCTAGAGAGCTGGGGCAGAGTCTTATTGTGCAAAGAGCCTGGGCTTTGGAGGCCCCACACCTGCCAGTGAACTGTCACTTATTAGCAATGTAACTTGGAGCAAATGATTAACCTCGCAGCCCAGCCTCTGTTTCTTCGTCCATAATCTGGAAATAATAACACCTTCCTCTGAGGGTGGTTGTGAAGATAACATGAGGCAATATATAGAATGCCCGAATGTCCTTGTCATACAGTAGGTGATTGATAAATTCATGTTGATTAACCAAGCAACCGAATAATCATTGCCATCATTCTAACTAAGATCGGGGAGCGCTTTCTTATTTTCTCTTTTAATACAGTCAGCTTGTGGGTTTTTATTAGTCTCATTTTGCAGACACAGAAAATGAGGTTCAGACAAGTTATCCAGCACTGAAGGCACATCTGGGGCTGCCCTGAGGATTTCTTGCCTTAGATCCTCCACTCTCTCTACTCCACTGCTCCGTGGGTGGATATGACAGGTGTAGGAACAGCCCCATTGCTGCTTTGGCTCTGCTCTTGGCCTGAGAGCATAGTCCTGGTTCTACAGGTACCCTCTGGGGTGTCAAAAGTTCGGAAAAAACCAGAAGTAAAACCAATGAATCCCTGAAGTGGTCATTAGTAAAAGTTTATTGTGCACACACCAAAAAGACAGTTTGCAAACCAGGAGCACGCAAACCAAAGCGTGGAACGAGGCTCAGAGGTATATTGTTATAAAGCAGCTTATACAGTGAGAAGGCAAGGATTGTTTATTCTTCACAGTGATTGGTTACAATATTAGAATTTTCTTAAATGAGAGGGAATTGATTTAGTGGTTACCTCCTATCAATTTTGGGGAACAATTTAAGTTTCTCTTATGATTTTCAGAGGCATAAGCAAGAAGTGACCCAGGTCAAATTAGCCTTGCTTGTCTTGCAAAAGAAGCTAAAGTAAGCTTTGCTTTTGACTAAACTGGTTGTCTCTGCTCAGGGAATTTTCAAGTCTGGTCTCTGTTCGTGTTTGGTTTTGCCAGGTGTCTTTTGGGCAGAGCTCAAGCTTAGGAAGCTTGGCTGGTGCTTCCAGCTGCGGGGGAGATGGGAAGGGCCTGTTGTGATTGGCTGCAGGCTCTGGTGCTTTGCAAAGGTGCTGGGCTGTGCCATGTTTTGATGTGTTTTCCTGTGTGACTGCTTGTGCAGCGCTCATGCTCATGTCCTGGGGCTGCGGTGGGGCTGGGCACAAACTCTCCGCCTCCTTGTCCCTCTTGGTCCTTTCCATGCCTACAGTTGGGGCCGCCAGGGTGATCTGGAACATCACATGCTTTGTAGGGTGCGTGTGGCTTAGGGCAGGGGTGGAGCTGTGGAGGGAAAGGCTGGAGGAGGCAGGAGGGAGAGGGGGAATGATGGTGTTGGCATCTTTCTGAAAAGACACTGAGGAGACGGGATCTGCTTGTGCTTCTGCTCCGGCTGGCCTGAGGTCACGTTGATGGGTCACCAAATGGAGGATCCAACTCTGAGTCGGCAGAACCCAGAAACGTTGCTATGGGACCTTCCCGGGGGGAGACAGGGCTGGTGCCGGGCTCTTGGCCTCCTTCCTTGCAGGCCCTGATGAGAAGCATGTGGATTTGCCAAACTGCCATGTGCAGGCTGGGACCTGGCTTCCTGGGCCAAGGGCAGTTTGCTGAGGAGTTTGGTGACACGTTTTCAGCATTCACTGAGCTAGCTCCCCAGATTTTGGTCATAGCTGCAGAAATGATCTCATGGGGTTTTTTTCTCTTCAGATTTTATTAAGAAAATAAAAGATTGCTCTACCTTCACCACCCCACCAGTGTCACCAGCCTCTTTTTTTCTCCCCATGCCCTGGCTGTGTCACGTGGTACAGCAGTGTCTGGTGGACAAGCGGCGCCCCAGCTGAGCCGGCATTCCCAGGAGGCCGTGCGTGCCTGGGGCTCCTTCTGTGGCCTGCTCAGCCCCTCAGGTGGCCTGTGGAGCTAAGTGAAGCTGTTGAGGCCCGAAGCCCTGGGACCTCTTTGAAGGGGGAGGAGAGTCACAGGTGGAGAAGAGGAGGGAAAAAGGGTAGTTCGACCTGGTGATTTAATTTGTGTCTGGGGTCTGGCTGCCCAGAAATACACACTGAATGAGACCTAGCCTCTGACCTCTCACCACTCAAGTTCAACACGGTCAGTGGCAACCTAGACACAAGAGCAGGAGAGCACACAGCCGTCCACGCCAGCAACTACCTTTTGAAGAGAGAGGAAAGCTGGGGATCATGAGTGGGAAGACAGAAAGGTCTGTTGGTTTTTTTAACTAGAGGGAAGTCTCTTCACCTAGGAGTCCAGAAAGCAAACGTCATCATGTTATTCCCTTGCCTAATATTGCCCTGCGGCTCCTCAGAGTGGAAGGCCCCAAATCCTCAGCTGGGCTGGCCTTTGCAACGTCATCTCCTGAGGCTCCCACTTACCCACTTACATCCTCGCTGACCCTAACCACCTGCAGTTCCCAACAGGCCATGCTGGCTACGCCTGTCACCTTCCCCATCCTGTTCTCTTTTTCTGGAATGTCTTACCCCCGTTCTCAGCCTGTTGAGCTTCCTTACAGCCTCCAAGACCAATCAACTCACAGGGGAAGATTTCCCTGACCTTCGCCCTCCATTCTGAATTAATCGCCTTTTCTTCTGGACCTTCATTTCCTGTCCTTTAACGGTGACTTCCACGTCACATCATCTTTATATCTTGGAGCCCAGCAGGCGAGTTGGCACACAGCGGTGCTCAATATATTCTAACCCGTGGGGCCCCTCCTCATGTGGGCCCCAAGCAAATGCAAACCCTCCCCTTTGTGACCCTAGTCAGCTCTGCTCTGACTGCCTAAAACAAGTGCCCTATTTCCTTCATTCTCAGACTCACTTTAAAAAAATACTTTAGGCCAACTCAATTAAGGCACGTCTTATAAACTATGTGTATATTGAATATGACAGTGTCCCCCATAAATTGCTATCACATTGCTGACATTTCTTATAATTCACATCATCTTAGAATCAAGGAAACCCTTTAGTCAAACTTTACCCTTTCCCTGATAGCTCTCAATCTGCCATTTCTAAGTCGTTTTAGCAGGACTAGTATCATCCTGTTTCTCAGACGAAGAGAAAGCGCTCAGAAACCCCTTCAGCTTCTTGCTGCTATCTGCACCCCCCACTCTCTGTGTCCCACAGCTTCCCGCTCTTTCTCTCCTCTAAGTGCACTGGGTTCAAATCCTGGCTGTCACCCATGCGCCGTGAGACCGTGGGCGAGATGAAGTGTCATCATTTGAAATATGTGGGTGAATAGTGTCTACGTTAGAGGTGCCAAGAAATTGAAGGGAATAATCCGTGCAAAGTTCCCAGGACCTGGTACATTAGGTGTACTCATTTCTTGTTGCTGCTGTAGCCAATTCCCATAAACTTAATGACTTAAAACAACACATGTTTATTGTCTTACACTTCTGTAGCTTAGAAATCCTACACAGAGCTCACTGAGCTCAGATCAGGGTGTCAGCGGGGTTGTGTTCCTTCTTGGAAGCTCTAGGGAGAGTGTTTACTTGTCTTTTCCAGCTTCTAAAAGCCGTCTGCTTTCCTTGGCTCATGGCCGCTTCCTCCAGGCAGCAACTTGGGCCAGATCTTTCTCATGCTGCCATCTTTGGTTCTTTCACTCTGGCTCTCCTGCCTCCCTCTTCCACTCTAAAAGACCCTTGTGATTATATTGGGCTCTCAGGATAATCCAGAGTAATCTCCCCATTTCAAGACCCATACCCTTAATCACATCTGCAAAGTCCCTTTTGTCATATAAGGTAACATTCCCAAGAGGGTCGGGGGACTAGGGCATGGATGTCTTTGGGAGGGCCGTTATTCTGCTGACAAATTGGGTAAGATCTCAAGAAACGAAAATGCCTGCATGTCTGCTGACTCTTTCCCCTCAGCTTACTTTCTTTCATCAATAAAATAAAATGGAATAGAAGAACAATGAAATAAAATAAAACTCCAGTTCAACCTCCCCTTTAGCTATTTCTATAAGACAGCATAACTTTCCCCTTTGCAGCCACATTCCTAGAAAAAGAGACCTACATGCAATTGTCTCTGCTTCCTCGGCCCACTGCAACCCAGTTTCCACCTCCACTGCTGCACTAAAAATTGCCTGGAAAATGTCGTCAATGACACCTATGTTGCTGAGTCTAGTGGACAAGCTTGGATCCTCAGTTTTACTTGACTCTGTAGCATTTGACATTGTTGATCGTGTCCTTTAAAAATTGTTTTTGAACCTAAAACTACTCTAAAAAACAAAGTCAATTATTTTTGAATATACAATATATTTACATGTTTCAAAAACGAAAACAATACTTTTTCCTAACCACCCCATTTCCTCTTACTCCCTGTAGGTAAGCAGTTTTTACTAGTTTCCTGTATATCCTTTATGCAAATACTAACAAGGCAAATACAAACAAGTATGAATATTGTGATAGTGTGATTTATAATAAGAACCATATCTTTGGTTTTTATCCACTGTTCCTGGCATGGAGCTCCTAAAACCCTTGGTATTTCCTAAGTGATGAGAATGATAAGGGCGTCTTTTGTTGTGTTAATGAGGTGACGTTTGGAAAGCACCTAGGTTACCTAAGCTTGGGGGCTGGTTGATTAGACGGTTGGAACTTTCAGTCTTTACCCTCAACTTCCAGGGAAGGGAGAAGGGCTGAAGATTGAGTTCAATCACCAGTGGCCAATGACCAATGATTTAATCAATCACCCTGATCTAATGTTTGTTGTCGTTAGTGCTGCTGAGTCGCTTCTGAGTCCTAGTGACCCTGTGTACAGAAGAGTTGAACTCTAACTGGTCTTTTTTTGCACCGTCCTCTCATCTTCCGGTGCTTTATCAGACATATGCTCCACTGCTATTCATAGGCTTTTCATGGCCAATTTTTCCAGAAGTGGGTGTCCAGGTCCTTCTTCCTAGTCTGTCTGAGTCTGGATGACTCCCCTGAAACCTGTCTACCATGGGTGACCTGCCTGGTATTTGAAATACATGTGGCGTAGCTTTCAGCATCACAGCAACACACATCCATCACAGTATGACAACCGACAGATCGGTGGTGTGGTTCCCTGACCAGGAAATGAATCCAGGCTGTGGTGGTGAGAGCACCAGATCTTAACCTCTAGACCACCAGGGCTGGTACATATGTATTGAAGCCGCCATAAAAATCCCCAACGGAAGGAGTTTGGAGAGCTTCTGAGTTGGTGAACACATGGTGATTGGGGAGAGTGGCCGGCTCAGGGAGAGCATGGAAGCTCCACGCTTTTGCACCATACCTAGTCCTACGTATCTCTTTATCTGCCTGTTGATTCCTATCTTTTAATATCCTTTGTAATTAACTGGTAATCTAGTGAGTAAACTGGTTTCCTGAGTTCTGTGAGCTGCTCTAGCAAATTAATCAAACCAAAGGAGGAAGTTTTAAGAACCTCTGATTTACAGCCAGTCGGTCAGAAGCACGGGTAACAACCTGGCCTTGTGATTGGCATCTGAAGTAGAGGGCAGTTTTGTGGGATTAGCCCTTAACCTGTGGAATCTGATGCTATCTCTGGGTAGATGGTGTCAGAATTGAGTTGAATTGTAGGACACCCAGCTGGTGTTGGAGCATTGCTTAGTGGTGTGGGGGAAAACCCCCCGCGTTGGAATTGGGTGTAGAACCCTTAGAAGTTTTCTGATTTCCAGTCTGCTGCATCACCAGTAATGTATGTTACACTATGATACAATTTCTCCCTATTAAACTGGCAAAGATTTAACAAGAGCATATGTGAGAGTGAGGGAAGGACTCCTACATGCTACCAATGGGAGTCTAAATTGGTACGTCAGTTCCTGAAGGAATTTGGCAGTAATTATCAAAAGTATGAACATTTTTGCACACCTTTCGTCCCAATACTTCCATTTCTAGGAATTTATCCTATTGAAATCATCGTGGTTGTGTGCAAAGTTTCAGTTTCAAGGATGTTTCTCACAGCACAGCACTTCCAAAAATTATAAATTGTTTAAATATTCCAAGCAAGGAAAAAAAAAAACCCAAAAAACAAGGAGGAAAAGGAAGCACGTATGTCAGGAAATGAAAACTTTCTGAGAAATCTCCGGTAAACAAATGCTTAGGGCTCCCAGGTCAGACCGCACCTCCTGGCCTTCCCTAGCTGCAAGAGAAACTGAGAAGTGTGGAATTTTTATTTGGGTACAAAACCAAGGGTTTCTTATTAAGGGAGAAGGGAGGAATGGATGTCATAGTGTCTGTCTATCTGTCCATCTATCTATCCACCCATCCATCTATCCATCACCTCTCTCTCTCTCTTGCTCTCTCTGTATTATCTATCTAATCTATCTACATCTGGAAGGATAGACACCAAATTCTTTTGACGGGTATTCCTAGTTGGTAGAATTGTAAAGATGATTTTTACTCTCTTATTTTTGCATATTTGGTATTCCAAATTTATTTTTGGTGAAGCTATATTATGTTTATTTAAACAAGTAATTTCAAAGAGGTTATAGTTGTTGAGGTTGGGATGGCACATGGGGGGAGGGTAGGACCAAAACCAGGGGTGGTGCTAGTGAAGCTATGAGAAGCATGGAACTGAAATATCTCAGGAGCGGGGGATGAGGAAAGTTTATGGAGACATAACACCTCACACGGAGGTGAGAGTGAGGGAAGGACTCCTACATGCTGCTGATGGGAGTCTAAATTGGTGCCTCAATTCCCGAAGGAATTTGGCAATACTTATCAAAAGTATGAACACTTTTGCACACCTTTTGCACTGCAGTTTGTAGGGCATCCTGGCTGTTTTGCTGGGTTGTTGTTTCCTGGGCTTTTAATTCAGGGAAGTCAAAATGTTGCCTACAACGTATTTGAAATTTGTAGGGCAGGAGGTAGGAGTCGGCAGCCCCTGCAGACAGCCCTGCCTATGAAGATAGATATCTTGATCGTGTATAGATTTTGCTAACACCCAGGTAGCTGTTTGACACTGTGTCTGACTTCTTGTTCCTGCTCTTTAGTTGGTTGACAATTTTCCAAGAACTTCATGTTGTATCCAGCCTCAGAAGGCACACCAGAGTGTGTGTCTTTCCCAAGAGGAGTAGGCCATATGGCTGTTAGCATTGTGGCAGCTGCTTGGTCTTGAGACTCTGGCCACAGAAGGACAAACACAATGTACTGGGAACTTCAGAAAGGCACAATTCATCCCCTGGCTCTGGGATAATGTGGATGAAGAGGGCAACCGTTTACTGAGAGCTTACTATATTTTCTCATCAGTCCTTAAAGCCACTTCACAAGGTGGGTGCTTATAAATAAGAAAAGCAAGGCTCAGACAGGTTAAGTAACTTGTCTAAGATCACACAGCTGGGTCAGTAGGAGAGGAGTGACTATAGGTTGTCTGGTTCTAGAGTCTCTATTTGTAATCATTATGTTATTCTACTCTTAGGGCACCCAAGCATATGGTTTGCTCTGGACTGTCCTGGTTCTAGCACTTAAAGTCCGCCATCCTAAGGAGCCCTCAGTCCCAGGCAAAGCCAGGTGGTTGGTCACCCCAGCTGCTCTACTTTCTCTCCTCCCTTCCGGATCCCATCATAATTGAATGCCCACTTCAGATCTTCCCTCTTCTTCAAAGGCCTTCCTGACCTCTCCGGCTCCCTTTGGTTGTTCCTTTGGCATTTACAGTTCTCTTGCCACTGAGCACTCCATGGCCGGCGTGTTCTTCACAGGTGGATGCCTTCAGTGCTCACTGGGCTGCCGCTGAGGCTATTTTCCATAGCACCTAGGGCAACAATGGGCACACAATTAGTACTTAAGGAAAAAATCCTAGGGATGAATGAGTGAATGAATTATTAACATCATAGGGTAAATATTTACAGTGTATTTATTAGGACTCAGGGATTGTTAGGTGCCGTTGGAAATAATAAGTGAATTTAACTAAGTAAATAACTGAGTAATGAGCATAACTGAATTGCATTCTGAGGTGGAGGACTGTGCTGCCAGTGACGTCAATGAAGATCAGTCAGGGGATGCTGCATCCCTGGCTTGATGGCTGTAATAACAGATGTGGTAGCTGCAACAGCAACACCACTTGGCTTCAGCGGGTCCTCCAGGTTACAAACCTTCTCACTCACATGATCTCATTCCTCTGCCTCCCAGCAGACAAATAAGATAAGCAGGGGAGACATGCAAAGCCCCATTTTACAGGCAAGGAAAGTGAGTCAGGAAGGCCCCACATGCTCATAATCTACAGCCACAATTGTGTAGTGGGCGTACGAGGCCACATCCAGACCACTGTTGCGTTCTGTGGTCTGTGCAACTTTCTGAAAAATTGAATTACATGACAACGTTTAAAGACTGGGAGGTTTCACAGAAAAATCTGGATTTCTGGTTCTTCTTGACAAAATGGAAGATGGGATATCCCTGGGTGCTCGATCATGGTCATCACTTCAGATGTGGCGGTGGCTCTCCAGTTCTTTCATTTCTAGGACCTTCCTGGTCTGGTTACCCGTGGCATCAAAATGAAGAGACCAGACAGTAAATAAAATATCTCCAGTGGAAGAAGGCACGTGGTTATAAGTAGGTATAGAACCTCAAGGTTTATCCTATGTTCCAAAAGATCCAGAACACATGTAGGAGGAATGCCACATCCACCAAGGCCTTCTGCACACCTCTTTCTTCTTCAGGAAGCTAGATGTTGTCCTTGACTTCTTCCTCTCCATCATCATCTCCCTTCTCCATCTAATCAGTCAAGTCATAACCAAACTTTTGATTTTTTCACAATTAACCTTGTCCTTCGGTAAATGGCAACTCTGTTCCTACAGTTGTTCAGGCCAGAGACCTTGGAGTCATCACTCTGGACTCTCTTATACCTCACCTCAACAAACCTGGGCTCTGCCTTAGAAATATATCCTGAAACTGCCTTCTTCTACTATCCTGGGGCAGACCACCATCAGCTCTTGCTTGGAACACTCTAGTAGTCTCTTAGTTGTTCTTCCTGCTTCCAACATTACCCTCCTGCTGTCTGTTCCCAAAAGCTGTCACAGAGGGATCCTGTGAAAATATAAGCGAAGCCGTGTGCCTCTGCTCAAACCCTCTATAGTTTGCCAATGGAGTAAGTCCATTGTCTTTAAAGTGGCCCCTGGCTACTCCCTACCCTCATCTTCACCTTCCTCCTCCACATTCATTCTTTTCCAGCTGTTGACAAAAATCTCTGGAAAACAGGAATTTTATCAAAGGAAAGCTTTATTGCGTTTGCATGAAAGGTGGCAAACAGAGGACACGTAGCGTTCGGGGCAAACCGAAAATATGCTGCGAAGAGCAGGAGGCACAGTGAGGATTTTAAAGGCTAAAACCACAGAAGCCACAGGAATGGTGTTACAGTTCCTCTACCAGCTTGTCCCCACGTGGAAGCCATTGTCTTGTGCGGATTGGTTGCTGGGTTAAGGCGAGGCTCTCTGAGCCACCTAGATACAGAAGGAAACATTTGGTTCCAAGTACAGCTTGAAGTTTTTCTGAGAACAGAATACGTGACTGCAACTCAGTCCTGTTACGGCCACTTGACTCTATTTTGTTTTCAGGTCCCAGTTAGCCACATGGAGTCCATTTTGTTTCTCTGGCTTATTCTATTTTGGGGGGGTTTCTGATTTTATCTCATTCCACACAGCCATACTGTCTCCTATCCTCACCCTACCCATCTTTAATACGAGTGATTACTGCCCCAGGTCTTTGCACTTGCTAGTGGTTTCAGCTATCAAAGCCTGCATAACAGATCCCCCCCCAAACTTAGTGGCTTAAAACAATAATTATTGTCTATTACCTATTATGGTTTCTGTGGGATGAGAAACCAGGAGCAGCTTAGCTGGGTGGTTCTGGCTCTCGATATTTCATGTTGGCAGGGGGCAAGTCCTCTGAGGCTTGATTAGGCTGGGGATTTACTTCCAAGGAGGCTCATCCACATGGCTGGCAAGTCAGTGCTGGCTGTTGGCAGGAGGCCTCAGTTTCTCACCATGTGGACCTCTCCATCTGATTGCAGTAGGGTGTCTTGAGGACATGAAGGTTGGAGTCCCCCTGAGTAAAGGAGCCAGGAGAGCAAGGTGGAAGCTGCAACGCCTTCTATGACTTAGCCTCAGAAGTCACCCACCATCACTTCTAGTGTATTGAGTGGCCCCACAGAGAGGCACAAGGGTGCAAAGCCAGGAGGCAGGGATCACTGGGGCCATCTTGGAGGTTCCCCACCTGTCTCTGCCTGGGGTGCTCTTCCTTCAGGTAGGACTGACTTTTCTGCTTCCTTAAGATCCTTGCACAAATGGCCCTTATCAGAGAGGCCTTTACAGACCATTCCTTATAAAGTAATATGCCTATCCTCATGACATTCTTTCCTGTTTCACTTTTCTCCATAGCGCTTATTATACCTGAAATATTGTCTATTTCTTTGTTTATTATCTATCTCCTTCCAGTGGAGTGAATCCCCAGCATTAGACCACTGCCAGGTGCATAGAAGGTACTCAATATTTTTTAAATTAATGAATAACCTATGCACTAAATATTTGTTGAAAGAATGAAATCTTACCTCTTTAAATGTACCTCATCACATCATATCAAGGGCGCCTCCTATCAACATGATGTAGCACTGTTGATGTTGACCTTGATCACCTGGCTGAGGTGGGTTTGTCAGGTTTCTCCACTGCAAAGTTGCTGGGTTTTTCTCCTTTTCCATCCTGTACTCATTGGAAGGAAGTTACTATGTGCACCTCATGTGTGGGGTGGGGAGCTAAGCTCCACCTCCCTGAGGATGAAGTATCTGTATAATTTATATAGAATTCTGTAGAGATTTGCCTCTTCTCTCTCGTTTATTAACTTATTCAACCATTTTTTTATATCAGCATGGACTCATGGATATTATTTTGTACTTTGTGTTATAATCCGATCCTACTTTATTTCGTAGCTCATATTGTTCCAGCTTTCGCCATTGGGAGCTCTTTCAGTTGGCTTCTGTGCCCCTTGGACATATCCCCATCAATGCATGTGGTTTTCTTTTCTTTTGAGCACATCCTTGTTATCTGACACTATGAGATGCTCCAGGCTCATTTTGTACATTTCTCGCCCCAGTCTTAATGTCTCTGAAGAGCCCTGGTTCCTTTTACTGGAGAATGGTATTAGAAACCAAGATCTGTAAATGTACTTCAAATACTTCCACTTCTTGCCATTTCCTCAGCTACTGCCCTAGTCTGGGCCACCACCTCCCTCCGTGGCAGCCTGACAACTACCAACGTACTGCCTCTCCATCTTCTCTACTTCCTCCCCATCCTTCCTACTGCAGCAGAGGCATCGTTCTAAGTCATAGACTCGATCATGTCAACATTTCAATGGATGCCATTGCTCTCAGGTCGAAGTTCAAACTCCTATGCACAGTGTAAAACACCCTTCTTGACCCGGCCCCTGCCCACCCCTCCAGCGTTATATCTTCCCATCACCCCAGCTTGGAGGCTGCACTCCAGCCATGCTGAAATTTCCTTTATTTCTGTGGCTTTATGTACATTCATACAGGACTTTCACACCACAGAGACAAATTCTTAGCATAATGATTATTTGGTACTATGTTAAAATCTCTCTTTCTCCTTTCTCTTGGTTGGAGTTTAAATATAAAAGGCCCCTTATGATATGAAAAGTAAATATTTTGCCCTTGGTTCCTGGCACATGGCTCCTAAATCCCTTGGAATTTCTTGGGTAATAGGATTGTCTCTTGTTCTAATGAGGCCACTTTTGGTGGGCCCCTAGATAGCTTCAGAAGGGGGGCTGGTCATCAGAAAGACCAGGCATGATTAGAGGGTTCAAACTTTAATCCCCACCTCCCAACCTCCAGGGAGGGGAGAGGGGCTGGAGATTGAGTTCATCACTGACGGCCAACGATTCAATCAATTGTGTCTGTGAAATGAAATTTCCAGAAAAACCCTGAACAATGAGGTTTGAAGAGCTTCCAGATAGGTGAACACAACAAGGTTCCAGGAAGGTGGGCTTCCTGGAGAGGGCGTGGACACTCCATGTGCCACCCCCATAACTTGCCCAAGTGTCACTTCCGTTTGGCTGTTCTGGAGTTGTGTTTTTTCTAATAAATGGGTAATCTAGTAAGTAAAGTGTTTTCTTGAGTTCTGTGAGCTGTTCTAGCAAATTACTGAGACTGAGGAGGGTGTCATGGGAAACTTCTGACTTATAGCTGATCAATCAGAAGTATAAGTGCAACTTGGGACTTGCAACTGGCACCTGAAGTAGGAGCAGCTTTGTAGGACTGAGCCCTTAACCTATGGGGTCGGCACTGACTCTGGCAGTTAGTGTCGGAATTGAATTATAAGACACCCAGCTGCTGTCTGGAGAGTTAGAAAATTGACTGATATGGGAAAAACCCCTGCATATTTGGTGTTAGAAGTATTGAAAGTAAAAACAGTTCACCTCTCTTTTGCTAATCTAGCTTGCTGTGGGCCAAACTCCGTGTTATGTTCTAGAAACATGTGTGTGCATATGTATGAGCCTGTGTACATGTGCATACACATGCATGTGCACACACACACGTGTGTGTGCGTGTGTGTGTGCGTGTGTGCGTGTGTGCGCGCGTGCGTGTGCGCGTGCGCGTGTGTGCGTGTGTGTGCGCGTGCGTGTGCGTGCGTGCGTGTGCGTGCGTGCGTGCGTGTGTGTGCGCGTGTGTGTGCGTGTGCATGTGTGTGCGTGCGTGTGTGTGCGCGCGCGCGCGTGTGTGTGTGTGCGTGCGTGTGTGCGTGCGTGCGTGCGTGCGTGTGTGTGTGTGGTGGGCATGGGGATGAGCTGGTCTTGCCTTTTACCACCCTGTGTTGTGTTTACTTGCCTTCCCAAGTGGACTGCATATCTCCTAAAGGCTGACGCTGATATCTTATGGTCTTAGCACCTGGGCACGCACTTGCAACACAGAGATGCTCAAGTATTTGTTGCCTAAATTATTAACAGGATGAACAACTAAACAAAGAAAGTGAATAAATGTAAGGATGGGTAAATGAATGAATGGATGGATTGGTTGTATCTTTCTCATTTGCCCTCAGGGTCAGAAGGGGTTTCCAAATGTTGGCATTTTGGACAGTGCATTGAACTTTACTGAATTTTGAACACTGGTCAGCAGTCCACTGGGGCCAGGAATGATCTTCATACATTGGTGAAAATCAACTCCGCTTTATCCACGGCACCCCAGCGGGGAGGAAAGAGGGTGTGCAGTTTGTGTGAGAAGCCTGTCTTAATCTCATGCTGGGGGGCCCTCTTGGGAAAGGGATGTTTTTTGTGCCTGAAGTACCCAGAAAGCCTGAAAAGGCCATAAAACCAATCGAACGTCAGACACTTATTTCTGGCTTACCTGGCACGTGGAAGGCCTGGGTGGGACTTTGAGGAGGTGAGGCTGTAAACACTGCTAGGATTGAATAGGTGGAGAAGAGGGTGCGGGGGGCTATGGGAGAGGGCGGAGGGCAGCCTGGGGAGGGGCCAGGAAGGAGAGTGGCCCAAGGACTAGAGTGGGCAGCAACGTGGGGACATGTCTTGGGCTCCAATTATGAAGGTCCTTGAATGCCAGGGTGAGGAGCTGAAGTTTTTCCTACAGAGAATTCTTTTAAAACACATAATCAACAAAGAAACATATCATTATTTTTTTATTACAAGGTAATAAATGTTAATTATAGAAATACTGGAAAATACAGAAAAGAATAAGGATAAAAAATCACAAGTGGGCACATCACCCAGAGAAAGCAATTGTTAACATTTTAATGAACTTCCCTCTGATAATTTTTGGTTGCAGTCATGTGTATGGGTTTATAATTTGTTTTTAAAATATAACTAATGTGAACATTTCTCCATGAAGCAATCTTTTAAGACATGATTTTTAATGGCTACTTTTCCATCTATAATTTTTTCAATAATTCCCTATTAATGGTTATCTGATGTCAGTTTTTCAAAATATAAATAATGCCTTGATGGCATTCTTGTATACACATATTTACACGCACCACTGATTATTTCTTAAGAATAAATTTCTAGAAGCAGAATTACTTGGTCAGAGGTTCTGCTGGCTTCAAAGGCCTTTGGTGCCCTGGGTCCTAGACAACGACTGGAAGTTTTTGGGTAGAAGAGTGATCTGGGAAAGGTTTTTTCTGCTGCTCACTTTCAACTTCTTTGTGGAAAACAATCCCTGGGGTTCCTGCCTGGCCTACATTCCTTTCTCCAGAATGATCCACTGTCCATAGTCCCCTGCATATTCCTGCCACACGTGTCCCCTTTCCCATCCTCCCATCCCTGACCATGACCTAGAAGGCCTGGGAATTGGTCAGTGCTTGGTAGAGGCTGAGGTCACAGAGAACTGAGGCTGGAACAGGGGTGTCACGTGCTTGCTGAACAGAGCTCCCCCAGCCCGTTGACGAGATTCACTCAACACTCACCCCCCATGCTGGAGATGTCTGACATCCTCTCCACAATTGATGTGAATTCCTGGGCTTATGTGTGTCCTTGAGTCACTCTGGCTCCGATTTCCTGCTTCTTCTGAGCTTTCCAAATCTTCCTTTTTCTCTGCCTCTTCCCTTTGACCCCTCACCACCCACTCCATCCCCTCAGGGACGCTGAGTGTCTTGTCCCAGAAAATGTCACTGGCAATTCAGGGATTTATAGGAGGGGAGTTTTATTACAGCATCATACAGTGGATAGATTCAAATGGAGTATTCCTGGCTTTAAAATCCCCCATCCCCACCCTCTACCCACTTCCATAGTTCCAGCCACCCACAGTATTGCTCAGCTAGCATTCTCTCCCCCCACCATTCTCCTGTTCAACTCTTTCTCTCCCTCTTTCTCATTCCACCCTACAGCCTCAGGCTATCCCAGATATTTTCCTGAGAGGAAGTTTGGTACCAGGAGGTAACAGTTTTCCTCCTTACCCCTGTACCCTCTGTTCTATGCCATTCCACACAATGCTGGACACAGCCTCGGGGCTCCATCCACATTAGGAGGTCACTATGGAACCAGGGCAAAGTCAGGGGAGAAGAGAGAGGAAACATTCAGGCCTGGAAGGGACAGTCAGCTTAGTGTGACCCTTTGCCCCCGTCATGGAAATCCTTCCAAGGAAGCTTCCTCCCTGCCCAGAATCTGAGGGCTCATGGGAACTGGCACAGAGTCACTGTCCCAGTAAAGGATTTTTATGGGATGGCTTAAGATAAAGGGAGATATCTCTCCTCTTTACTTCACAGGGCTGTTGAGGGGTCAAATGACATAATGGATAAGAAAGTGCCTCATAAAACGTCACACAAATATAAGGGTTTGTTATAAGATGGTTTTTATTGGGAATGTAATCTGAGTTCCAAACAACCACTTTCAAGTGAACTCTTAGATCATAATTACAGTGGACATCTGTTGTTTTTGGTCTGCCCAATGTCTCTTTCCCCTTCTTCTGCTAACAATACCGCCCACCCCTCGTCTTCTGGGGAAGTGAGCTTCTTCGACTCCAAGATTGTGATACTGCTGGGGTTGCCATTACATTAGTCCACTGCCAGGTCATGGGGATGGACATGTGACCCAGGCATGGCCAATCACCTTAACCCTCCCACCACCACCACCACCACCACCACCACCAATGATTGGTCCATGGCATCTATGACCAAAATCTGGCCCATCAGTGTTCTCCCCTGAGATTTTTTACATACTGAAGTATGGAGAAAGGACTTTTCCTTCCTCTGGGGGTTGAAGAGTAGGGGTGACATGAACTGTTGACAGTCTTGTCTTGCCGTGGTCCTGCTAAAACAAAACAACTCTACTACCAACAACATGACATGATTTTCAGGAGCACAGTGTAGCAAGGAGGTGGGATGACGCTTGGGAATTTTAGATTGTCTCACCCTATTAGCAAAGGCTAGATAAATACATTTCCATTAAACTCAGGCATTGTTAGCCTAAATTTATGCTTCTAGTGGAAGTTAATAGAATGTTTAATACAATAGGCATGTGAGTAGGAATTCCCATGTCACAGAGGCTGAGGAGGCCCTTCTGCTCCCAGGACAAGGCCTCGGGCCTCTTAGCTCTCTCTAGGTCTGAGCAAGAGCTAGCGAGCTGGTGGCAGTGGTGACAGAGGAAGGAGACAGAACTTTGGGACATGCATCACTCTGAGGCTGCAGTTCTGATCACTTGCCTGCCCAGTGACGATATTCTCCATTTGCCTTATCTCCAAAGTGCCCTGTTTGCTTTACAGAGTTGTTTTAAAGACCAGATGAAATAGTGGATGATACTATATTTTGACAGCTGTAAATAACTACAGAAATGTAAGATCTAGTTAGGAATAGGGGAAATAGGCCCTAAGAAGAAAAACTGCAAAGCACAAAAATAATAAGAAACTAAAGCTGGGGTCTGGATGAGAGAAAAGAACTTTAGAGGACCATGGTTGCCTACCCAGGAAGATGCTGCTTTTTGCTGACATGTTGGAATATGGGTTGTTATCAGGATCCAGGCAGTGTGCTGCAAGAGTTAATGGCCTGGACAGATCCTTGAGTCACACTGCCTAGTGCATTCACCAGCTTCACCTCTTATCAGCCATGTCCTTGGATGGGACACTTAGCCTCCATTCCTGTATCTATGAAGTGAGCAAGACTATACCCATCCCAGAGGAAAGTGGTGAGAAGTAAGTGAATTCGTTCATGCAAAGTACTTGGAACAGGGTCTGGTGCCTAATAAGTGCTCGATAAATAGGCTATCATTGTTATCTGGAGTAGTAGTCCTAGCCTTGCTAATATCTGCTTGTGTGATCTTAGGCAAATTATTTAACTCTTCTGTGATAAGATGATGTGTTGGACTTCTAGTCCAGCAGGGCTCTCAGCATCGGCACTATTGACATTTTGGGCCAGCAAACACTTTGCTGTGCATGGTGGTCCTGTGCATTGTGGGATGTTTGGCAGCACCCCTGGCCTCTGCTCTCTAGATGCATGGGCAATATTGCCCTTGGTTGAGAGCACTGGACTAGAAGCAGAGTTCTTAGGCTAGAAATCTGTAGACCTTGGGGGGCCCCAAAGATGAGTTTTGTGGGGTCTATGAACCTCTTGAAATTGTATGTGAGCTTGTGTGTGTGTGTGTGTGTTTGTGTGTGATGTCGACATGAGTAAGCTCATATGCATTTTTCTCAGAAGCGATCCCCAGCTTTTATCAGCATCTCAAGGCAGTCTGTGACCCAAAAGAAGTCTAAACCACTGGTCCTGAGCCCTTCTAGCTCTGACATCATGCTAGTCTATGCTCTGGGAGGAAGGGTGTTGTTAAGGTGAGTATCAAATTCCTCCTGGTCACCATGGGAAGCTCCCTGGTCTTTTTCTCTCAGCCTTTCTGATCACCCTTCTGCCTCCAACCCCCCTTCCTCCTCCACAGAGCCTGTCCCTTCTCTCCCAGGTTGATGACTTGCAGGGCTCCAAACAGCCAGTTGCCCCATGCCACCTCTCCCTGTGCACCCTCTGAGCTGTGGTCAAATGCCAGTGAGTGGGTGGGTGGGAGAGAGGAGGAGTGTGCTTGGGGAGACATGGGACAAGGGGTGTCACAGGACTCCTTTTTCTGGGTAGCCTCAGTCCTATGCTGGTTTTGTTCATGCCCCTTCCTTGCTGGTCGTGTGGTCCTTGTCGTCTTGGGCAGAACCAGATATGCCAGCATCTTCTTGTCCAAGGTCACTCTCCTGGATCCCTAGTATTTACACTGGTGCTGGGGTGGGAGATGGACCTATGCCTCCTGGGCTGGGTGGCAGGGCTCAGTCTAGATCTCTTCATACCATGTGATCATATTGAATACTCATGAAGAACTTGGCTCCTAACCAAGGAAATCTGTTCTCCTTCCAAATCGAATTTGAACCTTCAGTTACACTGAATCAGGAGTAGAGAGAAGGGAAAGGAGGCCAAGACACCCAAAAGTTTCCTGACCCTGACCTAGTTTAAATAAAAGAATGGGGAGCTGGATGAGAAAAGTCACTTTATTCAAACACTATCAGCGGGTGCCAGCGGCCTTCTAAGGAGCTAGAAATACAAAAGCGCGCCATTGGGATGCTTCAGCTCTCTGCTCCCCAAATGAGAGCACGGATGGAAAACACCTACCACTGTCAAATCCCTTTCCTTTCTCTTTCCTCCCACTTCTGCCTCAAGGGATGACTTAGAAAGACGGATTTCTCTCTTGTGTGAGTCTAAACTTGAAGTACTCGTGAGGCATCAAAGCTGAAGAAGGACAGGTGTAGGCTGGAAAACTAGCTTGCGTGTTTTTCCAAGTCAGCTGGCAACATGACTCACTGCTCCCCACGTTGCTTCAACAATCTGGGCTTCTCTCTCGGTGATGCACTTGGGTCACGTGGGCATGGGGCAATCTGGATTTGCAAAAAGGATGAATAAGGGGGTGATTATTCACTTCACAATGTAATCTTTACTAGTAGGAAAGGAGTCACTAAAAGGTTTTTAGAGGCAAATTCCCTTAGTGAACATTTAAAAGGATTAGATTTTCACCTAACTTTTCCAATTCACTTTAGAATTGGAAAAGTCAGGCCATCTATCGTTCCAACAGCATCACCATCCTCAGCTGATACTTATCAAATGCCCAAGGGATTTTGGAGCCTGGCTCTTCTTCCAGTCTTCTGGATTCGTAATATACACAAAGCTCCTTACACAGGAGAAGCCAGGGAGCTGTGGGGTGCTGGTCAGGCCCCCACTCTACCCCTAGAAAATTAAGACAACCTCACTGAGCACCTTTAGAGAGGTTGTCAGGGTCAAAAGAGACCCTAGATGTAAAAAGACTGTATTCCATGGGGATGCTAAAAGGGTGGCTAGAGTAATATAGAGGTCAGATCGCACATTGCGTTAACTTATCTGACCACCTCAATACTACAGAAGACATGAGGGGAAAGAGTATTCAGTCTAGGGCAGTCAAAATAAGAATATTAAAGCTGCCACTTACTGGATGATTTTTATGTGTAAGGTGCCATACGACCGTTAAATATATATATGAGTACATATTTCCATATGATAAGCTCTTTATGTATATTATCTCCCCTAATTCCCATCTGTGAGCTAGTAATCATCATCACCATTTACAGAGGAGGAAGTGAAGTCTTGCATCCAGGTTACAAATGAGCCTTCCAGAGGCCACGTGTACAGTGCATGCAGTTACAGAAAAGCCCCTTGCCCAGCCCGGCCTCCTTCAGGACCTGCTTCCACGGTTCTCGGAGGTTGGGTTGCAAGATCTCTAGCCTGCAGCAAACCAGATGGTGGGTGAGTGCTGAGCAGGCGGGTTGCGTGGTAAGGAGAGGAGACGGTGGAGAGCTCAACAGTGAGGCTGCGGCAGTAGGTCTAGTTTGAAAACAGGCCTAACCACCAAAAAAGCAGAGCGAGCTGGGCCAGTTAGTATAGGGGATGAGTCCTCTCCAATTCACATCACCAAGCCCACGGACAGCCCTGTGGCACAGGCCTTGACCAGAATGCCTGCTCAACAGGACGGTCTTCACTCACCAGGGATAGGCTAACCGATGCTGCACACATTTTGTTAAAAAAGATGGGAAGTGTGTACGTGCCTTGAGGAGAGTCTCCTGAAAGTTAGTTTCGACATAGAGGATGCAGAAAGACTGAGGGCTTGGGAGCCAGGGGAGGGGAGATTTTCTCCTGCACAGCAGGAGAAAAGGCACAGCCATGGGAGTCGGGGAGGCACCCAAGACGAGCCTCAGGTTTTGCCAAGGATTCTGACTATTCATCCTCTGCTCCCCACACCCTGCTGCCTCTTCCTGCTCCTGGATGACTTTGAACTGTGGGATCCTAGGCCGTGATGTCTTCAGGGGAAGGGCAGTCCATTAGTCAACACTTGAGTCTTCCATGATTCAGACATGGTACCCCAAGATGGGCTCCCTTAGTTATCTCTGATAGCCATGCCCAGGTGAGTTCCATGTCCAGGACTAGGTCAGCCCTACGGTCTGTGAACCCAGTGACTTACGGGGCTAATAATAGGATTCTTGTGAAGACTAAATGAGGTAATGCATGTAAGTTTTTAGCACAGTGTCTGCCATGTAGTAAGCACCCGACAAAAATGAGTTGTTCTTATTTCCATCTGGGCTGAAGATGATAGCACTTGAGACTATGCTGAGCAGCCATGGCTAATGTGATTGGGCCCATTTTAGAGGTAAAGAAATTAGATAAGCAGGAGGCAGTGTGGTATTCTGAAATCAGACTTACAGAAGCTTGGGGTGGCATGCCAATGACCAGAAGCCAAAGCTTATGTTCTTCAGAGATTAATGCCAAATCCTTGAATGAATCAGCCATGTCTTCCTAATTTGGAATCAGAATGTTACCATCTACCTCCTTGGGTGGGATGGGAACATGCAACGGCTGGGAACCCCAGGGCTGGAAGATCCAAGGGGAAACTTGTGGAATATGTGTCCCCGCTTGTCTTGTCCATGACTAGCCCAGACTTGACCTGACATCCATGAATGAAGGAGATCCTGCTTTGTGTAACCAGCAGAAGCCTGAAGACTAACTGAAAAAATTACACAAGATACCAGAGGGAGACTTTGTGTGGGACAAGAGCAGTGCTTTTGAATTAAAATGGTGAATCAGAAGCTTTAGGGGCTCGGGAGCTCAGTTGACACTTCTGGAAAACCACAGTAAAACTTGGGAGCCCTCCATGAAAACAGGAGCTGAGTGAATTTGTCAGGGTTCTCCAGAGAAACAGGACCAATAGGATGTCTCGCTCTATACCCGTTTCTTTCAGTCTGTTTATCTACCTGTTGATTTATTTTAAGGAACAGGATTTTGCAATTGTGGAGGCTGGTGAGCCCAAAATCTGCCGGGCAGGCCGGCAGCCTGGAGACCCAGGGACGACTTGCACTCTGAGTACAAAGGCCCTCTGCTGAGAGAATTCTTTCTTGCCTGGGGAGGTCTGTCCTTGCTCTAGTAAGGCCTTCAACTGGTTGGATGAGGCCCATCCACATTATGGAGGGTAATCTACTCAAAGTCTACCAATTCAAATGCTAATTTCATTTAAAAAAACACCTTCACAGAAATATTCAGAATAACGTCTGACAAACTATCTGGGCACTGTGGCCCAGCCAACTTGGCACATAATATTAATGACCACAAACTGAAAACACAAGACTGAGACTGTTGGTCCATGGCAGGACTCTGTTGGCAGTGTAAGGCTGGAGAACTTGAGAGAAGCCTCTGATGGACTTCCAGGTGACCTCATGTCCAGGCTTCCATTGGGTGGGAGGTAGGAGCACATTTCCTGAGTCAGACTTCAGTCTCTTACCTCTTGCCCATTCAAGTTCATGTTCTTTCCTCTTGACTTAGGCTGGTAAAGCAAACCTGAATTTGCTCAGTAGTTGTCTGTAAAATTTCCATCTCTTTCCAGAACTTGAAAGATACAATCTTAATGAGGTAACTCGGCCACTTGACATCAAGGTATTTGGAACAGATTTTCCCTGCCAATGCAACACTTGACAACCATTGTACAATAATTTTATGCTTATGTCCGGCCTGACTGCGAACAATGTAGTCAGTGTTATGAATTCATGAATAGCAGCCCTGGTGCTCTCGCTGCCCACCGGCCAGATCCCAAGCATGGGAAAAGGCGCCCTTCTTTGGGGCAGACAGAGGGGAACAATTCTACTCACAGGACTGAGGATGGAAACATTGTCAATAGATGGCAACACCAAACAAACTCAGGAGGTTCTCATGACCTTGTAACTCTTGAAACCGGGCTTAGAATGACCGCCCAGTGTTGCCTGAGAGCCCTGGGTAGCGAGGCAGGGAGTTTCATAGCGGGCAGCCTCCTGGGTGATCTCAAAGTCCCCCGAGAAGGGTAAGAGTTGCCTGTGAGAGACACTGAGGTGCCAAACATCTGATCCCTTCAAGAGCCAGTCGTGTAGCTGGGAGAACGGCATCAAGCTGACACTTCCACCAAACGGTCATTTTGGTGAACACAGAGACTCAGCTTTGAGCTGGGTCCTTCAGGGTGGAGTCTGCCAGGCAATGAGAGGAACAACTCCTTCCCCACCAACCTCTCCAACCAAAGCACACCAAGCAGGCTTGATCTGGCCACTGGGAAGCCCTCCTTCAAGGCTGGTGTAGGGGGCAGGCCTGCCCACTGCACTGATGGGCAATCTCATTAGATCAGGCCTGAGGACCAGGGGATTGCTGCAACAACACGCTGTGTGGAGTCAGAGGGTGTGCTGCACGCCCCTCCTGCTCCCCTCCCTTTGTTTTCTTCTTTAAATCAGCATTTATAGTTCCGTAGTGCTACACTCCGAAGGCTGTTTTTTCATTTGGAGCACCAGGGAAACAATTCTGCCCCCTATACACATCCTACCCGACAAAGATCTCATGCGTGCTTTGTAAATATCAGCACAATGGGCAATTACTCAAGAAATTCCCTCATTGTGAACGTTGGTCAGACAAATTGGCTAATGAAACCCGCAAAAGAAAAGAAAGGGATTAGATATTTTTGGTTGTGACTAAGAACAGACTCGGCATTTGGCCCAGAGAAGGCCACAGGCTTAAGTTTGGTGTGCTTGATTATAGGAAAATTATACATTGGTCATGAAATGAAATTGTTCTTTTGTTCTTGGGAAATAGCGTGGTTTAAAGAATTTATCCAGGTCTATCGGGATTTATTCTGTTGTGTTTGAATTTTATCCTCTGTTGCTGTTCAGTTGAACGAATTGAATTGTTGGATACCTGCTATCTGGTGAGGACAAAAAGGAAGAAAAGAGAATATGTTCTCCTTCCTTAAGGAGCTGATAGAATGACATGTGGTACCCAAGTGAGGCCATCAACAGCAACATAAGTGCCAGTTTGGATGATGCGGTTACTTGTGTTACAGGAGTTGTAAAAAAGAGAGAGAGAGAGAGAGAATGAGAAGCTTGATGTTGGGGGATGCTTCACTGAAGAGGTGAGCCTTGAGCTGGCCATTGAAAAACAGGCAGGACTTGGATGGAGAAAAGGCATGTGCAAGACACTCTGGGCTTAGCAACTAATGCAAGACAAAGAGTGGAGGGGAAGAGGAAGCAGGCCTGGGTGGGAAACAAGGAGGAGAGGATCTGACCCAGGCCAGCATGTCTGGAGCTGCACCAAGGACTTTCTGGAGAGGCAGCAAAACTGAATGTTACAGGTGGCATTTACTCATGAGTCCATATTGATATAAATAAACTACCGAATAATTGAATACATGCAGGAAAAGAGACAAATCTTCCTTATAGAAGAATTCCAAACAATGTAAGTCGATACTCTCACTTCTAGGAAGATGAATCTTAACCTACTCCTGTCCCTACCCCACGTATGGGCCAGACTTAGTGACTTGCTTCCAAAGGACAGAGCATAGAAAGGGGAAAACAGCAGGTTTACCCAGTGGGGAAATCTGGCAAACAGCACCTTAACCAAGTGGTCAAGATTCACATCACTGGTGATGTGGGTGTCATATATCCCCTTATATTAGTCAGGGTTCTCCAGAGTAGCAGAACCAACAGGAGAGTAGATAGACAGATAGGTAGATAGATAGATAGATGATAGATAGACAGAGATAAGAGATTTATTATAGGAATTGGCTCACATGGTTATGAAGGCCAAGTAGTCCCACAGTCTGCAAGCTGGAGAACTAGGGAAGCCAGTGGTATAACTCAGTTGGAGTCCAAAGGCCTAAGAATCAGTTCCTGATGGTATTAAATTTCAGTCTGAGTCCAAAAGAACCAGGAGAGCTGATGTTTGACAGCAGGAGAAGATGGATGTCTCACCTCATGCAAAAAGCAAATTTGCCCTTACTCTGCCTTTTTGTTCTACTCGGGCACTCGGATTGGATGATGCCCTCCCACACTGGTGAGGGCCATCTGCTTTACTCAGTCTACTGAGTCAAATGCTAATCTCTTCCAGAAACATCCTCACAGACCAAGAAATCTTGCTTTCGACCCCTCGGCTTGCTGAGCCTGCATCAGAACCAAGTCGATACATGGATTTTCATCTCCTTTGCAGTAAATCTTCAGCTCACTCCACTCCCATCCCAGGGATCGTCCCCACAGCAGCACGGTGACATTGTGGGGGTTAGGAAGTACCTGTCCCAAGCAGGGGATGCTGACATCCTGGGTCAGGTATCAGGTAAGCCAGGACTTCAGAGATCATGGGTCTCCATGGAGGTGAGGAGGATGCTGGTATTTGCCTGTAGTGGCCTCCAAGCCCCAATGCCATACTTGGCACATAGAGCCCTGAGGAGTCTCGGTGAATTGTACACACAGGGAAAGGAAGACCAGGGCTCCAGGATGAAGAGTTTTTTTACTGGAAGGGAGGACATGGCCACATGAGTCATCTATTTCATCCTGCCATGAAATGGACCGAGATCCACCAAGAACCTTTTTAAAAAAATCTCAGCCTTGCATATGTGGAAACATATTCTGCAGCTCCCTCCCCCAACAACTTGCCTTTCAAAGTCTGCATCAAAGACGGCGTTAGGGAGGGGGAAAATGCCCTTTCTAGGCTTCTTGTGCTCTTATGGCTGGACTAATAATAAAATTGACACAAGACCTGATTAACAGGAAAAACAATCCAGTTTGATACGTAGGTATTGAGATCATGGAGAAACGATGCTCGGAGAGTGAACAAAGCAACACTATCTGTACCTTTTACACAAAGAAACACTAACTGCGTGCGGAATGGCAGGTCAAAGAAACTTAGCCGTGAGGGACGTAATTAGTGTGGAATTTCAGCAGGGTTTCGGCTGGAGGTAGGAAATTAGCAAGGTTTGTTGCTGCAGCTTCTCACCCTGAATCCTCAGTTCTGGCGATAAGGATGTAGCGTGAGCACCTGTCATACGGGAGATTTATTTCCTGCTTTTTCAGAGAGACAGGAGGTCAGAATGTCCTTTTTCCTTCTCAAGTAATTTTATTCAGAATAATCAGTATGCCATTGTGGGATATTTTAGGGTGGCCTGCCCTGGGCCCCAACAGCCTAAATACCTTTCCCTCTTTCTGGCAAGTATGACCTGGTCAAGGAAAGCGTGAGCTCTGGATTCAAACACCCAAGAGCAATTTCTGGCTCCACCAAATCCTGTGCGCCCTTGGGCAACTTACTGAGCCTCTGTGTGCCTCCATTTCCTCCTTTGTAAGCTTGACCTTACAATAGTACCTTCCTTATAGGATTGTTCTGATGGTGAATTGAGATAAAAAGTGAAAAGACCTTAGAAGGCTGCCTGGCATGATAAACACAGGATAAATGTCAGCTAGTATTATCGTGACCAAGAGAGCTTAGTGTCGCAAAAAATTCAAGGAGAAAAGAACAATGAGATGTGGCCATGGGATTTATTCTTCTCGAGGGCCAATCCAGGCAAGAGTTTTGAGGCGTGGTGGTGGGATGGGGATAGAAAGCCAGACTGCGGGAGATGGGCAGTGAGTGAGCACACCCAGCTCCTGCCTTCCTCTGAGTTTTCATTCATACTGTCCACCTCTGGAGTATCTCAATTACTCCTCCTTTGCGGTTTGACTGAATGCTACACCAGTGCCTCAGGGCACAGGCACACAGGATGTTTGGTTTGGTTGTTGATCCTGTAAATCCTTGTTTCAGCATACCTTAGGTTTTTCACAGTTACTTCCCCAAATAAAGATATGAGTGAGGCACCCCGAGGATCAGAAATTTCATCACTGCCTCTCTTCCTGCCTCGCTGGCTGTCCCAGGGGGCAACCAACAGTGGCCCCTGGCTCAGCCACAAGAGCCATAGGGAAAATGTTAACCTCTTCTCTTAGTTCCTTTTACGGCGGAACTCTGAGCTGGGCCAGGAAGGTAAGATGAACCAGGGCAGGCAGCGGTTAGCACAGGCGTCCCAGTACTGAAAGGGGAAGAAGACGTGAAGGGCCAGGCTGCTTCAGTTTGCCCCAAACGAAGCACAGGCCATTTCCGGTTCTTGCAAAGTTTTCTCTCAGAATGCCCCAAGGCATCAGGGAGAGTATTAGATCTTTCCTGGAGTATGGTAACCTCTAGGGACTGCTTATTCCTCACCTTGAACCTGGCTGGTTGGTAAACTAAAAACATGGCCTCCGAGCTGATTACAAAGATTTTCAATGCTATTTAAAAATAAGAGAACAGATTTTTGAAAAGCAAGTTTAGGTGAAGGGGATGGACAAGTGGTCCTGCAGCTTTGGGCGACTGGGGGGACCACCCAAGTCAAGGATCAAAAGGGAGTTGCAGTCCGACCTCAGAGGGTCTGTAGCTCTAGGAAGAGAGTTGAGAGGACAAGTCTGGGGTGGACAGCCTGGCGCCTGAGAGCTAAGGAGATGGGCCCTGAGTTCCACCATCTGCTGCCCTAAGCCTCAAATGCCAGCTGGACAAGCAGCAACCAGGAAGAGGAGGGACATTACCTTGAAGGGAGAGTAAATAGCTTAGGACATCACACCGGAAGGCTCCACTCTTCCTGCAGCTGTGAGTTGGCTTCAGCCGTCTCCTCCACCATAAACCCATCTGTCATCTTTAAGAGAGACGGGGTGGGAGGGGAGAAGTCTGAGACACGATCATTCTCTTCTTCCTGGAGCTGGACACATTTTCTGGAGAGCCCGGTTGAATTATTTTATTGGATTGTCCTCTGTCTATCTAATATCCCCCTGCCCCCTCCACACCACACACTATGGCAGGAAATGCAAGATCATAAGGAGGACCGAATCAGTTACATAGTGTGATGGGTTGAACTGTAACCCCCAAAATCATATGTTAAAGTCCTAACCCCAGTACTGCAAAATGTGATCTTATTTGGAATAAGATCATTACAGGTGTAATTAGTTAAGATGAGGTCATACTGTCATACATACCTCAGTAGGGTGGGCCCCTAATCCAGTATGACTCTTGCCCTTATAAAAAAGGGAAATTTGGGCACAGATATGCACATGGGGAGAACACCAAGTGAAGATAAAGGTAGAGATTTGGTTGATGCTTCCACAAGCCAAGGAACACCAAAGATAGCCAGCAAACCACCAGAAGCCAGGGGAGAGGCATGGGACAGACTCTCCCTCCCAGTATCAGAAGTAGCTAACACTGCCGACACCTTGATCTCGGACTTGTAACTTCCAGAACCATGAGACGATAAATTTCTGTTGTGTAAGGCACCCAGCTTGTGGTACTTTGAACCAGCAGCCCTAGCAAACTAACATATGTAGAAAACAAAGACTGCCTTTTCCGCATATCCCATGACCTAGGAACTGAAATAATCTGCAGGACCAAAGTGTCCCAAGCCAGTCCTGCTGTGAGAAAGTCGCGGTGAAGCCACCAGCGATTTGGGCTGCAGCATTGATGGGGATGGCACCAGGCCCTCAGCAGGTGCTCCACAGAGAAACCAGGAGAGGCAACAAGGCAGGTGCATCCGAGGAAGCCTTCTGCTCGTCTCCAGATGCTTCGCTCCTTTGCTCTTTGGGACCTGCTCTGCCTTTCACAATGGCCTCTGTCCCCTTGGGCTGTTCTTGTCTCTTGCAGACACTGAGAAGGAAGAAGATAGCTAAGTTATGAAAGAAGTGAAGTTTGGATCTGCAGATGTGACTCTCTTCTTACTATGAATTAGTGAAGAGTTGGCAACACCAACTGCAAGCTCTTTTGCATTTTTCCTGGAGGAAGTGAGGCCCAGACTTGTTAGGCCAACCACTCAAGCACTGTCTGTGGAAACCCTCTTCTGCTTCTCCCTTCTCCAAGAAGTCTCTCGCCATGAACCCCTACAAATGTCAATCAGTTCTTTCCTCTAAGTCTCTCAGGCATCCGTTCACATGTACTGCTTGGGTCAAAGCCTTCCAGAAAAAAACAACCAAGCAAATAGTCTCGGTCAGTTTGGGCTGCTATAACAGAATACCCTAGACTAGGTGGCTTATATAAGGTGGAAATTTATCTCTCAAAGTTCTGGAGGCTGGGAGTCTGAGATCAGAGTGCCAGCATGGTTGAGTTCTGGTGAGAACTCGCTTGTGGGTGGCAGACTACTAAGGTCTTGCTGTGTCCTCACATGGTAGAAGGGGTGGGAGAACTCTCTGGGGTCCGTTTTATAAGGGCACTAGTCCCATTCATGAAGGCTCCACCCTCATGACTTAATCACTCCCAAAGGCCCCACTGCCTAACACCATCACATTGAGGGTGAGGATTTCAATATATGAATTTGGGGGTGACGCAAACATTCAATCCTTAGCACAACAAATAAACCCCCCATCCCCCCAGGTAGTGGAAGGAGATGACATTGAGCCAGACTGTCCCAGGCTGAGATGCGGTTGCCCAGCAGACAGAAGCAGAAGGGCATTGGAATAGGTTGGCAAGACCCACCACAGGCCAATATTTGCTTACGGAAGCCATGGAGTAAAGGAGAAGCCATGGGACACAGAGAAGAAGTGGGTGGGGCAAAGGTGGGGGCACGGAGGGATGACGGTAACTGTGGTCATCAGCAGAAGCAGCAATGAGACAGGTGCTTGGGGGACAAGTGGCAAACAGTCCCAAGGTGAAGCTGGCGATACTTGATGATAATGAGACAGAAAGCATAATGCCTCCACTGATTTGGAGAGAAGGGAGAGGAACAGGTACTCGCGCTGCCCCTCACCTGGGGAGGGGGAGAAATTCATTCGTTGCATAAGTGCAACCTCTGTGAACCACCAGAATCACCCAGGGATGTTTTAGGAAGATGATCCTTGGGGAGTGCCCCAACCTCCTGATCTACTGGATCTCTGGGGTATGGGTGTGGTTGGGGTCAGGGCATTCCTACCACACAGGACAGTCTCCACCTGTCCACCTGCGGCTGTAGCTAAAGAACATTGTGATGGCTGATACTTGCAACAATGATCTTGAATTATCAGGAAAAGATGATTTTCTGTGTTGATCCTGTCCGGAGAAGGCTAGGATGGCAGCCTGAATGCAGTACTCTACAGTCTGCAAAGAGCTTCTGCTTTCACTGTCTCACTTCCTTCTCGTCATGAGCCTGTGAGGTGCAGATTTTTATATCATCGTTTCACAGAGGAAGCCATGCATCTTGCACAAAGTCAAAGAGCTAGCAGGTGCTGCGTCTCCTGATGCTACATCCTGTATCTTTCTAGAAAATCCTATCTGCAGAGAAGTATCACTACACTTTAGGGGAGTTTGCATTAAAAATTGTTAAATTAAAATCATACTTCCTAAAGGGCTTATTCATTCACTCACCCCACAGACATCACTGAGGGCCCACCGTGAGGCAGGCACTGTAACAGGTACTGGGCTGACCCTCAGCCACATGGAAGACCCAGTTCTCCTGAATGTCACCCCCCTTCCTGTTCTCAACTGCGATGGCTGCTGCAAATTTATTGATAACTTCTTACTGGGAAGTGGATAGAGTTCATTTCTCTCTCTAATCCAACAGTAGGCTCCATTAGAACAGAGGCACTTCTTCTAGTTCCGGTATGTTCCTTCCAGCGCTGATCACAGGATCTGTTGCAGATCCTGACTGACCTGCAGGTCTGTGGGGATGTGTTAACTCTCTGACGTTTTCTTCAGGAGGAAACTCATCACCGAATGTCCTCCTCTCTGGAATGTGTTTAGTCTGGAGAACTGTTTTGTTTCTGTTTGGAACTGTTTATTCCCTACCTCTCAGAGCTCTTAGAGAATCCCAGGGAGTCTTTGGGGTGAGGTTTTCCCCTTGATGATGTTTGTATTTGAGTCAGAGGGTGACATTACCAGAGGGGAAGTGCATGCCTGAGGTGACAGCAAGTCAGTGGGTGAACTTGCCACCTTTCTCTCACTGGACACCAGAGCGTGTTCTTGTGTTCGGGATATGCCCCAGTGTGTCGGGTTATAATGCAACTGCTTATCAGATTTCAGAACCACGACACGACCAAGCCAGAAGGAAATTCAGGGGTTATCAGCTCCAGTTTTGCTATTTCATTTTTGGGGAGACTGAAGCCCGGAGAGAGGAAGCACTTTTCCATTGGTGGTTTTGAGGTGGGGCTAGGGCTAGAATTCAGGTCTTCCCAAGGCAGGTTCCACGCAGTTTACCTACACTGGGTTCCACCATTTCTACAACCTTACTTGTTTGCTTAAACTTTGACGAGGTAAAAATATTGTCATCAGGAGCCTTTGGATGCAACAAGAAGAAGAGCCTGTCTGGACATGCACTACTGGATCAACCTCCAGCTCAGCTGTCCTAGAATCATCCTAACTAACAACATTGATTTCTATGGGGCCAAAGAAAAATAACCACTAGAAATTAAAAATCACATGCGAGACAGTGTCATGTGCTGGCTTGTGCCTAGATTAGTCTTGTCCGCTGTTCACTTCTGAAATGTATATGCTTGTGTGGATATTCACCACATCCCAGGCTGGGGAAACCTCCAAAGACCAGCTGGGCAAATTCTTGGGCTGCTCGTCTGCTTGGAATTGTTCACGTGTATGAGCCTTTCTCGTTTGGAACCATCCCATAGGGCAGGCAGGCTGCCCAGCAGATAGTCTAAGGCTGACCCAGAACCCCTGCCAGAGTCCACAATGGCTGGGCTGTGTGGTCTAAGGCTAGTCACATGACCTCTTTTGGCCAGAGTTCTTCTCTAAACACTGGGGCTTATGATGCTTATCTTATGGCTATTGGGAGGACCAAGCGAGAAACTGATGGAGAAATGCTTGGAAAAGAGTAAGTACCAGCAAGCTGGATGGGCTGGCAGCCCTCTGTTCATTTCGATGCTCTGCCTACCACAGATAACCTAGCTGTGGACAGAGATAAGTCCTGCTAGCTCTTGCCAAGAGCCATCCTGCAAGTCAAAGGTTTGCTGTCATTCCTGAAAACTTAGCAACGTGGAGGAGGACTGGAATCCAGATCCCGGGGCACTGGGGGAAGTAGGTTAAAGGTTCTGACCAGGGTTGCTGGGGCAGGACACTGGGGCAGCTTTGTCTCAAGGCCCAGCTGGTGCTGCTCCCGCTGGGAGGCTGGTGACCACAGAGAAGAATGTGGATTGAGTACGAGCATTTTCAGGGACACACGGGAATATATACCCACAATACAGTATATCCCATTTGGTTTGATATACTTTGAAAATGCTCACTTAGAAATGCGGTTCTTGACTCCCTTTAAAGCTTAAATCTCCCTGGAAGCGGGAGTCCCAGGTACCAGTATGAGTCATGGACATTTCAAAGTTGGTGAGTTTGTCAGCTTCTTTCTGGACCAAGAGCTTGATAGTGGGAGAGAAGAGAAGGGAGGAAGGACGAGCAGGGCAGGGAGAGGGGAGAGAGGGCGTTACAAATTTCAGACCAAGGAGAAGATTGTGCAGCTACAAAAGGTTAGTAAGTTTCTGGCCCAAAATAAAGTTTGGGGATTGCCTATGACTTGAAGACAGATAAGCTCTCCTTTCTCCTTTGGATCCAACAAATTTGAGTTGATTGAATTTATTTTGATATTTTGCTATGTATCAACTAACAATTTAATTTTCAAGATATATTTTTATCCATTTTGAGGAAATATCAAATTCATTTTCTCCTACTAAATGGTCTGTGCATTTAGTGCATGTGTGGTATTTTAGGAAGTGTGATAGCATATTAATTCATGTTATCACACATTCTGAAATAATTCCCAAATGCTTTCTCTCCTTGATACCCTTGCCAGGTCTCTGTTGTTTCTCTTGCTCGATTGCCTGGAAAGGTGCTTCATAAATAATATGTATTCTATAATTTTTTAAGGTGATAAAGATGATGATGGTGATGATGGCAATGCTTTAATTAGTCAGCTTCCTAATTCATTTTCCTTAAACAAGTTTTCAATCTCAGTCTTCTTGACCTACTTTGATGGTTAACATGCTGCAGGGGAAGAGTGGGTCCTCCTGGTCCTGCCCTTGACTAACAGCTTGAATCCATCCAAATTACTTCCCTAAAATGAGTGACTGGGTTGTGAAGCAGTGGACGCCAACTCAGATGCTTACGGGGTCAAGAGGCAAAGTGAATGAGTGTGGACTGGTAGGGATTGTGGACAAGGGGAGAAGCTGCGCCTGTATAAAAGGATGGTGGCTACTGGGTTCTGGATGTTAATGTCTTGTAAGAATAATGACCCAATTCTATCAGCACTCTCTCTCATTTTTTCCCAAGAAAATTCAGAAATTCAGATTAAAAAAAAAATCTTACTTTTAAATGTTGGCAACTAATTCAGATTTTTCAAAAGTGCTGTAGGCCATACAAAGGTCAGAGTGAGAGTTAACAGCTTGTCATCTCTGAATGGGAGGATCCAGAAGGGCCCTCTCAATAGACAGGCTGTTGTTCTTTGGATAATATTATCTCACAGTAAGAAGGCAGATGTGGATGCCCTTCTTAGTCTTCAAGCTAAAGCCTCAGCAGTTGCGAGGCCAGGGGAAGGGGCTGAAGGATCCCTGGCTGATCATCAGAATTACCCAAGGAGCTTGAAAAATTGCGCATTGTCAAGTCCCACTTCACACCCATGGAGCAGGACTTTCCAGGGATGGCACCAAGGCATCTTTATTTTTTAATTAAAAACATTTTTTTTTTCAAAGATTGACACCTGAGTTAACAACTTTTGCCAATCTTCTTCTTCTTTCTATTTTTTTTCTTATTGCTTTTTCTCCCCAAATCCCCCCAGTACATAGTCGTATATTTTAGTTGTGAGTCTTTCTAGTTGTGGCATGTGGGATGCTGCCTCAGCATGGCCTGGTGAGCGGTGCCATGTCCCCACCCAGGATCCGAACGGGCAAAACCCTTGGCCGCCGAAGTGGAGTGCGTGAACTTAACCACTCAGCCACGGGGCTGGCCCCAGCATCTCTATTTTTAAAAGACGTCCCAAAGGATTGTGATACAAGAGGCTCCTGGTCTACACTTTGAGAAAGACTGCTTGTGGACACTCATACTCTAAACACTCACTGCTAAGGTCAGGGATGATTTTACGGACATTTAAACATCCTCCACACATCCACCCCTCCATTCCTTTATCTATCCATTTGTCTGTCTATTGTCAATATATCCATCTGCTATCCAGAAAATCTTTGTTCAGCACCCACTGTGTGTGCCTGGCACTGCTGTAGCAATGGTGGTGGCAGCACCCAGGGGCAAGTTCAGGTTTGGCTGTTCCCAAGTGACCAAGAAGCATGCCAAGATGGCCATTTAGCAACAGGCTGTGGACTCTGGTTCTTGTAAACTTTGATACCTACTAAGCTGAATCTGGTTAAAATTGTGAAATAAGAGAGGTTCAGAATATTGAGACTCTGGCCCTTGACTCAACTCCAGGAAGAGATGCATGCAGAGGGAGCAAGACAGAACCAATTACTGGTTTTCACTAAGAAGACTTGGTCATGTTAGGAAGAAACTTGTCTCTAGGCCTAGACTGACTGCCTGGAGGTGATAAAACAGGAGCAAGATTTGGAAAGACAAACAGGAAATACTCTTTTGTTTCTAAAATGTGTCTGTGGGGCAAGATTAGGGGTCAGACACTAAGGCTTCATCTTGTTTCATCAGTTAGTCATATCCACGATCTCAGCCAAGTGAAGTAGGAGGCATAAGAGGAGAGAAATATAAATTTAGGTTCCTGCTCTTGAGACAGTTAAGGTCTTATGGAGGACCACATTTTTCTTGAGAGAACAATGCAAGGCAAGATATAATCAAGTACGCAATGTGTGTGCAGACAGCAAGCGCTGTGGAGGGACTAGAAGTATTTGGAAACTCTTCCTCCTGGTAGAGGAGAATGTGGGCCTGGACAGGCATAATTGTCATTTCCTCTCTTTCTTGTAAGGAGATCCTGTTCTGGAGCCATTCCTGGCAGCATTCTTCTGCTCTACCTACAGGCCCAATTCGTCTTTCCCATGTGGTTAGATGGTTCCTAGAATCAATTTGGGAGTCCGTTGTGTGAGCTTAATGTCTCTGAGCTTCAGTTTCCTGGTGTGTAAAATGTGGATAATCATACCAACCTCAGAGTGTTATGACGAGGATTAAATGAGATAATGTATATTACAGGGCTTAATAGTGCCCTAGTACTCAATACATATAACTTCACATTTCCATGAAGGAATAGGAATACTGATTCTTCTAAATCTACACTGTCCAGATGGACTATAGTCGGACGCTGACAAATAGACGAGTGGAAGAGAATGGAAAGTCCCTCAACAGACACAGGTGCACACGGAAATTTAGTACACGAGACAGGCAGCATTTCAATTACTAGAACAAAGATGATCTTTTCAATAAACGGTGCTGGGACAACTGGAAAAAGACAAAGTTAGATCTCCAGCTCCCTCCATACACAAGAAGAAATTCCAAATGGATTAGAGATCTAAACGAACTACGAAACCATGAAAGTACTAGGAAGAAACATGGGTGAATTCTTCCTAACCTCAGTTAAGAGGTTAATTCCGTTAACTGACTCAAAACCCAGAGACAACAAAAGAAAACACTGAGCAATTTGACTAAATTAAAACAAAACAACTTCATGACAAAAAAAATCACCATAAGCAACTCAAAAGACGACTAACAATGGGAGAAGATATTTGCAACATATATCACAGACAACGGGCCAATATTCTTAATACATGAAGAACTCCTAAAGGGACAAAGGACCAAAAACCTTATAGAAAAATGGAGAAAAAGTCATGGATGGACATAGATATATATATATAACTGTATGCAAACACTGTACTCTAGTTAGTAAATTTGTTTCTCATGGGGTATGGGTTGGCAATTCTGAAACTACTTTATGTCTATACTAGCTTTGAACAAATAAGTGAATATATCGTGGCTAACAAGAGCCAGCTTTTTCACTATTCAAGAAAATTACAATAAGGAAAGATGGAAGGTTAGAATGAGATACACACAGATGGATACAGAAATAAATACAGGTGTGTGTATATGTGTGCATGGTTTCCTAGGTCTGAGGGGGCCTAGAACAAATAACACCCCACTAGCAATGAGTTCACATAGTGTTCAGATCTTGGTTTCTAAATACCATTTTCCAATAAAAGGAGCCAGAGCTCACTGGAGAAATGGTTGATTGCAGGGCTGGGGCTGGAAAAATATAACAGGAGCCTGAAACATCTTATGGTGCCAGAAAGCAAAGAAGTGAAAAAAAAGATGATGCATGTCAAAGGACATGAGCCAGCCTGAAGGAGTTCCTATTGCCAAAGCTGGAATAAGTTGAGTAACAATATAAATAATGATAACATCATATTACAACACATAGAAAAAGATAAATATTCATTAGCTCATACTGTTGTAAAAACTAAAGAAAGAAATATTGGAGGAGAAGAGTCAACTCTGTCTTACAGAATTCCAATTATTAAATGTAGAAGGAATGAGGAAAATAGAGACTTACCATTGGGCAAACATCTCAGTAACAACTGTTGCAAGCAAGTACACTGATGGATACTAAAATGAGTGGGCAAAAGTGTGATGAGAAATAGAATGTTTGTGATCTCGAAGTATCTCTCCATAAGATATTTAGTAATTACAAAAGAAAAAAATGGTAGCTTTATAGTGGAGCAACTTACCACCTTAACCACGTGGTCAAGGCTGACATCACCAGTGATAACACAGGTCGACATCATGGACCCCTGAAGTGATGCACGGAGAAAGGCCCGGCATTGCTTCTGTGGTGTTCTTGCCCAAGTGCTTACTCTCAGTCCAATCATAAGAAAATATCAGACAAACCTCCAAACTGAGAAAATGTCACAGACCAGGGGAAACTAACAGATATGATGACTGAATGTGATGTGGGAGTCTGAATGGGATCCTGGACAGGAAAAAGGACATTAGTGGGAAAACTGTTGAAATTCAACTAAGATTTATAGTTTAGTTAATAGTATTGTATCAATGTTAATTTCCTGCTTTTGGTAAGAGGAGGGTTTGTGTTGTGTAAAATGTTTACATCAGGGCAAGCTGGGTGAAAAGTATATGGATACCCTATATTATTTTTACAAGTTTTTCATAATCTAAAACTACTTTAAAAGAAAAAAAGCCTCTACATATTTGCTGGGTCAAAAATCCTGAGTCAGATATAGATAGCTGTCCCATGACTCCCCTTAGGTCTCTTCCTATCACGGCCTCGCTGAGCTAATACACACAATTCATTTTTTGATTGTAGGTCTAGTTTGTACCCTCTACGGACCCAATCCTAGGAGACAGAAGTTAAAATATGATCATTCATTAAAAGTTTTATTCATCAGCAGTGAAAAAATCCCAAAAGAAAGCAGAATAAAAAGCTTGGAAGTGAAAATAAAAGTGACTGCTGTTTTAACTTCTTTAAAGGTCAATGTAGAAAGAGAAATTTCTGCGTTTCAGCGCCACAGTGCCTTAGAAAATTAAAAGTACTCGCGTGAGAAGAAATGAATCCCATCTGAGTCATCTGAATCCGATTGGTTTCCCCAAATTTTTTGCATAACTGACCCCTGCTTCCTGATGTACTAACTAAATAATTACTCCGCCCCACCCCCACCCCTACCCTCTAGTAAATTTACTATCCGCATCAAACAAGAAGCAGCTTTGTCAGAATTAGTTGGCCATAGCTAGGGTTGGGGGTAAGGTAAGAGAAAAGCCAGGGAAAGGAAGGCATATCTGGGGACAGAGAACCAGAGGCACCTTGGCCAAGGGCTAGTGGTGCCTGCAGACCCACTCACAGGAACCTTGCAAGGGTCCAAACTGCTCCCGCAGAAGTTCTGTGGAAAGGAGGGATGGTTAGAGAAGCGTGGGATGGAGGGCTACTCCAAGCTGGTCAAGGGTCTTTTTGAGGGAAAAAAAAGTTAGGGAACACATGAGCCCGTTTTTCTGGAGCATGGTCAGTATTTCATATACTTTTCGCTAGTGGCACCACAGCCAGACAGAGGATGTCAGTGTCCTGTCCGGGAAGAGGCCTGATAGGAAGTTGACCAGGAGCCCCACTGGGACAAATCACCACTGGCCAGACCACTAAATGAGCTACTGAGGGGAGCCTGAGGGGAGCCTGGAGGCCAAGACTCCACATTTATTTCCACCTCCTAAGAAAGTCTCATCATTTCCGGGAGCACTGGACCCTTCACCTAGGGGCTGGAAATGGAGCCATCTCTTAGTGCACTTTGGGAGATGAGGGTCAATAAAGGAGAGAGGAACCAGGAAAAACAGGAATCCAGTTTAATAGTGAGAATTCTGTGAAACTGCCAGTAGCTGTGGACTATTTCCAATCTTGAAATAAATGTGTTTTCCTCCCAAAGTGACAATTTTTGCTAATAACTATAATACAGTGCAAAGAGATCCTCAGTACACGTTAACCTGTTTATTTCTGGGGATGCCCAGGGTCCCAGGCAGGAGGCAGAAGGTTTGGGAAGAGAAGGTGTGAGTTAGGGTGGAGAACAGCAGACTTGTGAAAGGAGTTTCTGATAGCACTGAGCTGTGGAATAGCCTTCAAAAGGAATTAGGCTTCCACACATTGCAAGCTCTTTCTAAATTTAGACCTGAAGTCTTTGATGGACAAAGGTGAATTATTCTAGCCTTATGGTAGCCGTTAGGGACTTAGAAAACACATATTTAGTCTTTACAATTTTTACAAAGCCAAGATATAAGATGCACTCACCAGACCTTGGTCCTACACTGGGCCATTGTGAAAGCAATTACAAAGCTATATTAAGCGGAATACCAACAACTTCTAAGACACCACTTTCCTCCTCAAGGCACACACAATCTAGCTGAGAAAAGACATGAGTGTGCGTAAAAAGATAACACAGCATCCATGTATATAACTGAGATTAGATTCAGGTGTGAGCAACTAAAAACCTCAAGACAAGACAGAAAGTCCCCAGGTATGCATTCTAGGGCAAGTGGGGCAGCTCTCTTCCGTGGAGCCGTTAGCCCTCCACCGTCTCTAGGGTGAGGTCCTCATTCTTGGCCCAGGGCACAGCTGCATTCCAGACAGCAAGAAAGAGGAAGAAACTAAGAAGGGCTGTCATCAAAAAGACAAGAAATAGCAAGTATTGGCGAAGTTGTGGAGAAAAGGGAACTCTTGTGCACTGTTGGTGGGAACGTAAATTGGTGCAGCCACTATGGAAATCAGTACGGAGGTTCCTCAAAATATTAAAAACAGGGCTACCATATGATTCAACAATTCTACTTCTGGGTATTTATCTGAAGGAAATGAAACACTAACTCGAGGAGACATCTGCACCCCCATGTTCACTGCAGTGTTATTTACTATAGCCAAGGCATGGAAGCAGCCTAAGGGTCCATCGCTGGATGAATGGATAAAGAAAATGTGGTATATATGATAAAATATTATTCAAACATTAAAAAAAAGGAAATTCTGCCATTTGCGACAACATGGATGGAGCTCGAGGGCTTTAGGTGAAGTGAAATAAGTCAGATAAGAGAAAGACAAATACTGTATGATCTCACTTATATGTGGAATCTAAAAACAAAACCAAAACCAAAACTATAGATACAGAAAACAAATTGGTGGTTGCCAGAGGTGGTGGGCGGAGGGGTGGGGAAAATGAGTGAAGGTTATCGAAAGGTACAAACTCTCAGTCATAAGATAAACGAGTACTGAGGGTGTAATGTATGGCATGGTGACTATCCTTAATAGTAGTGTATTGCATATTTGAAAGTTGCTGAGAGAGTAGATCTTAAAAGTTCTCATCACAAGAAAAAAATTAGTAACTATGTGTAGTGATGGACGTTAACTAGACTACTGTGGTGATCACTTCGCAATATATACGTATATTGAATCACTATGTTGTGCTCCTGAAACTAATAGTAAGTTATATGTCAATTATATCTTAATAAAAAACCATGTTGTGCAATAATATTTAATTGCATTGAAATGTGTTCATAATATAATGTCATGAAAAATAAAACAGGATATATAAGACCCTTGAAAAAAAGAGTGAAATAATTTTCATTGAGTATCGTGAGAAAAAACTTGTATTTAGTCTACAAACTATTTGATAACATTTATAGCATATTCTACTGCTCCTCAACCATGATATTATGAGATGTATTGTAAGTTACTTATAACTAATAATAAGGAACTGATTATTCTGAATGCTTTCCTTTACAAAATTGGCGAGGATTCAGGTTATTCCTCTGTTGATGTCACTCTTGCTCATTTTATTCAACATCCTTTTTAGATGGTGGTTGAAGTGCAAAGCACATGGCTTACACACTAGTACATTATGGGCCATCTCACTTCTCTATGACAGAGCTCTTTGGGTACGTTGTTATGATTATTGCAAGTTAGTTTAGCGCTCTATTTTCTGTCATCACTATGGCTGTGTGTTGGATTTGTGAACAGTATTAATCTGCATATTCAAGAAATATTTATTGAGCTTCTACTGTGCAGGGTGATGATGGTCCGATGATGAACAAAACAGACATAGACCTGGCCTCATAAAAATTAAATTCTAGCAAGGATGATGGACATAAAAAAGGAAGTTAGTATCATGGGACATAAATTGCACCTGCTGCTGCAGCAGTCATCGTGGAAGCTGGCCCCTTTTCCGGGCTAAAGCTCTGAGAGCAACAGAAGAATGAAATCTAACTTAAATGTGACACAGATTCCTTTTTCCAGAAGAAGCCAACTGTATAACATTTGATGGACAAGCAGCTACCGCTGTGTTCTTTGCTTTGAACATGAAGCAGAGCGTTTCTCAAGAGGAGAAAAATTCAGATCAGAGGATTCTTCCTCTTGGGTGTAACCTGTAACTTTTTTCAGAGTGACCCTTACTAATGACATGACTCTCCTAATTTTGGTGAATTTCCCAGTTCAGTTCAGAGCTCCTAATTCAGCAGACATTCCCTGAGTCAGACCTTAGTGGAAACCAAACACAGGAGGTCTCGTGCTGGGCGCCTTCCGATGCTCAGCAAGGATTTGTGCAATAGATGAATGCATGAACATTCACACTAAACCATTTTTTTCTGTCTTCGCCTCTTTCTCTTTCTTTCTTCCCTTTCTTTTTTCTTCTTCCTTTCCTGCTCATGTCCCAACTATTCTCACAGCCACATTTTATGGTCCTGCTGGACGTGAAAGATTACTGACCCTCCAAAGTCCAATGACTTGGTATCAGAAGATCTAAGTTTTCTCCTTTTCTTTACCTTATAAAGAAATGTGTTGTGATTCCCCCAGCAGAAGTGAAAGTGATCAGGGCTACTCAATTGTTTGCCCAAGCACAAGAATGACACAGAGAGGGAGCAACAGAAGAGAAAGAGGGAATTTTTGAAGGCAAACTCTCACGGAAGTTCTGACCACTCAGTGGGAGGAAATGAAAACTTGTGTTCATGGGCAATTTTCCCATTGATTATAATTTTCTGTCATCAAACAGGGTGCCTGGAAAAATTTTCATTTTGGTTTTTATGCTTTAATTTCAACAACTGGGACTTCCTCATTTGTTTGAGAAGGACCTATACAAGGATGCACAATTTATAGTTAATTTGGAGATGAATAAAATATTAACACGCCTTTTGTTTTCGTAAAACATAATACCTAAATTAGCACAGTGCCCTGATTACCAACCTACATACGCATTTAGATTGTAAGTGAGCTTAGTTTTAAGCGTATTTGTAACAGTTGAGCAAGTGAGAGATGCATTATATTGTCACATTGATACTAATGATGGGGACCTCCAGACCTATCCTACCCCAAGAACACACATACACACGCACACGCACGCGCACACACAAAAGAAACTAGAAAAGGGCAAAGGGCACGTACCACCTGTCTCTCAAGGAAGTTTTCTGATAGCTGCCACACGATAGTTTTGCTTACATCGCATTGGCTCAAACTTAGACTGCTCTTGGCTGCATGAGAGGCTGGAAAATAGTCTTTGAGCTGGGTGGCCATGCTAAAAATGTCAATGATTAAAAAAAAGAAGCATACTTCTTTGTTATGAAAGAGCTTCTTTTTTATTGCTATTTTTGCTGTAAATTCCATTTTGTTTTGATATTAATGTTGTTATACTAACTGTCTTTTGGTTAGCATTTGCATGGTATATTTTTTCAATTCATTTCTTTTCAGCTCTCCTGAATTGACTTGTTTTAGCCAAGTGTCTTGGCTACAGCATGTAGCTGGACTTCATGTTCTTTTTTTGTTCAACCTGATAATTTCATCTTTAAATAGGTGACAAATCCATTACATTTATTGTGAACCATTTTATTTTTGTTTTCTGTTTACTATCCATTTTTTTCTTCCTTTTCCTTCTGTCTCTGCTGTACGTTGAGTTAGATAGTGTTATATAGATCGTTCCATCCCCTTTTATCACTCTACCGTTTGGAAGATATAGGTCCTATTTCTCTTAGTTGAGCGGTTTCCGTTTAAATTTTAACATCATATCAACTACCTGAGGCAGATAGGATGTCTCGTGCTCAAAGGGATTCAGACTTGGTGAGGAGTCCAAGGAAACTCTCTGGGATGTGCTTAATGTCTCTGACCAGCCCATCTGGTGTCATGTGTATACTCCTAAGCCTGTCATTGCCATGGGGATGGGAGTGGTGGGGTGGTGCTACTCTCCTTGGCTGTGCCTGTGTCATGGACCAACCTGGTAGTCAGGGGGAAGGATTAGACCCACTCAAACAACAGAGAGTAGGCATGGAAGAGGAGTGCCATTACCAAAAGAAGGGGGACTAGATGTCTGCCCAAGAGGATCCATCCTAAATGTGTATTCACCTAACAATAGAGCTTCAAATAACATGATAGAATTGACAGAACAGAAGGAGAAATAGACAAATCCACAATTCGTTGGAAAGCTCATAACTCTCTTTTATTTTTCTCTGCAGCACTGGAAGACTGGATTGTAATTGGTTTTCTCTCACCTCCTTGAACAACTGGGAGATTAATAGCTCCTTGCCCTCAAGGAAAGGAAATTAATTTTTCCATTGTTAATTATTCTGACTTAGAATTAATGGGCCATAGAGAATGGTTATGAAATAAAAAGAGGAAGGAGAAAGTGCCTTTGATATTAAGCAGAGGAGAGAGAGGAATTTCACCCAGAATAAGAAGGTCAAAGATGGGAGTAGAAGTGAGTCGAAGAGCCAGGACCATACACCACTCAGCGGCAGAGCTCAGGGAGGTTGTGAGGCCTCACCTGAATGGCAATGTGATACTTAAGGAAGGTGGATCTGCAAGCATTGAGAGCTCCAGCCTTTGCAAAGTTTTCTGCGCCCAAGTCAATGAGTGATGCTGAACCTAAAGGGAATGTATGAGCTATGATAATGGGTGTCTAGGCATTCACCAATGGGGACAGATTACTAATAAGGGGAGGGGCCTCCCTGATGTCTTGGTGCAGCCTAAGATCCCAGAACTTAAGTAAAATCTTTGGGGAAGTAGGGAGAGAGATACAGTAATGAGTGAAATTGGATTATCATCATGGTTCAATGAGAGTTTAGAGTTGAGCTCATTTATTTCTTTCTTTCCAGATTGTTTGCCTTTTTATTTCTTCTTTCTCTTCCTTCCTTCCTCTCTTTCTCCCTTCCTCCCTCCCTTCCTCCCTCTCTTTCCCTCTCTCTTCTTATTGCATTGAGCAGGACTTCCAGTATGATGCTGATTAGCAGAGGTGAGAGAGTACATTCTCGCTTTATTCCTGATCTTGAGGAAAAACATACATTCTTTCACCATTAAGAATGATATTTGTGGACCAGCACTGTTGGCCTAGTGGTTAAGTTCAGCACGCTTCACTTTGGGGGCTAGGGTTCTGTTCCCTGGCATAGACCTACACACTTGTCTGTCAGTGGCCATGCTGTGGTGGCAGCTCACATACAAAAAGAAAAAAGAGGACAATTGGCAGCAGATGTTAGTTTAGGGCAAATCTTTCTCAGCAAAAAATAAATAAATAATTAAATAAATAAAACAAAGAATTAATTTAAAAAAGGTACTTGCTATACGTCTTTTGTAGATGCTCTTTATTAGGTTAAGGAATTTTCCTGCTCCCCCTAGTTTCCTTTTTATCATAAGTGGATGTTGAATTTTGTCAAATGGTTTCTCTGCATCTATTCAGATGATCATATAATTTTCTTCTCTAGTTTGTTAATATGGTGAAATACAGTATTTGTTTTTCGAATGTTGAATCAGCCAATTATTCCTGGAATAAACCTCCCTCAGTCATGACATATTGTCTTTTTTATTATCGACAGATTCTATTTGCTACTACTTTTTGACAACTATTTGCATCTATGTTTATGACTGATAATGGCCTGTATAATTTTTCTTGCAATGTCTTTGTCTGGTGTTGGCATTAGGGTAACACTGACTTAGTAAAATGAACTGGGAAGAGTTCCTGCCTCTTCCATTTTCTGGAAGAGATTGTGCAGAATTGAGTGAATTTTGGTAATTTGTGTCCTCCAATAAATTGTTCCATTTCCTTTAAAGATAACGAATTTACGAGAATAGAGTTGTTTGTAGAATTCCTTTCTTATCCTTTTAATATCTGTAGGGTCTGTAGTGATGTCTCCTCTTTCATTCCTGATATTGGTTCTTGGTGTCTTCTCTCTTTTTTTCTTGGTCAGTCTGGCTAGAGTTTTACCAATTTTATTGATCTCTTTAAAGAAACAGCTTTTTTTTTTTTTGAGGAAGATTAGCCCTGAGCTAACATCTGCTGCCAATCCTCCTCTTTTTGCTGAGGAAGACTAGCTCTCAGCTAACATACATGCCCATCTTCCTCTATTTTATATGTGGGATGCCTGCCACAGCATGGCTTGACAAGCAGTGTGTAGGTCCGCACCTGGGATCTGAATCAGTGGACCCCAGGCCACGGAGGTGGAACTTGTGAACTTAACTGCTGCTCCATGGGGCCAACCCCTAAAGAAACAGCTTTTGATTTCATTTTGTTTCTCTATTGTCTTTCTGTTTTCATTTTCCTTGTTTCTGCTCCTATTTTTATTATTTCCTTCCTTATACTTTCCTTGAGCTTAATTTATTCTTTTCTAGTTTATTAAGATAGAAGCTTAGATTACTGATTTGAGGCTTATTTTCTAGTACAGGCATTTCATTTTATAAATTTCCCTATAAGCATTGCTTTAGCTGTATCCTACAAATTTTGATATTATATTTTCACTTTTATTCAGTTCAAAATATTTTTTAGTTTCCCTTCAGACTTCCTCTTTGACTCATGGGTTATTGAGAAATGTATTGTTTAATTTCAAAATTTTGGGAATTTTACAGATGTCTCTCTGTTATTGATGCCTAGTTAATTCTGTTATTGTCTGAGAACATATTTTGAATGATTTATAGTCTTTTAAATTTGTTAAAGTATATTTTATGACTCAGAATATGGTCTATTTTGTTGAATGTCTGATGTTCACTTGAAAAGAATCTGTATTCTGCTGATGTTGGATGGAATGTTCTAGAAATGTCAGTTAGGTCAAGTTGGTTGATAGTGTTGTTCAGGTCTTCTATTCTTCTTACTGATTTTCTTTCTTTGTGTTCTATCAATTACTGATTGAGAAGTATTGAGGTCTAATTATGGACTTTTCTATTTCTCCTCTAGTTCTGTCAGTTTGGGCTTCATGTTTTATAGCTCTGTGGTTAGGTACATATACATTTAGGACGATTATGTCTTTTTGGAGACTTGCTCCCTTTATCATCATCTGATGTCTCTCTTTATCCCTGATAATATTCCTTGTTCTGAAGTCTTCTTTGTTTAATACTAGTATAGCTAGTCCAGCTTTCTTTGGTTAGTGTTCACTTGGCATATCTTTAATCTATATATGTCTTTATATTTAAAGGTGATTTCTTGTAGAAAGCTTATATTTGGGTCTTGTTTTTATGTCCAATCTGGCAATCTCCACCTTTTAATGAATTATCTAAACATGCCAATTAAAAGACAGAGATTGATTATTGATTATCATATGGTTAGATTAAAATCTGCCATCTTTCTAGATGTTTTCTATTTGTTCCACCTATTCTTTGCTTGTTTCTCTTTTTTTTGTGACGAAGATTGGCTCTGAGCTAACATCTATCTCTTTTTCAGCTTGAGGTAGATTGTCATTCAGCTAACATTTGTGCCAATCTTCCTCTATTTTATGTGGGATGCCACCACAGCATGGCTTGACAACAAGCGCTAGGTCCATGCCTGGGATCTAAACCTGCAAACCCTGGGCCACTGGAGCATACGAACTTAACCATTACACCACCAGGCTGGCCCCCTCTTTCTTTTTTTTTTATCTGCCTTCCCCTGGGATAATTAATTGAACACATTTTATGATTCCACTTTATCTCCAGTATTGACTTATTATTTATACCTTTAAAAATACTTTTTGTGATTGCCCTAGCATTTACAATATACATTTTTAATTAATCAAAACACATCTTCAAATAATATTCAACTGCTTTATGTGTAGCTTGAGTACGTCACAGCAGTATGTTCCTAGTTCCTTCCTCCCATCCTTTGTGCTGTTGTTGTCGTATGTTTTACTTATACATACACTAGAAACAAAATCTATTGACACTATTTTTGCTGTGGACAGTCACTTATCTTTTAGAGTAATTAAACACTAAAAAATACTTTTATCACGATTTATTCCATTTCCATTGTTCTGTATTTCTTTGTGTAAATCCAAATTTCAGTTCAGGATCATATTCCTGTGCCTGAAGAACTTCTTTTAAAATTTCTTATAGCAGAGGTCTGCTGACAATGAATTCTCTTCACTTTTGTTTGTCTGAGAAAGTCTTTATTTCTCCTTCATTTTTGAAAAATATTTTCACTGAGTATAGCCTTCTAGGTTGACAGTTTTTTTCTCTTCCTTCCTTTCAAGACTTTAAAGCTGTCACTTCATGATCTTCTGACTTGCGTGGTTTCTGACAAGAGGTCTGCTGTAATTCTCATCTGTGTTCCTCTGTACACGTTTTCCCTCTTACATCTGTCTTCAAAATGTTCTCTTTGTCTTCTGTTTTCAGCAGTTTTAGTATGATATACCTAGACGTGTGCATGCGTGTGTATTTTCTGAAAGCTGGTATTTTTCTTAGAGTTCTCTGAGCTTTTTGGATCTGTGGTTCATTGTCTGTCATTAATTTTGGAAAATTATCAGCCATTATTTCTTCAAGTATTTATTCTACCTTATTCTCTTTTTCACTTATTTCTGGGAATCTAATTGTGTGTATATTAGAATATCTGATATTGCCCACAGCTCTTGGGTGTCCTGTTCTTTTTTCCTGCTCTTTCTTTTCTCTTTGTGTTTCGGTTTGGGTGATTTCTATAGCTCTATTTTTCCTTAGCTGTATCAAGTCTGCTAATGAACCCATCGAAAACATTCTCTATTGCCATTACTGTGTTTTCATTTCTAGCATTTCCATTAGATTCTTTTAGTTTCATATTTCTGCTGAAAGGATCTTGCTCATCTTTTCCCTTAGAGACTTTGACATATTTATCATAGTTGTTTTAAATTCCCTGTGAGATAATTCCAACATCTGTGTTGTTTCTGAGTCTAGCTTCTCTTGATTGCTATGGTCTGTATCTGCCATGGAGTTCTGGGCCTGGAACATATTCATGCCCCTCCCTTAGGGGTAGAGGGTTCTTTCTCTTCCGTTACCCCAGCTTCAAAGGGTTTTCATCAGTGCCCTAATGGCTATTGTGTGTTGCCCTTTCTCCTACAGGTTAAGGCTTTTGTCCCATAGGGCAGTTGGGGGAGAAACATCTGGGTGGGGTTTGTTTTGTGTCCCTCCTGTGGTGGCTGCTGTTCACTTCCCCCAGGCCTGTACCACACAAGGGATGCTTTTATTTTCCTGATTCCACATATAATTGAGATGGTACACTATTTGTCTTTCTCTATCTGACTTATTTCACTTAGCATAATGCCTTCAATATCCATCCACATTGTTGCAAATGGCAAGATTTCATTCTTTTTTATGGCTGAATAATATTCCATTATATCTATATTTATATAATATATATTTATATAAATGTGGTGTGTATATATATATACACACACACACACACCACATTTTCTTTATCCATTCATCCATCAGTGGACAGTTAAGTTATTTCCATGTCTTGGCTATTGTAAATAATGTTGCAATGAACATAAGGTTGCATGTATATATATATATATATATGTACATATATATTTCTTTTTGATGAGGAAGACTGGCCCTGAGCTAACATCTGCGGCAATCTTCCTCTATTTTGTATGTGGGATGCTGCCTCAGCATGGCTTGATGAGAGGTGTGTACGTCTGTACTGAGATCCAACCTGTGAATCCTGGACTGCCAAAGCAGAGCATGCGAACTTGCAAACTTAACGACTATGCCACCGACTGGCCCGCTATAGATTTCCATAAATCTTTTTTAATTAATATTTTCATTTTCTTCAGATAAATACCCAGAAATGGGATTGCTGAAACATACAGTAGTTCTATTTTTAATTTTTTGAGGCTGCACTAATTTCCATACTCATCTACAGTACACAAGGATTCCCTTTTCTTTACATTCTTGCCAACACTTGTTATTTCTTGTCTTTTTGCTAATAGCCATTCTAACAGGCATGAGGTGATATTTCACTGTGGTTTTGATTTGCATGTCCCTGATGATTACTGATGTTGAGCACTTTTTGTGTACCTGTTGGCCATCTGTATGTCACATGGGATGTTTTCTCAGGACTATCCCCAAACTTGGGGTCTGTAGAGAAGAGCAAATTTCCCCCTTGAGCTTCACAATTTCTTGCCAACACACACTCCATCTCTACTAGTTTGTTAAGTATTCCAGCTGAATTCCTACTGTGTGCAGCTGCATCTGCCCAGGTAAGCCAATGTCCTTTTCCTGCCTCTCCCTGTAGACACCTGTCTCTTAGATTTCAGGCTAGTTGATTCCCCCATGACCGCAGCTCTCTCATGGGTTCAATAAAAGTTGTAGACTTGCCATTTTTCCAGCTTTTAAAAAAAAATCTTTGTAAGGGTGGGAACAAAACTCTTTCCAAGTTGCTGCATCTAGGACCGAAACTGGGAGACAGAGTTGTGTTACTGTAAAGGAAAAGAAAAAATCATTTTGCTCATTCACGTTAGCGGACTGGATTGGTAACCACTTCTCACACGTTATACTGCCATTTGGTTCTTATCATCCTGTGAGGTCAGTAATTACTAGTTCCATTTATAGATGAGGTTCAGAAAGGCTGAGAAAAGGAGCTGGGATTCCATTTTGGTTGTGCCTGATTGCACAGGAACCGCTGCTCCCTGCTGCCTTCTGAGATCACGGAGTGTGGGTGTGAAATTAGGAAGCAGCCTGGGGGACGAGGCAGGACCACTCTTGTTCTCAGCCTATACTAAGGTGAGCTTTTAAAGACTCAGCTGGGGGAGTGACAAAGGTATTTAGGGTGAGAGGACAGATCTGGCATGGCATGGGGTGGGCTGAGGCTTTGGTTGGTGGGCTTCACACACGGACTCAGTAGGAAGCAGATCTTAGGGAGAAGAGGACTAATACCTGGAGAGATGTGGAAGGCTTTCTATGGAGCCCTTTGCTCCTCCCATGAGAGACGGTGGTGTCCTCACAACCTTGGAATGTGGGCTTGGAGTCATGAGGGGCGTGGAGCTTTGGGGAATCCAGGCCTTGGCCCTGAGAGTGGGGATTGGGAATGGAGGAGTGTGTATGGGAAAGGCCATGCTGGAGATGCAGCTGCAGGAGAGCAATCCTGAAGCTTATGCTCAGTCAGAACCCTCTCCCCTTCTTCAGAAGCACTCCTGGCCCCATTACTCCAAGACAAGACGTTGGATTGTACCTCTTTCCTTTTATATGTATACACACACACACAATCCTTTTTGTGCCTTCACCTAGAAAGTTTCAATTACATATTTATCCACTCACTCATTCATTCATTTGTTTTTTTCATTTATTCATCAGTAAAGATTCGTCATTGCCAGGTCCTGTACCCTGTAACCTGATCTTCCTGACTACAGGGCATGGCGGTGGGGAAAGCAGGCAGCTGAGTGGCCCTTAGTTCTCTGCTCCTCTCAGAGATGACCCCAAGTAAAGATCTGCAGGTTGGAAGTTCTCGAGGCTGTTTTCCAGAACCCTACAGATAACTCATGCCCAGGTGTTACCTGAGCAACTGGCCTGGCCTCCGATTCCTGCTGGGGGCATGGGCAAGGTTTACCTTCCAGCACACCTCTCCCTACACGAAATACCACAGATCCTCAGTGTACCACTAAATACACTGTCAGTTCTGTCTTAGCCTGTTCTCCCACCGCCTCCTCCCGCGGGGCCGCTCTGCTGGACCATCTGTTCCCAAGGCTGGTCTTCTGCTTCCAGCCCTCCAAAACTTCCTTCCTCCCTTTTGTCCACACAAACCACCATGCTCTTCAAGGCCCAGCTTAAATGCCGCCTCCTCCAGAAAGCCTTCTCTGAATCCCCCAGTTGGAATTCATGCTAACCTTGTGGCTCTCACATCAGATTGCTTGTATCTCTGTTTCGTATTTAACCTCGTTTGGTCTTATTTGACCAGAGGCAGCTCCTCAAGAGCTGGATTTTCACTCTTGTCCCTAACTTCCAGGTGTGCTCAACAGTGTGGAAATACTTTTTCTGTGGAAACCCTTCCGTGGCCTCCCACTGCTCTCGAGATCAAGTCTGAGCCTGCATGTCTCCGCTTGCTCTGGCTTCCCTCTCCTGCCTCACCTGTAAACCCCTTGAGAGGAGGGACCAGAGGACACCACACCATGTGCAACTCATCTCCAACAGAAATGAAATAGCGCAGCCCCTGTCCTCAGCACGGTGCCTATGGGGTTTGTCAGGCTGGAGTGGCCTGGAGGAAAAGTCTTTTGTTCTCCTTGCAGGAGTGCTGAAGCGAGCGTGGGCCTCTCCTCCCTGCCCTTCCTGGGGGATGGTAAGCCTTCGCCTCCGGCATTGTCTAGCTCAGACTGACTGGAGGGCCCTTAATTCCCTGGAAGAGAGCTTTGCAGCTGTGGAAAGTCCCCTTAGCAATGCCTTCCTGACTTCTTGGCCTGAATTGTCTGCTATTTCTGGCTTCATGGGCTTCTAAAGGAAATGTCCACATATTTGGGATATGATTCTATCTGATGCCAACCTGATATTACTAGCTGCTTCCACACTCCCCAGGAAGGTGGACGCCATGAATTGGAAGAGGTCAGGGTCATGGGCCTAGAATCCGGGACCTAGGAAAGTGCAGAGACTCAGCATCTAGTCTGCCATTCTTGGCCATGGGCTTATTGCAAACTCAGTTTTATAAAGTGATGGGGCAGTTAGAAGGAGGGTTGGATTTTCGAACTTTTTTTTCTTGGCTATGGAAACATTTCTTGAAAGAAAAGCTGCCAGGGGAAGCCAACCATGTGAAGATACCCTTTGAGCTGCTACTGTGTCTGAAATGGGACTCCTGTTTCATGCCCAGTCTAAGCAGAAACTCCAGGGCTCCTTTGGGCTTTATTTAAAAACCTAGAAATGTGACCCAGCCATTGTACTCCTAGGTGTTTACCCAATGGAAACAGATCCATGCAAAACCTTGTGCACAAATGTTCACTGCAGCCCTCTTGGTAATAGCCCCAAATTGGAAGCAGCCTCAGTGTTCATCACAGGTGAATGGATAAGCAAGTTACGTATTTATACAATGGAATACTGTTAGGCGACAAAAAGGAATGAATGAACTATTGATATATGCCACCACATGAATGAATCTCAAAATCTTGATGCTGACATGAAAGAAGCCAGACCAAAAAAAGTAGATCCTATACAACTCCATTTATTTGAATCTCTAGAAAGTGACAAAAAGCAGGTCAGTGGTTGCCTGGGGATGGGAGTGGGGAGGGAAGGAAGGATTCCATAAATGGCATTAGGAAACTTTTGGGGTGGTAGAAATGTTCCATATGTTGATTAGGGGGATAGTTTATAGGTGTATACATATATCAAAACATATCAAACTACACCTTTTAAATATGCACCGTTTATTGTATGTGGTTATACCTCAATATAGTTGTTTTTAAAAAAAAGACCACCAGATTGTTCTATCTTAAAGAGTTAGCTTAAAAAGCACAAAATTCTCACCAAAGCTAGTCCTTGTTCTCTCCAGAGCCCTGTGACCAGTTGAACCCATCCCTGGTCCTGCTGGCATCAATGGCCCAGCTGGTGAGAGGCTCTAGAGGTTTCCAGAAGGGTACATGAGAAAACCTCTTTGCCCTTTTGCTGGTAGATAACATTAGAACTCGAAGTTTTCTATTTTCAAGTGGCTATAAGCAAGAGTCCCACAGTCTTGCTATGTCCTCACCGGCAGGCCTGGTCACGCTCCCATTAACGAGCCTTTCAAAAAGAACTGGAGCCCCACATCCTCTCTGCCCCCCCCCATGCCATGTTTTATTTTTGATTAATCTTCAAGTCACCTTTTTGGGACGGCTTATTCCCACCTGGGTCTTGCTGAAGACCAGCACCAGGTCTAGGAGGACCTGTCCCCTGGGATCTGCTTCTCCAGGAAAGGGGTCACCATGTGGTCAGCAGACAGAGCAGGGTGCTGGCTCATGAATTTTCCAAACATTGGAATGAAATGAAAAAAACACATTTATGCTGCCTAGTGTAAAACAGCGAAGCAAGCAGACAGTTATTTACTTCCTTCTCTGTCAAGCGCCTCCAAGTGCCTGGCAGGACTCAGAAATTCACTGGGAAACTACTAATCAAGCAACAAGTTTTTCTGTTTGATTATTTTATTTTTTGCTTTTGAAGTCTTTCCCATACCTGTTAGTGCCTACTGCTGTGCTAGGCACGGGGAAATGCACAGGAAGCTCACAATCGCGTGGGATGATGGTCGAGTGAGAGACGAGACGGGTGTAAGGAAGCCAGTGTGGGGGTGAGGGCGGTCATGTACTACTCCAGTGCCACACCAAAGACTTTCCAAGTTCCTCTCTGCCTCTAAACTGTTAGGAATTCTAGAAAAGGAAGCTCCTTTTGACCCAGAGTCATCAGGCAAGGAGGAAAGGGTGTGTAAGAATAAGCGTCAGAAAACCATGAGGGAGAGGAAGTAATGATAAGAAAGTCCAATGACAAGCTCAGAAATGAATATGGTAAGAGAAATTGAGTAGAGTCTAATTTGATTGGATACAATGCTCAGCATGACAATAATTATGTAAAAATTGAGTGAAAAACAGAAACATGTTAATTCCCTATGTATGTACGCCACTGAAAATGCATATAAACTGTCTGCAGGAATGCACTGAAACAGAAACAATGGCAATGTCTGAGGAAAGCATGGAGTAATTCAGCAGACCTTTTGCTTTATTTATGTTGTTCAAATATTTTATAATTAATTGTATTCCCAAGAGATCTGTGAATTTTTCTTTTACTATTTATTTTTCAACTTTGTTATTGCGGTAAAATATATAACATAAAATTTACCATCTTAATCACTTTTAAGTATTTAATTCAGTGGTGTTAAGTATAAACATTGTTGTGCAACCATTGCCATCATCCGTCTCCAGAAGTTTGTCATCACCCCAGTGGAAACTGTGTACCATTCAACAATAACATTGCTCAGTCCCTGGTAATCACCGTTCTATTTTCTGTTTCTGTGGATCTGGCTCCTCTAGGTACTTCATATAAGTGGATTCATCACAATATTTGCCCTTTCATGTCTGGGTTATTTCACTTAGCATAATATTTTCAAGGTTCATCTGTGTTGTAGCATGTGTCAGCATTTCGTTCCCTTTTAAGATGGAACAACATTCCACTGTATGTATATTCCACATTTTGTTTATCCATTCATCCATCCATGGGTATTTGAGTTGCTTCCACATTTTCGGCTATTGTGAATAATGCTGCTATGAACAGTGATGTACAAATATCTCTTTGAGACGCTGCTTTCAATTCTTTGGGGTACAAAAGAAGTGAAATTGCTGGATCGTATAGTAACCTGTATTTAATTCTTTGAGGAACCACCATACTGTTTTCTACAGTGGCTGTAGCAATTTACATTCCCACTAGCAGGGCACAAGTGTTCCAATTTCTCCACTTCCTTGACAACACTTGTTATTTTCTTTTTCTTTTTTTCTAGGAAGATTAGCCCTGAGCTAAATGCTGCCAATCCTCCTCTTTTTGCTGAGGAAGACTGGCCCTGAGCTAACATCCATGCCCATCTTCCTCTACTTTATATGTGGGACGCCTACCACAGCATGGCTTTTGTCAAGCGGTGCCATGTCTGCACCCGGGATCCGAACCTGCCAACCCCTGGCCGCCGAGAAGCAGAACGTGAGCACCTAACTGCTGCGCCACCGGGTGGCCCCGACACTTGTTATTTTCTGTTTGTTTTTTTGATAACAGCCATCCTAATGAGTGTGAGTGGTATCTCACTGTGGTTTTGATTTGTGTTTCCCTAATAATTAGTGGTGAGAATCATTTCATGCAGATCTGTGAATTTTTAAGTAATAAAATATTTAAAATATGTCATCAATGAAAAGGGAAAAATACAGTGGAATACCTGGAAAACCTCATACATGTGTCTTATCTCTTTAAATGCTTCCAATTTTCAATAACCGTGATGGTTGCATTTTTACCTTTTGCCACGTGGAGCGGCTCTGGATGATGACGAAATCGACACTGCCTCATTCAACTCTGGGATGTGACTTTCCGCACAGGCTATGACGCCCGGAGTAGCTTTGAGGCTGCTCTCTGTGTGTTGGTGGCCAGATGGGAGGTGTGGGGGGTCAGGGATGTGAGAAGGTAGAAGGAGATGAGAGAGAAGGAAAGTCATATCGGTTAGCATATTAGATAAGGAAGTTTCAACCCCCCCAGCATTCATTCATAGCTGTTTTGCTTCTAGATGGGTCAAAAATGACCCCTAGATAGGTCTGGTCGGCTCCCTCGAGACTGGAAGGCAGCCCCTGCACAAGTTAAGGGCAGTTCGCAGGCTGGGGACCTGCTGGTTTCCAAGCAGTGGTGAAGACACAGTCCTGGCTGGATTCGGACTTCCTTGACCTCGAGACAGTTTCTGGAAATGCCCCTAAACAGCTTTTGATTAATTCACACAGTTTAAAGAGACTTTCTAAAAGAATGTGAGCTGTCCGGCTGTCTTCACTTCCCTGAGCTTCTCATTTGCAGAGTGAGCTCAGTGAGCTTTTTTCTCCACACCCTCCCGTTCCCATCTCGTCAGCACTGGTAAGCAGGTTTCTGATTCAGGATGGAGCTATATCTAAGATGCAGCCAAGTTCAAAGTCAGCATCAAGACTTTTGGGCTGAGGTTTGCTATCTCTGAGATCAAAAGCTCAGGCCAGTTTAGGTAATATGACTTGCCTTTGATATAACACATTTTTACAAATTTTGCTCAAACTGGAAGTCGAGCTGGCTATCTCTCACCTGCACCCTTCCTGTCTTACTGTGTTCGAGCCTCATTCAGCCTCCTAGGGTAATGCTGTGTTTATTAGTTCAAAAATAAACTAAATGCCTTTTAAGTTCCCAGAAAAAGCGTGTCACTGAACTGGGAGATTTCCAGTTGGGAAAGTGACCTCGGAGAGCAACTTACTCAAAATCTTGACATAATTGCAATTCAATTAAAGAAGCTTAGAAAGCCTGGCTTCGAGAGTCTTTGCCCTGCCATTCCCTCTACAGGGACTGTCATCTTTTCTCTCTAGGAAACCTACCCTTTAAGACCAGGCTCAGGCATCATCTCCTTTGTAAAGCCTTTCTTGGCTCCCCCAGGCAGTTAGAAGCTCCCTCCTCTCGGCTCGCTCAGCACCTTGAGGGCACTTAGTACATCCAGGTGGGGTTTGGTGCAGACATCTCCTCTCCTCCATTAGCCTAGAACCTTGCAAAGTGTCTGGCACATAACAGGCCTTCAGGAAACTGTTTGTGAAGGGTTTTCACTTCATGCAGTGTTTCTGATTAGGTAGGAACCAGGATGGACCGGGCTCCATGTTTTCAATCCTGGTTTCTTTTGAGGACAGGAGACTAGAAAGAGGCCACCAGTAACATCACTAATGGGATCCATGGTGTTCCTGTCACCAGTCCTCACGAGGGTGCTGCCCCCATCGTCACTTCCTTTTGCTTTCCAGAGTCAGAAGAGGAAGTGCGGGTTTTACACCCAGAAAAGTCACAGGCCTATAGTTCTAGGCACTTTCCCAGAAACTTGCACTTGACCCCAAGACAGCATGCTGCCAAGCTCCTCTGGGGCGGGGCCAGTCTTTGCACTTTCTGGGGCTGCCTGACTCTGAAAACGTGGGCTCCCTGGTGCCAGGGCCAGAAAGGGGCTGAAGACTGCCAAGGGGCAGAGGGGCAGCTGAAGTGCGGGCTCCTTCTCTGTTCAAATTGTAGAGCGGAACAGAAGTCCAGGAAACAGCTGTTGATGGAGTGCCTGCTGGCTGCCTGCCCCCCAGCACTGCCCATTGAGCTACCAAGAGCCAGTGGCCAGGCAGCTTTGGGCTTTTTATTAGTTTTCTTCTAATGAATTTGCTTGAATTTAAAGGACTAAGTTTCTCTTTCTCATTCTCTCTCTGCATTTGGAACAGAGATTCAGCAAAACAATTTTAACAAAATCCAGTAGTAGATTTAAGTAATTTGCATTTAACCATTGTTATTCTTTACATCTTTTGTCTAACTTCTTTGTATACCTTTCCTGCATTTATAATTTTTAAAAATTACCAAAATAATATATCCATACATGGAAAGTTGGAAAACAGAGAAAAGAGAAAAAAACGTCATACTCCCATCACTGTAACACAACTATTGGGGTGTGTTCGCTCCTACTTTAGTGTCTCTACTTAGCTAAAGTCAGAATGAACATGAAATACTGTATGATCCGCTGTGGATTTTTCCCCCTTTAACATTGTGCCATAAGCCATTTTTCCTTGGAACTCTATGGTCACCAAAAGTTATTTTAGTGTCTGTGGAATATCAAAAAGGATGGGCTTTCTTTAAAACTGTCCCTTGCTTTGTTTTAAATTTTTACTTCTAGCACAGCTATTTGAAAAAAAAAAAAACATATAGAAAAGTGTTGGCTTTCTCTTCCCATGCCCGGGTCTGAATGTCTCATCTAGCTGTCTTCATCCTGGATTTTGGTATCTAGTTCCCTGGAGAGTCTCTCCCTCTTCAGGGCTCCTCCCTGGAGCTACCCCATGCGGAAGGCACAGAAGTTGTTCCTAAGCACATTTAACTTATGGGGATGCAAAGCTAACTTCTAGGCCTCACTCCTCTTGCATCATTTATGGTGGAGAGTAATGGAGGTGATCCCGCCTGGAACAATGCTGGAGACACCTGTGGAATGAACACGTGGGTCACTTCCAGTGGGTCCTGACCAGTGTAAGAGAAAGTATTGTCCATCTGCAGGTGGCCAGGCAGGTGGCTGATGGTTTTGCCAAGGTCCTTGAAGAAGAAATAAAAGAATAAATTAAGGGTCTTCAAGAAGTCTTAACTAACAATTCCAGGAACTGATAAAGGATTGTATATAAAAACCCAAGTGTGGTGAAACTTTGGAAACTTTAAGGGATTTTCAAGGGGAATTTTTATTTGATTTTCTACTTTCACTCTGACTTTGGTAAGATGTGACTCCAAGATCGTTGGGAATGACCGAAGCTAGTTTTGTTGGTCTTCCAGCATTTGACATATTCTCTCAGTAATGTCCAGGAATGGGAAGTAGATAGAGGCAATTAGTTCCCTCCCCCCAATTTGTCCCCATGGTGGCATGTTACACAAAAGCAAGTTTTAGACTAAATTCTATCAAGAGCAAGCCTTCATAAAAGCAATCATACAAACTCTTGTTGTACAGGCAGGAATGTCCCCACTCACAGGCATGCCTCTAGCACCTTGCGTGATATGCTCACTCTGAGGTGGGTGAAACAGTATTCTGATGGCAGGATTGGTCAATGTACAGTGAGTCAGGTACAAAGCCCTCCATGAAGTGGGGAAACCAAGGACCAAGTGGAGCTCAAGGCCTAGGCTGTACTCCCGTAGGGTTGGCCTGGTCTTGCAAGGGTCCGGAGTACTGTAACATCTTTCTAGCTAACCCTGTTGAACAACATTCATTTCCTCAATGAAAAATTAAAATTTATTTCTCTCATCTCATATATTAATTCTTGAATGCTTTAGATTGCCGAAGATATTTGAATCTTGCGTTCACCTCCTCTGGACTGTGGCTTCCTAATTAGACTACTTCAAATGCTAACTCACCACTCCTAGGATGTGGATTAAAGTTAGCTTACAACTGGAAACAACCAAAATGCCCACCAACACGGGACTGCTTAAAGAAAGTTTGGTGCGATCATTTAGTGAGCCACTCTGCTGCTGAAATTAAAAAATAAGGAAGCTCTCTGGGCGCTGGTGAGGAAAGACCTCCCGGACATAGGATTCAGTGAGGAGAGCAAGGTACAGATGGGCAAGTGAATGCTGTGCTCCATTTGGTGTACACGGAGGAGGAGGGGAATGAGAGTTTATAGTTATTTTTGCTTATAATTGCAGAAAGAGTCTCTGGAAGGATAGACAGGAACTAATGTTACTTCTAGGGGTAGGAGTGGAAAAGGGGATTGGGAAGAGGGCCAGTAGGGGCAAGAGTGGAAGCAGGACTTTTTGCTGTAATATATTTTATAGTCTTTTGATTTTTTTTTGCTGAGGAAGATTCACACTGAGCTAACATCTGTTGCCAATCATCCTTTTTTTTTTTTTTTTTTTTTTTAATGTGAGCCACCACCACAGCACAGCCACCGATAGATGAATGGTGTGGTTCTGCACCCAGGAACCAAACCCAGGCTGCCAAAGCAGAGTGCGCCGAACTTTGACCACTAGGCCATCAGGGCTGGCCCCTTTTTTGATTTTTTAACCATGTGAATGTATTACCTATGCTAAGCAAATGAACATATAAGTTAATTTTCACATACGCACATCATACTATTTACACCAAAGTATTTTAGAGTAAATTCCAACACAGGCAGTATGACAGTGGCTCTCAGTCCTGGCATCACTTTAAGACAGTGCTTCTCAAACTAGGGGGCCAGGCACACAAAACCACAGGACAAACATCTTGCTGGAAGGTCTGGAAGGAAAACAGACATAGACACATTCTAGAGTAGAATGTAATTTTATTGGAAGCCCTCCTGAGCTGCCGCGTACAACCAACCGTTGGCCTTCACATCGTGGGTGGAATGAGCAATGATCAGGGGATCCCTCTGGGCCCAACATGATGTTAAAGTTGGCTCCTTGTGAATTTCGTCTCCATGGGGTTTTGGGACTTTCTATACCAAATATTGTTTGGTCTCCACAACACCTCTGAGAAGTAATAAATGTTATTCCCGTTTGACACAAGAAGAAACTAGGGCTCAAAGGCCACACGATTGGATTAGAGTAATTTGAGAACAGTAACTCCTGGATCAGTGTTTTTAATCTGACTCATGAGCAGTGGCTGTGTTCTGTTGGGAATTCATGTATTTCTGCATTTAGTTATTTAAGACAAGAGCTATCATTGTCTTGCTTTTGACCATTGCTTTTGTTTGCACAGTGAATCTTCCTGACGGTTTCAAGGAAAATCTACATACACAGAAGAATGTCTGGGAGAAATGAGAGGACAAAAGACAAATTGAAGCCAAGAGGCTTCAACCCCTGCAACGTGGGAAGCCCCAGATGTGACTCTAACCTTTCTCACAGCCATTGCTGAAGGGATGTCGGTTCGTCCAGTCTGTGACCCATGCCAGGTACCTCGAGGAGTGCTGGTAGGATGGCAGGCTGGGCAGAACTGTGAGAGCTGACAGAGCCAGCATCTCTGCTTATAAGTAGAGATTGAGCAAAAAGCCTCCAGAAGTTGAGAGTCTCTTTCTTTCCCACGGCAATTCACAAAGGGGAAACTCTGGACCCTTTCCAGCAGTGAGGTATCGGTTGATCCCTTGATCCGCTTGGTCGTTGCCCCTTATCAGTATTTCCGCCTCTGATTCACCCACCTCCAACACTCTCAGTCCAGAGTGGTTGTGACTCTCTAAAGGGTGGGGTCACACAAGGGCCACCTCCCTGTGCCATTTGCTCTCTGATCTCAATGACTCCCGTTTGCATCACCCGGATGCTCATCTAGGAACCAGGACATGGCCCTTTTTTCTTTTGATTCTTGCGTTAACAGGAAGGAAAGTAAGACAGGTGAAAGTTATTACTTTCACTGGTGGGAAAACAAGACCTAGAGCAGGAGATGAAACCAGGCCTAGCACCCAAGTCAGGAAACCCTGGTCAGGAGCTCTTCCAGCCACGGCAGAGTCAAGGGGAAGAGTGTCGGGATCTGGGGCTGCCCACAGTTCCTGGCTGGCAGAGCCTAGGTCTCACCACCCCTGTGACTCCAGCGCCGGGCATTGGAGGCCTGGCTTCACAAGCATTTGACCTGTGTACAGCGCCCCACGCTCAGAAAGGCCCACGCTTGGTTTAATGCTCTTCTGTCACTGTCTTGAAATCCTTAATAATTTCACCTTTAAAAAAAATTATTGTGGTAAAATATACATAACATAAAATTTACAATTTTAACCACTTTTAAGTGTTTGGTTCAGTAGCATTAAACGTATTCACAATGTTGCACAGTTATCACCACTATCCATTTCCAGAACTCTTTCATCACCCCAAATGGAAGCTCTTTACCCAACGACTCCCCATCCTCCCCTGCCCCCAGCCCCTGGTAACCTCCATTCCACCTCTGTCTCTGTGAACTTGCCTATGCTAGGAAGCTCACATGAGTGGAATCATACTGTTTTGCCCTTTTGTGACTGGCTTATTTCACTCCGCATAATGTCTTCAAGGTTCACCCATGTTGTAACATGTCCTCGTTTTTTTTTGCTTGAGGAAGATTAGTCCTGAGCTAACACCTGTACCAATCTTCCTCTACTTTGTATGTTGTATGTAGGATGGCTCCACAGCATGGCTGTTGAGTGGAGTAGGTCCACTCCCGGGATCCGAACCTGTGAACCCCAGGCCGCTGAAGTGGAGCACACGTGGATCTTTAACCACTTGGCCACAGGGCCGGCCCCCACGTGTGTCCTTTTGAAGTCTGAATCATCTCCCATCACATGGCTGGACCACGTTTAGTTTATCCATTCCTCCATCGGTGGATATTTAGGTTGCTTCCACCTTTTGGCTACTGTGCATAATGCGGCTCTGAACACTGGCGTATGAGTTGCTATTTGTTTTTAATTATTTAAAAAATGGAGGAAACATTTATAACAAATGGAATTTGGTAGATAAAAACCGTCAAAACCCAAGGTCAAGGAGAAGAAAATAGCAAAAAGGATCGTGGGTGGTAAAAATGCAGGGAAACTTGCTGTGGGGCGAGGTTGTTTCCTGGTTGATTTTCTCCCTTGTTTATGTGCGTCAACCTGTTCGTCCTTAACCAGTTGTCAGATGCCTCATTGACTTGATAATAGCTCTGGCGGGGGAAGGAAACACATTAAGTACACTCACTGACTATAAGTATCCCTCTTTCAGAAATGCTCAGTGTGGGTAATCATTAAAGTTGGGTGATGGGTGTGTGGAGATTCACTATACTATTCACTCCATTTTTTTTAATGTTCGGAATTTTAATAAGAAAATAAAAAATAATTAGAGTTTAAAAAGTGTATCTTGAAGTGGAGGAAAGAGCATTCATTCTACTTCCTGACTTAACCCACCTTTCTCGGCTTGGTCTCCATCCCGGGGATTGGAAATCTGAGCCTTGGTTCCTGTCCCTGGATCCTGACAGAGTGCCAGGTGTCCCCAGGACACTTCCCAGTGCCTGAAGGGTTACAAGCAAATTGCCCTGGAATTATTCCCCTCCCCCCACCCTCTGGCCCCATACATTGTACTGAAATGGATTCCAGTAAAGTTAACCTCCTGGAGGGAGAAGCAAGGAGAAGTGGAGGGGGAAGCACTTCTGCCTCCTGCCATCCCAGGAGGACCAGCCAGAGCTGAGCTGCCAGGGAGAGGGCGTTGGGCTGTAAAACGATGCTTCCTTCAATCCCCATCCCCCACTTCCTTGTATCAGGAATTTTAACAAAAGAAGGAACATTAAACCAGATAATAGTACTCTGCCAGCTTTTCATGTGGTCCAGGAACATCTGCTTGAGAAACCCCACACTGTGGGGTGAGTCACCGGGGTCTGGCCTCGCATTGGCTGGGAGGATCTCCTGATGTCGAAGGAAAGCTGGTCTTTCTCCTATTGGAAGGGAGCAGACCCAGGGCCGCCAGCAATTGCTTGGCTCCCGTGATGCTGGAGCGCATTGCTACCACCGTGACCTCCCAGCTTCTCCTTGGCCCCTGGCAGTGTGCGTGGCTTCCTGAAACTGTCTGCAAAGTTTGGAAGAGGTTAGAAAAATGAGAAAGACAGCCACAGGGTAGCTAATAATGTCTGCCTGTTAAAGAACTGGCCACAAGACCTGCACCTGGTTGAAATGAGCTGACTAGTCAATCCCGGGGACGTCAGGCCTGATGCGATTGAAAAAGTGCGATGGTTTCTTAATCCTGCAGTAAAAATCTCACTTTCCATAGTAGCAGCTCATTCCCGGTTTGGATCTTAAGACTTGGGTCTGGCAGGCGGGATTCAAAGCAGCCCAACCAGGGCAGGATCCTTTGTGAAAACCTAGTCAACACCCATGGTCTCGGTCCTCTGAAATCCTGGAAGGTGGAATTTGCTGGCTCTCCCGTGGCAGCTGCCTAGAAAGGGGCTGACCACAGTTACTCCAGGCTCATATATTCTGGACCAGTTCCGAGCCAACCTTTCTCCCTCCATCTCTGCTGGTCACCTCTCTCTGGTTACCGTGGACACATCTTTTCCATTTTCAGGAAACATATTTGAGAAAAAGAGTAAAGAAGCCATCTCTAATATCACTATATTTGGGGCAACACAGAAGTTCGAAGGGCTTAGTGAAAAGAACGTGGAGGAACCACACAAAGTCTTACCATGTCAGAGCTAGAACAATAATGGCTGGCTTTTATTTAAATCTTAATATACCCTTGTCTTGGTGCTGAACTTACATGGATTATGTCATTTAATCCTTCTCACAAAGTACCTGAGGTTGTATCCTGATTTTACAGGTGGCAGCAGGTCAAGTAACTTGTCCAAGGTCACATGTGTTGTAAGTAGTGGAGTCAATATTCACACTCGGCCCTGTCTGAGGCCAGAGCCTCATTAAGCTGGATGCCTGAAAGGACTCGGGAGCATCTGCACAGAGCTCTCGCTGTTCAATGAGGATGAGGCTCTGGGTTCTAAGACACTTGCTCAAGGTCACACAATTAGTTAATGAAAGAGCTGGGGTGAGAAGCCAGATGTCCTGTCTCCTAGGCCAGGGTGACATGCTTGAAAGAGCTTGTGTGGGCCGGGTAAGCTTAGGCCAGCTGCTTGCTGTCTCTGAACTGCCAGGTCCCCCTCTGTAGAATCAGCATGGAAATACCTGCCTCATAGTTTGTCGTGAGGAGTAAATGTAATGTTTGCAAAATTCCTAGTGTTGAACCTGGCGCTTGCTGAGGGCTGAATAATGCTATTATTATTATTATTTACTCTGGCAACGGTAAAGTCCTATTTCACTCACAAAGTTCTTCCTTGTTTTCTAAAATAATAATACGTAAGCCTTGTTTCTTGGCTGGACAGGAACAAGGCTGGGCACAGGGCAGGCCCCTTGAGGATCCTCACTTACCTGACCGTTGTTTGGAGTAATAATCGGAACTTAAGGTTGGGTTCTGAGAACTGGGCTGAGAGCTGGCCCAGAGCTGACCTGCGCTAAGTGAGGGGGTGGCAGTACAGTGACCAGTGCCCTGGTTTGCTCAGGACTGAGGGGTTTCCTGGGACATGAAACTTTCAGTCCTAAAGCTGGGACAGCCCTGGAAACAGTTGGCCACACAAGATGGCAGTGTTTCAGGCCAGAGTGAATATCCTTGGGGAACTCTGGGCATTTAGGGGGGACCCTGATCTGATGGCACTCACAGGGGTGCCAAGAGTGAAGGTGGCTGGAAATTTGCCCAGCCTGCTTGGCATTGCCTTCCCACTCTGGCCAAGAGTAAAGCAGAATTTGCCTTACTTTGTTGAATGAGGCTTGAAACCAGGCGACTTAACTACGAAACAGTCCCAGCAACTATTGGAGGACACAGAGGACTCCTTGCCCCTTGCTGGGCCACTGGAGTGCCCCTGAGCTGCTCTTCTCTCCCCACTGGGAGCCCCAATCACCACTCCCCAGAGTGGGGCAGCCTCCAGGAGAACCCCAGCCTGCCGGGACTAGAAGGACAGGCTCCTCGTTGCCAGGGCACCTCCTAGAGGCTTGGGGGGTATTTTGTATGCATCATTTTGGATTATTTTTCCTAAAGAAGGCCCCTCAAACTGCATAAGGTTCAGGGTCTCTCAAAACCTGGACCTACCCCCGGCTGAAGGCTCATTTTGGGCCTCAGCAGTGCAGCAACTTGCTCTGGGAAGAGAATTTAGGGCATGTCCAGCCTCAGAGCCTGGGACCAGCCTTGGAGAGTTATTTCCTGGTTGCAGGTGAAAGAATTTGGAGCAATGAAGACAGCACTGGGGAAAGTAGCTATGACCCTAAACTCCCATGGGGCAGGGAAGCCAGGCTCCTTGTGGGTCTTAGGGCACTGTGCTCAGATGCTGAAGGGTCAGGGTGGAGGGGTACAGACAGTGGAGAGAACAATGTCTTGAAAAGTGGCAGGCTGATCGGCCTCTTAATGCCACTGGTCTTTTGGTGGATAATGACATCTTCCTTGAGGCTTCGCTCTCAGCTCTAGATTCTAGGGAAGATGAGGCTAGCTGGCGCCCCCTAGGGTTCAAAGGCTGGCGTGTGGCCGCCTCTGAAAAGGCCTTGGAGGGCCCTGAGCTCTGTGGCCTTTGGCAGGATGCTTCCTCTCTTGATCCTCAGTGTCCCCATCTGTCAAATGCCTAACTGACTTTTCAGAAACTGTCCAGCAGAGAAATTCGGCGAGACAAAGCAAAGACATCGATAGTACTTTCTCTTCAACCTCTACAAGAACTACCGCATTCCGTCAAAAAAAGGAAAAAGGAGCCACATGGCCATGGTCATGGAGTGAATCCTTGTCAGTCTGTGCAAGGCAGGAAGCGAGGCAGAAAAGAGCAGAGTCTTGGGCTGCTGTCTCTGGCTGAGCATGACTTCTCCCGGCAGTCTGGCAAAACAGAAAGGGCAGGAATTTAGGAGTTTACGAGACCTGATCTCAGTCCTGGCTCTTACCGTGCTCCGTCCTCACCTGTCCTCACCTGTTAAATGGCTGGGGGCGGGGTGGAGGGGGAGGTGTGGAGGAGGGGAGCATTGCTATCCTGATTCTTTCTGAGGGTGTCTTAAGAATCAAAATGAAAGGGCTTTGAAAAGGCCAAAGTGCCACTCATACTTAAAGGATTATTATTTGCTTAATTCCTTGAAAGAACATCGCAGTGAGAACTTTCTTGGTCCCAGAAGCGCTGAGTTTTCTGGGGATAATTTCAACACCATCCAGTGGAACTTTTCTATCTGGCCTCCCTAGCTCGTAAACCCTTGTCCAGGAGACATTTTCAGCTGGATCTCCTGTTGGGTAAGTGGGCCAAATATGGCCTCAGTGTATTGGCTTAAAATGTTTCCACGTTGTTTATTTATTCACAGCCATGCACAGGACTGTTAGCCCGAAGCCTGCCAGTGTCCAACTCAAATTGTTACACATTCAGTTGCTGTAAATATAACCCAGATAAACAGATTCTGAGGTATTTAGAGCCTGTCTACTTTGCACACCCCATGAAACTGCACCCAACATCTGCCAACCGTAGATGAGACAAACCCTGTGTCTCACTGCTGTTGCCTTCCAGAGCTTTCTGACTCAGAGACCGCCTCCCCCCTGCCCTGGCTTGCTGCGGAGTGATGTCATCTAGATACGTAAGTGCCCTCTCTGCCCCCTAGGAGTCCTCTTGCCTTGTTCCCCTTCTGGGTGGTGGCCTCGTGCAGCTGTCTCAGGAAGGTCTCTTGCAGGGATGGTTGTCCCCTCTCATTCGTCGTTAAACAAGTGGCACCCGGTAAGGCTTGTTGTGTGTTACTGCTGCTCGTGGTCCTGTCTCTGCCTTAATCAACCCCGAAGTCCTCGAATTTACAGCACACTCACTGAGCCCGCCCCTGAGTCAGAAAACCTCAGACATTTTTCCAGTGGCTCAAGTTCGGCGCTTGTACAAACATCAGCAAACGTCCTTAGTCTGGAATTCTCCACGTGGACCTTTGCTCGCCAATGCTCAGGGCCTTTGGGACTGACAGCAGCTCCTGGGAAACCAGAGGGGCAAGACCCCAAACCCAAAGCTCCAGGCTCGTGATGCCACCTGTGGTCAGACACGAAAGCCAGGAGCTGGGAACAGCTTGAGGGTCCACTCTCGCTGTGCCTGGGGTAGGCATCAGGGCGGCCAGGTCTCCAGGGGGCTGTCGCCATAAGGTTAGAACATGGCAGGGAATGTACCCAAGAGAGATCACTGAAGAGTGAGCATTACAGCTGGAGGGGCCCATGGAGATCACACGCAACTTCATTTTACAGAAAACGAAATTTAAGCCTGGAAAGTTGTGCAAAGTGATTTGCCTAGTTCACAGACTAATTACTGGCAGAGCTGGAGTGCCCGATCCATTAGTTTTCAACCGCAATACCCTGCTGAAACTTGCACAGGGCCAATGTGTACCAGAAAGCTATTTGCATGATTTGCCGTGAGAACAATATTTGCAGACTGGCCAATATCTTTATCTTACAGCTGTAAAATCAGAACATCTCATTCCCCCAGCCACAATGACTGGTTCAGGGTGAGAAGTAAGTCAGCAGAGCTGGTGATAATCAATTACTTTAGCTGGAATCGTTGAGAGAGACCTGCCATGGATCCTTTGCCTCGCATAGAGTCTGAAAATGAAGACAGCTCAGAGAACAAAGGAGAGAGAGAGACTGAATATTGCTAATATTGTTTGGGCTCCTGGATCAAGCTTCACCTGAAGTTCTCCCAGAGCATTTCAGTTGTATTTTTACATAACGAATTTGAGTCAGATGTTCTATCATTTGCAGCATACACTGTGGTGCCAAATCAACCACCTCTCTGTTATTTTCTACCATCATCCTTTGATCATCTTACTCATGCTGATGCACCTCCCACCTGTGCCCTTTTGTGACGCTTTCAAAGTTCAGCTTAGTTTGACAAACATTTATTGGACTTCCCCAGTGTTCCAGGCCCTGTGTTATGCTTTGGGAGACAAACAAAGATTATTAGAACTCAGTTCCTGCTTTCAAGGAATTTATAGACTCAGAACTTGTTATTAAGTGAACTGGAACACACAGTGGCATGTGCGCTTACGCAAGTCCACGCAAGGCCCAAAAACAATAGCTAGGAAGAATGGTTTCAGTGTGGGGTGGCAAGGGGAGCTACCAGCAGGAGATGATACTAGAACAGGGTTCTGAATGATGACAAGAGAGCCAGCCTGGAGGCGAGATCCTCTCGGGTGACATGGCTTTTCTCCAGCCTTGTTTTGTGATTGTGAGTCGTTAGCGCCCCCATTGGCCAGTTCTTTCTATCGCATGATGTCTTCCGTAGAGAAGTGTAGATCAAGATCCCCGGGGACTGAGCGAAGGGCCATTTGGCCATGCAGGCCACCCTGGGGTTTTCAGATTGGAGAAGAGATGAGTAGTTTAAAATGTGGGTTTGGGGGGCTTTGATATTCATGTTCATATCCTTGAGGATTCATCTGGGGAGAATAAGAAAGCATTGCACTTATTTTGGGAGATCTCAGAAAACTGAGACGGGACCAAATATAAGCGGGCTTTCCTAGACTGTTTCTAAGACCCTGGCTGGGCTGTGCAGCCTTCTCTCCTGCTCCACTCATCCCTGCAGCTCGGGACGCCTGAGCAACACCGAACTACTGTTCAGGACTCACCGATTCTAACCTCCCCCTCTCTCCCTCTCCCAGGAAGGCCTCCTTCTTTTTCACCAACATTGTGACTTCTCTTCTTTTACACCCCACCTACAATGCCACCTCTTCCAGAACCTTCCTGCCCCTTCCTGGGAGACCTAGCTACTCCTCCTCTTCTGTTCCCACAAGCCTTTATACACACTCTGTGGAGGGAGGGGAAGAGGGGGTGAAGGTGTGAGGTTGAGAACACAGGAGGCTCTGCAGCGCCAAGGCCGGGTAAGCTCCTCCAGGCAGAATCGTCCTTTGCTCTGATGCCGTTGAGGGTCAGCAGTCAACCGTGGTCATCACCCATTGAAGGTTCTATTTAGAATGACATCATCCGTGCCCAAAGATGCTGTCAAGGCCCTTCTGGAAGAACCCAGTCCAGTTGGACAACCCCTGCCTGACAGCAGAAATCACCCGTAAGCCACCTGCTACCCCAATAGCATGGTCGTCACTAAATTGTGCTGTTATTGGCAGTGGGGATGTCTCCCCTTTGGATTGTAAGTTCCTTGGAACAGAAGTGGTATATATTTATCTTCCTGTCTCCAATGCCTACTACAGTACCCAGCTTACAGCAGGTGTTCAATAAATGTACGTTAATGAGTCGGTGAATGCATAAATGCAGGAATGAATGAATGAACCCTTCCCATGGATGGGGACTGGTGATAAAAAACCCAGAACAAAACACTGGGTTCTGATCTGTCTAACTACAGGCTTCGGAAGCCTTATCTTTCTCACCTGAAAAATGAGGATAGTGGACACCTGAGTTCAGGCTCAAAGATGTTGATTCTGACAGCACTGAACTTTCTTGGAATGAAATTTCCCTGAGTGAAATTCACTGCCTCTTGAAACGCTCTTTCAGCCTGATGATTCCCGTTGGGATGCTGTGCAGGCTGCAGGACCAGGAGCCCCTCACCAAGCCCCTCCTTAAAGCAAAGGCTCTCTGTGCAGACTTGCCCAGGGTCTCGCACTAGTTAGGGCAGAGCTGGGCAACCCTCCAGTTCTCTTTCTACAAGACCACATTGCCCTGCTCCACTGACAATCCCTGGAGGGCCATCAGATGCGCCAAGAGTACTCCCCAGAAGCTGGTGCCATCACAAACCAGAATGAGAGGCCATAACTAGAGGGGATAAAGGGTAGACGATCTTATTTGAGGTGTAAATCCAAGAAAGAGACTGGTGAGACTTCTCGGCACCTCATTTGGGTCAGAAGAAGAAGTGAGAGAGAAATGAACTGAAGAAAGGAGGAGTTTGAAAATAAGGTATTATTAGAAACTGGCCGGTTGGACTCGGGGCCAGTTTCCCACTCAGTGGCTTTGAGCCATTCCCCCAACGGGTGTGGCTCCCAGCTGAGGGGTCTTGCTTGGCTGTGGCACAAGAGGAAGGGGTGCTGGGCTTGTGGGGTTTGGGGCCATTGTGTTTCAAAGTTAAGAGCCCAGAAGTCTCTGGAACTACTAATTCCACCTGGCCCCGATGAAAAACTGGCGAGAAAGGAAGATTGGCTGCCCTGAAAGGAAAAGATTGTAGAGCGTGGCAGAGGAACTGATGCATGGTAAGTTTCAACCTCCAGGAGGCCTGCGCTTCACCCCACAGTTGGGACCAGAAGCTGTTCTCAAGATTGGGGAGAACCAGAGGAAACTTTAGTGTCAGGTGCACATGACAAAATTTGAGCCTCGTTTCCCTGGTTCTCTTATCCCAAGAGATTTTGGCGACAGCTGTATTTTTGGAGGTGTGTTTCTATGGTTAGATGTTGGAACTCGAAGTGGAAAAATTAAGCAAATTTCTTTAAGGCTGCATGTGGCAGACATTGTTAATTGGCTACCCCCAAAGGCTCTCCCAACAGCCTTCTACCTGGCCATTTCTCACTATCAATGCTGGAATTGTTAAATATTCGGTTCCACAGTTTTCCTTGCAGATGGGGGTAAGCATGTGACCCTATTCTAACACATGAGATATAAATGGAAGCCTAAGAGGGTAGATGTTGGGGGGTTCTGAGAAAGCTTATGCCTTCATGATAAACGAAACCAAGAGCCAAATTGGGCTTTCCCTTCCTCCTACTAGCTGCTGAAAATACAAATGTGATGGCTGGAACTACAGCAGCCATCATGTGATTGTGAGGGAAGGTCAAGAAAATTTAAATGACATCTGCTCTGGCATGACTAATCCATCAAACCAAGGCCAGAATCACCTCTCTCCAGGCTTCTTGTCTTAAAAAAAAAAAGCCCTATAGTTGAGTTTTCTGCAGCTGAATGTAATCATAACTGAAACATAGCACTTAGAACATTTAATATGCTCACATGTATTTTGAATCTCCAAGATGGGGAGAAAATGTGCAGCAATTCCAAACTTGTAGAACTGAGGTACAATTTTTAAAAAAAATATTCTGGGACTAGTGCCTCAGGTATACCCTTTGGGAAACTCTAGGCTAGGGGATCATAAGCCTGGTGTGCTAGGCAGACACTAGGGGGGCCCAGGTCCATATCCTGTATAATCCGCTCCCTTTGAGTGTAGGCAGGACTTGTGACTTGCTATTAACCAGTAGACTATGGCAAAGGTGATAGGATGTCATTTTCATTTTTATGTTATGATTAGATAGAGAGATGATAGACAACAGATGGATAGATAATGATGATAGACAATAGATGGATAGATAAGTAGGTGACAGACAGATAGAACAATTATACATACACATATATAGCTCCATCTTGCGAGCACATGCTAGAGATTCTCCTGCTGACATTGAAGAAGAAAGCTGCTCTACTGTAAACTGCCTGTGGAGAGGATCACATGGCAAGAACTGCAGGCGGCCTCTAGGAGCTAAGAGCCTCAGGCCTACAACCACGAGGAACCAAATTCTTCCAACAGCCACACAGGTTTGGAAGACGACCCCAGGCCTCAGGCGAGCATACAGCAGTCCAACCTGACAAATTTATTGCAGCCGTGTGAGACCCTGAGCAGAAGAGCTAAGCTGTACCCAGATTTCTGATCCATGGAAACTGGGAGACAATAAATGTGTGTGTCACTTTAAATGGTGAGTCCATGGTCATTCTTACACAGCAATGGAAAACTAACACACCTGGGAAGGTGCCAGCGCCCAGAACAAGGCTGCAACTTGTAGGTTGGTTCTGGTTTATGGGGTCCAGGGATAATGAAGTTAGGGCTTTCCCACATGGCCCATCTACTTTTCTTCTAGGTCACCTTTCCTCCAATAAAGATGTCCTAATCTAGCAACTCTTTTACATATAAACCCCTCAAAACATGAAACAGCTCCAAACACATGCTGTTCTGCCATAAGTTTCGTCACCTCTTGTTGGTCTTTGAGATGTTATATCAAGTTACCTCGTATGGAGAGTTCATCCCATGTTCCATCTCCTTGGAGAGAAATTGGCTGTCCTCGCTGGGGGTACAGACGTTATTTTTGGAGAGTATTTTGCCCTCCAGAGTAGAGAACCTTGTTTTCTGGTACTTTGGTTATTTATCCTTGTTTGACATTCAGAATATATGCCTTCCTGTGAAATTTCCTGAATAGATGGGAGGGAGCAGAAAATTAGACTTTGTTGGGCTTTTTGGCCCAGGGATATTCTAAAACTTTTTTTTTTTTAGTAAAAAGAGAGCCCATTTACCTGAAACTATTAATAATTTTTATCTTTTGCTCCAAATACTGTCTGTAGCCCCAGGGAAGAAATTACCTCAGACTTGTATTTAGCCAATGTGTATTTGCCACTTTATTAGTTATTCCTTCCATTAACAGGGTTTCCTAGAACCCTGTTTCACCCGAAGCACAGAGGCCCTCCATTGTCCACTTTTCCATCAGTTTTTGGACCGAGGTTCAGGTTGCCTGTTAGAATTCACAGGTGAGTTCCACGCTGCATGAGGCTCTCATCGTGAGACTCTCCCACCTGATCCACCTCCTCTCCCCTCCATCTGTTAACATGTCTGTCCTCCTTTCTGTGAAGAGATAGATTGAAGATGTGTTACTGAGCAAGGGCTCACCACCCAATGCACATAAAGAGCCAATTACTACGGCATCAGCCTTCGGGAAAAGAAAAGTAGCTTAATTTGAGAGATCCGTCTGCAAGGAGACAGGAGAGAGGTGCTCTCAGATCTGTCTCCCCGATCCAGGGCTTAGGGAAAAATTTATGGGATGAAGGGGAGGGCAGTCTGAAGTGTGGAGATAGATGATTGGAGGTGAGGAGAAGTGAGGGAACTGATGACCTGTACAAGCATAGTCAGGCTTCGTGGCTCTTCATAGGACGCGTGTTCAAAATGGCGGCATTACCATGATCTGAGAGTGGAGTTTTTCGCTCCTTGACGTCAAGAAGTGCACTTATAGAGCATTTGCACAGGCCCAGTTGATGGGCTGGTGGTCTCAACTGGCCTGAACTGGACAAGGGCAGACTCTCAGTTCCAGAAAGTCGACTCTTTATTACTCTGTTGATAAGATGGAGTCAGTTGGTCCTAGAGGGCCCGTGATTACAGATGTGTCTGCATAGAAAGTTAAAACTGCAGCATGGTTAAAAAGAAAAATACGATCACCAAAATCAGAGTGGAAAAATCAGCCACAAACTGAGAAAAATTTTGTAAAAAGGAAAAAAAGACAAAGAGTTAATATTCCTATTATAAAACAAGTATTTACTTTTCAGTAAGAACAAAAGGGGAGCCTAAAAGGTTCTGTACCCACAATTCCAATGTGTGTGTGGGAGGGGGGCCTCCCCATACCATCAAGCAATTCTCTGACACCACCTGGGTCCCCTACAATTTAACTCAGCTCTGACACCATCTACCCGAAGATGGCGTCAGATCCCACAGCTTAAGGGCTCAGCGCTGCAAGACTGCCCATCCGCTCCACTTCAGAGGCCACTCTCAAGTCCAGGTTGTCACTTGTACTTCTGACTGACTGGCTATAGATTGGAGGTTCCAAAGACCCCCTCCTTGGGTTCGATTAATTTGCTAGAGCAGCTCACAGAACTCAGAGAAACATTTTACTCACCAGATCACCAGTTTGTTAGAAAAGGATAAAACTCAGGCACAGCCAGATGGAAGAGATGCACCGGGCAATGTAAGGGGAAAGGGCTTGGAGCTTCCATGCCCCCTCTGAGGGCACCACTCTCCTGGAATCTCCCCCTGCTCACCAACCTGGAAGCTCTCCAAACCCCCGCCTTTTGGTTTTTTTTATGGAAGCTGCGTTACATAGGCATGATTAATCAAATCATTGATTATTGGCAGGTGATCCATTCAACCTCCAGTCCCTGTCCCCTCCCTGGGGCTCCAGGGGTAGAACTAAAATTTCCAACCTTCCAGTCACAGGTTGGCTCCCCTGGTAACCAGCCCTCATCCTCAGGTGAACTAGGAGCACTCCAAAAGTCACCTCAGCAACATAGCAAAAGACAGCTTTATTGCTCTTGTCACTTAGGAAATTTCAAGGGTTTTAGAAGCTCCGTGGTAGAAATGGGGACAAAGACCAAATATGTATTTCTTATTATAAACCACAATATCACAGTGCCCCGTTAGAAAAATTGACAGAGGATGGGACCCTGTAAATCATGGAGGGAGAGATATAACAGACCAATAACCATGAAAAGATAATGATCGTTATCTATTAACATAGATCAGAGAAAAGCGAGTCTTATTTCAATTTCAACTTTAAAATCTAATTTGTCAGTTTCAGATTGGCAAAGATTAACCTTAGTGTAGTCAAGGTTTGGAAAAGTAAGGCGATTTCTTACCCTGTTGTCGGATTGTAAGTGGATACAACTAATCAAGAAGCCAAGGATTTAAATTGCACCTGTGTTCAGTGCTACCTTTTATGTGGACTTTCATTTCTCCATATCAAGACGTAGTCACCACATATTGCTGAGTGCAAAACAGCATGATCATAATCATTTCAAATTGCATGCTGTATGTATATGATTGCATGCCATGTACAGTTATACCTGCACAATGTGTGGACCGAGAGAAGGGTTTAGGAAGATGGTCACAGTAATTCTTTCTGGATAGTGGGACTTGGGGTTATCTTGTTCTCACTTATCAAGTCTGAAAGACCAGCTCTTCCCACCCCATCCATGGCAATAGCCCCCATCCTCCGCTCCACTCCCCTTCTGGGTGCCTGGCCGAATTGGATTCTCTGGGCACAGCCACAGTAGGAAAGGAGGTCAGGGTCGTTAGGCCATTTGAAGGGATGCAAAGGAAACTTTGGCCACTTAAGAGGAGAAAAGAAAACATTTATTTTAATACTGACAAACAGCTACCTTAGAAACTAGATGAAGCTTCCTGGACTAAGTGCCCTAAGAAGATCAAAGAGAGTTGCTTATGTGGATTTTCATATCTTTTTTTTTTTTTTTCTTTTCTGGAGCATTTATCCCTACCTCCCACTCCCTTATATGGTGCAAGAATCATTTCGGGTTTTTTTGAGAATGGAAGTTTTGTATCTGCAGCTCAGCCAAACCACAGGAAGTCCTCTACCAGATGGGGTCCCCAGCCCAGCCACCCTCAACATCCGGGATCCAGACGACAAGGAGAGGTTTGGTGCCTGTAACAAGCACTTGTACTTCTGGGGGTGGGGACAGTTTCTCCAGCTTTTCATCCTGTTTTCTTGGAAACGGTTTGGCTTGTTTAAATTGTGTCTGGATGGAAATTTTTATGAAGAACAAAAATGAGAATTTACTTTAGAAGATCAGATCTAGGTTTTGCTCTGCCTGAGCCCAATAGTCACTTTAAGGGGAAGACTAAAAAGGAAAAAAACCAAAAAGTGAGTCTCGGGTTTTCTCTGGAGATGGTGACAACTGATATTCTACAGCTCTTTCTTCTGCTCAAGGGTTGGAAACCTCAAAGCGATGGGACCAGGCAGACAACGGTGAAGCTGGTGGATGGGGACTCTGGGGAGCTGGAGAATGCACCCCTTCCAGAGCAGCAGCCTTAACACAGAGCCAGGAGTGTCGCCTAAGCCTGTGGTTTTTAAAGGAAGGCAGAGCTTGGATTCTCATGTCAAATCTCCCAATATGTCAATACGGGTAACTGATTGGAATATTTAAAAGATGTTGTTTGAACCAAATGAAATAGAGCAGAAGAGATCCTAGAGATCATGTTGTAGAATCTATCATTTGGAGATAGAAGTGTGAGGACCAGAGGAAGAAATGTCTTGCCAGTGTCAATGAATAAGAGGCATAAACTGCAAGAGAAGCAAATAGTTTACTTGGTGTCTCAAGAATTGCAATTCGGGGAGATCAGATTCAGGTGGAAATCCAGATAGTGTCCTGTTAGAGAGTAAAAGTCAGGGGCTTTAAAGACGAGGAAGGGAGGTTATATTACAAGGGATTTTAATCGGAGTTGGAGACAGAGAGCTAGCCTTGGCTAAACATTGATTGACCATTGATTCTATCTTTAGAAAGTCCACAATCAGGATGTCCATTCACCTGCTGACTTGTCAAACAAGGGCGTGTAAGAGAATTGCCGTTTTGGCCCAGTCCAAAGATTTGGCCCAGTCCAAGGTTTAAGACGGCAAGGCAGTTCCTCTGGAAAGGTAGCTCTGACTCCATTTAAAATTGCTCCACTAAAGTCAATTTTGACATTTCCTTCTTTGGATCTAGATCTTTCTTTGAAAGGATTGCTGATCAACCATTTGAAAGCATTGCTGATCGACTATTGGAAAGCATTGCTGATCAGCCATTCGAGCATCGTTGGTCCCTCTTCACCAGAAAGGCTCATTCCTCATATGCTGTGTCCCACGTAGGAGGGAAAGTGGTTTCCTCAGGAGCCATTGGCCACATTTGAGCAACAAGAGTGTCAGAGCAGAGCAAAGCCTTCCTGTCAAGTTCCTTTAAAGGCAAACACTGTCTGTAGTTGCTTGAAGTTTCTCAACTGAAGGCTTAGAATCCTTAGCAATCATTTCAAAGCACTGAGTGGCCATTATCCAAGTGGTGTTTTTATAGCAGCGAGCTATGCAGAAGAGATAAAGTTTTACAATAGCAAGAATTCCTATAATAATAAACAAAATGCTACATCTGAATTGGAGAATAGATCTGAACCAGGCGGCCATTCCTAAGGATAACCAGCTAAAGAGATCAAAGGACTGTGGGATGTCAGCGGGCACAACATTTTATGAGTTGGCCTGTGCTCAGATTTTGTCTAGTTCAGTTTTTACTTTGCCAGAGGTGTTTACCCAAGTACAACAACAGGCGTTTACCACAGAACAACTTCATCTTGTTCAGCTAGGAGGTAATCAAGGGCAATCCTATTATCTAACATAACTCGTGCAAGGGAATCCAAAGATTTTTCTTGGGCAGCTATTGCTTTAGTGGCAGATTTAGAAATAATCCCCAGGGTTTTAGGTAAATTTCTGATCATATATTCACTCATGGCAGTACCTACCCAAGGAAAAAAGTAATTTTTCCAAATCCAGTAGCTTCGCTGGGGTTGATCCCACCAGGCATTGAACACCCTTGACAGTGTGTGCAACTAGTTTCACATTTTATTCTCTGAAGCAGATTCAAAGCTGATGCCCAATACTGAGTTTCTGATTGATCATATAATGAAGTAGGTGTAAGCAATAATCCAATTGTGTAATGACCTTTGATTTAAACAGTGTGTTCCCATAGGTCTTTCTGCCAAGAACAAGTGAAAATATACCCTAAGGGAGCACAAATCATGGAATCATTATGATGAAATCAACTAAACCAAGGATTTGATTGGTTCTGCAAGGAGTTCTAGATGCTTAGCACAAGGAATTAGGGCAGGAATGGAAGAGATATTGGTAATTAAAATGTACTAAGAATTTCTAGATTCGCGTATGGAATGAGGCTTCTGAGGGCAAAACAACCAGTCAGAAAAATTTACCCCTTTTGTAATAGATTGGGAGATGCAGATAAAAGTGCTAACTTTCCAACAAAGAAAGGGAGAAAATAAGGTAAGAAGCAACAGCGATTAAAAGGTGTAGAGGCCTGGTCTGGCCATCTGTGGAAAGCTGTGTGTCTCAGATGTCGGCTGCTTCTCTTCCTAGTCAATTGGATTTGGAGGTCCCCAGCGTTTGCACAGGACCACATGTCAGGTGGAGCCTTCTTTAGCTGTGAGCTGTATCTCCGAGGTTAAATGCCTTTTAGTTCTGCAGCAATGTCAGTGGTTAGGAGCACTTGTTAAGGCCTTTTCCAATGAGGCTTGAGGGCTGCCTTCCTCTGATGATGCTTCCAGAATATCCACTCACCAGGCTCTAGACTGTGGCCAACAGGATCCTTTCAAGTGGAATCCAAGAAAGCTTCCTTATCTGTTGATGATGTTGAGTATAAGACATTAGGGAATTACAGTAGCTGGTTATCAGCATGAGACAAGAATCTAGTATCTTCTACAAATGTGCAAACATAACTTTTTTCTCCACAAGTACCCTCAACTTTTTCCCAAAGGTAATCACAGTAGAATGAATTTGTTTTTATAAAAAATTTGGCCTGATTAAATGAAAATAAGAATACTCACTAAGAGTTCCTGGATTTTAGAGGGATCAGATAGGGAGAAAAATAAATGTTTCATCTTTATTCACAACGGTGTATCTTACCAAATTGTTTTTTTGATTTTGCTTTTTTGTTTTTTTTTAAAGATTGGCACCTGGGCTAACATCAGTTGCCAATCTTCTTTTTCTTCTTCTTCTTCTCCTCGAAGGCCCCCAGTACATAGTTGTATATTCTAGTTGTAGGTCTTTCTGGATGTGCTATGTGGGACGCCGCCTCAGCACGGCCTGATGAGCAGTGCCATGTCCGCTCCCAGGATCCGAACAGGTGAAACCCTCGGCCACTCAAGCAGAGAGAGTGAACTTAACCACTCAGCCACGGGGCTGGCCCCCCAAATTGTTGATAGCTTAAGAGAAAAGGTTTCTTTAAATCTGGAAAAACAAAACATTACAGCATCCTCCTCAGTTCGTGGAGTTCCATATAATTAATATTTGTTCCTAATCTTTTGTTAGCAGTTTTATGAAGCCATCACTCTCTCCATTGTAGTTCTGTAATTTCTTACTCAGTTCAGCTTTATGAACTAAAGGTTTATTAGAAACCTGTACTCTACAGTAAGCATCAGAGTCCTTTCCATGAATTTCTCTGAAGATGAAACATATTTGCAAAAGCATCAGAGTAAAACAATAGCTGTAAATGTTGAAAGACTTAAAGTGACGTGGATAAAGATCTGGTTACAAGGGAATTGACAAGGAAATTTGGTTATTTCTGTGACATACAACATTTTAAGATAATGACTAGTATTATGACTGATAACATTATGCCAAGACATACCAGATTTCTAGGAATTTCATGTAATTTTTAGAACATTTATATTAATAACATATTTACATACAAGGATGTCTATAAAGGAGGTTAGAATGCTTCCCATGCAATTTAACATACCAAATAAACCTAATTCGTTTAATATTTTTCTAAGAAGAGAGAATAAGTTCTTCCCAGGGGCCCTCTGGAAACTCTCAAAGTTACTTTCAGGTGAAAAAAAAAGACTTTATTTAGGATTTAAATTTTTGGTACGTTTGTTAAAAATATCAAAAAGTTTAAAACTCTTGGTCAAATAGGATCATAGGTCACTGCTAAACAATGCTTAGTTATCCATTTAACCAAAGTGACAACAACAGAAGATATTAAAGGCAAACATAGAGAGTTAAACAGTTTTTAAAAACCCTTACCTGTCTTAGTAGAGAGACCTTAGGTGTTCTTTTGTTTTTGTTTTTGTGTGAGGAAGGTTGGCCCTGAGCTAACATGTGTTGCCAACTTTCCTATTTTTTTTTTTTTTGCTTGAGGAAGAAGGTCCCTGAGCCAACATCTGTGCCAACTCTTCTCCACTCTGTATATGGGATGCCACAACAGAAAGCTTGATGAGCGGTGTGCAGGTCTGCACCTGGGATCCGAACCTGTGAACCCCAGGCTGCCAAAGTGGACCATGTGAACCCAACCACTATTCTACCGAGCCGCTCCCTGAGACCTCAGGTTTTTGAACATAGGAAATTATTTTGACAAAACATAGAATCCCTGCCTTTCAGGTGGACTTACTCAGAAGTAAAGAAAAAACTTTCATAATCTCTTTATCAAGAGCAGACTAAAAGTCCAAGAAAACTATCTCTTTAAGAGAGAGAAAACCAAATTCTAATTTTGCATCAGCTTACTCTTGGTATTAAAACTCATGTACTTAGTTAAATTCATTTCAATTTTGCCAACTTGACCATGCACCAAACTCTTTTCTCAGGGTTCCTCTTCCATAAAACTTCTACAATTTTCTTACTTTCAGAATTTGTTCTTTCTTCTTTCTCATAACCAGTTTTACTTTAGGACAAATTTACTTGCTAAACAAAATAATCTCCATTCCTTACACTGAGAACATCCTTTCCTCATAGCATAAAGATTTTTTTTCATGTGGCAAAAGACACGTTTACTAAAAGACATCGGATTCCATTTAAAATGGCTCCCCTATAGTCAATTTTGACACCAGGATGACACCAAAGGTTGGACCACAATCTAGAGCTGCTGACTCATGGTGTGGTTTTATTAATTGGCATGCAGCTGCTGGCTCTTTAAATTATCACAACATATTTAGTTAGGTTAATTCTTCTTCCCTCCTCCCCTCCCTCTCTTCCTCCCTCCTTTCTCTCAATTATTCATCCATTCATATATATCTCCTTTTCATGATTTTCTAGACATTTTAAATTTGAATTCCTCTGATGCAAGAGGTATTTAGGAGAGTGTTTCTTAATTCTCAATACTTATGACTTTTTCGGGTGTGCTTTTATCATATATTTTAAAAATTTTATTGCCCTATACTCAGGGAATTTGGTTTGTAGCTCTCCACATTTTGTAATTTATTGAGGTTTTCTGCAGAGACAAATATATGATCAACTTTTATAAAGATTCTGAGGGCAAAATAAAATAATGTTTATTTTTCACTAGCAGGACACTGAATTCTGTGAACGTACTAAATCAAGCTTGTCGATTGTCATATTCAGATTCTCTATGTCACTTATTTTTGTTTTCCTAGGTATGTAAACTTCAGAAGTAGGTGTATTAAAGTATTTCACTATGGTGTGTAAGTGTGCTTTAAATTAAGTCCTTGTATTTTTAGTAGGTTTTTTTTTCACGTTTCTTGTAACTATACTGTTTGAAATATCAAAATTTATAACTGTTATATTTGCTTCAAACTGTACCTTTTACCGTAGTATAATGACTCTCATAACTCTGATTAATGCTTTTTAAAAATTTTATTGAGGTCGTAACAGTTTCATAGCATTATGGTCAGAAAAGATACTTGACATGATTTCAGTCTTCTTAAATGTATTGAGGCTTGTCTTGTTTCCCAATATATGGTCTATCCTTGAGAATGCTCCATGTACACTTGAGAAGGACGTGTATTCTTCTGTTTTTGGATGGAGTGTTCTATATATGTCCATTAAGTCCATCTAGTTTAGTTTTTCACTTAAATCCACTATTTCCTTCTTGACTTTCTGGCTGGATGGTCTATCCACTGAGGTAAGTGGGGTGTTAAGGTCCCCAGCTATTATTGTGTTGTTGTTAATGTCTTCTTTTAGGTTTGTTAATAGTTGCTTTATGTACTTTGGTGCTCCTGCGTTGGGTCCACATATATTTATAAGTGTTATGTCTTCTTGGGGGGAGTGTCCCTTTTATCATTATATACTGCCCCTCTTTGTCTCTTATTACCTGTTTTATCTTGAAGTCTGCTTTGTGTGATATAAGTATGGCAACACCTGCTTTCTTTTATTTGCCGTTAGTTTGGAGTATTGTCTTCCATCCCTTCACTCTGAGCCTGGGTTTGTCTTTAGAGCTGAAATGTATTTCCTGGAGGCAGTGTATTGTTGGTTCTTGTTTTTTAACCCATCCAGCCACTCTGTGTTTTTTGATTGGAGAATTCAATCTATTTACATTTAGAGTGATTATTGATATATGAGGACTCAATATTGCCATTTTATCACTGGTTTTCTGATTGTTCTGTATTTCATTTGTTTCTCATCCCATGTATTTCTGACAGCCAATTCAGTTTGGTGGTTCTCTATGATGGTTTTCTCAGTATTCTCTTTATTTATGGTTTCTGTCTCTGTTCTGATTTTTAGTTTAGTAGTTACCATTAGGTTTGTATAAAAGATCTTGTAGATGGGACAGTCCATTTTCTGATAGCCTCTTATTTCCTTAGTCTACGTAGGTTCCATCCCTTTCTTCTTCACTAAGTTGTCACAACTTATTCTGTTTTGAGTTGTGAGTTTGTGATTAAAATGAAGTGATTATAGTTATTTTTGATACTTTCCTTCCCTTTATCTTTAATGTTAAAATTGTTTGCTAACCTGCTCTGTCCTCCATAATATCAGCTCTGTTTCTTAAGGACTCCAGATTTTTCTTTATCTCACTTATTGTGTTCTTCATCGCCAACACTTCTGTTTGGTTTTTTATAGTTTTGATCTCTTTTGTGATATCTGGTGGAGATCCCCTTCTCTGGTGACTGGCCGAGCTGGTGCACCAGGTGGGAGGAGAGGAGGGGTGCTTTCTTTTGTAGGGGGCACTCCCACTCTCCACTCACTCTCTGCCCACCTGAGCTGCTTGGCTTGGTAGGGACACCCCCACAAGTGCTTAGCTGCCTCAGTGTGGAGCATTACTATGGGCTGGGAGGAAACTCTGAGAGTGTAAGCATTCCTGCAGAGGGCTGCTTTTCCTCACTTCTCTCAGAGTTGTGCACTGGCTGCCATGCGAGGTCCTGTGCCCTAGATTGCTGCCATTGGGGAGAGAGAGGTGATCAACTTATCTCCTTCTACTGCCTCCTGGGGGATCCAGCACCCCCACCTTCAGACATAGGGCTGTGTGGATCTCTCAGACATCTGTTGTGTTGTGTGAATCTCCTCTGTTGGTTTATGAATATCTTTTCATTGTATCTTAGTGGGAGAGACTAAAGGAAGAGCTCACACTGCCATGATGCTGACGTCACTCTCTGATTAGTGCTTTTAACTTTAAATTCCACTTAGTCTGATGTTAGTATCTCTACCTGCTTTCCTTCTGAGCATATCTGTTTGGTACCTTTCTCTATCCCTTTATTTTCTTTAAGTATGTCATTATTTTAATATAAACTACACATGCTGATTATTAAAAAATTAAAGAAATACAGAAAAGTATGACCAAAAAAGCAACAAATTACCATAAATTCTACTACCTAAAAATAACTGATGATAACATGTAGTTGACATCATTCCAGACAGCTCTCTATACATACATATAAAGAAGGATCTAGAGAAAGAGAACGAGAGAGGCAGGGAGACAGAGAGAGAAACACTAAAAGAGATGAAGACAATTATATAAGGATGGTATCAGTCTGTATGTGATATATTTTTTAAAACAAATACTGCATTTCATTTTAAATGATTTTAACAGAAACAAATGCCTAGATCAAACTACGTTAGATAATTGTTTCTTCTCTATAAGAGAAATAAGTTCCTAAAAGATACCAGTAAATTTAAGGGAATTTAAGAAGTTGGAATTCTTGTGGGGTTTTTTTTAATGTGAGTTTCCATATAGACAGGACTGATCAATTACTTGCTAGTATAGATAAGGGATTAACCCCTAGATATACCCTCTATTCTGCCCTCTCTTTCTTCTCAATTTTGATGCTTATATTTTTTAACTTTGTCAGAGTTTACATTTGCATTCTTCAAGCAAAATTATTTTGGATGTTCAATAGCATTCCTATATCTAAGTGGACTCTGTGCTCCCCACCAAGCCCATTTCTATGGCTTCAAAATGACAGGGCTCTTTATTTCAATTCATCCTTTAGTGAGCAAGATTTCATCATCAGGTAGATTTTTCAAAAGGGCTCATGGATGCTGTGTTTTCTGAGTCCTTTCATGTCTGGAAATGTGAGCTCTTGCCTTTATACTTAAGCTCCAACCTGGCTGGGTAGAATCCACTTGGATCATACTCTCTTTTCCTTGTAGACATGTCTCCTTTGTTCTGGCACTGATTGCTGCTGGAAGGATATCTGAAACTGACCTTATTTTTCTCCTTGTAAGTGAATTTCTTTTTGTCCTGAATGTGAAAAATACATATATTTTTTATTTTCTAAGTTTAATAGTTTAGCCAGAATGTGTCTGAGGGTTTACTGTTACAGATTTTTCCTACTAAATGGTATGTATTTTCAATCTTGCAGATCTTTGTCTTTATCCTAATACTTATACGAGTTCACCTTTTAGATATAGATCTCTCATCCATTTGGAGTTTATTCTGATGTATGGTACGAGGGATGAGTCTAGTGCTCTATCTTTCGAATGACTATCCAGGTGTTGTTTGGGGCATTTTGAATTTGAAGTGCTGATGGAGCACGCTGGTGAAGCTGTCTTCAGGGCCATTGTGAAACCAGGATTGGAGAGGGGCCAGGGCAGAGGCACAGATTTGAGAGTCATGGTGGGGATGTCCAAACAAGGAGACGAATGAGATTGACAGGTGTCAAAAATCCAGAAATAGCAAAATCAGACCCACCAAATCAATAAATAGTATTCAGTAAGAGTTTATCGGCCATATAAGAACAGTTTGCAAACTGAGAACTTTTAAATTCAAAGACTGATATGGAGCTGGGGGCATGACGTTACAGGATGGCTGATAAAGTGAAACTGAGGAAGTTGTTTAACCTTCACAAGGATTGCGGTGAGGGTTTACTGATGACAAGGGATTAGTTAAAAGTGATTGTCTTCTATTATTTTTGGAATAAAAATTCCAAAGATGGAGAAATGACTTAAGTGTCTTTTAGGATTATCAAGCGTTTACAAGAAGTGGCCCAAGTTGTTTGGCTTGTTTTGCAAAATAAGCTAAATTAAGTTTCACTTATGTGGCTTAAATCGTTTTGTTTGTTCAAGGAATTTTCAAGTCCTGTCTCCATTTTGTATTTAACTTTAACAACTCCCTCCTTTTGGTCATTCTGTCAGCAAACAGAGTATGACCAACTAGTATAGCGCTCTCTTGGTTACCGCTGTTGAGGTAGTCAGGTTGAAGAAACACATATTTGCTCTTTCTTCAAGGCGTCATGTAGTCACTGTTACCAATAGTTGCACGGCATTACGGAAAAGAGCGGTCAGATCATTGAATTCTTCTAGTTGTCTAATCCCGATGGATCTCGTTTGATGTGTGAGCGACTGCTGAAAGGCATTTAAAACCCTTGCGAGAATACAATGCACAAACGAGATTAATATGATGACTATAAGGAGAATTAGCGACCAAGGATTGAAAAATTCCCCAGAGCAGAGATTCCGAGGATCCAAGATTTAACCAATTAAACAAATTATGTGGTTATAATCAGATTCAGGTTTTACCTTTCTAAGTCAATCTACATTGTTTTGGATAATGTGTAGTTGGGTTTCAGGCTTTTTCTAAGTTATTTTCACAGGCAGAACATGACGTATTAGCAATCACATATCCTTATGATTAGTTAGGACATGGATTACTTAGGATGACTTATCCTCATGATTACTTAGGATGAACAGGAGGACGTTTTATTTCAGGAGGCAATGTTGTAAGTGAGCTTTCTCCTAAATTAGGCGTCTATGTGATGCGAGCAATCAGGTAACTTAAGAAGAGGCATTTCTATTGAGACAAAAGGAAAACAAAGGTTAATAGTTTGAGCAAATTATGAACTCAGTTTCTGAGTTTGGAGAACAGCCAGTTGAGAAAATTTCTAGATTTCAGTTAGAAGCATCTTTAAATGGTGGAATGAGGATGGTAGTTTCCATCTGATGGATTCTCCTGGTTTCCAGTTGACTATCTTCGATAATGTCATCAGGTGTTCTGGTGAACTCTCTTGAGTGGCCCACACAGCAACAGGCATGAAGCTTGTCCATACACGGTCTGTTGTGGTGGTTTCCCTGAAGTTTACAAGTAGATGACAAAATATCAAAAACAATTAACAGGACTGGAATCTGATAACAAACACTGTGGGTTTCTATGGAAATATAGTTCTTTTTACTCATCTCATTTTTATCAAGGATAATTACAGAGAAACTAATTTGTTTGTAAAGTAAGTCTAGTCTTATTAAACTTGGCTTGATTATTTACCAATTGCAGTAAGAATAGTGATTCTATGCACATTCTCAAATAGGACGTTCCAGTTAAATCTTTGGTAATATTCAAGGGGCTTTGTTGGTTCCATAAAGTCAATCTTAATTCTTTAAAATTGTCTGGTAATAAGGAATCTCAGATTAGACATTTAAAAGTTTCTTTAGACTAACAAGCCAAGCTACGGACTTGTCCAGTTGTGTTCTGTTACAAGGACTACAGATTCTTATTGCACTTACATAAATACACACATTATCATGAAAAATAAGAATATTTAACAAGAGTTTTGGAATTCTGGAGGGATTAGGTAGGGAGAAAAAGGTAAATGCTTCAACTTTTGTTTACAAAAATATATTTTACCAAATTGCTGTGAGTTATAGATAGTTTAAAAGAAAGGATGAAAAGGAGTACTTTAATTCTGGAAAAAATTAAAGAACCAGTAATGTTTTAAACGAAGTCATAAAAGTTAGAGTAATCTTCATCAGTTCATTCATTCCCAAGTAATTGTTGTTTTGCTTGGTTTTGGGTTAGTGGTTTTATGAATCAGTTTTCCCTTAGAATTTTAGAAATTATTATTTTTTTTTCTGAGGAAGATTAGCCCTGAGCTAACATCTGCTGCCAATCCTCCTCTTTTTGCTGAGGAAGACTGGCCCTGAACTAACATCTGTGCCCATCTTCCTCTACTTTATATGTGGGATGCCCGCCACAGCATGGCTTGCCAAGTGATGCCATGTCCACACCCAGGATCCGAACCGGCGAACCCTGGGACGCTGAAGCGGAACATGCAAACTTAACTGCTGCACCACCGGGCCGGCCCCTAGAATCTTAGAAATTCTTACTCAGTTCAGTGTCATGATCTTAAAGTTATTAGAAACCTGTATTCTAGAGTACCTGTCAGGGCCATTTCCATGAATTTCTTTGAAGATGAAGCATTTATGCCTGTAGTTGATTGTAAATACTTTCAGGGAAGAATCAAGAGTAAAACAATAAGTGTCTCTGAAGGGCAAAAGACTTAAAAGCAGTCATGGTTAAGGATCTGGGGAGAGTTTACTGAAAAAATGATGCAGTTGACTGGTACATTTGGTTATTTTTGTGATATACAACAGGTTAATAGTTAGAATTATGACTGATAATTATACTAGGACTTAACAGATCTTTAGGAATTCCATATATTTCTGAATTACATATATTAATAATATATACTCATATAGATACAATCTAAGAAGATTAAACATTACATTTTACTTGACACTGTTTCCCATGCAATTTAACATGTCAAATAAGCCTAAATAAGGTAACATTTCTCTTTTTATAATGAGAGAGAACACATCTGTTTTTTTTTTTGAGGAATATTAGCCCTGAGCTAACATCTGCTGCCAATCTTCCTCTTTTTTTTTTTTTTGCTGAGGAAGACTGGCCCTAAGCTAACATCTGTGCCCATCTTCCTCCACTTTATATGTGGGATGCCTACTACTGCATGGCTTACCAAGCTGTGCCATGTCCCCACCTGGGATCAGAACCGGTGAACCCTGGGCCGCCGAAGTGGAACGTGTGCACTTAACTGCTGCGCCACTGGAGCAGCCCCACACATCTTTTGAACTCTTCCAAGAGCCCTCTGGGAAAATCTAAAGTTAGTTCAAGGTTAAAAAGACTTCAGAATTTGATTTCAGGAGGTTTGTCGAAAATGTCAAAAGATTTAAAACACTTTCTCAAATAGGAACACAAGTCACTGTGAAACAATACTTAATTATTCATTCAACCAAGGTGACTATTAAGAAATTTGAAAGGCAAATACAGAAAGTTATGTAGTCATTAAAAAACCCCTTAAGTCTTTTAATATTAAAAAGACAATTTTTCTAAACAATCAAAGATCTGATAAAGACAATGTGAAGCACAGGAAATATTTTCATGAGACAGAGAATCTTTGTTTCCTAGGAATATTACATTAAAGGTAAAGAAAAACCTTTTATAATCTTTTTACTAAGAGCAGACCAATAATCTAAGAAATTTTGTGATTTTTAACAGAAAGAAAATTAAACTCTAGTTTTGTATCAATACATTATTGAGCTCATTTAAAAAAGCCTTATAAATAAATTTGTTCAATTTTAGCCAGGTTTGATCTCACAACATAAAATTTCTCTTCTGCAAACCTTCTGCTACTTTCTATATCCATTTAGGTTTTGTCTTTTTCTCTCTTTCTTCTTATTCTGGAACAACTAGTTATTTTATTTTAGGACAAAATTATTCTCTTTTTCCCTTTAAAATACATTCTATATTCCTTGCATACTCTCCCATAAAAACATATTCCATTTTCTTCGCATACTTTGTATACAGAGTTGTTTCCCTTTACATTTATTGTTGCTAGTAGTTTTATTTTTACATATTAATTATAAATTTTAACTATTAGTAATATTTACTTGCCAGTGAAAACTAGAAGGTAGGCATTTGTGGACTGTCTATCACATATTAGCATCCTGTAGTAGATTAGCAAATTTATAAATACATAATTACAAAAACTTATAATGTTTTAGAGACATATGTTTTTCATAGTATATTTTTTAAGGTGGCAAAAGACAAACTTATTAATAGATCCAAATATCTTTTGTCTTTCTGTAAAAAATTAGGGAGCAAGAAGTAGATAAACTTATGTTTAGCAAATAATGTCTTAGTATATTATCTTATTTTGAAATGATCTAGTCAATGGATATCCATTATTTAGTGAACTCGGTATAAACTTCTATCTTATTTACATTTAAATTACTTGTTTTTAGCAATTATGCTTAGATTAGACATTAAACAGCTAACCGTCATCTTAAATTATTTTTCTTTTTGACAAATTTTGTAACATAGAGATAGCGTGAGCTTATTTGACTAGTAAACCCAGGTAGAAAAAGGTATATGTTTGCATTATATTTAATGTTGACAGTTCTGAAGATGTGCCTGTTTTTATTAAATCAACAAACTTAAAGTAGCTTTTATTCGTCAGAGATTTTCCAGATCCTATGAACCTGAAAAATATTTGAGTTAGTTTCTATATTTCTGAGAATTTTAGGAATACTTAATTCACATAAGCTTGTTTTTCTGTAAGCCAATTAGAGCTCTTTTAAAAACATCACATATACGCGCTATACATAGATACATAGATATACATAAATATATAGATGAACAAAGGCAGAGATCCTATAGCTTTCATTTTAAAATTTTAGCCATGTCTTAGGTACAATAATACAAAACTCGAAAGAACAGCTGGATCCAAATAGTATTTCTGGTGGATAGACTAAGGTTACCTGCTCAGATGGACCAAGATTTTTACTAAAGATTTTTTATTTGCATTCTTTTAGAAGAGCTATCTTTGGAATCATTTTGTCTTTTAGGAGCTCCTGCACAACAATCAAAGAACACATTCCACTGTCTCTGAGAGGTTTTGTATCCTCTCTCTTCAAGAGTGCCGCTTAAGGTGAACTGTCTTATTTAAGTGAAAGTTTCTCCAAAATGACCATGATCATTCCAAATTATCCAAAAGTTCAACCATTTCCCAAAAAGGCACAAGATCCTGGTTCATAGTGGCCATACATTTAGGAAGGAGGAGTTTTCAAGGGAGGTAGAGAGAAAAAATTTTAGACCAGGTCGAACCCATCTTTGCCTTTAGATTCCCTAAAACATCTTAACTATGAGGGGTTCTGTTTTCAACGGCTGTTCCAAAACAAATGGAATCACACATTTTGCCCTCTCTTGAACGGGATAGGGTGACTTAACCAGAAGCTTCAATACATAAAATAGAAGTATGCACAATAAAGTCAGAGGGCTCAAAATGCAAAAAGAACAGAGCTCAAATCCAAGACAGACTTAACCTATGAACTCCATGGTTGGTGAGAAAGCAGTGAGCTCACAGGGCTCTGTAGGTACCGGCACCTTGATTTGCTCACCAGCCTCAGAGTCGTTGGGGCAGGGGATCTTCTTTAGATTCCACTTCTGACACCAGAAACTGACAAAAATCCAGAAATAGCAAAATTAAACTCACAAAATCAATAAGTAGTATTTAGTAAGAGTTTATTGTGTATATAAGAACAGTTCACGAACTGGGAGTTTTTTAATTCAAAGACTGATATGGAACTCAGGGGATGAAGTTACAGGATGGTTTGGAGTGCAAGCAACAGAGACCATTTGAACCATCTTAGGAAAATATTTATTACCTCATGCAAGCATGTAACCAAGAGATGGGAAGAGAGCAAATGGAAGCAGAATTAAGGACCCAAATGTTTCCAAGTTACTATTTCCATCTTTCATATCTGCTTCTCTGCAGGCTGGCTCTAATGTGATTTTCCCACACAACAGGGAACATGGCTGCCAACTTCTACAGGCTTCACATACACAGTTTCACCATGAAAGAAGCACTATGCTGGGGTGCCCAAGAGTGCTGTTTCTGGAGACAGACTGCCTGAATTCGAATCCTCGCTCTGGGCAAATTACTTACTCTTTCTGAACCTCAGATTCCTTATCTATAAAATGAGCTAATAATAGAGTCTACTTCATAAGACTGTTATGTGAATTAAGGGAGATATACAACACAGCACTGGCATTTAGTTAGTGTTGATTGTTAATGCTGCTGTTATTATTATCATGATCATCATTACTATTATGAAGCTGAGCCTCTTCCCCTGGCTCCGACTTGAAGAACTTCAAGGGAGAAGTCTAATTGATGCAGCTTGGGTCATGTGCTCACTCCTGTGGTCAAGGGGATGGGGAACCATGATGGGTGGTCCCCACTGGAACTACATGGGTGGACGGATGTGGGGTATAGATACCTGAATGAAGAAAAGTCTGCCTCCAGGAGAAGGAAGTGTAATAAGGACCAACAGGAGCTTTCTACTCCAGGGAATGAAGTTAGCCCAGGAGAGAGGAAGGGATTGTTCTTCTGGAGTCTTCACTGTCTGTTCCTCTCATTTTGACACCTGCATACTTCCATTTCACTATAGATCCAACTGAAGTGAATTTGACATGGGGTTTTCCTAAAAGCAGCCATCTGGTGTCTGTGGAGGATACCGCAGGTTCTATCTGATGGCATACAAGCCACATGGAAGGGAGGAAGGACCCAGTTTGGCCAGCTATGTGGGGAGTTGGTTGACTGTGCAGAGAGCAGACCCAGCATCATAGGGCAGGCTGGACTCAGCCCCATTGTTGCCTACTTCTTGGGAAGTTTCTCCAACCATTGGCCACTGCTGCCACTCTGCTTCCCAGCACCCACAGAGAAGAAATCTTAGCAGCCAGAAATTCCTGGCCCTCTGAGAGAGGTCAGTTTTGCAGGGTGTGACCTTGAACCTGTCTTGCCTGTGAAAGTGGCACGGTGGAGTGTCCAATTTCATCTGTTCCTATTCTAATGATGATTGCACCATCTTTCCTGGGATGAGGCCCATCTCAAGAGCTCTCTGACCCGTGGCGCATTTACTTTCCCTTCCCCCCAGTCTCAGTCCTGCTGTCTGTGATTTTGCACCTCTGGAGACATTCATACTTATATGCTCCACTTTTGGACAAAGGTCAGGTAACCATAGTAATAACAAACACTACTCTAGTATTCACCATATGCCAGACACTCTGATGGCGAAAGCAGGCATTGATGAGAGCCTTGCCAAGTCTGAGCCTTGTTTTTCTCATTTGTATGGAAGATCTGAGACACAAAAAGTGGGGAGATCACCCGTTTAATATCATACAGAATCCAGGAGCTGAAGGGGAGTGTCCTGTATAAGTAGCTCACAGTTTAGCAGGGAAGGCAGACCCATGAACAGTTAATTGGAGGGTGTGTGATAAATGCTGCAAGAGGGATAGGAGTCAACCTATGGCTGAAGATCCTATGAAGAGGGAGGCATTTGTTTTGTCACAGGGAAAGAGCCAGTTGGAATGAGGGGAGAGGCTGGAAAGTGTAGACATACTGAAGGCCTTCAAGTTTGAGTAGGATTTTGCCACATGTTGTGAGCTAAATTGTAAATTTATGTGTTGAAGTCCTAACCCCCAGTACCTCAGAATGTGACTGTATTCGGAGAGAACGTCTTTAAAGAGGTAATGAAGTTAAAGAGAGGTCATTAGGGTGGGCCCTCATCCGATAGAACTATTGTCCTTATAAGAAGAAGAGACTAGGACCCAGAGGGAAGACCATGTGAAGACCCAGGGAGAAGACAGCCATATACAAGCCAAGGAGAGAGGCCTCAGAGGAAATTAACCCTACTGACACATTGATCTTGGACTTCCTCCCTCCAGAACTGTGAGAAAATGAATGTCTGTTGTTTAAGCCCCCTAGTCTGTGATACTTCGTCATGGCAGCCCTGGCAAACTGATACGCCACGCCAAGAAGTGGGGAGGGTGTACCTGGTGGCAGGCTCAGTTCAAATAAAGTCCTGAAGACTAGAGACCCCAGGGCCTGTTTGGGGATTTGGCAGTGAGACTCAAGTACTGGGACGGTGAGCTGGGACTAAAACTCTAAGAGGCTTGAATCCCTGGGAGTAGGCATGTGATACAGATTCTTGTTCTAGAAAGATGGGGGGATGGGCCGGTGGTGGAGTGGGAAGGGGAAGACTTGGTACAAGGAGTACAACTCTAATATCCAGTCTGTCCTCAACTGAGCTCATCTTTCGAAATGTCTTTTTGATTTTCCCCTTCTCCATGCCCTGACCCCGCCCTAGTCTGGGCCTATATTGGCGGTACTTGGGTTATCATCCTTCTGCGTGGTCTACAGGGCTCCAGGCCCTCCTGCCCAGTTTGGAGAAGGGCCTGGTTCTTGAGCTGGGTAGCAACATGTTTTTGTTTTGTTTGTTTGTAAAAGTGAACAGTAATGAGAGGAAAATTTTCACATGCTGCTGGAAGCCAACTGGCAAGACAATCCCCAACGGGGAGTTGAAAATTGCTCTCAGCAGAAAGACTGCTGTTAGAAAAAATAGTATAATCTATAATGAGAAAAACACATACTTAGATTAATAAACTCTGATAGACTTGTTTCAAAATTGAGCATCATGATAAGTTTACTCTGAGTCTTGTGAAAGGATGAAATACATGGTAACAGCCAAGTCAATTTAAAGAAAGAACGGTGAGCTACAAAGACATTAAAGTATATAAAAAACAAATCATTTTATGGGCACAACAAGAGGCAACTGGATCAACGGGGCAGAATGGAAAGCCCAGAAACACAGTCGTGTACACATGGGAATTCGATATTTGATATAAAATATCATTTCAAGTCAGTAGGAAAGGAAATATGATTCGGTGCTGGGGTAGTTGGTTATCCATTAGGAAACAAATACAGTAACTCTACTTCAAACCGGTCACAAAAATAAAGGGGAGATGGATTCAAGGCCAAAATCATTTTAGAGTGCTATAAATACATTAGGGGAAAATATGAAATATATTGACGATCTTGGGGAAGGGAAGGCCTTCCACACAAAACATACACACACACGTACACGCACAGGAGTAAGACAAAAAGGAAAATGTGAAGTCTCATAATTTGATTACAACCTCTTCAAACACTTCTAAGTGAGAAATGCATGTACGTGCACGTGTGTGAGTGTGTGTGTGCGTGTGGCAGCAAATAACGTTAAACAATGAGTGACAGTGAAGAGAACAGGAAAATGACACGATTTGTATTGGATGATAAGAAGCTAATATTACCTGGCTGTGCCCAGCCCTGCTAAACAATTCCGCCCAGGGATGGCTACGTTGAGTTGCAACCCCGAGCAGTTGTGCATTGAGCATGACGAGACTTTCGATGGGTAGATCCCCGTGGTATAATTCCAGGAGGCAGAGCATCCTGTCCACTGTGCCCCCAAAGAATTCACCTGTCTGTCAATTGATGCCCAATTCTCCTCAAAAACTACATTCTTAAGTCAAGGCTGTCATTCCTGGCATCGCTCTCCCACGGTTGAGAGTGCTTTACACTTAGCAAGGCGCCTTTCCACCTACTGGTGCATTAATCCCCCAATGACTCTGTGATGTAGACAGATACAGCCAGAGAAAGGGAGAGGTTAAGTGACCTGCCCAAGGTTAGGCAAGGGATCCCTGGCAGAGCTGGGGAAAGCAGTAGCCAGAACAGTGGGTGCCTCATTGGATGCCTGGTCTCCAGACACCTGGCCCCCCCAGGGAGCAAACAATGCAGGAAGGGAAGGTAAAGCCTCCGAAGCGAACTGCACTGAGATTGGAGCTCTGCCTTGGACTGTTTCTGGTCATCATTTGCATTAGAGAACCAATGTCAGCTTGGTCTGAAGTGCCGGCCTACTCAGCGACCATTCAGTGGAGTTAGGTTTTCAGAGAAGGACAGAATCATTTCAAGGACACATCCCTGCCCAGACACAGGCTCCCAGCCATGCCTTAGAACAGCCATGCCTTAGAATTCAGCCAGAGGGGCCTCTCACTTCTCTAAGTCCAGGATACTACAAAGTCTGCACCAGTCCCTGGGCAGTCAATCCTGCACGCCTGGCAAAGTTCCTGCCCTTGTATCTGGAGAGAGCCTTTCCCTTCAAGTTCAGGAAGACATTCTTCTTTATTTTATTCCAAAGTTTGTTGTTGACATTTAGGTTTCTAATCCACGTGGAACTGGTTTATGTGAATGGTATGAGCTGGCATTATAATTTTTTCCCATGTAGATGAATGACTTTTCTAGCACCGTGTCTTGAATAGGCCGTCTCCTCCTTACTGATTTGCAATGCTACTTCTCTCACATGTGGGCTTCCCTAGTCTTATTGAGCTGTGTCTTTCCTAGCTACTGTCACCAAGTTGATGCCACACGGTCCCAATCACCATAGCTTTTAAATAATTCTTGAGATACAATAAGGCAAGCCTCTCCTATCTTGCTGTTCTTCAAAATTGTTTTGGCTTATCTTGGCCCTTTGCTCCACATGTAAATTTTAGTGATAGTGTATCAAGAGAGGATTTTGATTAACATTCCAACACATTCATAAATTAGTTTAGGCAGAATTGACATCTTTATCATATTGAATCATCCTATCCATGACCTTGGCATATCTCTCTATTTAAGTTCTTCCATCTCTCTTAATAGTAAGTTTTATATTTTTCTCCATTAAAATTTCACACATCTTCAGTTAGATTGATTCATTCTTTCTATTTTTGTTGCTGTTGGGGAAAGTATCCTTTTTTCCCATACTCTTTTTTATTGAGGTAGATTCCAGATGACGACATACACAGACTTTCAGGTGTCCAGTTTGATGAGTTTCGACAAGTGTACACACCAACGTAACAACCAGCACCCCTCGCAAAATGCAGAATGCTCCCAGCCCCACTCCAAAAGTTGCCTTCATGTCCTTTTCTAGTCAATTTCTCCCGGCCCTGGAGACAACCACTGTTCTGATTTCTATCAAAATATATCTTTTTAAAATAGTTTTTAACTGTTCGTGATTGTTCAATGCATATTTTGTAGAGTCCTTAATCTTACTCTTTCATTTCTGCAAAAGTACACATTTCCCCCAGTGCACATGGGCACACATATTATTGGTGTTTCATGTGAGTTTCAGACGCTTCCCTGAAGGGATCTTTGGGAGGCGTGTGGGGCAGAGAAGGGCTGTGCAGGTCCTGGATTTACGGTGGAGGATAGACTCACTATTCTAGCTAAGGCCCATGACAGTTCTCTCTAGCTTTCCGATACCTAGAAAACTAGTGACTTATATCTATTGGTAAACTCACTCCACTACCTCTGGATTAACTCTCTCAGAAGAAGACAGAAATTTGGTATTTTCATCCTAACATCAGACTTGTCTACTTGTAGCCACCATCTCAGACATTTAGATCAAAAGAGCGTTCATGGACAAATGAACATTCTTGTGGGTAGATACATCTAGTCACAAAATACGTTTGATTCAGTAGCCTGTGTTCTCTTGGCTGCAAGAAGGGGGAGCAACCTGTGGGCTCTTGAGCTCAACCCTCAGTCTCATCATCTGTAAAATGAAGATAATTTTCACTTTAGACTTGGTTGGTGTTTGCCTAAGCCTTCCCTTCCCGTTTTATCTCATTCAGTCCTCAAAGCACTTCTGTGGGAGTGGGTTCTCCCTGTTTTACAGATGATGAAACTGAGGCTCATGGAGGTTAATCGACTAGCGAGAGAAGGCATCGCATCACCCCGCTCACTTGCCTCACAGTGTTGCTCTAAAGATCAGGTGAGATCATGGATGGGGAAGGGCCCTAAGTATCAAGTTGAGATTGCACAACCATTAAAGAGAGGCCTCCTGTTGAGTTGAATTGCATCTGCCAAACTCTGCCAGCTCCCCACAAACCACGTAACTGGGAAGAGAGGACAATATTTGCTAAGCAGATGTTCTTGTCATCATCAGTGTCATCATCCTTGCTACCTCTGATTGTTTATTGTGTGCCAGCATTGTGCAAGGCCCCGATCATGCATTAGTTTAGGAGGGATCCTGAAGCCCTTTGACTGTGCCCTGAAGGCCAATAATCTGGCCACTGGCCACTGCCTCCAGCCTCTTTCTACCCTCTCCCTCCATCACTGCTCTCACCCCTCAGAGTCTGCCCTGTTTTGAGAATGTCACGTGGGTCTGCCCACTCCCACCTTTCACTTGCTCTCCCTCCTGCCTGGGAGTCTGCTCCCCAGGAGTTTCTGTGTCCTGCTCCCTCGTTTCACTCTGGTCTTTGCTCAAAGTGGCTTTTCTGACTCTGTTTCTGAAACAGCACTGCCCTCAACCCCAGACACTTCCCACCCCCTCACCCAGCTTGACTTTTCTTTACTGAACTTATCACCACCTGGCACTATGGTATACGGCTATCTGTGACTTGTCTGCTCCCCACTAGAATTTAAGCTCCATGGGGCCAGGGACTGAGCTGCACCTGTTCACTGCTGCCCCCAGCACCTAGGACAGTAGCTAGCACAGAGCAGGACTTCACAAGTAGGTGTTGTTGGTGAATAATCGTGAAGCCCACCAGTCACTAACACTGGAACGGCTTCAGTCTCCATGACTACCGACTCACTGGCCCCTGAGTCTTATTTCCACCTACACATCTTTGAGGGCTCTCAGGTCCATGGAGACCCTCCAACACAGGGTGACCAGGGGACCCAGTGAATGACTTTCCAGAGAGAATGGTGATCAGCCTCTCACATAGGCTCTACTCCAGAGCCCAGCTGGGTTTGGCGGCAGCCCCGTGCTGGATGTGGCCCCTTTGTGGGAGGACTCAGAAAATTCCCACATTTCTATCAGGGCAGTTCACGGACCAGTCAAGTGCAGACAGTTAAACAGAGAAAAACCAGTGGAATAAAACCAGTCGAGCCAGTGGGAAAGCAAAGAGAAGATGCGTGGGTCAGTCCGGAGGCAACTTAACAGAACCCGGGGTCCTTTGGAGGGAGGAAGAAATATTTAAATAAAATAAAATTTAAATAAAATAACTTTAATTCACCTTCTCTGTCTAGCGTCATCTGAGCCAGAAGAAAGGATTTAAGGAGAGTTTCCCAGATGGTCTGCTGACTTTATGGGGAGTGAATGGTGGGGTGGGGGTGGGGGGTCTGTACCAACTGCATTCAGCTCCATTTGCGACTCCCTGACAAATACTAAGGAACTGCAGCCGGGGGTGGTGGCAGCCGTGCCCCTGCCACCTGCTCATCCCCTTCTCAGGGTCCTCCTGCTCTTTATGGTCTGGCCCCTGTGCCCCTCTTGCTGAAGGTGGTAGAGAAGGAAGGGTCCCAAGGCCACTGTAACTGTGTCTGGCATCACTGTCACCAAGGCCTGTCCTCTGTACCTGGGAGTCATCTGCTTGATTTGAAATCCCAATCGTGTCTCCTTTCTCGCTTCTAGCAATTTCCAGAATCTACAAGAATTGGAGGGTGGGCCTGTTTAGGAGCACATTGGGCTCTCTTTCCCTGCCTTTTATTTTGTGATTTTTAATCTGGTTAAAAACAGAGTGACTCTAAGGCCTGGTTAGCCTGGGACAGGCCTAATTGATGCCTGTTGTCCTGGCATAATCATTAATAACTCCCCTTTTACTCTCAAAAGTCTTCCTGCTTCAACAATAAACTACACGGTGACCCTGGTTAAAGGGATTCTCAAAGGCCGCCTGGGAAGGGGAAGAAGTCAGCCGACGGCAGCCTGGGATGGGAGGGAGGTTTGTCCTGCCGCTGGCCTTGGTCTGGTGGATGGACGGGGGCCGGTTTCTATGAGCCTCTTGTTCTTCCTGGAAAGAGCTGGCCCCACGTATTCTAGATCCCACCCTGCTGGCTCCCTGAGCCCCTGCTGCCCGCCTGGCCCTGGAGCAGCTCCGACCAGCTGTACTCTGAGGATCGGCTCTGACTTTGAATCAAGTGCAGCCTGTGCGAGGGCCTGGGGCCGCCAAACACCTCACCAGCTCCTGGAAACAGAAGGTCTTCCTTTCTGAGACTTCACCTCTTTGGCATTTCCTGGGGATCATTTTCTCCTCCATCTCTTCTCCTTTTTTCCCCGAATTGCTGCAAAGATGAAATAAAGAATTTAGGGACCAAATCCAGCCAGCGTGTAATTGGTGAATACATGGTTCTGGAGGAGCCCAACTGAGGGAATGAGAATAAATAAACGTGAGAGCTGGAGGCTCACCTGGAGATCCCTTTGGGACACAGTGTCAGATGGGGAGGTGAGGTGCGGAGAGGTCACTGACCATTCAATGTCCCTCTGCCGTGTGTCCACTGTGTGCCAGGTGCTGTTCTCAGCACAGGGGATGAAGACAGATGCCTCTGCCCTCGTGGGGCTGACATTCTGGTCCCGGGGACAGGCAAAATCAAATGCAGATAAACTAAGAAGAAAACCGGCATTCAGGATAAATGCCATAGAGACCATTCACATAGTGTGATGTGAGGGAGAGGTTAGCAGCAGGTGGGCTAGTCAAGGATGGTCTTGACGTTCCACTGAGACTCAGATGAGGAGAAGCCAGCTGGATGAAGAGGAGGGAACACGCTGGGCAAGGGAGCAGCCTGGCTGAGGTCTGGGGTGGGATGAGCTTGGGGTGTTTGGTGAGTAGAAAGAAAGGCCAGTGTGGCTGAAGGGTAGCAGGTGGGCAGGAGGTGCATGGAGTGAGGCTGGGAGGCAGGCACGGGCTAGGGCAGGCAGAGCGTTTGAAGCCAGGGAAGGACTTGGGATGTTTCTCTGGATGCAGTGGAAAGCTACCCAGGAGTTTGAAGCAGGGCTTTGATTTAACTTCTAGGGAGGCAGGAACAGAAGCCAGGGGACCATTTAGGAGGATGTGGCCATGTCCAGGTGGCTTGGACTGGGGTGACACTGGAGGGGAGGGAAGAGGTCTGGCCTGGGATGTGTTATGGAGGTACAGTCAATAGGAGTCGCAGGTAGGGGGCTGGGGCGGGCAGTAAAGAGTAGGAGGGATCCAGTGAGGCCCTGACATCTTTGTCTTGCAAATTTACCCCACTGAGCAAAGCTAGACACCAATCACTCCAAGCCATATTTTAGTCATCACTGGCCCGAGGAGCCACGACTATGACACCCCTTGATCATCTGCCTTCTTGCTCCTGCCCTCTAGAACTCTGCTGGCCTCCTGAAGGTTCCATCCCCTCAAGTGGAAGCTCTGTAATAGGAGAAATGAATCCAGGATCCTGCACTAATAACAAAGGGAAACTCGGAGGGAAATGTGTGTATTTTATTTGTGGGCTTCAGTTAATTTACCTTTTCCCAAAATATTTTCTAGGTGACTGTGATATTGTGGCATGCTCTGCAGTTATGACTGCAGCACACTACATCTTCCTCATCGAGCCCATGAACAAATATCATCATATTCAAGGCTCTGAGAAGCAAGACTCTGCAGCGAGGGCACCTGTTTATCTTTCCCGAACTCCACTTACCATGGAACCCTTTTGATTTAACATGCATTAGCATCCCAAGGACCTGGTGCTCTGGAGAAGATGCTCTGGGAATACTGGGCTAAACCATCATTGCCTCCGATAGGAAAGCCTAAGGCAGGGTGGAGGCAGGCTGGTGGACAGACGGTCCACCAAATCATGCCTCCTTCCATAGACTGGAGTACAGAGTCTCGCTGATATCCTGAATGGAGAGGAGAGATGTGCCTTCCTCCACCTTGACTCACTCTTTCATGTCAGCCCTGCAGCTCAAGCTCCCCAGGGTTGCTTAGAGAAGTTCTTTTGGCTCTGTCTGCACCATTTCCTCACAGGGCTCAGTCTTGTTCTGAGGGAGGGTTGGAGAAGCAACTTCAGGCCATCTCTGACTCTGCTCCAAGCCTCCCCTAAACTACCTTAAACAAACATCTTCACCTCCTAAGACATTTAAATCGTGCAAATAGACATATTGGGGTGGGGGTGCCCAGCAGCTCACCAGGTGCAGCCGGGACTCCTGCTGCATGCATGCAGGATGCATCCAACACCAGCACATGCTGGTCCAGGAAAAATGTGGTGGTGACAGTGGGCTTGAATAACACAGGGTCCACTGGGTGGATTGCATGAACTGGCTGGGGCTGCAGAGGGCTGAGCAGCAGTGGGCAGCCCTTACCGCCTGGCCTCTAATTCTCACATTGTGTTCATGTTCTTTCCTTTAAGTCCCTCTGGGCCCTGACTGGTGGTGTGTGAGGACACAGAGAAGATGCTCTTTGGAGTGGAGTCAGCTCCCAGTCCACTGCAGCTGGTCCTGGGTCCCAGGGCTTGGTTCCACAGCCACCACCAGGCAAAAGGGGCACAAAGTCCCTTGGACCCACCGTTGCTGTTTGCAAGACATCAAGAATGGGGTTCTGCAATCACACCCTCAGAGAGGCCCAGAAGGAAGCTATCCTGCGGTTCAGGCACACAGCCCAGAGCCCCGTGAGCAGCAGCAATGAGGATACCTCGGTAGCATGCAGCAGCCCCCAGACAGTCTCTCGTGCGCTCCTCACACAGATGTGCCAAGTAGGCAGGGCGGAGGTTACTTATCCAGCTTCATAGCTGAGAAAGTGGAATTTCAGGGAGTAACGAAGTGGCTTTAGCAAGGCTGGAGCTGGAGTCAAATCCGGGCCTGTCTCACCTGTCCAGAGCATCCCCCGGGGACCTGCACACATCAGAGGATTTGGCTAAAGTGGATGTTGTGTGTGGCTGCGGGGCTTTATAAGATCACCTGGATGAGTGGGCAGCTCCTGGAGGAGGAGGTCATGGGCTTGCATGACCTGTAGCTTCCGGATGGATCTCTCTGACCTTGCACAGGTTGGTGGGTACTGGGAGCACCCTTATGCCTGGGTGAGCACTACCCACAGTCTCTCTCCTTAGGAAGCACATTTGCATAAAAGAAATACCACAACCAAAAGCTTGAAATGGGGCCACTGAATGAGCTCTGGGCCCTTCTTCAAAGTGCTTCCAGCTATACTCACAAATAGCTGTGTGATCTTGGAGAGATCACTTACCCTCTCTGGGCCTCAGTTTCTAGAACCAGTTAATGGAAATATTTGTCTTAATCACCACACAGTTATTGTGAGGAGAAGTAAAGAAATGGATGTGAAGGTATCCCGCAAAACCACACAACATAAGGCATTTTCTCATTATCCAGGTACCAGATGGCATTAGGCCAGCGTTTTCACAGTCCGTCCTCCCCTCCCACCACCTCCAGTTCCTTTAAAGCCAACTCAGAATTTCGCAAGGGATGTTTCGCTTTTTGATTATCCAGAAGCCTGACTTTACCTTTTTTTCTACTGGCTGCTTCAGATTGTGGTCTTCCAGAAGGTAAACTGCCCACAAGTTGTAAACAAGTTCAAGTTGATCAACTTGGGGGGAGAAGGTGGCGGGAGGATTGGGTTGAAATTCTTGGGTATTTGAGGATGTGAAGTCTCAGGTGGTTGTGGCCGCCCTTGCCACGCTTCCTTCTGCTGCTCTACATGGAGATGACTTATAGAGACTCTAGGTTGGGCCGGGACTAATTATGTTTCTCTAGGAAGTGTTTCTCAAAGTGGGTTCCCTTGAGATACTCAGTGACAAAGGGTTTGTTCCCTGGTCACATCCCTTTGGGAAGCTGCCACATCTGTGTACTACCACATCCTCTCACAGATAATCAGTGAGCCTTTAGCCTTTTAGAAGCTCTGAGAAGCCCCACAGTTAAGAAACATGTAAGTTTAACTCAGTATTTCCCAAACTTACTTTGCCATGAAACCCTAGCCCTTATTTCACCCCAAGAGCTGCTGCAGGGATGGGGGAAGCATCTACTGAGGCAGCGTGGACCGCCTACACATACAGGATTTAACGACAACCCAGCTTATTTGGGATCAGGCTTGTCTGGGAAATCCAGGCCTTCAGGTCTCAGTAAGCATGTGACATCCTCCAGCTGTAAGGAGATTATGGACTGGCCAGAGACAGAACCGACCTTCATGTCAACTGTGTGGGGCTGGGGCTGGGTGCGGAGAGGCTCCTGAGGCGAGGGGGAAGGTTTGCAGTACTCCAGGAGACAGCCTGTCTGGGATGGAGGCAACGGCTGAAGGGTGGAGAGTTCGCTGTGTCGGGTGCAAGGGTCTGGTGGCAACAGTAGCTTGGTGGCCAATCTGGCTGAGTGTTCAAATCCTGCCTCCATCACCGATGAGCTCTGTGACGTTGGACAAGTCCCTTCTACTCTCTGTGTCTCTTGTTCCTTACCTGAAAAGGGGGTTGATAATGATGGTACCTGCCCCATAGAGTGGCAGGAGCTTTGAAGGCCTGCCAGAGCAAGCCTTCAATGATGTCGGTTATTATTTTTATGCAAATCTCTTTTTTCTTTCTCTCTCACCTTTAAAGCTGCTTCTTCCTCAGGTGCCTCACTAGGATACTGGAGTCAGCCCATGTGAGGCAGCTGGGGGAGGCGCCACTTTAGAAATCCACGCATGACGTGGTTGGGAAGAAAGCCTGGGTGAGAGCTTACTCCCGCTCTTCTCAAACTGCTCCAGCTGCCCCCTCGTGAGGCCTCAAGTTGGTCTGGTTTAAGTCATCTGGCTAACAAAGTATTTTGTTGTTGAAAGAGCCTCTTACAGGATTTACATCTGAGGTGGGGGTGGGCGAGATGGAGCAACCTCCCCTGGACAGGCTGGCAGAGCTCCCAGTCCCTGCCAGACAGGCTCCCCACACATACACACACACACACTCACACCAGGGGGCCAGCCCTTCACTGTCCTGTTGACCAGTGGTCCATGGAGAAGGGCACCAGGAGAGAGGTGAGAGGCTCCTCTTGTGGCATCTGGCAGCTGGGGCAGCCCTGAGCTGAGGCAGGAGGATCTGAAGGGGCCTGAAGGCCCTGTTGACCAAAACGTTTTCAAGCAAGTGCCCAGAATTCTACTGTTAGAATCTTTGGATTAAGTCCATTGGGCCTCCAAACAGTCCTCAGTGTGCTAATACGTACTGGGGGACAGACTAGTAGGTGCAGCATGTTATCACTACAGCGTCTGGGGCCTGGACCACTAGGACACTGGGTGGATAAATGCTGATGGATAGGACACAAGAGTCAGAGACGGTGGAGGCCCAAGAGGACAGAGCTGGATGGAAGAGCCCCAGTGGGGACCAGGTGGCACCCTAGCCCCAGGGAGGGGCTAGGAGGCCAGCCTTTCAGTTCCAGCTGTGCCATTATTTTGAGGGTGAAAACTTGATTCTATGGGTCAAAGATGGGAGCCCCCCGATGGGTAAACTGAGACAGCAGTTCAGACCACTGTTAAGGTTCACCAGTGATGTCAGACCCTAGGGTGGATTCACCTGGTTAACTGGCAGTTTTTCTGGTCTTGATGCCGGAAGCACCCCGGACAGTGACGCACCAGAGTGACCACCTGTGACCAACGGTGGGGGTGAGAAGAGGCTGCCACCAGGAGGTGATGGAGGCCACGGTGGTAGGGAGTGAAGCCCAAATCCAGGCTAAGCGGCTGAGTGGGCGAGGAGGCTCCCTGGCGGCGGCCCAGCTCAGCCCCGCCCCGTCCTGGCTCGGGTTTCCCGGGGTGAGCAGTGGCCCGAGGCCCAGCGGCCAATCTCCGCTCGGCTCTCCTCGCGCGCCTCTAGGGGCCTTCTCCTCACCCTGCCCAGCCCGGCCCTTCTTCCTCTGGGCCCTCCTCTCTCCCGTCCCTGCCTCCTCAGGCCCCTCCTGACGCCCTTTCTCCTCATCTCTCCTGCTCCGCATCTCTAGCAAGGAAACTTTCGGCCCAGTGTTTCCTTACCTTGTTCTGTCCTCACTGTGGACAGACTTCCCACATCCCTCCCCACCTCTCCCTCAGCCCCCGAAGGGGATGAGACCTTGTGATAAAGACAAATGGCCTCTCCTGTCTGGGGGCCCTGGGGTGGGCTGAGGTTGGGAGCTGCTGCTGAGTGGCTCTTGACACAGCTGTTCAGGACACCACAAGCTCAGAATGTGACATGCCCTGAGTTAGCGGCCACAAAGAGAGACCCACAGAAGCTTAGGTTTTCCTAGGCTCATGGGAAACCAGGTTGACTTTTCTGGGAAGAGCAGATCAGGCTGGTGTGGAAGTAGATGGATCTTGTTAAAGTTCTTAATGCCACAGGTCCCGGGGTCGGAGCGTGTTGGGAGAGGGGTGTCCAGAGTGGGAAGTTTTGGGAGGAGAATCTTGGGGAGTTGTAGGAGTGAGGTCTCTGAACCCCTATGAGGCTATATTTCAGCTTATTTTGCTCAGCTGTAAAAGGCATCCTTGGAGATCAGTGGAAGGGCTTTGAGAATTTACAAAATAAGGAGAAAGAGAGAAAACACCACCCTGGGTAGGTCTTGACCTCTGAAATGGCATCCAGCACTGGGGAGACCACCCTGCCCACAGCCGGCAAGTTGGGGCATCTGCTTTCTCACCAGCTCAGCTGTTGATGGGAGCCATGGTCTTGGGAAAACTATTTCGCCCTCTGGGTAGCAGGGTCTTCAGGTAAGGTGAGTGTTAGGCTTCAAATGGTGAGATTCCACGTGAACAGCAAAAGGGGTCTGTAATACGCCCCTCCAGGCCAGTCACAGCCTCTGCATCTGTGCGCACTGTTTATTTTTTTTTCCTTTAGAATTAACTAAACTCCTAGGAATGCCGCTGATAACAACCCTTCTCCCGTTTTTACTGTTATGTGAAGATGCTCACTAAATATTTGGGAAATGAGGCTGCAGATGTTCAGGCCGTGGAGGGTCAGATTCATGTTGGAGAAAGAGCCCTGGACTGAGCACAGAGCTGGCTTCTCATGGGGCCTGGGTGCCCACTGTGGTCCCAGGGCCTTCTATCACCAGGCCTGTGTGTTTGGGAGCATTCTGCCTCCTCCTAGAGCAGGCACTCAAGTCAAGGGCGTTTCCCTGGCATGGAGCTGGGGGAGGGTGGCTGCAGAGACCCGCATGGTCCACAGCCTCTGCAAATAAGGCAGCCTGGGGGCAGCAGCCCAAAGCTGCCCAGGGGCAGTGGGGAGGCTCAGGACAAGCCCTCACCTGGAGCATGGGTGCCGTGAGGCGGAGGGGTAGGCTGAGGAGCCTAGAGCTGCAGCGCTGGGCACAGCATCCCAAGCAGAAGAGAAAGGTTTAATGACCATGGGCATCAAGGCACTGGTGGCTCCAACCCTTTGAGCTTCATCTCAGAGCTCCCCCTTCTATGCAAACTTCTTTGCAAGCAACAAACAAAGCAACTCTTTCTCAGTTCTCAGCTCGCCCTTGACCTCTCTTTTCTCTGACTCACATTGTCCAGACCACCTAGTGTATGATTCTTTACCAGCTTCATGTAATCATTTCAGGGCTTTTTGCGTGGGTTCCTGGATAGGATATGAACCCTCCAGGGACCTTCATGTCCCCTCCCTGTATGAGAAGCAAAGGAGTCCCTTTCAGAAGTCCTGGGGGTGTAACTGGATTTGCTGGTCACACATGCTCACTCCCCACCACCCTGCACCCCGCCCCTCAGCCGCGGCCCCGGCAGCAGACTGTGTGTCGGGCCCACACCGCGCCCTTCTCTCCCTGTTCACCTGTTCTCAGTGCAACTGTGGAAGCAATGCCTTTTCCTTGTGCCATTTGCTCAGTGCTGCTGGCTTCTTGATGGAAATGAAACACAGGGGAATTTCCTTTCTTGCATCTCTTCAAGGAGAAAACCAGTCTGCTTCCCGCCTGCTCCGCTGTCCGCTGCTTGTCCTAAAGACATAGCTCTGGAGGCCCTGAGGGGCTTTGGAAGGGTCAGACATATTCAGAGACACTCAAGCAATTTTAATTTTCAGGACTTTTTCTTGCTTTCTGACGCTGTATAAAATTAGAGCCATTCTAGTTCATCGATTCTCCGATGCTCATTCTGGAGCTGGGTGGAGAGGGCGAAGTGAAAGCAAGAGGAGCTGGGTCCCCGCTGGGCCATTGCCTGCGTGGTGCTGAGGGCACTTCCAGAGCTTTCTCACCACCTGTTAGACTCCATCACCTGAGATGAGCTAAGAGTCTCGTTCCCTGCACCCTGAAAGAATGCAACCACCACATGGGAGTTTCCCTTCCTGCTCATCCTGCTCACCTCATCCTGAGCCACCTCTGGGCGGGGCTGGGGCTGCAGGGATTCCAGACTCACATCCCCAGCCTAGCTGTGTGGCCCATCCCTGTTTGTCTTGTCTGGTGGAGGTCTCTCTTAACCACCCAGCTTGAGTGTCCTGGGGAGACTCAGAACACCTGGGTTGCCTGTCACTGCCCTCTGGAACCCGTGGACGTCCATTGTAGGTCCACAGAAGAATGCTCAATGACCATAGCCATGCAGAAGTTTATTAATAGAGTCACTGTTCTGCTTCCAGGAATGGCCAGAGGATGAGGAATTCTGGTTAATAGAGAACCACAAGATGGTTGGTTAAGAGAGAGCCCCACCAGACAAGACAAACAGGGACGGGCCATGGAGCTAGGCTGGGGATGAGTCTGGAATCCCGGTGGCCCCAGCCCTGGCCAGACATGGCTCAGGGGAACAGGATGGGTGGGAAGGGAAACTCCCATGTGTTGGCTGCTTTCTTTCAGGGTGCAGGGAACAAGACTCTTAGCTCATCTCAGGTGACGGAGTCTAACAGGTGGTGAGAAAGCTCTGGAAGTGGCCTTAATACACGCAGGCAGTGGCCCAGTGGGGACCCAGCTCCTCCTTTCTCTCCTCCCTCTCAGCTTCTACTATCATAACCTGCATCTAGGAATGGCTCACAGCTCTGCTCCCCAGCAGCAAGAAGCTGACTTTCAGTTCAGTTGGTCACTAAAAATGCAGAGCGTCCTGACTGGGCAAGGTTCCCATGCCCTGCCCCGCAGAGGGCCATTGGCTGGTCTACAAATGGCTGCTTTAGCTTTGGCACCAACTTCTGGTCAGTCAGCTGTGGCCTGCGTCACACGATGCATTGCATGGAACCTCTTGTCACCAGGTTTTCTCGGGAAAGGGCAGTATTAGTACTCAGGAAATATATTCGCCTGAAAGTAGAAATAAAAGGCCTCTGGGGCTTCACGAGCCACCCTCCCTGGGCTCTCTGAATTTCAGCCAGGGGCATGAAGTGCACTGTGCTGGCTGTTCTTGTTTAACTCTCCTTTCCTTAGATTTCCTAAGGCCCCTCAGTTGTGACCTGACACTGCTGTAAATTCCATGGCGCCCACCTCCATGGGTATCTTCTTCATCATTTCGAAAAATGGCATAAATGGCACAGTTGTGGATGCACCATATCAGGCCCATGATCCATCCAGCAACAGTTCTACTCAAGTGAAAACACCAACGTACGTGCCGTGGAAGGGCCTCGTTCACCTTGGATGCTGGCCACCACAGTCTCCTCGAATATTACCTTAATAAACCATTATGAGTCTATCAGAGAGACACTTATCTATATCTTTCTTGAACATATTTCTTTTGAAAACATGAAAATTTTTTTAATAATCCAAGAAGCAGAAACCTATTATAAACATTTGGAAAACAGGAGAAAAATAGAAAAATTACCCACTCACCACTTCATTACAACCACCCATAGTATTTTTAACTGAGATGTAACAAATATAGTAAAGCACACAAGCGATAGTACAGAGCTCAATGAATTTCTACATATGTGTACTTCTGTGTTACCAGCATGTAGAGAAAGATGTAGAGCATTCCTGGCACTCTAGTATACTCCCTTTCAGGAGACGCTCCCTCCAAAGGTGACCACTATTCTGACCTCTATCATCATGGATTAATTTTGCCTATTTTTTGAACATCATATAAATGGAATCATATAGTATGCACAGTTTGATTTTTTTCAAAAACATGATAGCTGTGAGATTCATCCATCTGTCAGTAGTTTGTTTTCATTGCTGCATAGTATTCCACTGTATGTATTTCACCATCCCACCATCTTAATATGAACACCATTAGCATTTTAAGTAATTACTTGTTTTTCCTTTGCATACATATTTTTTAAAACATAGTTATAAAGCAGTGTACTGTGGCTTACAGTGATTTTTGTCTCTTGATTCTTAACATTTCTGGTCTTAAGAATATTTCTAGTTTTACCCTGTACCATGTCTTGGAGAAAAGTTGCTGGAGTTGCTTTGCACCTGTGTAAAGAGAACTTCCTTGCCTTTGTTCTAAAACTGCCCTTTAGAGAGTTCAAAGGGGCTAAACATGACTGTATCCTTCATAACTTGGTCTGTCCTCACTCAGCCATTATCTTTCCAGATGGAGGTCTTATTTTCTCCACTTACCATGTGCAGTAAGAACAGACTGGTGGGCCCACGCCCTCATCTGGGAGCTCACATCCTTGATGGACACACATGTGGAAGAGCACTTGTCACCACCCCCCCACCCCCCGGCAGACTGCCTGGGCAATCTGGGCTGGGAAAATCTGCATGGCCTCAGGGCTCTGAACTGCATACGGAACCAGAAAGAAGACTGAGTAAGGACTGATGCACACAGCTGGTCCAGGGCAAGCCTGGGGTGCTGCTTAGTTCGCTGGATGCTGCTGATTCTCCCTCAAGATGCAGGCCTAGAGCCCTGGGGGATGGTCTGACTAGGGTCCCTGCTCCTGCATCCCATTGTTTCCCAGCACCAGGCACACGGTCAGACCAGGCACCAGTCTAAAGGCTGACTGGGCTGAGAGCTCCATCTCATCTGCACTGTGGGCCTCAGTTCCTGAGGACTTTGCTTCTCTTTGCAACCTAGAAATGCAGTGTGAGGAACAACTCTGTGTGTGTGTGTGTGTGTGTGTGTGTGTGTATCTAAATAGCCAGCATAGCTTGCTCTCTGCTTTTGGTATCAGCATGTTCTCTCATTCGGCAGTTTCTGATTTTATCTCGTCTTGTGTTTCTAAAAGGTTCCCGAGGAACTGCATGTTCAGAGCCCAAGTGTGGTTTTCACTTCTCCTGCCAGAGCCCCTTGTTTCTACAACAGCGTCAGGCCTCTTGAATGTGTCTGCACTTTGGCTGTGCGGAGATGGGACCCAAGCTTGGCTTTGAAGGACCCCTATCATTACTTTCCTTTGCTCTAACTTCTTGGAACATGGTGGAACTGTGGGGAGAGTGGATGTTGCAGAGCATAGGCAGAGGGGGCCTCATCTTCCACACTGGCCGGGTTCCTGAAGAGTTTTGCATCCATCAGATGCTTGTTTCTGTACTGAGTCTCTCATATCATAGGCACTGGGGTGTATGGAGTCTAAGGAAGGGTTCCTGTCCCTGGGGACAAAGGCTAGAGCATGGGACACAGATGTCCCCACTTGTCTTTGCTCTGTCTACGTGTCCTAGCTGTTGTCCAAGTCCTCTGAGTCACAGGTTATGGGCCCCAGAGTCAGCTGATGTCCAGGTGAGGAGGGAATATGAGCAGCTCCCTATAGCCTTTGCTCTGTCTGCAGGTGAAAGGTTGGGGGAAAGTGGGACTTTCAAATAAATATAGGATCCAGAGTGAAGAATAGGAGCCCCCCAGGCTCCAAGTGTCCAGGAGGGTGACGTGGGGAGTACCATCATTGTTGCCCAATCTTCTCTGCTGCTCCAGACTGTGTCCCTAGCTGTCTCTCCCTGTGCCCTGAGCTAGCAGGGGCTGTAGTGAGGCTCAGACCTCAGGGGGGCCTATGACCTGCTACTAGCCCTCGGAGGCTGTATAACACTGGACTGTCTAGCTCTGGGGTTTTGCATCTGCTGTTCTCACTGAGAATAAATAAAGGGCAGCATCCTTGGCCTGAGGGACTTGGCGCATTGGCCAGCAGGTGGAACGGACTTTTGCCCCTCCCCTGCTGCCCTCGGTTTCTTTACCAGCAGCCTCCTTCTCTCCCTTCCTCAACTCCCAGGAAGAGAAAAGGACCAAGAGTTTGGCCACCTTTGCTGAGAGAAGCATCTCTGAGATGCTGTTGAGAAAGGGACCGAGGCAGCACAGGCCTGTGGTGCCACCTAGGGGAAGAGGCGTCCCTGGGCTCACTGCTGGTGCAAGTGGATTCCTCCCTGCAAGTCAGCCCGACATATGAAAACCCAGGATTCACTTTCAAAATAAAAAATGAGATGGGAGAAAGGGAAAAGAGAGTCATTGCTTATTTCATAAAAATTATTTCAATTATTTCTCCTTTATAAAGGCATTCCTTTTAGCTTACCTTTAAAAATATATGCTCTCATCCTACATTTTAAGTTATTTATTTAGGAGGAAATTTACAAACTTCTGTTTCCCAAGAAAGTGGAAGAGATGGCACTTATTATATAAAGTGAGAAAACCTATGAAAGAATTGGATCACTCTCTAAAAGGGCAATATAGACATAGTTGGTTTTATATATTATTCTTATTGCCATTTAAATTTTTCTTTAAGTGATAAAAATGAAAATCTAAGAGTGTTAATAGAAGAAAAAATTGGATCCATCTAGGATGGAGGCCACTAATTCTTGATCAAATCCCATTTGCACGCAAATGACTTTCAGATCTTGCTCCATCCCAAACGCCAGACTCCTTCCCCCAAGAGCCTGCTAGGCATCTCTGCTTGGATGTCTGAACTACTGAACTTCCCCAAACCTGCTCCACCTGAATTTTAGCCATCTCAGTGGATAAGATAAAAAGGCCAGGAGTCATCCTTGACTTCTGTTTCTATCAACCAACAGCCAATCCATGAGGAAACCTCAAGCTCTAGCTTCAGAATATAAGCAGAATCTGACAACTTCTTACTGCCCTCTTGTTGACTCTAGATCTGAGATACCTTTATTTCTCAGCCTGGATTACCACAATAGCATCCTGACTGGCCTCCCTGCTTCCAACTTTGTCCCGCTACAGTTCATTTCCATAGAACAGACTGAGGTAGCCTTTAAATATAAGTCAGGTGACATCTTTCCACCAGTCAAAAGCCTGCAGTGGCTCCCCATTGTACTCAGAATAAGAGCCAAAGTCCCTACCATGGCTTATAAGGCGTACGTGACATGCACCCAGAGTGCTTCTCAGACTCCTCTCCAACCACTCTCCATCTGGCTCACTCTGTTCCAGCCACAGTGTCCTCCTTGCATAACAGGTTCACTCCTACCTTAGGGCCATGCGCTGGCTGTTTCTCCTTCTCTTCTCCCAGATATCTGTGTGGCTAACTATCACCTCCTTCAAGTGTTTGTCCAACTGTCAAGCAATCAGTGAGGTCTACCCTGACCAACTACTTTATAACCTTCAAACCCAACAATCTATACTCAGTAATATTTGCTCAGCTCTCTTGAACTTGAAGTGAAGTCACTGCAATGTACTTTAGTTAATTGAAATTATGGTGCCTATATGTCCCAATTTGCCTAGGATGGTCCCAGTTTACACTCATTGCCCTAGGGTAATTATGAATAGTGTCCCCTTTCACTTCTCAAAAGTGACCCGGTTTGGATGACAAATTCTATGGTCATCCTGGAGGTAATCTGATACATTTGGCTTTCTCTCCCAACTCTTCTCTACCACATGTAGTTAGGTTAGAAGTAAAGTGCTCATAGTTACTCTATTGCTTTTTACTGATCCTTAGCGCCAGGCAGCAAACAACTTTAGAATCTCCCCCAGTTCTCCACTCTTCTCTTTTGAAAACACACACACACACGTGCATGGGTAGGCACATAGCCACTTCCATGATCATCTGCGGAGATAGAAGAGATAAATTGTACATGAGCACAGCTACTTGCTACTTGCTCTACTTCTGTGTGATTTTGAGCAATTCTCCCATGCTTCAGTTTCTTCAAATATCATCCATCCATCTGTCCATCCCCTCAACATGATGATGCATCTACCATGTGCCAGGAACTGTGCTAGGCACATGAAGTCCTTGTCCTCATGGAACTTACAGTCTAATAAGATAGAAAGACAATAAACAATCTAATAAGTGAATACAATCTCAGGAGAGTTCCATAAAGGTCAGAGTGCTACAATAGAGTCATGGGAAGAAGCACTTAGGGGGAACAGAGAACACTCGACTGAGGAGAGAGCATCTGGGACTTGAAAGGTCCTCTCCTGGGAAGGCAGAGGAAATAGCATTCCAGGCAGAAGGAAGAAGATGTCACAGTCCCAAAGCATGAGAGAGCACTGCATGTGAGGAGCCCAAAGAAAGGCAGCATATTTGAAGGACAGGGAGCCAGAGGAACAGCCTGAGCTCCGGATAGAGAGAAGTGGGGGCCAGACTACCTCAGGTATTGAGGGACCATGAGCAGGTCACTATGGGTATGGAGTCTGGATTTTATTTCAAGTGTGCTAGAAACCCATTTCAGGGCTTTAAAGGAAGAGGACCTAATATAATTTGTGTTTTTAAAAGATGTCCCTGGCAGTTTCTTGGAGAATGACTGAAGAGGGGCAAGAATGGAGGTGGGCTATCGTGGTTGTGCAGGCAAGAGATTCTGGGAGCTTGGACTAAAGTGACAGAGGTGGAGAGGACAAGTGGATGGATTTGAGATATATTCTGAAAAAATTAATAAAGTTTGCTGATGGGGGGCTGGGCCTGTGGCTGAGTGGTTAAGTTCGCGCACTCTGCTTACATGGCCCAGGGTTTCGCTGGTTCAAATCCTGGGTGCAGACCTAGCACAGCTCATCAAGCCATGCTGAGGTGGTGTCCCACATAGCAAAACTAGGAGGACCTACAACTAGAATATACAACAATGTACTGGGGGGCTTTGGGGAGAAAAAGGAAAAAAAACGATTGGCAACAGATGTTAGCTCAGCGCCAATCTTTAAAAAAAAATCTTGCTGATGGACTGGATATGAGGGGTAAGGGAGAGAGTGGGATTGAGGAAACTCCCAGATTTCTGACTTGAGCTACTAGAATTGAGAAGGGAAGGACTTGAAGGAGGACTTGGTTTAGTGAGGTAAAAGTTACTGTGTGGCCCACGTGTAAGATGGAGATGCCTAGGAGAAATGTCTAGAGGGCAGTTAGATATAGGGGTCTGGAGTCAGAGGAAAGACCAGTGGGATAGAAATGTGATGAGTCATGGGACTAGGGATGAAGTCCCCCAGGGAGAGAAGACACACTGAGGACCAATCCTGAGAAACTCGCAAGCAGAGGTTTAGGAGAGGAAGAGTTGCAAAAGAAGACCAAAAGGAGGGTCACATCTGTCATGTTTTGGAGAAGTCAAATAACATGAAGACGGAAAAGTTTCCACTAGATTTGGGAACATGGAGGTGGTTGATGACATCAGCCAGATGGGTGAAGTGGTAGAGGCAATGCCAGGTTAGAGTGGTTTGAAGAATGAGTGAACTATCCATAAATTTCTGAGCAGCACCATGAATGGAAGTAAACCTCCTTACGCTGATAAAGTGCATTCATCTGAAACCTATCGTAAGGATCACACTGAATGGTGAACTAATATGAACATTCCCAAGGTTTGACTTTTTTTCCTCCCAACGTTACATTAGAGGTCCCAGCCCAATGCAAAAAGGCAATAAAAATAAATGCAATATTGTCTACATGATTAGAACACAAGGGTTCAGCAAGCTGGCTAGATACATAATATCCAAAAGCAATTCATTAGCAACAACCACATAGAAAATAAAATAGAAAAAAAAGAGCTCATTCAAATATAACTACACAGGACCTTTATGGGGAAAAGTGATAAACTTCTACCAAGGACTGTGCCAGGAGATTCCCTAGGAGGGGGCTCTTTTCAGCTACTTGCTCAGTGACAATCTCTGCTGATGTCATCAAAGGAGTGGTGTCTGATGCAGAATGAAGAAAAAGTCACTGGTATTTTGGTCACGGAACTGAGAGGTCCTTGACCAATTGGATGCTAAAGTTCCTAAGAATTAAGACGTAATCTAATGATAAAAAAAAATGTGATGGAGGCTGTGATAATATAGTTACTGGAGGACAGGACCGCAGCAGGAAACCAGTAGATTGAAATACAGATAGTGGCATGAACCTCAAAATAGCACAGGGTTCTGCAAAGGGCGGGGATGCCTGGTCTGGAAGCAGCGCTGGAGGGCAGCAAGGCCATCGACCCACATCCAGACCTGAGAGTATGGGGCAAGAGAGACAAGGCTTACCTGTGAGCTATATTTAAGACGTCCCTGTGTTTACAAGGAGCTTATGCTCTAAAGAATTCATAATGGTCATATTTGTATTACTTTTCCCGTTCACTTCACCTTCCCAATCTCTCCCCTGATCCTCAATATTGGTTTATACATAATCACAGCAGGAGAATTTGGAAAGCTGAATATTGTTATATTAAAACCTATGTATGTATATAAACAAACACAGAATGGGGAGGTGACATGAGAAGGGAATGGGTGGATTTAGGGTTAAAGCAGGAGTTTTCAACAGCAGCACTCTTGACATTTTGGGCCAGATAATTCTTTGTCACGGGAGGCTGTCCTGTGCATTGTAGAAGCTTAGCAGCATCCTTGGCCTCTACCCACTAGATGCCAGTAGCACCCCCTCCTCAGTCATGACAACTTAACGCATCTCCAGACATTGCCACTGTATACTAGGGATATAACTGTCCCCTGTTGAGAGCCACTGGTTAAGGGTGTGCATGGAAAAGGAATGAGGACAGGACATAATTCAGATAAACCTGAAAAACTGAAGACAGGGGATGAAGTCCAAGCACAAGTTTGGTTTCCTCAGTCTGTAGCCCCGACGGCATTCAGTTAGGTTTCTCTAAATTTTCGCATAAGCTCAGTGACTTACAATAGCTACTATCCACTGTCTCAGTTTCCCCATTTTAGTGGGCTGTGTAGCAGATGTTAACGGTAACATTCCTTTCGGACTGCTGGGAAGTGCTGGTGGCGCCAGAGAAGGGCTGCCACAAGCCTTCTTCTGAGGCTTGACTTCTGGCCTTTTCTCAGCCCCACATTTTCCATTTAAAAATATGGTCCTTAAAATGAACATAAATCTTCCTTAAGGAAGCTATGTTCCCACTCAGATGTATTTGACGAAGTTAAAATACATAATGAGCACTGTCTTTATTCAAGGGAAAAAATCTAACATGATCTCATTTATTTATTTTTTTATTGAGTTATTGATAGGTTACAATCTTGTGAAATTTCTATTGTACATTAATGTTTGTCAGTCATGTTGTAGGTGCACCACTTCACCCTTTGTGCCCACCCCCCACCCCACCTTTCCCCTGGTATCCACTAAACTGTTCTTAGTCTTTATTCTTTTTGTTGCGATTGTGAATGGTATTGTGTTCTTGAGTTCTTTTTCTGTTAGTTCGTTATTAGACTATAGAAATGCTACTGATTTATGCAAATTGATTTTATACCCTGCAACTTTGCTGTAGTTGATTACTTCTAACAGCTTTCCAATGGATTCTTTGGGGTTTTCTATATATAAGATCATGTCGTCTGCAAACAGCGAGAGTTTCACTTCTTCCCTCCCTATTTGGATTCCTTTTATTCCTTTTTCTTGCCTGATCGCTCTGGCCAGGACCTCCAGTACTATGTTAAATAAGAGTGGTGATAGAGGGCATCCTTGTCTCGTTCCTGTTTTCAGGGTGATGGGGTTCAGTTTTTGCCCATTGAGTATGATGTTGGCTATGGGTTTGTCGTATATGGCCTTTATTATGTTGAGGTAGTTTCCTTCTATGCCCATTTTGTTCAGAGTTTTTATCATAAATGGCTGTTGGATCTTGTCAAATGCCTTCTCTGCATCTATTGAGATGATCATGTGGTTTTTATTCCTCAGTTTGTTGATGTGGTGTATCACGTTGATTGATTTGCGGATGTTGAACCATCCCTGTGTCCCTGGTATGAATCCCACCTGACCCTGATGTATGATTCTTTTGATGAATTGCTGAATTCTGGTTGCCAAAATTTTTAGAATTTTTGCATCTATGTTCATCAGTGATATTGGCCTGTGGTTCTCTTTTTTCGTGGTGTCCTTGTCAGGTTTTGGTATCAGCGTGATGTTGGCCTCATAGAATGTGTTAGGAAGTGTTCCATCTTCCCTAATTTTTTGGAATAGCTTGAAAAGGATAGGTGTTAAATCCTCTCTGAAAGTTTGGTAGAATTCCCCAGGAAAGCCATCTGGTCCTGGGGTTTTATTCTTTGGGATGTTTTTGATTGCTGTTTCAATCTCTTTCCTTGTGATTGGTCTGTTCAAATTGTCTGCCTCGTCTTGAGTGAGCTTTGGGAGATTGTAGGAGTCCCAGAATTTATCCATTTCCTCTAGGTTATCCATTCTGTTGGCATATAGTTTTTTGTAGTATTCTCTTATAATCTGTTGTATTTCTGCAGAGTCTGTTGTTATTTCTCCTTGCTCATTTCTGATTTTGTTTATTTGAGCTTTCTCCCTTTTTTTCTTTGTAAGTCTGGCTAGTGGTTTGTCAATTTTATTTATCTTCTCAAAAGACCAGCTCTTTGTCTCATTGATCCTTTCTACTGCCTTTTCCTTTCAATAGTATTTATTTCTGCTCTGATTTTTATTATTTCTCTCCTTCTGCTGACTTTGGCCTTCATTTGTTCTTTTTTCTCTCGTTCAGTTAGGTGTGCTTTAAGGTTGCTTATTTGGGATTTTTCTTGTTTGTTAAGATGTGCCTGTATTGTGATGAATTTTCCTCTTAATACAGCTTTTGCTGTATCCCATATGAGTTGGTATGGCATGCTATCATTTTCATTTTTTTCCAGGTATTTTTTTATTTCTTCTTTAATTTCTTCAATGATCCATTGCTTGTTCAGTAGTGTGTTGTTTAGTCTCCACATCTTTGTGCCTTTCTCAGCTTTTTTCTTGTAATTAATTTCTAGCCTTATAGCACTATGATCTGAGAAGATGCTTGTTATTATTTCAATTTTTTAAAATTTGTAGAGGCTTGCCTTGTTTCCCAACATATGGTCTATCCTAGAGAATGTTCCATGTGCACTTGAGAAGAATGTGTATTCAGCTCTTTCAGGGTGGAGTGATCTATATATGTCTATTAAGTCCAATTGTTTTAGTTTTTCATTCAGCTCCACTATTTCCTTGTTGCTTTTCTGTCTGGATGATCTGTCCATTGATGTGAGTGGGGTGTTGAGGTCCCCTACTATTATTGTGTTGTTTTTAACATCTTCCTTTAGGTCTGTTAATAGTTGCTTTATGAATCTTGGTGCTCCTGTGTTGGGTGCACAGATATTTATAAGTGTTATTTCTTCTTGATGAAGTGTCCCTTTGATCATTATATATTGTCCCTCTGTGTCTCTCTTTACCTGTCTTATTTTGAAATCCACTTGGTCTGATATGAGAATTGCAACACCTGCCTTTTTTTCCTTGCTATTTGCTTGAAGTATTGTCCTCCACCCCTTCACCCTGAGTCTGTGTTTGTCCTCGGGGCTGAGGTGTGTTTCCTGGAGGCAACAAATTGTTGGATCGTGTTCTTTAATCCATTTTGCCACTCTGTGTCTTTTTATTGGAGAGTTCAATCCATTCACATTGAGAGTGATTATTGATGTGGACTTAATGCTGTTAATCTGTCACTCATTATCTTGTTTTCCTGTTTCTTTTTCTGTGTGCTTTAGACTACCCATTTAATACTGCAATTTCGTATGCTGGGTTTCTTAGATTTTTCCTTATTTATGATTTGTGACTCCGTTCTGTACTTTATTTTAGTGTCTACCTTGAAGTTTGTATTTAGAATCTCGTGTATAATATAGTCTATTCTCTGGTGGTCTCTTACCTACTTGACCAATACTGATTTAGACCCTTTGCTCTTCCCCTCCTAAATAATTATTTTCATTTTTTATTCCAACTCATCTTATTAATCTGTAGTTAGAATGCTAAGATTGTCCTTGTTTTGGTAGTTTCCTTACCTTTACCCTAATGCTATAATTGAATATTTGCTATCCTATTCTGGTTCTATCCATCGGTCTCCCTAGTCTGTGGATTGTGTCCCCTTTCTCCCTTTTTTCTTTTTTCAAGTATGAGAGCCTTCTTGAGGATTTCTTGTAATGGAGGGTTTTTAGTTACAAATTCCCTTAACTTTTGTTTGTCTGGAAAAGATTTAATTTCTCCCTCATATCTGAAGGAAATTCTTGCTGGATAGAGTATTCTTGGCTGAAGGTTTTTATCCTTTAAAGCTTTGAATGTATCACTCCATTCTCTCCTAGCTTGTAGGGTTTCTGTAGAGAAATCCACTGACAGTCTGATAGAGGCTCCTTTATAGGTTATTCTCTTTTTTTTCCTTACTTCCCTGAGTATTCTCTCCTTATCATTCCTATTTGCCAACTTGACTACTATGTGCCTTGGGGTAGGTCTTTTTACATTGACAAATCTAGGAGATCTAAAACCCTCCTCTACACACATTTCTCCGTTGATCCCTAGATTTGGGAAGTTCTCTTCAATAATTTCGTTAACCATACTTTCTGCTCCATTTTCCTTTTCCATATTCTCGGGAATTCCTATGATCCTTATGTTCTTACTCCTCATTGAATCCATTATCTCTCGGAGATTTTCCTCATTTTTTTTAATTCTTAGTTCTCTTTCTTCCTCTGTCTGGCGCCATTCAGCCTGTCTGTCCTCGATTATGCTGATTTGCTCCTCTAGGTTGTCTACACGGGCATTCAGGGAATCGTATTCTGTTTTATCTGGTCCATTGTGTTTTTCATCTCAAGTAATTCTGTTTGATTCTTCTTTATGATTTCAATCTCTTTTGTGAAGTAACTCCAGAACTCGGCTTGTTTCTCTATCTTTCTCTCTACCTCATTGAGTTTTTTGATTATAGCTGCTCTGAATTCATTATTACTTAGTTTACCTAATTCCAAGTCCTCAGGACTTACTTCTGTGTTTTTATTGTTTTCCTTCTGGTCTGGGGCTTTTATAAATTGCTGGATGGTAGAGGAGCGGTTTTTTCTCATGGTGGTAGAATTCAGTTGCAGTTACAGCCTGTCGCCACTAGATGGGGGTCGAGAGCGGCATGTTATGAGCTCTCCGCCTTGGGGCAAGATGGCTGCGCCCACTGGCTTCGCTGGGGGGGAGGGGCTGTTACACGCGCCGGTCTGGGTTCAGATCGGTTCTGTTTTCTGGTCTCCCAAAGCCCTTGACTTATAGGGTCCCCGTGGACGGAAGCTTTCCCCCCATCAGCGGGTCTCCACTGAATCAGCGGCAGGAGTCCTGGATGATCCCCGGGTCGCGCGGCCCCTCCCCCACTCCTTCCCGACCCGCGCTGCAGCGATCTTCTAGGGGAGGGAGTGATGTTCTCTCCTACCGTTCCAGCACCTCCGAAGGTGTAAGCAAGGTTATGATCTCCGCCTTCTTGGTATTGTAGGTCTCTAACGAGCTGGCATTATGTTTATTCTCTGAAATTCAGTTCTTCCAATCTTTTGTTGTATTTTGGAGGGGAGAGAATCCTGGGTCAGCTCACCCCGCCATTTTGCTCCGCCCCCTTCTCTGGCTCCTGATCTCATTTATTAATATCAAGGCTAAGTCCAGTAATTTTGCTCCTTGGACATTTATCTCAGAATGAGTTATGCACATCACTCAACATACAAATTAAACTGATTTTCAAAGCATTAAAAAAATAATAGAACTCAACAACAACAACATAAACAACTTAATTTAAAAAATGGGAAATGGACTTAAAATAGATATTTTAAGGTCAAAAAGATACAAATGGCCAGTAAGTGCAGGAAAAGATGCTCTATATCACTAACAATTAGGGAAATGCAACTCAAACCACAATGAAGTGTCACCCCACACCCAATAGGATGGCTACTATAAAAAACAAACAGAAAACAGCAAGTATTGGCAAGGATGTGGAAAAATTAAAATCCTTGTGCACTGTTGGTGGGAGTGTAAAATGGTGCAGCTGCTATGGAAAACAGTGTGGCAATTCCTTGAAATATTAAAAATAAAATTACCATATGCTCCAGCAATTCCACTTTTGGATATGAACCCAAAAGAGCTGAAAGCAAGGCCATGAACAGATATGCATACACCCATTTTTAGCAGCCTTATTCACCATAGCCAAGAGGTGGAAGCAACCCAAATATCCATTGATGGATGAAAGGATAGACAAAATGTGGTATATACACATACAATGGAATATTATTAAGCCTCAAAAAAGAAGGAAATTCTGACACATGCCACAACATGGATGTCCATAATGCTTAAGGACATTATGCAAAGTGAAATAAGCAAGTCACAAAAGGACAAATCCTGTATGATTCCACTTATATGAGGTTCCTAGAGTAGTCAAATTCACAGAGACGGAAAGTAGAATGGTAATTATCAGGGGCTGGGAGAAGGGAAGAATGGGGGAGTTGTTGTTTAATGGGTACAGACTTTCAGTTTTGCAAGATGAAAAGAGTTCTGGAGACAGATGGTGGTGATGGTTGCACAACAATGTGAATGTATTTAATGCCACTGAATTGTACACTTAAAAATGGTGAAGATGTTAAATTTTATGTATATTTTACCTCAATTAAAGATGTTTAAAAAATACAAGAAATGACAGGAAAAGATCAGCTGAAGTTAAGGCAGTATTTATTCAATTTCCTTGCAATCATTATCTAAGGCATAAGTGGTGGTTATTTGGCAAGGATACGATTCCTTTTAAGGCGTTCTATAGCTGGATTTTAGTTCAGAAATACATCATATTTGGTGCAAATTCGAGAGAACCTATTGTGGTATGGGCTCTTATTCATGATAAATGCATCTTTGCCCCGCCATCCCTAGATCAAACTCAGTCACTTTCAGTGGCGGAGTATGGCTGGTTTTGCAGCTGCTCTGAAGGTCACCTGTTTTACTGTGGCCTGGCCAAGTAAAGTAAGAGTGGGCCACAGCGGGCTCCGTGCTCTCCTCAGGCTGTGTTCTCAATGATGACGGCAATACCTTGGCCACCTCCAATGCAAGCCGATCCAACAGCATATTTTCCACCTCGACGCCTAAGAAAGAAAGCAGTAGCTAAAATCTACTTGAATAAAGAATTAACAGAATTAATTAGACATCATTAAATAGAAATAATAATGATCACATTTGCATTATGCATTCTTATTCAGCTCATTGTCTCAATCTTTTCCCCAAACCTGAATATTGGTATATAGTCACGATAGGAGAAAGAATTTGGAAAGCTAGCTATTTTTATTTTAAAAAAAAGCAGTAACACAGAAAGGAGAGGCTGAAACCAACATACAAGCTAAGGTGTGCTGTAAGAAAGGAGTGAGGACAGAAGGTAACTGGTATAGACAGGAGCTTGAGGAAGGGGGAGTAAACATTCAGTCCCTCTGATTTATATGGTTTTATATTTTTATGGCACCTTAGAATAAGTGTAATTAGTGAAGTTTGTCCACGTGAAAGGGTAGATAATTTAGAAACATTTCATGTCCCTTTCATGAAAATTAGACTCCTTTGGTGTAGTACCATCTGTTCTCATTCCTCAGTCCTGATAGAATGACCTTGAGAAAACCACCCAGGAATTATTTTTGTGCATGTCAATCACGCATTTCAACTGAATGAATCATTATGTGAAATAAGAATCCCATTTACTTTAACCTAACAGGGAGCATGACTTTTTGGCCTGACATATTTGGTTTGTTTGCAATTTTCCTAACAGAGCAAAATGGTCCAAAATACACAGTACCATAAGGAGGAGCTCTTCTCTCAAAACTGAGAAGTATCAAACACACAGAAGGCTCCTCCTACAACCCTGGAAACAGTGAAGGAAAAACAGCCCAGACTCATGACCAGTTTGCTTAGGTTTCTTAAATGACAGCATCTAGATGAGAACCCTCTCAGTTTTTTGTTTCCTTAAGTAATTTTATCTTACTCCTGTAACTGGCACTAGAGTGCAAGTGCCACGAGAACCAGGCCATCATTATTTGCTTACTGCTGTGCACCAGCACCAGGGATGGGCCAGACGCAGGCTAGCCCTTGGTGAACATGTGCTGAGCGGCTACACTGAGCATGCAGCAAATGTGAGAAAGAGCTTGCAATCCAAGAGCAGAGCTGCTAACCAGTCAACTAAGTCATCTATAAGGCCAGCTGAAAAGGGGTGCCCAAATAACTTATTCCTCGTGAGAAGCAGTGCAGGGGGATCTGAGGAAGAATGAAGAATGTTGAATTGTACTGGGGAAACCTAAACCCATGCATTTCTACAAAAGACAGCAAATCTGAAATGCAGCAATTTCTAGCAAGCACCTTAATTCATGAACCAGGTGTGCGGTAATTCTTGATCCAGATCCTCCCAATGGGTGACCCAAAGCGATGGCTCCTCCATTCACATTGGCTTTACTTGGGTCAAGATTCAAACTCTTCTCAACTGCCAAGTACTGGGGAGCAAAAGCTTCATTCACCTTAAAAACAATCGAAACACTAATTAAAAAATCCTTATTCACAAAACGATTTTTAACTGAGAATTGTCTAGTCCTATTGATAGCTAATTTTGCTGTTTTTTTTCCTATTTAAATTACCTTGAAAGGTTATTTTAATTTATTTTCAATCGTTCTTTGTAAAGATACCAGGTTTGAAAATGGGTTTATTTACTAAATAATACTTTAAGTGTAGCCCTCAGAGAAAAGAAATCCTCAGTAATATTATAAATGGATACCTACTAGAGGCAGTGGGATACTGTAGAAAACCCATAGGTTCTGGAGATAGATGGACAGTTCAGATCTTAGCTGTATGCATGTTCTTTAAACTCTCTCGACAATAAAGGTTCCTTAACAGTAAAACGTGCTGTCAAAGTTAAATGAAATCATGGGTATTAAGTGTCTTGTGTATTACCTGACACATGGCAAGTACTCAAGAAATGGTTGCTATTATTATTATTATTACCCAGTGCTACCAGCCATACTTCCAAGAAGAGACTGATAGACAATGAAGAAATGTGGCAGAAGTGAAAAGTATCAGATTGTTGTATTATACTTGACAAGGCTGGCTATGAGAATTACCTTCCCTCAAGTTTATAGCGCTATATTTTCATAGGATCTTAGCTGGGGAATTTTATAGAAAAGAAACAGATTTTAAGAAGGGTAACTTTTACAGAGTTGGGATCAAAATGCAGTCTTGTGCTACTATGTTTGTGCTCTCCCAAGATGCTGCCTTATTTGTCCTTAGATCCGACATTATTTTTCTACTTTATATAGTCATGCTCAAGGAGGTACTAAGAGACCTAGAATATGTTGTGAAATTAGGCTTCTGAACCTAGGAAAAACCACCGCATGATCATCAAACACCCCAAAGACAATCACATCAGGGTGTTGAGAGCTATGTCCTTGTGTATTTATACATCTGTAAATGATTATAAACAGCTCTGTAGAGCTGATATATTTCAACGGAGTTTAAAGTGTGAAATCTAAAGTCAGAAATTTAGTGGTCCTATTTGCTAATACAAATATGGTAATTAAGTAGCCCTCCTAAGGCTCTGAACTGTTGATTGCCTAAGAATGGAAGAAGAGATTCAAGGATAAACCACTTGTCTGACACCATGGTTTCCTGGGTGAGAGATAACCACAGAAGAAATCATGTATGTGCCTAGAGTGAAAAGGTCCCTTCTTTATCAATTAAATAGAGAGATTTTCTTTGTTATATTAGTTATTTCCCAATATCAAGCAGCATATGCTTAATTACCTAAAATTTTCAAATACTCCCCAAATGCAGAATGTATATAGTCCATCTTCAAGTATTTTCTTCTCCACCCACTCTTTTACTTAAGATATCTAAATACTTAAGATGCCTTTGTTCTAAACCAATATTAAAAAACAAAATCACTCTACCAATAAATTTAAGTGTCCAATGCCAAAAATTAGGATAGGTGTGTCCCCAAACAAGCCACAACTACGGTGTAAAAGGGTACGTTTGGGGGGTGGGGGGATGTTTAACTTGCAGGGAGGGCAAGAAACTTCCAAATTTGGCACCAGATATTGTTTTTCTATTAGGTCAATTCTTTTACTTGTATTTTTTCACTTTAATGGGTAAAATAAGTTACTTACTTTTCATTTACCTTACATAATATTCAATTCAATTCAACGAGCACATTAATACTCTAAAATATAATAGAGTCTTATAAGGTCCTAAGAAGTCTCCAGGAATTTATACTTTAGTGGGAGAAATCAGGCTGCTTTAATTATTCAAATATACATAAAGCATTTTAATCAGGTAGGGAAAAGTACCAACAAAGGCATATAATGAAAGTGATACTTATTTAGATGCACATCACTTGGAAAAGGCTTAGCGTACTAAAACAAAAAGAGCTATAAAAGACCCGACTAAAGCCATTTATGCTACAGAAGTTGGTGCTTTATTGATATTGTAACAAAGTAGAACACTTACCTCTACCAAATCCATGTCCTTAAGACTTAGCCCTGTTTTCTTCAGTGCCCCATTGATAGCAGGGACAGGACCTATAAGAACAAAAATCAATTTCATCTTGTATTTAAGTATCAAATTTCTCCTTCTTTACTAAACAGGCAAGTAAGGAGGAAATAATGTGACAGTTGTTAGTAGCCACAAATCTTGCTGCCTTGATAGCATACCATCACTGCTATCAATGTCACAATGATGTGACAATAAAGAAACAGAAAATGGGACCAAGGTGAAAAGCTGTATATGTATTCAAACTGCAGATGAGAGACTTACTTGAAAAGTTCTACTATAAATGGCTTTAAGAATTCAAAGAGCCAAAGGAGTCATATACGGAATTTTGCACTCATTTATAGATATAATACCAAATGAGAAGGCAGACTGAGTGCTGTCCTGGGATACAAATCACATGCATTTCTAGTATAGAAGTGAATGTGGCTACAGATTGAATTTTCAGGCCCATCTGGACACAAGGCAACAAACAGCAGCAGTATCTCTATACAGGCAAAGCAAGACAGGAAGCTATGAGGCCCTTTAGGGAAAAGATATCTGAGGCAAGGAGACCTTTCTAACTCCAATGGCAGGCAGAGAATTTAAATAAAACATAACCCCCACTGAAGAAATGCAAATCCACTTAGTAAGACTTCTGAAACTTTAGCTCCTAGATTCCTGATGATCCCCAATAACAGTTTAATATTGCTCACAATTTTTAAGTAAATAGATTTTTTTTCCCCAGAAGGTAAAAAATCTGGCTAGGTATGATTATTTACTTCTCTATCTGTTCTTAGAGAATGAAATTGCCATAACTGTCTAAAAAGAAAAATACACGGTATGTTCTGTTGAATTCAAGTAGTCCAATATTCTGTAATAAGTTTCACAAACATACCTAAGGTAAATGGGAAATCAATCTTTAAAAGAAAAGTATAACGCAATCTAAATATAATGCAATTTATTTTGTCACCTAGTTAAAACGTTCTTTGGACAATAGTCTGCTGATTGGTAGGGCCATCCAAATACTTTTCAATTTAAAGCACCAGTTTGCTGGCTACTGACTCAGTACAGAATCTAATTCCAGATTCTCTTTGTATCTCTGAGACATGAAAACGCAATGGCTAATCAATAGTAGAGCATCAGTTATCAAGCATGGTTAGGGGATGAAGTATCCTACAGGGGTCAAAGATACACAGAACTAAAAGCTGAGGGTATAAAACCATGGTACACACTTCCCGGTCCTCATAACCACCATCAGCATGACTCAATGTGTTCATGTTAACTCTAACTCATCACAGTCGGTTGTAACAATATGCTAGACCACAACTTGATTTTTAAAGGACAGTTCCCATACCACTCTGCTACTTACTGGGACTCAGAAAGGTATAGTATTCTTGTTGGGAAAAGGAGACCTTAGTTCTAGTCCTGCTCCTACCACTAAATAGCTGTGTGACCTCAGGCACCTTTTTGGGCTGTTAGCTTCTCATCAGAAGTGTTCTGAATTGGTTTGTAGCCTTTTTCTTTTCAAGTACTGGAATCCTTTCTACAAATGAAGCCCAATAATAGATAAAGCTAGAGCTGTTCCAGCTGAAGAGGTTCAAAGCTCCACCCGCCAACCCCACCATCGCCATCCCTGGGGAGTTACAGGGAGCACTGCCTTTCCATGACTGTGTCCTTCCTCAGAGCCACCACTGTTCTCTATAAGTCCCGGCTTTCCCATTTTCTCTGGGTCTGCAGCTACTCTGCAGGGCTAAGGACTGCTGTATGTTGGATAACTGCATAACTGAGGAACAACTATTCTTAGAAATTGGACTGACAAATCACTCCCCACCAGTATTCAATAATCTATTCTCCTCTGCCCATTCATCTGGTGTACTCCATGCAGTCCCCTTGTTTAATCCCATACCACAATGACAGATGAGCTTTCTAGGTGGAGGGGACATCAGACGCTATAGGACATTTGCGATGTATAGCTCTGTTCAAGCCCTGAGGGAAAAGACAACCCTTCTACAATGGCACTCATTGTACTAAACGGCACACACCCAGGCCCTGGAATAGAAGGAAGGGAAACTATATTTTCTTTCCTCACTGACTATGTTAATGTATCAGAACCTAATAAATGAGATTAAACTGAAAAAGAACTATAAAATATCTATATCACATAAATTTGGTTGGTCATCAAAACCTTCTAGGACACTGGAAAAAATCCATATTCCTAGACTCCACCCTGGACCTAGCGAAACAAAATCTTGGGGGAGGAGATGTGTGAATTCTGCTGATTATTTGGGGTTGGGAACCACTGCTCTAGACACTGAAATGATAAACATCATCCATACCAATATACAGATGTTTAATTTTTCAAGCTACCTTCCATCTCTGACAAAAGCTATGTTTTGCTGATAGTGGGTGGGTGAAAGCTAATAAGCTTTTAAGAACAAAACAGAAAAAAATTGACTTTTAACAGCTGTTTACATAGCTTGCTGTTTTACTTGACATAATTGGCAGCACATGAAAGATGACAAGGTAAGGACATGCCATCTTTCTTTCTTAGGAATTCTGTACACAGATAAATCTTCTCTGAAGGGCATGGCAGCAAATACATTAGGTAGTAACTTAGTCCGAGGTCAGCATGAGTGGTACTATTTGAGCAGGACCTGGAGGCTTACACCGAAGGATCTCTGAGAAGGCTGGTTTGCAACAGGTGATCCCCCCTTCTGTCTTGGGACCTACTTCAAAGACCAATTTAGTTAGCCAAAAAAGGCCTAACTAAGCTCATAGAAAAACCTTTGGACCTATCAAGAATCTGAATCTATACCCTAGGGCAGGCCTTTCCTTGGGGCATAAGGGTAAAGATGGGATAGATCAAAGCCTTTGGGCATCAATTTTATTTTTGTAAGTGAGCACCTATTTGGTTCCCTGTTTCCCAGAGAATGATTGATGGGAGCTATGAAAATTCAGCATCATCTGTGGTTCTTAGGAGAGCATCCAGCAAAAAGCTTTTTGTTCTTGTAATTCATATTTCTTGAGCCAAGACTGTACATGTTTGTAGGGAGTTCCAAATTTTCTCTTACTAGTACTTTGCTAATTGAGATACATTGTTATAATTCTTCATTTTCCTATTAAGCCTCAGCTGAGCCAGGGGTGGTATTACTTTGACTTCCTGAGACAACACAGTGAAAAGAGCATTTGAATTAGAGAGATCTGGATTCACATGCTGGCTTCACACTTACTGGTTTAGAACTTTGCATGACAACCTCCCCAAGCCTCAATTTTCTCATTCATCAAGAAGTCTCACTTACTGGAGTTGTGGGAAGATTAAATGAGATATATTAAGGACCATGTGTAAAACACCCAGTAGGGTGTTTATCTTCTCCATACTGCCTACTTTACTGCATGATTTCTCCCATCTCACGTTTTCTTTTATCTTGTCAATATTGTGTAATTCTTCTCTGTTATTTTCTGTGTGTTAATTTTAAATATCTCAAATGGACAATAAGACATGGTTACTGCCCACAAGGAGCTTACATAGTCTTGGTTTTCCTATTGTGCCTAGCAGTTTTTCATAAAGATTAGTTGTTTAAATGACTAATTACCAATCTCCTTTTCTCCACAAGTGATCTTGATCTGGCTACTGTTTCAGGAGTCTGAATGCCAAAGGAGACTTATCTCCAGAACTATAACAGAACCAGCGTGTTTCACTACAAACTTACCAATACCCATGAGAGAGGGATCACATCCAGACACAAAGTATCCCACAATTCTTGCCAGCGGCGTGAAGTTATGTTTTTTAACAGCATCTTCACTAGCTATGATAACAGCTCCAGCGCCATCAGACACTCCCTTGGAAACAAAAACAGAAGGTTAACTAGAGGGTAAAGGAACCCAGTTTTCGAGGTTTAAACTAAAGGAGTAGTGTTAGGTTAAGGCAACACACAGGAAGCAGTGCCATAATCTGGAATGCAACCAGCAGTACTAGTGGTACTCTTGGTGGGTTAAAGAGATTACTTTTCAGAATACAACTTCATGAAGGGAAACTAGGAAAGAGTGTGGAGGAAAAGCTTATATCCAGATGTGGGTAGATGTAAGAAATCTGATGAGTTGTATATATGAGAAACAAAAAAGTATGAAAACTGAAATTAACCAGGCAGATTCCTTCTAACATTCTGAAAAGACTAAGGAATTGGGACAGTATTATATAAGGCCTCCAGCTAAAATATTTTGTTTTGGACTATGAAAATCCAAATTAATAGAATATGAACACTACTAGCTTAAGCTAAATAACTAAGACTATGAAGAGTATCTAAAAGATTCTGCATAACGCTTTTGCATTGAACACAGCAGGAAGAGTTCAAGAAATTCTGCAGGGCTACCTACCGATGCGTTCCCAGCAGTGACGGTCCCTTCTTTCTTGAATACTGGAGGAAGTTTACTTAATTGTTCCAGGGTTGTTTGGGGCCGAGCATGCTCATCTACCTGCATTATCTGTTTTCCTTTCTTTGTCTTCACCTCAATTGGTGCCATCTCATTATTAAAGTAGCCAGCGTCATTAGCTGAAATAGTAGAAAGACTATCATAAGAATGGGGAAAAAAGAAGAGAAACAAGAAAAGAAACTAAATCAGACATACCCTTCATTTTAATTTCTGGTCTACCCTTTCCTCACAGTCTGCTGTAATAAGAGCCTTTACTACTTATATAACTTACCTTGCCTATTGGAGGATTAACTACACTGTCACGCATCCATGCAGGTGCACTCTGCATCTTTTTTAAATTGCAATTTCGATTTTTTTATTACCTTTTTTTTAATAAGGTACTGCTAGACTGTTAGCAGTGTTTGTTAGCTACGTATCTAATGGCACTGAATGGATTTAATGTCCTTTTTTAACTTCTCTGGATGAGATAAGAAGTAACTGAAAAGTTACCAAGGTGTACCTACAGTCAACAATACTGTATTGTACGCTTAAAAATTTAAGACGGTTGGGGCCTGCCTGGTGGTGCAGTGGTTAAGTTCGCATGTTCCGCTTTGGCGGCCTCGGGTTCGCCGGTTCGGATCCCGGGTGCAGATATAGCACTGCCTGGCATGCCATGCTGTCGTAGGCATCCCGTGTATAAAGCAGAGGAAGGTGGGCATGTATGTTAGTTCAGGGCCAGTATTCCTCAGCAAAAAGAGGAGGATTGGCAGCAGATGTTAGCTCAGGGCTAATCTCCCTCAAAAAAAAAAAAATTTAAGAGGGTAGATCTCATGTTAAGTGTTCCTACCACAATAAAAAAATAAAAGTTACCAAGTTGTCTATGTCACCATGTAATCTATGACTGAAATTTCATGACAGACAACCTGAAAGAAACTATATGAGCTATTACTGACACAGTTCTAAGTAAAACAGCTTACCTACTTCTACCTCCACTGACTGGAATGGACTATCTAAAGCTTCAGAAATAGGATAAGTCACGAATAATACCACCTTAATTTTGATATCACTTTCTAACAGGCTAAACATTTTCCTTATTTGGTTTTGATGATGATTCTATTACGTAAATAGGGAAGGCAAATGTTTTTTATCTCTATTGTTACAGATAAATTTGATTAATCTCTATTTCACAGATGCACAGTGAATAAATAACTTGACTGAGGTCAAATAACTTGTATGTGGCAAAACTAGAAATAGAACTGATAACTCCTGACCTCTAGAGCAATACTCTTCCACTGTAAATGTTTAACGGACAAACACAGAGGATGAGTTGGACGGCATCAGCTCTGTTCCATGCATCCCTCCTAAATGCTACGGTGGACTTTATCCTCACTATTCTAAGTATTTACCTCTAAATCGGAGTTTCCACTTGTTTATATTAGTTTAATGTTAAAAATCTTTTCCAGAGGACTATCAAATTTCTTGAACTCACCGTATTGATAAAAGAAGGGTGGTCATGTTGCTCACTTTGGACTGGTTCAACAGCAGTGTGCAACGTTACATAAGGGCACCAGAACTAGGGCCTTGGACTCATGCTAAGTCTCTGAGTCAGGTGCAGTGATGCTCAATTAGGAATGGGAGGGGGACGGCATAAAAGGATACCCAATGGGTCTTTTCCAAATATGTCATCCCCTCCTTTTGATTATGATATGCTTCACAGGGGAGGACATCCTCTCTATCCCAGTTGCCCCAGTGAGGCGTCATCTCTGATGGAGTGTATCATAACCCTCGAGAGTATTCTACTGACACCAGGACAAGTTCTGGACAAAATTCGAGTGTCCAGATAGTGCCAATTAACAATACCACTTTTTAAGCTGTATCAACGCATTTCAAAAGAGAAATTCCCAGTTAATTTTGCAGTCATTAATAGACTATCTGATCATCTAAAAACAAAGGAATGATGAAAAAATGTGATTTTCAAAAGGTACAATTTTAAACTAATATTATATGATTATTATAATCTGAAATGATAAAAATCTTTCCTATAGTTTTCTTCTCTGTAGATATTTATAACATCCAGTTTCACTGACCAGCTTTCCACCTCTGCTGTGACTGGAGGGCGTATTTGTCACAGTCTTCTCTGCTTATTTTATGTTTCACAGCAAGGTTCTCTGCAGTAATCGCCATGGTGAGTTGGACATGCGTGTCTGTTAATGATGTCCACAAAGTATCTTCCAGCTATTAAAGATATTAATAAAGTGATTTGTTAAAACATATCTTTTGAAAGTAATATGCTATAATTTCTTTAAATTTAAATAATTAACAGCCCTAATATAGAGAAGTACAATTACATTTTCTGATAAGCATTTACTATTATTACTATTCATAATCGGTTCTGGGACATTTTTCAAAAGCATTCAATGCCATAATAAAACATAACATTCTCCTCTCTCTCTAAATGTGGGGCTCTAAAGAGAGCCCATGTGGTAAATGTGCAGGGTGAGAATGCAGGAAGTTGTCCTACAATCAAAATTAAACCCTCAAGATTCCATCTTGTGAGAAACCTACACTGAGTCCTTGTGCAGTGTTTCCCTGTAGCCACTGTGGTAAACCAGTTGTGAGCTCTGTAGGAAAGGGTTTATCGCTATTCTTTTTTCATCCCATGCCTTCAGTGATAGGAACAGCTGGTTCTGTCAGTTACTAAGAGGTTGAAAAGAACCTGGGACAGCCTCCTTGAGTAACAGAAAAAGTTGTTACTTATTATCACATCAGTCAGTCTCTGATAAAAGACTGTTTCTCTGACTCGTTTCTTGTAGACTGTCCCATCTGTTTCTTCTAGACTGCCTCATCACGGACCTGTCTTTCCAAAGGTTTTTTCAAATATATTTGGTGTCTAAATGACTATCTCATATTTTCTAAGTCTTACTCCTTTCAATTTTCAAAAAGGCCAGGAGAGAAACTGGGTGAACAGTGTAAATCAATCATTACTACTGGGAAACACTAAAAATATAAAATGTCATTTGCCCTTTCACAAGGGAAGGACAGCATACCATCATTCTTTCTCAGTACTAGCACCTCATGTTGGAGGCCTCAAAGATGTAAGAATCAGTTTTTGTCTGACTGATTTGGGACAATATAATCCATATTCAAAGAAAATGTTTCTGTGATGGAGAAGAAATCTATTTAATGGAGATTGCTCCAGAAATAAAACTTCCATAAATCATAGGAAAGATTTAATGACTTGTTTTACCATTTATTCAGTAGAGAGATGAATTCAACCTTTGCCTGCCTTTCTAATCTGCTTCTTCCTTTCCTCTGTCTCCCAAGATGTTAATTCCACTACCAGAGGTGTGCTGAGATCAGGTCTGATTTTATGTAGGTTAAAATGTCAAAACTAACAACCAAAGCAGAGTTTTGAAATAGTTTACAAATTTCCAATCATTTCTATCCTGCCAATCCCCATTAACAAAATTGGTTTCAAATTAGTTTTCTTTTCCCCAAAATGGTGTTATTAAAAGTATTAGTATAATAACATGAAAGATAATTTTAAAAAATTTTAATGGTTCCAACCTTGAGATCTGATCCAAACCGGGTTCCAAAACGCACGTTTCTGACACAAAACGGAGCTTGGCTCATGTTTTCGGTTCCTCCACACAAGACAACTTCAGCATCTTTAACACAAATTTCCTATTTCAAAACAAATGAGCAGCAACAACAAAAAAATCCTTTTATTGTGACAGAGTATATATTAAACAGTAAACTAATTGTAAATCTAATAAGTAATGTATCCTAGCTTACAATGTCTCAAAAGAAAATACTTTTCAAGTAATTGTAAAGCAAATGCTATGGTATCCTATTCCCTAAATACAAGGGGAAAAATACCCAACAGACTTCAATCATTTGTGCGCAAGTAACAAATTCTACCTATGTTTTGTCAAGGAATAGTAACTCTTAACTCAATACAAATCTTGAAAATCAGGAGAGATATCAATGTCTGGCATAAACGTACATATTGCCAGCAGATGATAAAGAATAAATCTCTTAAAAAGGCAAAAGTAAAATTTTATACTATTAATGAATGAATCTGAAGGAGACCCCAGACTTACAAGAACTAGATTAACGGAGAGGACATAAAAAGGACCCATTTCCTTCTTCCAACTCTTTTCACTATTTGTATTTCTCAGAAAAGAAGCAAATAAAAAGCCTCCAAGAGCCCAATGTTTAAAATGACTGCTAGGAAAATCAGGATCACCATTTAAGATGTTTTGTTATAGAAATAAATTAATGGGAAAATAATTTATTCATTACAATATGTCTGTGTCTTTTATTTTGTAATAAAATGAAGACTTTGACAAATAAAATTGGATTTTATTGTATCCCTTTTCCCTGTGCTCAAGGGAACAAATGCATTTGTCCAACTACCCCTTAAAAAGGTCATACTAGTTTGTATTTCTACCAACATAAGCATTCAGTTCCTTTGTAATAAAATACATTCCTTATTATCCCCTGAATTCTCCAACTCTCTCCCTCACCCTATAGTCTTTATTCAGTGTTTCAAACTGCCTAACAGGAAACTTTTGCAGACCTTGGTTCAAATTCTGCTGTTATTACTTATTAACCTGAATGCCATTAAAAATCAGTTTCCTTGTCTATAAAATAGGAATAATAATAGTTTTTGCCTCATAGGATGATTGTAAAGACTAAGTGAGATATTTAACGTAAATCTAGCACAGTGTCTGGCATATAGGAAGCACTCAATAAAAATGACAGTCATGATCAGCTTTTTTAAAAATTATGATAAAATATGTAGAACATAAAATTTACCATTTTAACCTCTTTTAAATGTACAGTTCATTAAGTACATTCACATTGTTGTGCAACCAATCACCATCCACCTCCAGAAGTCTTTTCATCTTCCCAAACTGAAACTTGTGAAATTCTGTACCCATTAACAATAACTCTCCATTCCCCGCCCCTCCACCAGGCCCTGGTAACCACCATTCTACTTTCTGTCTCTATGAATGTGACCACTCTAGGCACCGCATGTAAGTGGAATCATACAGTATTTGTCCTTTTGTGACTGGCTTATTCCACTTAGCATAATGCCTTCAAAGTTCATTATTAGCTTTTAAGAAACTATTTCCTTCCTGTGAATAATATTCCAAGAAAAAATCAAATATTGACTTCTCCTAATAAGCATTATAAAAGGAAACCCTTCAGTGTCATATTGAAGTGGGACATTTCCTCTAATAACTTTTAACATATTTTCAGAGAATTAAATATAGCGTTGCCCATACCTGACATCCATTCACAATGGACTGGAAACCAGAGCCACAGAGCCTATTAACAGTGAGAGCTGGGGTTGCTATTGGGATTCCCACACGCAAACCAACGTGCCTTGCCACGTATATAGCATCTGAAGAACTCTAGAACAGAGGGAAAAGAAAAAGAATTTCCTCTATCAATCTAGGAATTAAGAAGAAGGACAAAATATATGGAAATGTTGGCAATCTATGAAAAATTATAAACCATACGGCTCTAAGGTACCATACAATGTATATATGTACAGCATATTTTATATAATACATGTGCTTATGATTTGAATAAAAACTATAATTTCATCAATTGATTTTTAAACATACTAAGTATGGCTAATCCTTACACTAAGTCCTCAATAGAGGATAGAAATTTATAACAATTAGAGCTGCTTAAAAATGGAATAGGTTGTCTCAAAGTAGTATGTTCCCTAACAGAGGAAGTATCTGAGGCTGTGGTTTCAACCTGGTCTGTATACTGGAATAACCAGGGAAGCTTTACTAACATACTGATGCTCAGGCCCTCACCAAACCAATTAAACCAGAAAGACTGGAGGTGGGGCATGGCCATCAGTAGTTACTTTTAAAGGCACCCAGGTAATTACAGTGTGCACCCCAGTCTGAGACCTGCTGACCTAGGGAGGAGAGAGATGAACAACCGGTCAGAGGGTAAGAGGTAGGACTAGACCCTGCTACCCAAACTTGAAAATGCACACTGGGGCATCTTGTTAAATGTAGGTTATCAATCAATAGGTCTAGGACTGCCCAAGATTCTGCATTTCTAACCATTTCCCTGGTGAAGCCAATGTTGCTAGTCCAAGGATCACTCTTTGAGTAAGAAGGGATAAAAAGACTTTTAAAAAAACCAATAAAAACAACAGCTTTTACTGTAGAGAGAGCTAAAGCAAATATCATAAAATGTGAAGAATTGGTCCATCAAGGTAAGAGGTCTTAGGGTGTTCACTGAATAGTTCACTATTCGTTTTACTTTCGTACAGGTTTGAAATTTTTCGAAATGAAATTCAACAAATTCACCACATCTATAGGTTAGCGATTTTGAATGAAGATGGAAGTGGGAGGAGCTCAGTATAACACCAGTTAATCCATTGATTGAATGTTTCATTTGTTCACTGTGATGAAATCATCTTATTTTTATAAATTATTGTCATCAAAAACACTGTTGATCTATGGATATTCTTTTGCTGGGGTTTTCTGTTTTGGAGTCACTTTTCTTATAATACTCTCTAAAGTCCCGATTAGTAAAATAGGTGTTATAAAACTAAGCAATAGTCATGGAGAGCAGAGGAGCGGGTAGGAAAGAAGAGAGAAAAGGAGCGAGAAGCGCAGGGAGGAGAGGGGAAAGGAGGAAAGAAGGAAGGAAGGAGAGAGGAAAGAGAAGGGAGGGGAGGGGAAAGGAGTGGGAAAGGATAGGGGATGGGAGCAGAGAAGAGAAGTATAAGACGTCTTGACCTTACTCCTATCCAAAGATATCCAACCAGCTGATAACTAGACCTTGAGGGTCCAAGAAATCTTTCTTTTGACTCCTCAGCTTCCCGAGCCCACATCAATATGAAGCATTTATCAAATGTTTGTGGACCTATCAGACCTTGCATTAAGTGCTTTGACAAGGATGATCTCATATATTCCTTACTACATACACTATATACTGTGCATTATATAAATATACCGTATACATGTATAACTGTCTTCTAGTATTATTTTTAACTTTTATTTTTATTGTGAGGACAAAGTGAGCCAACAAATGTGAAAATAGTTTTGAAAATTGGGAAGCAGCATGAGAAGATGAGGGATGATTGTAGTGCTGTTTCCACGTCTAAGTAAACACTTTACATTCCTGTTTTCTTACTAAGAACCCATCTATCAGGTTGTGAGCACCAAGGATAAGCCCCTTTAAGGCTCAATTTCACCCCCAGGATTTAATGACAATTCTTTTTACCAACACATTACTCGTGCCTTTGGGTCTCTCGTTGCTGCCAGACAACTCTGGGGGAGCTGGTGGCAGAGCCCTTCTCAGTGTCCCTTCCTGTGGGGGAAAGTCCCTATTATGTCAACTACGGAGCTGCAAACCCAAGTACAAGGAGAGGGGTGCACTGTTGGGAGCCAGCGACCTGGTCCAGAGCAAGGCAGCTGTCTGACTTGCTGTGTTGGTGAGGCACAGCCCCTCCTGCTTGTGAGGAGACAGCATTTCTCAAAGTTGAAGTCCTGCAATGCACCCCATGTAAAGGATACAATTACCTCCCTGACAACTCAGGAACATCAAGTGAAGATCTCTGAGAACTCAAAAGATCATTCAGCAAGGTAGGTAGACAGGAAAAAGAGAAAAAAAAAATCAAGCAATAGTCCCAGGTAACAGAAAGAATATTAGGCTAGGAGTTAGGAAATCTGGATTTGAATCTAGACTGTCATTCACTAGCAGTGTGAACTCTGGTTTATCTGACTCTCAAGTTCCTCATTTGGGAAGAGTCATCTGCAAATGGCTTTACAAGTGCTTCATCTGTAAATAAAAGGAGTGGAGTATCTTTGATTGAGTTGTTAAATCCTAGTCTGACTGACTGACTAAAAGTAGCTTCTGGAGATCTTTACCAATGGAATACATTCTTACCTGCATATATATTTTGAATATGGTCCTACCTGATGCATATAAACCAGATGTAACTGGCTTCTACTTTGGCCACTGTTTTCCAGAAAGTAACTGATATTTTTCCTTTTATTTTTTGTTATATCTTCTCCAAGTGCTCCCATGAAATGACTTTAAGTCCCTTTTAATACTAAGATACTAAGATTTGTGGGAAGAACTTAGTCTAGGAAGACAATGATCACTAACTAGAAGTCAGGAGATCTGCATTCTAGCCCAGGACCATCACAGACGACCTAAAGTTAAATTGCGTGAGTCTTTGAAACTTCTCTGGAGGCTTCCTAACGTGTTAAGAGAGGGCTGGAGTTCTGTAAAATCTCTAGGGTTTCTTCTGGCTCTTTAACATACCATAAATCTCACTTTGAACTTATCTTTTAAAAAGCTTCTAATTATTCCTTATTACAGAGCTATTTTCGTAAATTAGAATTTCTTAGAACAGAATACATTAGTACTCTGAACACCAAGAACTATAACACCTTTCAAAACATGCAGGACATAAATATGTATGTTCAAAATACAATTGATCCTTATTATTCATGGATACGTACTTGCAAATTCACCTACTCGCTAAAATTTATTTGTAACCCAAAATCAATACTTTTGTGGTCATTCCCAGACATGTGCAAAGTGGAGAAAAATTTTAGTTGCATGATAAGCACTTTTCCAGCTGAGGATGAACAAGGCAACACTCTGCCTTATTGTTTTAGCTGATAAATAAATGACAAGCAATAGGATATAATAGAGTATATGAGGAAGCCATTTGGGTTAAAACTAATTCTGTCTGACCTTGTTTTTCCAGAAGGGCCTGATGTGGCCTGTTGAGCATGCACTGTACATCTGCTTTAAACATTTACTATGTCTCAAAGACAAGAATGACGCCCTTAAAGACAGGGATGTGGCTTCCCCCCATATCAGCATTTCTTTAAGGATATGCATCTCTTCCTGGGAACTAAAGATTAATTAGTGACCTGCTGTGCTCACCTTGTGACCACTGACCTGCTGAACACCAACCTGTTGTGCCAGCAAAGCAATCTCGTGACTATTGTAAAAGGGACATTCCTGTCACATATGATGTATGCTCTTTGTTCCAAGATGGTATATAACCACTCTGTACACCCTGCTTCTTTGGTGCTCTTCCTTCCTTGGGGAGGAAGGCCCTGGGCTAGTCCTTAGAACTGGATCATAATAAGCTCACCCCAATTTTGATTTATAGATTGATTATGGATTATTTGCATTGACATAGCTCTCATATTATAAACAAGTGTCCTTCTTGCAGTCCATTTAGTGCCATGTTTTTCACACTTTTGTGCTTTTTGTTGATTTTGTTGTTTAAAATGGCCCCCAAGTGTAACGCTGAGGTTCTGTCTACTATTTCTAAGTGCAAGAAGGCCGTGATGTGCCTCAAGGAGAAAACACATGTGTTAGATAAACTTCATTCAGCATTAGCTACAGTGCTGTTGGCAGTGAGTTTAATGTTAATGAATCAACAATACATATTACATGTCTTAATACAGAAATATACATAAAACAAGGTTTTGTATTGATCAGTTTGACAAAAATCTTGTGACCAGAGGCTCGCAGGAACCTAACCCTGTAGTTCCCCTAGGAGCAGTGGTTCAATAGTCACTAATTCGGTGTTCATGGTGACTATATAGAATATAACTATGAAGAAATAGACAACCTGAATAGACCTATAACAGGTGAAGAGATGGAATTAATTGGTAATCAAAAAAGTACCCACAAAGAAAAGCCAAGATTGGCTTCATCACTCAGTTCTACTTAAAGAAGAATCAAGACCAATTATTCACAAACTCCTAAAAACAGAAGAGGAAGGATCACTTCCCAACTCATTTTATGATGCCAGTATTATCTTGATACCAAAACCAAAGACATCACAAGAAAACCAAAGAGTAATATCTCTTATGAATATGGATGTAAGAATCCTTAACAAAATTCTAGCAAACAGAATCCAGCAATGTGTAAAAAGAATTATACACCATGACCAAGTGGGATTTATTCCAGGAATGCCAGGTTGTTTCATTACCTGAAGATCAATTAATATATCATATCATATCAATAGAATAAAAACAAAAATCATATGATCATCTCAATTGACACAGAGAAAACATCTGACAAAATTCAACATACTTCCATGATAAAAACACTCAACTAGGAGTAGAAGGGAACTTCCTCAACCTGATAAAGGGCATCTACAAAAAAACCGTATCTAACACCATACTTAATGGTGAAAGATTGAATGCTTTCCCTATAATATCAGGAACAAGATGAGGATATCCACTTTTTGTCACTTCTATTCAACACTGGAGTTTCTAGCCAGGGAAAGAAGGCAAGAAAAAGAAATAAAAGAAATCCAGATAGAAAGGGAAGAAGCAAAACTATCTCTACTCTCGGATGACACAATGTTACATATAAAAAAAAATTCTGAGGAATCAACTAAAAAACTATTAGAACCAATAACTGAAACAAGGTTTCAGGTTATAAGATCAATATACAAAAATCAATTGCATTTCTATACACTTGCAATGAACAATCCAAAAATGAAATAAGAAAACAATTCTATTCACAGTAGTATCAAAAAGAATAAAATACTTAGGAATTAATTTAACAAAATAAGTGCAAAACTTATATTCTGAAAACTATAAAACACTGTTGAAAAAAATTAAGAGGATTTATACAAATGGAAAAATGTCTCATGTTCATGGATCAGAAGACTTAACATTGTTGAGATGGTAATACTCCTCCAATTGACCTACAGATTCAACACAATCCCTGTCAGAATCCTAGCTGTTTTCTTTGTAGAAACTGACAGATTCTAAAATTCATATCGAATTGCCATACAGAACAGCCAAAACAATCTTGAAGAACTAAGCAGGAGGACTCACATTTCCTGATTTAAAAACTTACTATGAAGTAAGGGTAATCAAGACAGTGTGGAACTGACATAAAAAGGATGGACATTGTAGCCGCCCCTGACGCAGGAAGGGTTAATAATCACTGGAAAAGGCTTGCCAACAAACTGTGACCCAGAGGTGAGAAGGCTGGTCAGCCAGTGACGGGTAAGACCTCCAGGGGGAGGCAACCTAAGCCAGGCGCGGTCGCCTGGGAGCACAGATGGAGACACGATATGGATATTGGGAGCAGGAGGGGCCGTTGCCTAGGAGCCCTTGCCTGCTCCAAGATAAAAATATACGAGCACAACAAAAACATGATAATATCAAAACAGAGGCCGAGGGAGGGCTCCTTGAGAAATCACTAAGAATTCTTGGCATTCGCTAATTACTTCATCCAGAACACCTGTGTATGTTTAACAGACGTAAGCTATGTATATATTGAAACGCTGGTTATAATAAACTCAGAGTGGCCATCAGCCCTCTCCGCATCTATCCTGATGTGTACATTGGATTGCGACACCGACAGACATGTAGATCTAAAGAATAGACCTGGGAGTCCAAAAATAAAATCAAATGCCTATGGTCAACATTTTTAATAAGAGTGCCAAGACCATTCAAAGGGGAAAAGAATAGTCTTTTCAACAAATGGTGTTTGGACAACTGGGTAGCCACATGCAAAAGAATAAAGTTGGACCCATATCTGAAAACAGGGACAAAAATTAAGTCAATAAAACTTTCAGACTTTATTTTTTTAATTTTAATTTTTTTTTGAGGGAGATTAGCCCTGAGCTAACATCCACCACCAGTCCTCCTCTTTTTTGCTAAGGAAGATTGGCCCTGAGCTAACATCTGTGCCCATCTTCTTCTATTTTATATGTGGGATGCCTGCCACAGCATGCCTTGATAAGCAGTGTGTGAGTCCACTCCCAGGATCCGAACTGGTAAACCCCAGGAACGTGTGAACTTAACTGCCACACCACTGGGCCGGCCCCAAAACGTTCATACTTTAAAGGACACCATCAAGACATACAATTACAACACAAAATGGAAGAAAATGTTTGTAAGTCATACATCTGACAAGGGACTTGTATCTAGAATATATAAAGAACTCTTACAACTCAATAATAAAAAGAGAAATAACCCAATTAAAAAACAGGAAGAGACTCTGAATAGACACTTCTCCAAGGAAGATAGAGAAATGGCCAATAAGCACATGAAATGATGTTCAACATGACTACGCATCATGGGAAGGCAAATCAAAAGCACAGTGAGATACTACTTCACATCCGCTAGGATGGCTATAATCAAAAACGCACAATTACAAGTGTTGCCAAGGATGTAGAAAATGGAAGCTTCATACATTATAGGTAGGATTAGAAAATGTTGCAGATGCTTTGGAAAACAGCGTGAAAGTTCCTGAACCAATTAAACACAGAGATACCATATCCCAGCAATTCTACTCCTAGGTATATACCCAAGAAAAATGAAAATCTATGTCTGCAGAAAAACTTGTACGCGATGTTCAAAGCAGCATTAATCATAACAGCCAAAATGTGGAAACAACCCAAATGTCCCTCAACTGAAAAACGGGAAAACAAAATGTGGTATATCCATACTACGGAATATTATCCTGCCATAAAAATGAATGAAAGCCTCCACACTCCATTGCAAAAAAAATCAGTTCTTGGTAGAAGCAAAATCTCTGTGTCATGGCTCTAGAGCTGGGGGTGGGACAAGTGCACACCTCTTTCTGAGCCTTATCCCAGCTCCAAAAGCTGAGCACTTGGTGGCGGGGCTGGCAGCAGCCTCAAGTTTTCTCAGCCTGCCTCTCTCAGTATGGAACAACCACCTTACAAGCCAGGAAAATAGTGATTAGGGCCCCAGTACTTTCAGCGGCAATGCACTCAACATAGAGCCTTCGTCCGATCAATGAGGGCTGGGAGGAAGGCAGCCCCCACTTCTAGGCCACACTTTGATATTTTCCTGAACAAACACTGATCAAGCTCCTACTGTGTATAATAAATTATGGGACATGTGTCATACTGCTTGACTTTGCTACCCTCCCTTAGGGGGCACACAGAGAGAACCAATTAACTTCAAACAAGTCAAGGAGATTAATCTGCTATTTAAGAAGCAATGAATCAAATCATTACACTGCACACTTAAAACTAATACAATGCTATAAGTCAATTATATCTCAATAAAATTGAAAAAAAAGAAACAAGTAATGAAATGTATTCCAAATCAGATATATATATATAGTTTCCAGAATATATGTTCCTTCAAATGATGTATGCCATTGCTTCTGGAGTCAGAGGATTACTTAAATTATAAATACCTTTAACTATGATTAACTAGTTCACCATTATGACATGTTAAAAAAATTATTTTTAGAAACTGATAAAATAAAGCAACAGCAATGAAAACCACCCTACTGCCCTACTAACCTGCAAGACATTGCCTACAATGACACTGTCAACAATCTCAGGTGAGACTTTGCCGGCAGATAAGGCAGCCTTGGCAGCAAATTCAGTCAAGTCGATAGCTGTGAAGTCTTTCAGAAGACCTCCATAAGCTCCAAAGGGTGTTCGCTTAGCAGCAACGATGAACACACCTATTGCAACGAGGAGAGATTTGTAAGTAATTATGGATTAGTCAGTGTCCCTAACATGCTTTAAATAGTCTCACTGTGAAACCTTATTGTAAAGTACAATTTTCAATTAGATAACCGAAAACTTTTGTCACATAATGATACAAAGAACAGGTCACACTCATAGAAGCAGTCTTAAGAGTTATCAATCTGAGCAATACCTACATGCAGGCACCAAGAACTGAAATGCTTCTTCTATGTGCTGGAGTATGCTGCCTACACAGAGAATTAAAGAATCACCTAACTAGAAAGTCCCTTAAGGTTGTCTGAGGGCAACTACTCATCCTATAAGAACTTCCTCTAGAAGATTCCTGACAAGAGGTTCTCTCTATCTTCTGCTGGGAAACTTTCACTAAGAAGGCATACTCCGCTGTGTGAAGCAGCATGCCCACAAATGGACAACATAAACTAATGATTTTCCTCATACTGAGCTGGCTCAGCTTACCAAGTCTTCTGTCCACCAATTCTAGTTCTGCACAAATGCATCCTAAAGTCAGACAGATATATAGTTTCTAAAATATATGCTGCTTTGAATTTGAATTATATATACCACTGCTTCTGGAGTTACAGAACAACCCAAATTACAAATTTCAAATAACACGAACAATTTTCTTTTACCCTTAGAATAAAATGGGCAAAACAGGTCACCTTTTATATGGGTAGCCCGTGCAGTACGTGGAGTCAGCTAACCTGTAAAATTCCCCAGACTCAATGACTCTTTTTTTCAAGTAAATAAAAAGCATTCTTTCAACAGTTCTTTATTTGACATTAATTCTGGTTGTTTTCCTCTGAAGACACTCTAGTTTGCTATATTCTATTATAACGTGTCACTGAGAATACAACAAAGTTTCCTGCATTTGGCCTAACCACAAAGAACACAGAGGAATCGTGCATACGTTTATTAATGCAAACTATGACTACAAGTTTGCAGTGTTGGTAGCAGTTCAATTGGTGTCTTTGCACAAATAAATAAAAATTGCCCTTCCCAAGGCGCTCTCTACTGCCACCTGCCAAAAAAAAATGTTATGATTATACAAATCTACAATGATTGTGATGTGAGTGGCACCCCCTAGAGTTGTGTAGTGCAAAACCCGCACGTTGGGAAGCAGCATTGGTTACAGCAGTCTCATCACACTAACGTTGATTAGGCACCTACTAAATACTAGACATTTCATCACTTTTCATGTAATATCTAATCTTCCCAACAACTCTGCAAGGTCAATATCATAGCTAACACATAAGTGGCACTTACAAATGATAGACATCATGTTTGGTGCTTTGCATACACTAATTCTCCCCCAAAACAATCTTGAGCACACATTTTCACATGTTGTCTAGAAACTATGGAACTTTTACCAATGGGCTTGTGCCCAGATATTAAACTATAATTGAGACCACTCAAACATTATCCCACTACTGGTATCTAAGTATAATCCTCCTGTTTATGGTAGTGATCTCTTTTCATGGAACCAACTAAACCTATCCTAAAAAATCTCAGCTCCTCCTTTCATTCTTACTTTGATTTTACAGTCTAAAACAATGTTAGGAGCAACATATATAATTTAGAACAAATCCAATCAGTTCTTTACAGATATAACATTCAGATATTTACAAAAGGCCACAAATGTTAGTTTGGTGAGTTACAATTTTTTTTTTTTCTGATAGATGGGTTATTCTGTGCTATTATGCCTTCCTGAATCTTTTCAAATGTCCCCTAATCCTCCTTGCTTAATGGTCTCTGCCTATTTTTATATCAGTGTTTTCTTTATTTCATTTTTCTTTCCTCTTTCCATCTCTTCTTCCTAGTTTCATTATAGTCCTGCTTCTGGTCATGGCCTAGTATGCTCCTATCTGACTAAATCTCCAGCAGATAACGATGGTGATATATAAGGACAACCTGAAGTCCTTAGAGAATGAACAAAACTAGGCAGATATGGAAGAAGAGACCACCACTGGATGGTGTCCAATTTACTTATAGCCTTTAACTTGAAGGCCAGTAGTCCACACTGCATGGAATGACTAGAACTTAGAAACTCATAGTCTTACTGACTTGAAGAATCAGAGATGTGAGTTCACGGCAACTACAGCCACTAGAAAGTGAGGGGGGATCTGGGGAAGAAGAGCACCACAGAAGGGGGGCCCACATTTTATATATAAACTCTTCCCCAAATATCTGGCTGATCCCTTAGCCATGCATTTGTGGGACCAAATACAAGCACCTCAGCGAAGGCTAAATGGATTGAATTTAGACAGGAGAGACAAGAGCCTACAGTTTGAGTTCAGCCAAATTAACTGCTTGCAAGAATTAAATAAATAGCCAACCAAACAATCAATAAGTCAACACTTTTTGGAGAAACAAAACAGAATCCAGTCTCTACAATGTTTCATCTTCATGTCCTTGCGACAATCCAAAATTAACCCACATATGAAGAAACAAGAAAACATGACTCATTCTCAAGAGAAAAGAAATCAACAGAGGGGCTGGCCCGGTGGCGGAGGGGTTAAGTTCGCACGTTCCACTTCCTGTTGGCCCGGGGTCCGCTGGTTCGGATCCTGGGTGCGGACATGGCACCGCTTGGCACACCATGCTGTGGTAGGCATCCCATGGATAAAGTAGAGGAAGATGGGCATGGATGTTAGCTCAGGGCCAGTCTTCCTCAGCAAAGAGAGGAGGATTGGCAGTAGTTAGCTCAGGGCTAATCTTCCTCAAAAAAAAAAAGAAATCAACAGAGACCAACCCAAGATGACCCAGATGTTAGAATGACAGGGTTTTAAAGCAGCTATCTATGGTAACTATGCTTAAGGATGTAAAAGGAAATATGCTCATAAGAAAGGATAGGATATCTCAATAAAGAAGTAGAAACTAAAGAAAAAACAAAATGGAAATTCTAGGGGCTGGCCCCATGGCCGAGTGGTTAAGTTCACGCACTCTGCTTAGGCAGCCCAGGGTTTCACCGGTTTGGATCCTGGGTGTGGACCTAGCACGGCTCATCAAGCCATGCTGAGGTGGTGTCCCACGTAGCAGAGCCAGAAGGACCTACAACTAGAATATATAACCATGTACTGGGTGGCTTCGGGGAGAAGAAGAAGAAGAAGAAGAAGGAAAAGACTGGTAACAGATGTTAGCTCAGGTGCCAATCTTTTAAAAAATAAAATAAAAGGAAATTCTAAAACTGAAAAAAATATCTAAAATAAAAACTCACTGAATGGGCTTAACAGCGGAATGGAAATGAAAGGAGAAAGATTCAGTGACTTTGAAGATAGATAAATAGACATTACCAATCTGAAAAACAAAGCAGAAGACTGAGGGGAAAGAAAAAACAAAAACCATCAGCAGAATCTCAAAGTCTGATAAAAGAACAAAGGCAATTCAATGGAGAAAGGACAGTCTTTTCAACAAATGGTGCTGAAACAACTGGACATCCAAATGCAAAAAAAAAAAAAAAAAGGAATCTAGACATAGGCTGTACACCTTTCACAAAAATTATCTCAAAATGGATCATAGACTTAAATGTAAAAATGCAAAACTATAAAACTTCTAGAAGATAACATAGGATAAAACCCACGTGATTTTGGGCTTGATGATAACTTTTTAGATACAACACTAAAAGCACAATCTATAAAAGAAAAATTTGATAAGTTGGGCTTTGTTAAAATTAAAAACTTGTGCTCTGTGAAAGACAATGTTAAAAGAATGAAAAGACAAGCCACAGACTGGGAGAAAATACTTGCAAAACACTTATCTGATAAAGGACCAGTATCCAAAATATACAAAGAACTCTTAAAATTCAATAATGAAAAACCAAACAACCTAGCTAAAAAATGGGTAAAAAATCTGAACAGACACCTCACCAAAGATGATATACAGATGGCAGGTAGCTATCAGATGATCATCATATGTCATTAGGGAAGTGCAAATTAAAATAACAAAGAGATACCACCGCACGGCTATTACAATGGCCAAAACCTGGAACAGTGACAACCCCAAATGCTGGTGAAGATGTGGAGCAATAGAAACTCTCACTCACTGCTGCTGGGAATGCCACATGGTACAGCCACTTTGGAAGACAGGTTGGCATTTCTTATGCAACTAAAACTAAAGGTATTTTATCCATATGATCCAGTAATCCTGCTCCTTTGCATTCACCCAAATGAGCTGAAAACTTACATCCACAAAAAAACCTGCACAAGAATGTTTATAGCAGCTTTATTCATAATTGCCTAAACTTGGAAGGAACCAAGATGTCCTTCAGTAGGTGAATAGATAAACAAACTGTGGTACATCCAGACAATGGAATATTATTCAGCAATAGGAAGAAATGTGCTATCAACTCACGAAGAGAGATGGGGGAAACTTAAACGCATACTGCTAAGTGAAAGAAGCCAATCTGAAAAGGCTCCATGCTGTATGATTCCAACTACATGACATCTAGAAAAGGCAAAACTAGAGACGCAGTAAAAAGATCAGGGGTTGAGGTTGGGGAGGGAAAGAGGGATGAACGGGTGGAGCACAGGGGAATTTTAGGCAGTGAAACCACTCTTTATCACACTGTAATGGTAGATCCCTGTCTACACATTTGTCAAAACGCACAGAACTATACAAAACAGAGTAAGTCTTAATGTCAACTATGGATTTTAGTTAGTAATAATGTATCAATATTGGCTCATCAGTTGTAACAAATATAGCACACCAATGCAAGATATTAACAATGGGATATCAGGGTAAAATAAGGGGGTATACACTAATGCTCTGTACTTTCTGCTCAGTTTTTCTATAAACCTAAAACTGCTCAAAAAAATAAAGTTTATTAATTAAAAAAAGGCAGATAGAAAAAAATATGGCAGAACCTCAAGGACTGACAACACAACTGGCATCACAGAAGGAGAGGAGAATGGGTTAAAAAAAAATCTGAAGGAATAACAGCTGAAAATTCTCCCAATTTGATGACATACATTTACAGATCTGAACTGACAAGAGATTGTCACATATTGAGGTATATGAGCTAGCTATTCTGGTTTAAACCTGATTCAGCCTGAACTAAAGAAGCCTGTATTGCCTATCAAACATACATAGTACATCTGCTTTAACCATTAAAGTAAAGCATGCATTAAACATTATCTCAAAATAAGAGTGCACTCTGTTAAGATAACAATGCATACTTCCCCTCCCACCACGCCAGTATCAGCAACACCCCATCTGTAAGCCAGTAGTGGTACTTAGTCCTGAAGATTAGTTCCCTTTCCTGGACATCAGGGTAACGTTGGCCTGCTAATCTGCAACTGAACACCTCTTTGAAACGTTGATGAATATGTATCCTGGGTGTGTGTGATGTATGCTCTTTGTTCTAAAAAGGTATAAAACTGTACAGAAAACCATGCTTCTCCAGGATGCTTTCTTCCTTTGTGGAGACTGCCTTCAGGGTTAACAGTCCTGAGCCCGACTCAAGTACAGCTCACTTTATCTCTCTTATCTCTAGAACGGTTATTGATTATTTGTGTCAACAAAGCTCAGTAAACCCCAAATAGAATAAATGCAAAACACACACACACACTCACTCACTTTGGGTCAACACTGTCAAACTTCAGAAAACTAAAGATAAAGTGATAATATAAAAAGCCAGAAAAAATTGCACATTCTATATATGGAAATGATTCCAATGACCACTGACTTATCAGAAACAATGTAGGTTAATTTTATCTGTCTATCCACATACTTCCTTTCATGAGTTTGTCTCCTATACTTTATAATCTCAGACAGCATTTTTGTGTGGGGAAGTGCTAATGGTGAAATATGAGATATCTACAAAAGAGTGTAGGTGTGAAATGAAAACAAAAGCAAGAACTTGCCCTTTATTTATAACATTTCTGCTTACTTGGTGCTCCCAGATTGTAAATGTCAGCTTGAGTAAGGCTAACACCCAACCGATGCAATTGTTTTGAATGGGGAAAATGCTACAAAATATATTTAAAAAAATAACCTGGAATGTGCAGCTACAAAGACTAGGTGATTTAAAGAGTTTTTTCTTGTAATTTCATAAACTGGATATCATGTTAATAATTACTTGATCTGGTGTCAATTTTATGTAAATGTCAAAAGGTCTAAAATTTAACAATCTTTAACAACAAACTAAAATCTTGCTTATTTTAAAAGGCTCTGAAAATTCAGAAGCTACAGATTTCCAAAGACAGTGAAAAGACATATTAATCCAGAGCAGGGTGAGTCAGAAATGCCAAGAAAGGGCCTGGCAAGGTGTGCTCATGTGACTGTACAGCAAAAACAACAATAGAGGATAAATAGTTCGGAGTGCTGCTTTCCTTTTTATCACATGGTTAGGTAAAAGCAACTGGGATGGGTGCTAATAAAAAACAGAGGACTGCTTCTTGTTGACAGAAATCTGGTAAGTTAACGACAATCTTTATCAAAGTCAATTATGCTCGCATTCACATGTGTCCTTTTCCCTACAATAATCAGTTACATCTTCCTCTCTCTTATCCTGTAGTCCTGCAAGCCCCTGCTACGCCACTTTAGAGAAGTGCCTATCTACAATGTATCCTAACTAGCCTATACAACAATCACCCTTTGAAGCTCAGGCTTGGGTTGTAGTCACAGCCTCTAATTATCTGTTAATAACTACTATCACAGACAAGCTATTTTGCCTTTCTAGGCATCAGTGTCCTCATCTGTAAAACAGAGAAAAGGGTAAAAAAAAAGGATCACTAGTTCTACCAGCACAGTAAACTGTATCACAAATTTATAAACTTTATACTTCCTTAGTAGAGGTGTTAGTGTACATTCTTTTTCTTTACTGGGTTCATAGTTTTCATCAAATTTTCAAAGGGGTTTGTATTACAAGAAAATAGTAAGAACCACTGATAAAATATTAAACAGAAATCAATAGAAGTATTATTTTCTTTTTAAAAAGTTCATTACAATGCAGGTTTGGTTTTCTTTTTTTTGGCTGAGGAAGATTCACCCTGAGCTAACATCCACTGCAATTTCCTCTTTTTCTATGTGAGTCACCGCCACAGCATGGCCACTGATAGGTGCATGGTGTAGGTCCACACCCAGAGTTGAACTCTGGGCCTGATGAAGCAGAGCATGCTTAACTTAACCACCAGGCCATCTGGGCTGGTGCAACACAACACAGCTTTTAAATGAACTGGGTTTTCTGAACACCTTGTCTAGAAAAAAAAATCAATATGCTGTTTATTAAGTAAATGTAGTAAACTCAGAGTTGGAAAGAGCACTGATGAACTTAAATCCAACTGTACGAAACTGGATACACTACCCTCTGTCCTACAATACCTGCTTTTCACTGGAACTGTTCACATGCCATTTTGGCTCTCCAGAGCTCCAGATCCCCTAACCAACTGCCTACCTGACATCTCCACTTGAGTGTGTCAACCTTCTCTTCCAAATCTATCCCTTCCCCCATTTTCCTCACTCCGTAAGTGGTACCATCCTGAACACAATTCCTCAAACCAGAAACATGAAGTCATTCTTGACATTTCCTTCTCATTGACCTGATACATCCAACCTCTCACCAAATTCTATCAAATCCACTTCCAAATCTATCCCAAATCATTCCTCCCCCTTTCCCCAAATCCACTTCCCCCCACTGGAATCAAAACCATCATGTGCTGTTGCCTGGACCTCTGCATTTTTTTTTTTATAGATTGGCACCTGGACTAACAACTGTTGCCAATCTTTTTTTCTCTGCTTTATTTCCCAACCCTCGCCCCCGCCCCCGCCCCCGCCCCCGCCCCCGCCCCTGCCCCACCACACACAGTTGTATATCTTAGTTGCATGTCCTTCTCGTTGTGGGATGTGGGACGCTGCCTCAACGTGGCCTGAGGAGCGGTGCCATGTCCGCGCCCAGGATCCGAACCAGGGGCCGCCCCAGCGGAGCACGCGAACTTAACCACTCGGCCACGGGGGCCGCCCCCTGCATTAGATTCTTAAGGGGTCTGAACTTCTCATTGCTACATAGACAGCCTGATAGCCCTGAGTGGAAATCACATCCTGTCTTTCCCCTACTTTTAAAGTCTTCCATTGCCTTCCACTGAATTTAGAATACCTCCTTCTCGCCCCCCCGCCCCCCTTCACAGAGCCCGCAGGACCCTGGACTACCAGGCTGTTGGGTGTTAGATCTTGCCAAGAGTTTCCCTACCCCGGAGCCTCGATATAAAGTGCTCTACCTGAACGTTCTTCAGGGGACACATTAAATAAGGACAAGCTTTCACACCCTTAAAACTAAAATTCCATTGACTGTGACTTTGTTACGAAAAGGGAGGTGTGTATTTTTTTTCTAAAGTTAACAACCCTATAACTTTTATATTTAGTGACTGTACTTTCCTGCGGTCACTCAAAAGGATGGGACGGGGAGGGAATAAGGCAGGTCTTCCAACAGAACGCCACCAAGCATTTTGGGGGAGCAGGTTACTCGGGCAAAAATCCCCTGGCGACCCGCAGAAAACACCCATTCCTCCCCGCGCGCCCTGCCCACCCCGCGACCAAGTCCGAGGCAGCCGGGCTCGTCTGCGACGCCTGCTCCGCCGCAGGCCGCCTCCCGCTTACGGCGCCGGCCCAGGCTTCCTACGAGCTGAACTCCAAGGAGATGGGTCTCCGACGCACGAAGAAGCGGAATGACCCAGAAGCAAGCAAACCGTGGCTCGGCTCTCAACTGGAAATGGCAGGGCAGTCACTGTCACCAGTGCTTCGCAAGTACGTTTTCTCCTTAAGTCCTTCCGGGCTGGGTTTTGTCAAGTCCCCTTTAGGGCTCATGAGACCCCCCGACTCTCCGCCGAGACCGGACGCGAGGCGCGGCAGGGGAGGGCAAGACCCCCGGGCGAAGAGAGGCGGGGCCGCGGCGCTCACCTCGCAGCAGGGCCATGGCAGCGCAGGAATTCTTCTCCGCCGACGCAGAGGGCGCCCTCCACCCCGACCCGGTCTTTAACAGCAGGCGGCGGAGCCCCGCGAGGCCACGACCCCGCTCTTTGCCCTACTTTCCGTCCGGCAGCCTCGCCCGCGGCTCCTCGCTCTGGAGGCTCGCTGCTGCCCTCTGCGCGTCAGCCCGTTGGAAGCAAACGTGCCAAAACGGGCCTCCGGCTTCGGGCCTTGGAGAGAGCGTTCCTTGAGAGCGGACTTTTGCCTCACCTTCTTGTTTTGAGAGACTTTACCTCTCTGTTTCCAAGTCGAGAGAATGATCTGACTCTACCCTACTCATCCTATCCCTGGTCTCTAAATCCACCCCCAACAACGAATCAGCGTTTCCCTTGATGGCCACCGCCGATTCTTTTGGAAACATGGGACTACGCGCCCGGACGCCAAGATTCCAAAAGCGGAAGAGGTTTGAGGGAGGGTGGGCGTGGGCGGGACACCGAGGACGGCGCGAGAGGATTGGCTGAGCCGCCGCGCAGGGCTGCAGTGGGTGGCTGCGCAGACCAGGGGCCGAGGCCGGGGCCGGGGCCGGGGCCGGGGCCGGGGCCGGAGTCGGAGTCCCTTGGCTGGTGTGGGGGCGGTGAGGTTGGCGTGTAAGGGGTGCTTAGTTTGTCGTAGGGCAGGGTTGCCCCGTGGTCCCCAATGCAGCTCCCCAGATGAGCTCGCAGTATTTTCCTTATATGATCAGGCCCCACTGCTGGCGGCGCCGCTTGCCTGGAGCCTGAGAGGATTATGAAAACGTGTCGGGCGAGGTGGGGCCAGGGGACCGGGGGCGGGCAGATGAGGGGCAGCCGCTTAGGCTAGAGAGGAGGGAGGTTTCGGGAGGCCTCTGCCACTGTGACTGTGAGCCCTGGTCGATGATGACGTGACCACTGCGCAATCTGAGTTCTGGGAACCATGATGGAGTGTGTACTGAGACCGGGCGAGCAGGATGCGGTAGATCCGCAGCGCGGGGCTCCGAGGTGGTCCAGGCTGCCTCTGGCTTGGTTCGCGTGGGGGTGGGAAACTTGACTCTGGTTTAATCCTTTTCGTCTTTGTGTTGCTTTGGTTTGAGTGAATATGGGAAAGAGTCAATTCAATACAGAAGTAAGTTCCGAGGGGTATTAACTTTAAAAAATACGTAAACTACGTTTTCACAGCAAGTATCTGTAGTCAGTGGAATTCTGATGGTGAGTAGTGTTAAAAAAACAAAACTCAATGGAGTAAATTTGAACACCTAATTGGCTTTATTAGGCGATTCATGAACTAGGCAGCACCTCCTCCAGCAAGCAGAGAGACACTCTGAGGAGTTACACGAAATGGAAGGTTTTTATAGGCAGAAGGAGGGTGGGGCAAGCAGGTGTTAACAAAAGAAGAGAAAGGGTTATTTTTATGCCAGGACATCATCTTGGGGGAAGGGAACCGCAAGAGTTTTATCATGGAGATTACCTCATTGCTGCTAATCAGGAAATTTCATATTGACTGTCAAAGGTCACGTTCCTGGGATAGGTTGAAAACTGCCATTAAGTCTTGGTTTGCTGTCACAAGGGCCATTTTTGGGCCTATTTCTTTTTTTAACAGTAGATCAAAGCTTGCCACATACTAGAGGACCGTTTTTTTCCGCTTGCATCTTCTGAATGACGAGTGATGATAAAAGCTGGACACTGTGTACCCAGCATTGTGCCAGGCACTCACGTACACTGTTTATATTTGTCTACCCAGGTCATGTAACAACTATTATGTAACATAGAATAACATTGGTCAACTGAAATGAAGAATCTAGGTGATATTAGTGAGGGAGTTACTCAATAATCAGTGTGAGGAGGTCGAACCCCTGGAAACAGTTCAACAGAGCACTCTGATGGAATTGCTCTGAGGTCTGAGTTTAAATGCAGCTTAGATCTCGTTCACAAAACAGTGTACGTGCAGGGAAGAGGAAAAGGAAAAATTTAAAACTAGATTTCAAAAAAAGGGATAGAGTACATCTGGGCTTTTCTCTAGATTATACATTGAAAGTAACATAAATAAGATTTCCTTGGTTGTACATTAAACAAGTTCAGAGATGCTGGTGTTATTTCTGTGTGGAGGGAGGCAAGGACCAGGTAGTTAATTATTCCCTCAGTCTCTAAAACATGCAGCTGGGAAATGTGAGAGCCAGGTTCCCCTTTTATCTTTCTTGCTGTGGATCTGTCCAGCTGGTGTCTTCAGTCATGAGGTGTGGGGTTGCAAGGTTATTCTGACACAAGCTGAGGGTGGACTGTGTGGCTGCATCATAGTACAGCGTGGATTTTTATTGTACTCACTTAAAGCAGTTTGCTTGCTAGATTCACCTGTTAGGCCACGGAGAGGGGTCCCAAAAATCGGTCCACGCATATACATCAGACAAATCCAAATTGAGGGACATTCTGCAACCTAATTAAATAGGTGGGGTTTTCCCATTTTATGGATGAGAAAGTTTAGGCCAAGAGAAACCAAAGAACTTGCCAAGGCCTCAAATCTAGAAAATTGCTAAAGTAAAATTTTGAATACTTGATACGCAGAAGCCAAGGCCCACATTGTCTCCAGAGCTTATGGGATGCAGAATATAGGAGTGGGGATAGAAAAACAGACAGGTAGCCTTAACTAAGGTGTATGTTACACAAAACAGGAAAGGAGGTGACTCTTCTTTGGAGGAAGAAATAAAGTATTTTGGAAGAAACCTTGGTAAGGATAAATTTCTATACTTGGCAGTATATGGTAGCTTAGGTTCAGAAGCTTTATTTGCTTTTTGGGGGAGGGGGTGTGAGATAAAGTGTAGTTTCAGGTAGGTGGAGAAGTGAGTCAATATTGTCATTCCTAGATCAGCCCTTCTCAACCAGGGTTCCTACAGAAAATGATTTGAGTAACGATTTTCTCAGTTCTCTCAAGGAGGGTACAGAGGTAGCCTCTTTATCAAGAAGGAATGTCTTCCTCTCCAGTTTCATTGGCCTGAATTGAGTTGTGTGCCCATGCCATAGCAGCAGAAGCAGCTGGGAAGAAAGATATCTGGCCTTTTCAGCTTCTGTCTTGGAAAGTGGGCTCTGCCAGTAAGGCTAGAATCTGGAGAAGGCTGTTGGGTAGGTGACCATCAGTGTCAGCCACAAAGGCCTTTATTAGCAATTACATAGTAGACTTTCATACAGCCTACACCCTCTCATATTGCATATCGACATCTCTAAATTGCTATGGTGCATTTGGATTTTCATATCTTAGCTCATGATTGAGAATTTGGAGCTCTAGCCTTTTGGCACTACCTGTCAATCAAGAGTTCTGCTTTAGCAGTGTTCTCTCTTTGGAACATAGCATTGTTTGTCTGGTTAGTAGACATTTGGTCCTGTCCAAAATGTCTATGGACACATTGGGTCCATGCCAAAAGGTTCTTGAAATTTGGTCCTGTCCAAAATGTCCATGAGCATATTTGGTCCATGCCAAATGGTCCTTGGCAAAAACGTCCATGCATAGAAAACATCCCTCGGTTCAAATAGCTCATAATGTTTATTTATACTTTTGGTTTGTAGGATTAATATATAAAAAAATACTGTCATGTTTTATTGACCCAATAATTGTGTTGTGGCTGTATTGCCAATAATAACCCTTGTTTCCTCGGTAGCCTAGTTGGTAATGGCACATGGGGTTAATAGATGGGTGGGGGTTTGAATCTTGCAGAAAAGCAGGATTTATAATAACTATGTGCACCAAGGAAGAGTCCTATAGTTAGAGAAATGCACAGAGGACAACAAGTCGAGAATGAGATCTTGGGGTGCATGGTGCATTAATATCATTAATATGTCACTGGGCATTTGGTTGGATGTAGCTGGGTCTTTCAATAAGGGTGGAGTTTGAAGGGAGGAGCTTGGGTAGTGAAAGCACTGAAATAAACACTTTACAGAGCATCTCGCTTGGGAGGCATGAGAATGGGTGTGGCTCTCCTACCACATAGCAGTCAAGTGTAATAGCTGCCATGAGAGGGATACCGGGCATCTAATTAACCCCCCTGCAACTATCCCATCACCCAGGGTTAATTGGCAGTGTTTCCCTTGAATGATGTCCTATAGAGGTATGATTGCAGTAGACTGAAAGAAGTGTCCACCACTATTTGGAGAGGTTTTAGTGGGTGTGACTCCCACACTTAGCTGCCAATCACTGTGGACCACCATGCCCTCAGTTGGTGCCTCCCTACTGGTCCACCCTGGCTGAACTGAGTGTTGAATTTATAAGACATTAGTAAGGTTTCCCTTACCAGTAAACCAGTGACCATCAGTTAGATGGCTACAAAAGAAAAAAAAAATAACCGTTCTTCTGTTGCTTGGCAATACAACGTCTTTATTTGAAAATTCTCAGCAGAATATGGCAGAAATATTATACTCACAAAATGAAAAGCCAAAATTACATTATAATGGTTTTGGTTACTGTTTCCATCCCTTTAACAGAGATAGGAGTAAAAGGTACCCGTGCTGTGAAGAGAGAAGAGTCTGCAATGCCCAATGCACGACTCTGCAGGATCTGGATGACATTACAATCATTCAAGATGAGACAGGAAAACATTAGCGCAACGTTAGTTTGAAGGGGAAGGAAGGAAAACCCTGAATAGGTTAAAACACATGCAGAAGAAGAGTCAAATGTAATGCCATCTCATGTACTTCAGAGAACCCTCCGTGATATTCATGATGAAGAGGTCCTGTTAATCCTACCAAAAAGAAACTTACTAAAGATGCAAGTAAGTAGAATTCAAAACAGACATCTACCTCCACACCCAACTTCATTGCATGGAGTTGAAATTCCAGAGGACTACAAAGTGACTAGACGTGGAGAACAATTTTTTATCCATGATTTCGGTGCTCAAGATCATGAAAGAATTCTTATTTACAGAACTTAGGACAGTATTCGATATTTAAGTGCCAATACCACATTATTCAGTGATGGCACCAACACAGTTCACTCAGTTATTTACTGTGCATGGTATAGTATTGGGTTATACTATGCCATTGACTTACACTTTACTATGAAAAAGTGAAAAGATACAGATGTATATATGTGAGGAAGTACCTTCACTTGCACGCGAAAGAAACCTCAACATGAACACGTCATTGTGCATGATGAATTTTGAGATTGCAAATATGAATGTGATTTGACTACTCCTACCAAATGCACAGTAACAGGATGTTTGTTTCACTTTTCACAATCACTGTGGCGAAAAATATCTTCTTTAGGTCTAACACAAGTATTTGACAATGGAAAGTAACACCTGTAAGTGTGCATCCATGTTGTTTGGACTTTGATCTGTGCCTTTGGAAGATGTAAATTAAACTTTTGAGTATATTGTGGAGAATGCAGAAGAAAATTTAGATGAGCTAATGGGCTGTGTTGAGAGAGTATATATCAGTGGAAGGCATGGCAGGGGCAAAAGAGGATGAGAAGCTTCAAGATTTCCACTAGAAACTCAAAATATTTATACAGCAATACTGAACAGTGGTCACAGGATGAACAATGCAGTGGAAGGCTGGTATGGCAGATTTCAAAAGCTGATGGTAGTGCCTCATCCTTCAATTTGGAGATATTGGAGTGTTAAAAGAAACAGCAAAGCAATGAACAAGTTATCGCCCAGGTTCTGGGTGGTCACACTCAAATATGGCCACCAACTTCACAATAGCAACAAAATCAAATTTGTATAACAGAAATTGTTAGCAGATATATCGAATGTAAAGCCAATAATCAGGTCAATATATACTTGAGAGCAATTGCTCGTCGACTTAAGAGTAACCCTGCCAAACTTCATGACGAAGAAGAACAAATGTGAAATCCAGAATTCATCATGAATTACATAAAATAATGTAAGTAAAATTTTAATGAAGTTAAATGTATTATTTAACGAATCATTGGCCAAATGTCTCAATGGATGTTTAGGACAGGACCAAATATCAAGGACCCTAGGACATTTTCGGCATGGACCAAATGTCTCCATGGACGTTTGGGATAGGACCAAATATTGAGGACCTTTTGGCGTGGAGCAAATGTCTCCATGGATGTTTTGGACTGGACCAAATGTCTTGCAAAGGTTTGTGCAATTGCTTTGATTTGTTATTGAATTCAGTGTTAACAGTTATCAAAAAGGAGTGGAAAATAGACAAACTAAAAATGCTGCTAAGTGAGTGTAGTGCCTGGCACGTGGGAGGCAGTCAATAATTATTTGTGACATTGAATACTACTACTGATGATAAAATTGAAACCCAAATAGAATTCTTTATGTGAGCCAAAATCAGCACATTTTATCTTAAACTGACACTCTGTGAACTTAAGCCAGTCAACTGTGTATTTTGTAATGAAGAAAATAAAAATTAGAGAACATATGTGAAGTGAATTATGCCTAAATGTGAGATACAGTGGAGGAAATAAACAGATCTTTAGTTATTAAAAAGTATTTATTTCCACAAATTTTTATCCACAGCTGAATATTACAGTGACTAATACAAGTATTTTGCTATAAACAAAGATGTAGTTTACAGATTTGTTCAAAATTGGAAAAATATTTTTATCAGTAGTATTTCTTCTACAATGTTAGATTCAGCCCTGAATAAGATGTGAACCCCGTCAGAGGAACAGTCCTTTATCTAAACATCAGTTGGCAAAATGTATCCAAATCTGGATTATTCTGATACAATATCACTTTAGAAAGTAGCTCAAATTCATTTCTGATTGATCCCTTTTATTAGAATTAGAAATTTTTTTTTAGGAAAAACAATCTTTAGTATCTAATGACCTTTACAATAAGGAAAAAAACACAGTCCTATGTTTTATTGTCATTGGCATCAACCTCTAATTTTCTATATCCCTAACTCTCTAATTATGGCACCAACGTGTACAAAAAGTGAATTATGACTATTTGGCTTCATGCAGCAAATTAATCTGAGAAACTTACCACAGAGAAATACCTATGATGAAAAACTACAGGGTCCGGCCCCATGCTGTCACATTTTAGTCACCGTTTAGTCCTACAGGCATTGTACAAGTGATTTAATACCCCTGCTGCTTTGGAATTAGGTCAAATGTGTGAAAACATTTAAATTTACTATATGCAAAAGAAATGGATTCTAATTTATTACCATAATCTTAGTACATTCATTAAGGCTCTAAGTAAATATTTATGAATTGATGGTAGTAGTGTTAATTTTTTTCTAAGTTTTTCAAGTTTGTAGTTTTGTCTTTTGTTTTTACAAAAGGCTTAAAATTTAGTGTAGGAATATCAAGGGAAGAAACTCCTATTAACATGCTCCATGGAAAGGAGGAAAAATGTCTATTTTCCTTTGGGTCTCATCTACTTGCCAGCTCCCATCAAGCTACCTGTAGCTGTGATGGCACAGGGAGAATGCATGTGGGTTATGTGCTCATCAGCTTCAGCAACAATTATCCATTAATATGTCCATATGCACATTACTATAGGTGAACAGATAGGTCCCATTTAATACTCAAAACACAAATTGTTTAATCTATAAATATTTGATTCTTGAGTAATCTTTAAAATGCTTCTGATGTCTCAAAAGACAAATCAAAACTCTACCATGATGTTATGTTGAACATTAAAATTCTTCCCACAGCAACACTTATTTCAGAGAAATAACTGATGTCAGTTATCTTAGTAACTGCTAAAGGCACCAAGTGAGAAAAGTGTCAACTAGATTTTAAATATTGAAAAATAAAGATATCTGGTGCAGAGCTGAAATCTTTATGTTGAAATAAGTTAGTCATTACTGATTTCATGAAATTGGAAAATGTTTGAGTTGAACTGACTTTTAAAAAATGCAAATATTAATAATGCTAACAAAAGATTATTAAAGTTTCCCTAAAGATGCTTCTTCCAATCTCTACGTGTTAAGTTAAATAGGGCAGATCTAAACATTTAAGTAACCAACTACTATATTTCTTTATTGTTAGTGGTCCCTAAAAGACTGTTTGTAAAGTATTTCTAAATTAAGTACAGCTCCAGTGAAATACCTTTGTCTTTTGGAAGAGGAGAACTAAATCTGCTATTCCTTAGGCTAAGGAGACAACTATTCATAAGGTCCGACCCCTCACTTATTCTAATTGCCAAGCTTTTATTCCAGTCTTTGGCACCTAGTGATTAACCGACCAGTGACAGCAGAGAGGTAGTGACCCAAAGAGATCTAGAGAATGAGCGTTAAGACAGTACGTACGTAAGGACAGTAAGCCATTGCATTTAGGGAATCACTGCTTTTCAAACTCCTTAACACTCTAACAAGGCATTTTTGGTTATCTTGAAGATTTAGGACAGTCCTTACATGCAAGACTCATTTTTAAACTAAAGTGCAGTAAAAAGCAAATTATGGTTAACTTTAAAAAGAGGTAGCCACAGACCCAATTGGTTTAGACTGGCCTTCCAAAGTCAGTGTGTGGGTTGAAGGGTGTGTGTTGTGGATGTCCGATTATGTGACCGTAAGAAGGGAAGGCACAGCTCTGTGCAGACCCCCGAGAGAAGGCTGGATGTTTAATGTGGAGGTAGAGGGGATAATGCCCATGACGCTGATTTGGACATGATGGTCAGCAGTCTTCACCCAGGTGCTGTGCCTGGTTCTGCCCAGCGGGCAAGGAGAATGACTGAGGAAGCTGAGCTGTAAGGACCCAGTACACAAGACTTGGAGGGCTTGGAGTGTGTTGTGTTTCCAAGAGCCTGATGAATTGAGTGGCTGAAGAAGGTGGGAGGTGGTGTGTGTGTGTTCTTGCAATTCATGGGGAAATTTTATCTTCTTGATGTAATATAGAGGCTCTTCTGTGATTTGCAAACACCATCTGTTCCTGTCATGGGAACAGCATGCTATCATTTACCAGAAATATGGAAAAAAATAGTAAAAAAGGAGCATAAAGAATATATTGGGTTTTCTAACTGAATGCTTGCTTTTAAAGAGATAAGAAAAAAATTTATAAAAGCAGCAAACATAAAATCTGTTGGAACATTATCACTGCATACTCTTTTAGTCCTTATTTCAAAGCAGAGATATTTATGATTTTTATGTGGTAAATTTGAAAAATGTTGAAAATAACCTGAAAAGGGAAAGTTGACGTAAGCTATTCTCTTTAAAAAGAACACACACAAGGGGCTGGCCCTGTGGCCGAGTGGTTAAGTTCGCGCGCTCTGCTGCAGGCGACCCAGTGTTTTGTTGGTTCGAATCCTGGGCGTGGACATGGCACTGCTCATCAAGCCACGCTGAGACAGCGTCCCACATGCCACAACTAGAAGGACCCATAATGAAGAATATACAGCTGTGTACCGAGGGGCTTTGGGGAGAAAAAGGAGAAAAATAAAATCTTTAAAAGAAAAAAAAGAACACACAAAAAATTCAAAAACTTTTGGATAATAATTTACTAATTCCTGAACTGATTTTTTAAAAAGTTGTTCAAATAATCTGTTCCTTTACTATTTTGGTTATCTGGCATTTCTAGTGCATTCTGTGATGTTCTTAGTGGAGGTTTAATGGCAGTAAGGGATTGCAGGCTTTCATATTGACTTATTTGGTTTTTAATCTGTAAATAAAACAACAGTTGTTATTCTTTTCTAACACTTAGCTTATATAGATTTTTGTGAAAGTTTTGTTGACTCAGTAAGTGCATGGACTAGCCTTGGAAACAAAGAAGGCTATCTTTCCATCTTGCTCACATTTTAGGTTTGGGACAGCAGCATTTTTAGCATAACTCATCCGTAAAGCCAAGACTACACAAAGGGTTTGAGCACATTAGGGACCGAGACTTGTAATTTTGCTTCAGAAACCACTACTAAAAATGTTTAGTCTGGAAGTCAATTACACCATGGTCTCTACATCAGCAGGCATTAAAATTAACCTTTGGGATACTTCTCCAGAAGGCCCAGGCCTGTATTTTCCTCCTCAAAACACCTCCCCACAAACTCATCCACACCTATGGTTTGTTTACCTGGGGAAACGTCACTCACTAAATGACAAATATCATGGTTATTAATAGCATTATTTGTTAAAAGTCCTCGGAAGGCAATTTATACAATTTACATATTTTTAATATTATTTTACTTTGGACATTCTCCAGTTATAGGCAAAGATTAAAACTAGGCAGTTTCTCTTTTATAGTCTGGCACCGTTTATACGGCCATGGGGACTGTTTGGTAGCTGTAGATTACAATGTATATTTGTTTAGACAGACATCATACTTCCACATTTCAAGTGTTTTTATTCTGAGCAGTAGGTACAAAAAAATAATGACAGATGTGTCTTATTCTGTATAGTTCAGCACTCTGCACAGGCTCTCAATCTCAGATTTGATGCACTTTTAGAGATTTAACAAATCCCTAAAATCATTTTATGGTATATGCTTCCTTCTTGCTCTCACTGGCCATTGAGCCCAAGTTGGAAATGTGCATTTTCAGACTTCATTGAGGAATTCCAGATTGAGACATGCTGGGATGTGGATCGAGTCCATGGTCAGAGAAGATGGATTAAATGGGAACAAAACAGGAAACATGTGCTTGAAGTCTAACAGCAGTTGCTGAGGGTCATTCCGCTCTTGTAGCTGTGCCTGTGGGGAAGAGTAAGATCATGTAAGATACTTCCTCCACCTAGAAATAGCCAGTTTAAGTGAATTCGCAAAAGTGAATTGGCACATATCGTGGAAATATTTCTGTTAAGATAATTAGGTAGGACTACAGCATCATGTGGTGTCCTATCCCTGAGATATTCAGCAGGGAAAGAAGCCCTGGTTTAGGTGAGTTGGAGATCAGATGACTTCAACCTTCCTCCTAATTCTAGCATTCTTTTAACAATTTTCCATCTAAGGGAGACTAGAAAAATATACTTCAGGTGCAAATCATGTGGAGAGGCAGTGTGATGAGCTGGTGAAGGCCATGGGCTCTGGAGGCAGACAGCTTAAGCTCTAATCCTGGCACCACCCTGGGCAAGTTCCTGAACCTTTCTATGCTTCATCTGTAAAATGGAATGGCAAGAGTGACATCACACAAAGTGACAGACTAGGAACTCCTAGGGGTCAGTCCCTCCACTGAAGTAACCACTGAGCTGGAAAAAGCAATTGGTATCAATTATCTCGGAACTCTGGACCCTGATTGGACACTGACAACAACCAGGAGAGTGCTTGATGAAGGGAAAGCTGCCAATCTTTGCTAAGAGAGTGGTGTGTGAGAACCAGCTACCATTCCCCAGTCTCCAGCCCCACTGCAGCTGTGGGGATAGCCCTCACACTCCTGGAGCAGCTGACTGGTGCCAGGTCAGGCAGTGGGACTTTGTCCTCCATAAATTTGGGGTTGTGTACTTTGGTTGGTCTGGCGGTTCTGAACGACTGGCACAGATGCTTGCCTTGGTTTTTGGCTCTCTTGGGATGCAGTGGCACCAACTGGAAGATTTAAAGGGATAGAGCTCCTCTCCTTCTCCCCTCTATTGGGAGGCAGACATTTTAGGAAAAGTATAATAAGTGAAATGAAAAATTTCAGTTCAATGAAGGAGTTCAACAGCAGACTTGAGCGGCCAGAAGAAATGATCAGTTAACTTGAAGATAAGGCAATTGAAATTCTCCAGTTTGAGGAGCAGATAGAAGAAAGAATGAATCAAAAAGTGAACAGAGCCTGAGGGACCTGTGGGACACCATAAAGCATACCTACATGTACATCATAGGAGTCCCAGAAGGAGAAGAGAGAGAGAAAGGGGCAGCAAAATATTTGAAGAAATAATGGCCAAAACCTTCCCAAATCTGATGAAAGACAGACACACACACACCCCCTACACAGAAGCTCAACAAACTCCCAGCAGGATAAACTCAAAAAGGTTCACAGTGAGACACACTACAGTCAAATTATCAAAACCCAACATCAAACAGGGAATCTTTGGGGTTGGCCCTGTGGCCAAGTGGTTAAGTTTGCGTGCTCTGCTTTGGCAGCCCAGGGCTTCCCTGGTTCAGATCCCGGGTGTGGACATGGCACTGCTCATTAGGCCATGTTGAGGCGGCATCCCACATGCCACAACTAGAAGGACCCACAACTAAAATAAGATATACAACTATGTACTGGGGGGATTTGGGGAGAAAAAGCAGGAAAAAAAAAATTTAAAATTTAAGAGGGAATCTTGAAAGCAGCAAGAGAGAAGTGATTCATCACATACAAGCCATCTTCAATAAGATTAAGAGCTGATTTCTCATGAAAAACCACAGAGGCCAGAAGGCAGTGAGATGACATATTTAAAGTCCCAAGAGAAAAAAACCTGGCAACCAAGAATTCTATACCTGGCAAAGCTATTCTTCAAGAATGAAGGAGAAATTAAGTCATTTCCAGATAAACAAAAGCAGAGGGAGTTATTTACCAGTAGACCTGCCCTACAAGAGATACTAAAGAAAGTCCTTCAGGCTGAAATGAAAGGACATTAGATAGTAACTCAAAGCCGTAAGAAGTAAAGAACACTGGTAAAGCTAACTACATAGGTAAATGTAAAAGTCAGCATTATACTTTTGCTTTGTAACTCTTTTTTCGTATGTGATTTATATACAAGTAGAAAACAAAAATTATAAATCTCTGTCAATGGGCACACATATATAACATGTGACCTATGACAATAACAACCTAAGGCAGAGGGGTGGAGATGTATAGCAGCAGAGTATAAATGTACTATTGAAACTAAGTTAGTATTACTTAAACTAGGTTGCTATAAATCTAAGATGTTAATTGTGATCACCAAGGTAACCACAAAGAAAATCACTAAAAAGTATAGAGAAAAGGAAAGTAGGTTTCAAAATGGTACACTACAAGAAATAAACACATAAAAAAGGCAGTGATGGAAGACTTGAGGAACAGAAAACATATAAGACGGACAGAAAACAAGTAGCTAAATGGCAAAAGTAAATCCTTTATCAGTAATTACTTTAAATGCACATTTAAAGGCAACTAAAAGGCAGAGATCGACAGAATGGATTAAAAAAACATATCCATCTATATGCTATTTTACAAGACACTCACTTTAGAGACACAAAGAGATTGAAAGTAAAACAATGAAAAAAGATATTTCAAGTAACTGAAAAAGAACTAGACTGGCTACTTTATTGTCACACAAAATACCCTCTAAGTAAAAAAAGGTTACAGGAGGCAAAGAAGGAAATTACATACTGATAGAAGTTTCAAGCCATCATGAAGACATAACAATTATAAATATATATGCACCTAGCAACAGAGCCCAAAATATATGAAGCAAAAATTGACAGAACTGAGGGGAGAAATAGTTCTACAATGATAGTTGGATACTTTAAGACCCCATTTTCAATAATAGATAGAACAAGCAGACAGAAGATCAACAGCAAAGAGAGGCCATGAACAACACGATACACCAGTTAGACCTAACAAACATACATGACCAAGTTGGAGTTATCCCCAGAAAGCAAGGGTGGTTCAACATATAAAAATACAAGAATATTGCCTTGTATGCATACAGTTATGTGCCGCATAATGACATTCTGGTCAATGACAATGGTCCCATAAAATTAGTACCATACAGCCTAGGTGTAGTATGCTATATCATCTAGGTTTGTGTAAGTCTCTCTATAATGTCTGCACAATGACAAAATTGCCAAATGATGTATTTCTCAGAAACATATCCCCATGGCTGAGTGAAGCATGACTGTACATACAAGGGAATGTTATTCAGCCATAAAAAGGAGTAAAGTTCTGATATATGCTATCACTTGGATGAACCTTGCGAACATTATAAGTGAAATAAACCCAACTCCAAAGGACAAACATTGTATGATTCCACGTATATGAAATACCTAGAATAATAAGAGACAGAAAGAACAGAGGTTAGCAGGTGCTGGGAGGAGGGGGAAATAAGGAGTTATTGCTCAATGGGTAGAGTTTTTGTTTGGGATGATGAAAAAGTTCTGGAATTATACAGTGATGATGGTTATATAACATTGTGAATATAGTTAGTGCCACTGAATTGTACACTTAGATACGGTTAAAATGGTAAAACACATTTAAAAAAATGAGATGGGGAGAGTCCTCTCCTAAGATTGTGAGGATCAAGAGAATTAACATTTTGTAAAGCACACAGAACAGTCTCTGGTACTTGGTAAGTGTGACGTTTGCTCATGACTATCTTTATGACATGCTCCTTAGTTCCTTCTGTCTGTGCACACACCATCAACCTCGGAACCATGAACTCCAGGTAGGAGCTGTACTTCTAGAAAGGCCATTGAGACTAGCTAACTGTGAGAGTACTGTGAAGAGGAAAATCAATATATCCTGATTTTGTGAAAACAGAGGTCCATCCCAGTCTAACTTAAAGTATAAAAACTGGCTTTTCCTCGTTAGGACAAGGCACCATCATTGCTTCCAACAGTGACAATATTTTGATATGCTGTAACTTTCTAGAGGTTTCATCATTTCCTTGTCTTAGAGAAGACCAAGGGATATTACTCTGCTACACTCATCCAGTATCGGATGGCACAGCTGACTCATACTCAGAGTGCCTCTATTTCCTCTAAGGCTTCAAGCAGGGGGTGAGGTCAGTAAGTAAGCAGTAGCCTTTGAAAAGTGCTGGGGAATAGGTTTTTAGAATGAAATCAGTGTGAGGGTAGGATTGTGAGGTGGTTCTGCAGTGGCAGAGGAACCTATAGAGTTGAACCTGAATAATGAACGGAAAACACTGTTTAAATTTCCACGTGTCAATTTAAAAACACCCATGTGTTTGTTATCTTGAAAGATGGCCCAAAATTTTGAAGTAATTTTAACACTTTGAAAAATTAGTTTGAAATAATAGGAAAAGAAGTTTAAAAGAGGCAAGGACATTTAGGGACGAATAAGCAACCAGCTTTATTAATTTAAGATACCAAATGATGGCTCTGATGTGACCCTGGCAGAACATTCTCTCTAGGATCACTGGCAGCTCGCACTCAGCTCACTTTGAGCTTTGCTGCATTTATTATTACATACCTATCACACAGCACATGAAAATGTACATAAAATGTGAAATGGCAGGAGGCTCTTAAAATTTTTTCACAGCACTTAAGGTCCTTTTATTTCTCTACATTAGTCAGATATATCAGTAGGCATTACTATTTAAAGGGTTTGAAGAAATTGTAAGGCATTTAGAGGAGGTTATAAAAATGGGACCAAAAAGAAAAGTTAATACCTATATTGTTACAATTCAGCAGCAAAAGTTGTGTATACATTTAATTATTCAAAGTTCACAAGGTAGTCATTTCACAGGAATCCTCTTGTGAATCCTTTGGTGAATTTAACAACCCCCTCAAATTTACATTTTTAAAGATCAGCATATTCCGGCCATTCAGCCCCAGCAAATGGTTTAAGGAGCAACTTGTGTTTATCCTACATAAGATATGTTTTAATATAGAGGATGGCGGGGATTGTTCCACCATTTCCTCTGAGCACTGTCTAGGGAAACAGAACATAAAACTATGTACACATCTTCAGAGAATATCTTACCAACCTCCATTCCCTTTTTCCTATGTCTTTAATTCAAGCCCGACGTCTGGCTTGGCGTATATTCTCTGACCTTTGGCCTGAATTCTCTTCTTGTAAACAGTGCCACTGTTGTGCAACTTATAAGCAGTTACAGCTCTCCCTCTAATACGTGTCTCAGATATTTAAAAGCAAATAAGACCTTCTAAACATGCACTTTGGTTTGTGTAAATTATCAACTCTCCATAAAATTCAGTAGGGGGTCACATATCTCAGTGGCTTCTTTACTGTCATCAAAGTCTTCCTTTCCTTTTGGCAGTTGACTGTACGTGTTTCCCAACTGGATCATTTCCATGAGCGCCTCTGCCTTTTGAGATGTCTGTGTTGGGGACTGCCTGCTTCTCTCCATGGTCTGCATCTTTAATAACCCACTGCATTTTCCCCACTGCCCTTACGAGAACAACCTTCCATCTGACTTGGCATCCATCCCCTGACCTTGAGCCTCCATTCTCTACTTAGATATAATGCTAAAGTTAATTTATTCTTTTCCCCTTTCCCTGCCTTCTCCTCTGATTGCTTTCCCCGTTTCTTTTGATCCCTGTTTTGTGTTGGTATCACTTCACTGGCTAAAGGGATTGTTTAAAAGTTTGAGACAGTATTATGTCTCCTCAAGGTGTTGCCCACATATAATAAGGGGAGAAATGTTCACCAGTTTTCTGAGCAATCTCCATGTGATTCAGCATTCTGGTGCTGTCAGCTACTCCTTACCCATAAACATTAGGCCATCAGCCAAAATCACCTCAGGCTCAGCTTTAGGAAGCTCCTCTTTAAGTAAAAAATTCCCATAATCTTCAGAAAAAATAGATTTAACTAATCATTTCCCTAATATGTTTCTTTCAAGCATGTTCCTAGGGCAAGTATTATAAGTTCTAGAGAAAAGATTTAAAAGCTCTAATTGTTTTCTTAAAAGAATGTTTCTTAATTCATTTGGGGGTAGGGTTGATATTCTGCTTTGTTAATTCCAGTTGGTGCTATAGTTCAGTAACATGCTAGGGGCACATGCAATAATATTTAGACTGTGTCTCAAATCTGGGAGGCAGGGATTATAAAATTTCAGTCTTCTGTGTGTACGTAATAAGTTACTCATGGCTGATGTGGCTCATATTTACCTAAAGAGAAAGCCTAAGAATGTAGTCATTTATCCTATAATGTGACCAGTATTTCATTAATAAAGAGGAGCAAGGTTAAAAATCTCAACTTGCGATTTCCTTTATTAGTCTTAGACTAGGACTTTATAAAATTGATTAGTATTTTAAAACTCACCTGGATTGTTCGTATAAAGGCCACTGTTACTCGTTCTTCAAATTCATTCAGGGGAGTATAAAGGTTTAAAATTTTGACAATCTGTTGGAATAAAAACAAAAGTTTAGCACAGAGCTAAATAAGCAGAAGACAACTTTTGAATTTTAAAGAATATATGACATTGGCACAAGAGTAAAATCTTCTTTAGATAGAAGCTAAAGCTTAGATGGAGCTAGACTGACGCTCAGGAGTCTACGTTTAGTAAACTCAAGTCCATAAGCTTCGCTGGTAGATCTGAGCCCTCTTACTTCATTCCTACCTCCTACATATCCACCTCAACCCTTCCCCTATGCTCCATGGCTTACAAAATAATGAGGATTTTAGGAAACTGTTGCCTCAAATCCTCAGCCTCTAATCTACTAGTAATTTAGAGATTTCTTCAGAAGAGTAGTGGGGATCTTACTTTAGATTAAAAAGAAAAAAAGGTCTTAACCACACCTCCCTACCTCCCACCACCCTTCAAATCTATGAAGGAACAGATTTTTTCCCTATTTGGACAGAGGATAATCTACCTACTGTTTGGTGGAAGTAGCATGCTCAAATGCAAAGTACACTTATAAGTACACTTAGGAAAGTAAAATATACTAAAAAGGGGAAAACAACTTTGAAAACTTTTACTACATTTGTAGAAGGAAGCGGTTTTCTTTAGAGTTTGGTATTTGATCTTTTAGTAGTTAGTGGAGGAGGTAAGGAAGAGTATGTTCACTTTGCAATACTGAGTTTGGAGTTTGTTGTTTTTTAGGTGCTGGACAGGGAGAAGGCATGTAATGTAATTTGGCAAGTGATTTCCTTGTGCTGGTCTCATTTTGTGAGACCACTGTGCAGTGGCCTATTTCTACATAGGCACATTCATGATGGAGGGCAAGGTGCCCTGCCTGAGGACAGGCTTTATCTTTTCATAGACTGGCACTATCTCTGCAACCGAATCCCACTATAATACAATTTTGGAGGGAAAAAGAAAGGAATATTTAAATGGCTCTAGGTTCTGACTTTATTTAAAATAATGTAAATGGATTCTAGGTGAAAACGTGACCATAATGAAAGTATCATTGTAAAGAAAACTATTTATTTAATGCCAAATACCTGATGCTGCCAATTTCTGGAAGAGATTTAAATTTCTGGGTGAGAAACATTACAGAATTCATTGTAAGTGTTTAAAAAAAAGGTTTTTAACCTAAGCTTGATGTTTTGTGGGTTTACTACTTTCTCTTTCTAAGTAAGCAAGAGAGACCAGAAAGTTACTGGAAAATAGTGGCATCTGTTTCACAGACCAAAGTGGTCTTTGCTTCATCTGCTGCCACTTCAGAATTGTGTCATTAGGGTATATAAAGGCTGAAAGTGCAACCCTCAAAACCACTGGCAAGAACAGACTTGAAATGGAAGCTGGGCTTGAGCCCCATGGTTGATGGGGATCCAGTGACCATACCTGCTGGGTGCTGAGGGAGGTGCACAGCGAGCAGATGGCCTCAGCGTCCTCGGGGGTTTTCTTCTTCAACTGCAAGAGTTGGGCTGCTTGGATCAGAGGTTCCATGGTCTGAACGGCTCCACTCTGGTGGAGGTTTCTTCCCCGAAGCCACTCCTCAAGTTGACTTATATTGTACCTTAGACATAGGTAAGAGAGCTGTGTTAAGCCCGTCCTCCTGCTTCACTGGGATGAGCACAACTGTTGTGTTTATTTTGCAGCCTAGCTGCCACTAGTGTTATCATTCTCTTCACCTTAATTATCTCACATGGGCAAAAGCCTGAAAAGTGCCTGGCACTCAGTAACTTTTTGTTGAATGAATGGGTGCTTAAAATCAAGCAAAGATGAAGCATCTAAAGTGTCTGTATAAGTTAATGGGAAAAAGAGGCATTAAATATATTTAACTAAAACAACGTATATTTAACACTCACAAACATATTTATCCTTCTGTGTTAGCCTTCATGGCTCTTAACTCATTGCTTTTTCTCTCTGATCTATCCACATTGTATTTACAATCTTTAAATTAGAGTACATAAATGTCTTTAAGCTTTGAACTAATTTGTTTACTAAGTACCAACTCCTGTTTGATGAATTTCACCAACAAAAAGGTGTGATGGATTTGAGTCACATCCTGACCATGACAAGAACTATCAGTTAGATTGGGATTTCATTTTCAGAGACAAGTGTCTTGTGCTCTGAACCCAGCCGGTGTGTGCAGCCTCATCCCTGTTGCTGGGGCAAGGCGCCTCTCCTACCTGAGCTGCATGCCTGTGCTCCAAGAGCAGACGTCCTTCCGCAGGAGCAGGTTGTTGAGAGTCACCGCGTTGATCATGTAGAAGAGCTGTTTGAACACCTGCAGGATGATCTCAGGGTCCAGGCCCTGGTCGCACATGACTGTGTGAAAGGAATTCATCTGGCGGATGACAGCTTCCAGGCAGTAGGAGTTATCCCCATCCGCCATGCTGGAGGTGCGCTTCCGATAGCCAGTTGGCTTCACACCAGATAGACCCTGAATGCTCTCATTTTCCAACATGGCAGAAACTGAAAGAAAAGCATGATTAGAAGATCTGTTTTTGGATCGGTCAGATCATATAATACTCAGGGCTTTGGCAATGATACATCCAGAGGTGTACGTGTTGATATGCTCGGGAACTTACAGCATTTGGCATAGAATTTCTAATGTGTTGGTCTCTTATATGGTAGGCCAAATTTTCACTTAAATGTACCAACTCAATTCTGTATTGGCTTCTGTGCCACGAGTCCAAAGGTTGAGAACTGAGCAACTTGAGTGTAGTCCTGGCCCACCCACTGACCTGGGCCTGGAGCTGACATCATCCTGCTGCTGTTCAAACAGCTCTTCTCCTGAGCTATTGACCATGTAAATATTAGGTTAGCTGGTCTGTTGTACTTATTGCACATCACCTAACCATGTGCCAGGCACGTTATGTTCAGTATTTCTTTTTTTTTTTTTGAGGAAGGTTAGCCCTGAGCTAACACCTGCTGCCAGTCCTCCTCTTTTTGCTGAGGAAGCCTGGCCCTGAGCTAACATCCGTGCCCATCTTCCTCTACTTTATATGTGGGATGCGTACCACAGCATGGCGTGCCAAACGATGCCATTCCGCACCCGGGATCTGAACTGGCGAACCCTGGGCCGCCGAAGCGGAATGTGCGAACTTAACTGCTGCGCCACCGGGCCGGGCTGGCCCCTCAGTATTTCTTTTAATCTTCCAACAACACATTTACTGATGAAGAAATTGAGACATAAGGAGGTTTAAATAACTTGCCCAGGGTCACACTGCTAGGAAGTGGCAGGGCCAGGAATTGAACACAAGTCTGTCTGACTCTAGAACTGGTGCCATTGATCACCACATTATTCTGAGTCATGAAGTATCCCCAGCTCTCCCTATGTCTGGTAAGAAGAATAAATGGTGCCTCATAAGAAGATTCTGAGGCAGCCAGAAGAATTTGCAATGAACCTTGGCCCAAGGGATACACTTCTGGATGGCATGAAAGACTCTGTCCTACTTGGAATTCACTTATAACCTACTTGTGTTGTAAGAACCTGGGGACAGCATTACACATAGATCCAGGGGACCATTTCCTCCCCAGCCTTCATGGAACACAGTGAGTGAAGCATATGCATTTCAGGTTTTGTTTTTTTTTAAGGATTGGCACTTGAGCTAACAACTGTTGCCAATCTTCTTTTTTTTTTTTAATGCTTTATCTCCCCAAACTGCCCCCAACCCCGTACATAGTTGTATATCTCAGCTGCAGGTCCTTCTAGCTGTGGCATGTGGGACACTGCCTCAACATGGCCTGATGAGTGGTGCCATGTCCACCCACGCCTAGGATCCGAACCAGTGAAACCCTGGGCTGCCACAGCGGAGCGCGCGAACTTAACCACTTGGCCTCGGGGCCGACACCCTTTTTTTTTTTTTTTTAAACTTAAAAAAGTAACTGCTCTTATTTTTCAATGCTGATTTCAAGTGTGCTGCTTTGGACAAAGTGAGTGTTCAATAAATATTTATTGCATGAGTACTTACTACTGTATTCTTTTACAAGAACAAACCACTCGATGCTTTCCTCTTTTCATGAGTAAAGTGCATATGTATGTATATGTATGTATGTATGTATGTGTGTGTGTGTGTGTGTGTGTGTGTGTGTGTGTGTGTGTATAAAGCAGGATGATGTCGGGTCCAAGCCCAGGTCAGTGGCTGGGACAGGACTACACTCAAGTTGCTCAGTTCTCAACCTTTGGACTCTTGGCACAGAAGCCAATACAGAATTGAGTTCGTAAGCGCCCATATATATATATATATATGTATATGGCAATATGCATATTTATATATATATATAGGCATATACTATATATATATATAGGCAAGAGGATTATATTTTTTCACTGTATATGCATTTATACCTTTTGAATTTATATTTATTTCCTATGGAAAATAGTGTGTTTTGGGGAAAAAATAATACAATATACTACAGAAAAAGAGATAAAGGAAAAATGCTATAACCCCTCACTATCCAAGTCTCAGGTATTTTGACAGGATGGTGCTGAAAATTTCATAGCTTTTCTTGAGCACATGGGACACACCTCCTCAGCTGCCTTTCTTGGGAAGGTCCTGGCTTTCCGGAGGCTGTGCCCAATTTATCCAGCTCCTTAAAAGGAGGCAGCGCTTACCCTCACTTCAGACCCCACGATGAGTGCTGGAGATCTTTCTGTGGCCAGCTTACCTATCATAGGCTGCAGCACGCCCTCAGCAATTTTAATGAGCTGCTGGTAGATCTGAATGGAAAGGTCACTCAACACCTGACGGTATTCGGTGAGGTCAAAATTCTTAAGACAGTGCTCATTCTGCTTGGTGGTATTCTGAGTCATGAAGCCCTGCAGAGGGAGAGGCGGCAGCGTTACTGAGGTGTTGTGGTCTGCTGGACTCAGCAGGACTTCGGCCTCCGGTCACTTTCGCAACTGTTTGTGAGGCCCTATCAGTCTCTGTATTTATATGGTGCTCTATAAGACCCTGTCAGTTCTTTGAGGTCTCAATGATGGCTCTTAAATTTGAAGGCGATGTAAAAACTCAGCATGATAAAGAAGTCTGCTTAATTAAGAAGCCCTAAATCCTTTAGTCTGAATCCCTGAGGTGAAGCGATTTCCCTAGGGTAGAAAACTCAGGTTGGTAGCAGGTCCAGGAAAAGAGAGGTCCTTACTTTCTGATTCTTTGTCCAATTCTATTCCCAATATACCAGGTTACCCTAAAATGGTAGATTATACACAGTCCCGAAAGGAGTCTGGCCCTGGGTCAGATTATATATTTTTACAATGAGAAATTTTACATAGATTCTATCATTGCATATCAGAATAGAGGACCTGAAACAATTCCACAGCTACAGCACCGTGTCCTCTCAGCTTCCTATATTAACAAGATAAAATAACATGTAAGTTTAAAGAAAGGTTAACACCAAAAGGACTCATGTGACCAATGTCCCGCTGTATTCGGGCCAAGGGAAACCAACAGATCAGTGTCCAGAAGAGTGACTATCCCCAGCAAAGCCTCTTATAGGGTGGCAAGTACAAAGCAATTTTTAATAAAAACAAAAGCAGGTGGGAGAGGGGATAAGTGAGATAGCTAAGCTATTGAGATATAGCTATAGATATATATATATTTTCTCCCTTGTTATTTAGATTACAGAGATCTGGTTCTACTGTGGTTCACGTCTTGTCCCTAAGAACATAAGCACATGTAACAACAACCTAATGTATTGGCATTCTTCCTCCCTAGTCTTAAGTAATGCTCCATTTGAATACATACATTAGGTCAAGCAGCGACTCTCAATGAAATAACATTAAACGCAGTTCTGTGCTTAAAGTAAAAGCTTGTATATAATAAGCTTTTTAGGGTTATGTAATAGAGGACATCTGGTTTGAAATGAAGGCCATTTCTTCCAAGAACACAGTAAACCTTTTGTTTTTTAAAACATTTCCCTTTCGTCACAGAAGCAGGTAATCAAATGAAGTTCTGATTCTGAGGAGAGATATGGAGTTAAGGCATGTTCCAAAGAAGGCAAGACTGATGGGGATGGGATATCTTTTCATTATCCCAGGAAGAAGAGTCTGTCAAAACTTGTTATGGCACAAAAGATGGAATAAAGATAAGCTTTAAAAATTGTTGCGCTACATTGGTTTACAGCACATATTGACCTTGGGAAGGGTGGAGAGTGAGCTATGTGAAATAAAGGGGAGAAAGGAAAGTTGACGAGACCCACAGGGACCTGGAAGTGAGCAGTGTCTGGGACGAGTTGGGATTCTGACTGGAGAAACTAGAGAGAAAACACACCATATGTTACTAGGTCATTGGGCGGAATGCAGAGCATTGGAAAAGTTCTTTCCGGGACCAATGTTGGGAATGGTGAGTTCTGGACAAAGCTGGGCCCTAGAGGTCCGGAGCAGAACATGAAATGATGGGGCCAGTTGGGCCTCAGGCCAAGGAATCAAATTTGGTTAGAAGCATGAAGCTGGGCTTCAACGTCAGTTTGTACAAATGTACTTCGATCATGTCGTGCCTCTTTACTTGCGGTCATCTCTGTCTGCCTGAAAATGGACAAACCGGTTGGCTTAGGAGACAGTCTTACACACCAGACAATGGAGCTTTCTTCCAACATACACTGAAATGGGGCTCTTTTAGGGCTGCTTCAGAAATTTAAGGTCACAAGGGTTTTCCTGGAGAGTCCCTGGGCTCTCAGACAACAGATGCATTATGCAAACTCATTTCCCCACCAAATCTAATTATTTGATTCAGGGTGCTCTCCCGGGCCCTCGGAATCATTGAGGCCACCTGGAGGCAGGTTCTCTGTGGCCTGCTTTATTCCTGCTTCTAGCTATCAGCGTAGTAAGGCATGCCCAGGCCTGAGGCCCAGAGAGTGCTCCAGAGACCTTCCTTATGTCCTCTCCCTAGGGGAGACCACATTTGGACAAAGCAAGGACACCCTCTGTGACTGACACCCTGATCCCTGTTCTGACCTGAGATCTGAGGTGCTCTAAAGTGGAACACATGTTGCTGTGCCCACAGAAACAAAACCTGACTGCTGAAGGATTTGGGGCACTTTACGTCAGCACTCACCTCATCCCCACTGTACTGCTTTAAACAATGAAGGAGGCGGCAGGTGTTGGAGAGCCAGAAAGATGTCATCTCAAAGTTCTCATTGTGCTTCTGTGAAAAGGAAAGACATTCCTAGTCATGAGTAAGTGGTCTCTATCTGGTTAAATGTTTACCTGGCACCTCTCGTCCTTGTGTCCCACTCTTCCCAGCATGCCCCAAGCAGACCTGATGATGGGCAGACACTTGCCAGTCGCAGACATGGAACCCACTGCCAAGAGGTTGCGTTACTGTTCCTCCACTACTGGGGATGGCACACAGACACCTCTCCAGGTCCCCTGATGGGTGGTGTGCGCGCGCGCGCGCACACACACACACATACATACACACACACACATACATACACACACACACACACACACACGACAGGCTGCCTCTCCGGCTGAAGAATACAAAGCCAGTGACACAGATGAGGCTAGACACCAGCAGCCCTGGGCTCTACTGTAACCACTGAGATAGCTGGCCCTGGCAGGTGCTGAACTATATGGAATGTTAGGGAGCATGCCAATGAAACAGTCTGGTCTGCCATTTATCTAGATGTCAGACGTCCAATGGTTTCAACTCTCTGGAAAATGGGTACAAACCACAACCAAATGAAAAAAGCTGCTCAACAACCCAAAGAGCCGTGATGCAGTTTCCGCACTCAGGCCAATGACTTCCCAGAGCTCCTTCTGTCAATAAGCATTATCATCATTTAAATGGCAGAAAGAGGTTTGAGTTATGATGTTAGTAAAACAAGAGAGTTGCACCAAAAGCGAGTGGTGGGGCTTGGGATGTTAACTGAGCCCAGTGATTAGGGAAGGCTTCCTTGAGGAAGTGACACTTGAACTCAGGCCTAGACTCACTTCCACTGACACAGGCCCCCAGCAGGAGCTCATGAAAGAGGTCAAGGAGGAGACACAAATCTGAGAGTTACCAGCATGTAGATGACATATGTTTAGAGTTGGGAGTGGATAATGCCTACAGAGCCCCTGGTAGGGAAGGTGGTGTAGCTACTGATAGAGAGCTGGCACAAAGCTAGAAGTTAAAGGCTGGCTCTGGCACTCTGACAGAAGGGAAAGGGGGCAGGCAATGTGGCTGAGTGGATCTCAGGATTGCTCTGGACTCAGTGCTTGTAAGACGGCTTACATCCTGAAAGTGGCAGCGTGTTAGAGAATGAAAGACAGTCTCCAAGAGCAGTACCATTTGGGGCTCGGCCTGCTGGGCGAGATAAACCCTCTCGCTGAGGGCTAATCTCCCTCAAAAACCTCACCTCCCACCCTCTGGCCCTGGGCCCTGTGTGGCCGGGCCTCACCTCCTTGCAGCCCAGCCTGGGGGCAGCAGTGTCCCGGCCAAGGCTGCCTCACCTTGGGAGGTGTTGACTGTCAACAGCCTTCCCTCTGCCACCACCCTGGGCAGCAGACACCCAGCCCCTTGGAGAGCTCTGGGAAAGGGCCTGTGCTCAGGTTGTATCCCTGAATGTCACTCCAGGGTGGGGCAGCCCCCCTGGGCTGAGGGTATCTTCCTAGGGTATCTCTGGTCAAAGCTTCTGAAAGCAGGGGCTCCTGGAGGCTTAGCAGGGAGGTGGCCAGAGGGCTGCACTGGATTTCTGGGCTTCCTGCCATTTCTGAGCCTGAACATCCTTCTCTGGGACCTGCCTGAGCATCCCGGTTGCGTGGGTGAGCTGCTTCTGTGCTTATATCATTTACCTTCAGAGTTGGAGGCTTTGAGAACTCACTACAGACAAAACCCAGAGAGAGAGAGACAACGGTGAGGGGTTGGCTTCACTCAGCCCACCGTGAACCCCCTCCTTTGGCACAGGATGCTTACCTTGAGGACTTTCTTAATGCCGTTGATGGTGGAGGTGAGTAAGGAGTGCACCTTGACATCGTCGTTGATGTAGTCCGCGTGCCGGATGCACATGTAGAGGATATAAGCGGGAAGACAGGGCACTGTGCCCGCCAGCATCTGGGGCTTCAGGTCTAACAGCAACAAACAGCAAGAGTTTGATTTCTAGCAGATGCTTGGGGCTGAATCCTGGTCTGAAATACAAACCTTTTCAGTATTTTCCTGTAGCTCGTCTAAGAGAGACCTCTCATGGGGGTTGGGAAAGGAGGCGAGAAAAAGCTTCTCTGGATACTCAAACGCCTCCTAACAGTAACTACTAGTAGTTTCTGAAACTAGTTAAAAACCCCAAACTAACAAAAACACATTCCTGACTGTTTGGACTTTAACATTAAAACAGGCTCCTAACACCTCGTCCTGACAACATGGAGGAAAGGAGCCCACAGGGAGTTCCCTGAGTTTATACACAGAGGCCAAGGTCCTCGCCAAGAAGGGGACCATGGCCAGAGGCTGGCTGAAGACAGGAGCTGGCTCCCCACCGGCAAGGACACAGGGCGAGAACCTCTGACCCCTGTGTACAGCACGTCCCATGTGGGCACAGAGGGCTCTTCAGAGCAAGAACGTGAGGGCTGCTCCCAGGAGAACCTGGCAAACTGTACATCCTCAAAGACAGAGCTAGGGGCTGGCCTGGTGGCGCAGCGGTTAAGTGTGCATGTTCCACTTTGGTGGCCTGGGGTTCACTGGTTGGGATCCTGGGTGTGGACATGGCACTGCTTGGTAAGCCATGCTGTGGTAGGCGTCCCACATACAACGTAGAGGAAGATGGGCATGGATGTTAGCTCAGGGCCAGTCTTCCTCAGCAAAAAAAGAGGAGGACTGGCAGCAGATGTTAGCTCAGGGCTAATCTTCCTCAAAAAAAACCCAAAAAAGGGCCAGCATGTAGGGCTGGGACAGCTGGAGCAACCTCTACCCCTTTAGCTGTCAGTTTGAGACTAATTACCTGGCAGTGCCTGCCCAGGCCTTCTTAGAACCAACAGATCAAGTAAGCTGCTGACTGGCCACAGACTCTCTCCGCCCTCCCCAGTGCCATCACTTGACATGTGTCTCACCAGCCTCTGTCTTGGCCAGTGCTAACTTGCCTACTGTCAGGGACAGCTAATACCTGGTCCCTTTCCATCTGCCAAATACCCTCTCGTATATCCCACACCCTTGCCCCACTAGGCGTGCTCTGGCAGGACTAGAAGGAGCTTGTGACTTTCCCCATGAACTGCAGACTCCTACCCAGCCCCTTGGTCCCTCCCTGCCAAAGCGCCTGGAGGGCTAGGGAGAAGCTGTCAGACTGCTTTCCCTTCCAGAGGAAGCCAGGGGAGGCAACAAATCAGGCTCAGAGCAGTGAGTGGTGGCAGGAGCCCAGGGAAGGAGGAAAGACCCAGGTTAAAGGAAGGATGCACGATGAGAATGGCCAGACACAAGACCCTGGGCACTGGATTCCAGGCGTGCCCACTGTGGCCCCTGTGCTGTTTCCCAGGCATGACCCTTCACTCTCATTACCTCCACCTACAACATCCACCCAGCCCAAGCCTCAGGAGCCACCTCTAGGCTTGGAATGGCAATGAAGGGAGGCCACCTCGCCTCCACCTGCAGGTGGGCCGGGGGAGGGGAAGGGGCATCATCCGCAAGTCTTCTGCTAGTGCTGTCCTGGGTTGGGGCTGGGGGTGTGCTTCCAGCATCTCTAGCTGGTACTTGGCTTACACTGTCCCCTCAAATCATCCTACCCTTCTAGTTAAATGCTAACTACAGGCTGTAATACTCTGGGTACATGGTTAACATTTGGGCATTTCATAGGTTCAACAGAGGGCTGTGGCTTGTCCCTTGGCTCTAATTAGAATACCAATGACATTTATCCAGAAAATGTATTTTAAGGCCAAGACTTCCAAACTACAGCTTCTTGTTGCAAGCCTGACCCTTGTGCGGACTGCAAACAGCTTGTCCTGCCTTGGAACGCTCTATTGTGATTGGAATCCCATTTCCCATAGGCTTGCTTGGTCTGCCCAGCTGAAGGTTAGTATCTTGAGGGCAGGGACAAATCCACCACAGCAACTAGCTAGTGCTGGGTACCTAAGGGGTGGTTGCTAAAGTCTTGGCATTCGTTTGGGTGGAGTCTTTTGGAGGGAAGGTGACTGGGTGCTGTGTGCAGGCAGCTTAGCAGGGCATGAGCTTGCCTGGGACCATCTGAGCGACGACAGTGGAAGGAGCCACCCATCTGCTGGCATGAGCAGTCTGCATTGTTATTAATTATCATTCACTCTGATGCTGTGAACTCTGAGTTTCCTTCATGACAGAGGACAGGTTCATTCCTAGCAGCATTTGAACAAGATGCAGCCTGTTTAAGGAAGCTTGAGATGCGCTTACGTCACATGTAAATATTTTACAATTGTAGGGGAAATTAACCTTTATAAAAAGAGCAAAATACTCAGCTACTAAAAATACCCAAAGCTGAAACAAAATCTGGCAGGCCGAAGTCATGCTCCATTCTTCCTGTAGCCTTCAACGCTCAGCACAGCGGGATCTTGATAAACTTAAGTTTCTCTAAAATCATGTGTACCTGTTATTTGAACTTCCAATACCCCTGCGAAAGCTACCACTTCTTTGAATTCCTCACATTTGAGAAGGGTTCTGTGGCCTTAAGACAGCACTTTCACTGGTGTTATACTCCACGCGATGAGGTAGACAGGGTCCGTAGCCTCACCCCCATTTTACAGACGGCAGAATTAAGGCACCAGAGAATGGAGTTGGTGGGTCCAGAGGACCAGACCACTACAGAGTCCTCCTTTTTCCACCCAGGACTTTCTCCTCAAAGACTCCTCTTCCTGGCTCTGCAGGTGGCTGCTGCACTGGGATGGACACAGAGCAGGAAGGTGGGTGTGTTGAAGCCAGATGGGAATGAGACCAGAGGGAGGGAGCTGGTGCAGGCCTGGGGCTGGCGAGGAAAGCAGCTCCCAAGATCCCTGTGTGCCACTGGCGCACAGGCCACAGCGTCAACAGCACCTGGGACCTCACTAGAAATGCAGCAGCTTGAAGTGATGGGTGTGAGGTGGAGGGTGAGAGCGGGCAGGGGTCATGCGGGGGATTGGGGGGGTTGTCTGTGGTGGTGGACAGGTGAGTGAAGGGCAGGGGGTGGGGGCAGGTTATGTTGGGTCAGCAATGGTGAGGACTGATGTGAGGGTGGTGCCACAGAGGGCCCTCACCTGTCACCAGGTTCCGAATGAGAAGGGCCTCGTCTTCCTTGTGGTACTCCAGCATGCCCTGGAAGTCCTTCTCTTTCCGCTGGACGGTGACCTGCCTGTTGAGCTCATGACGCTTCCTCTCACTCTGGGCCAATGCCTGGGCAGCTGAGCAGGAAAGAGACGGTGGAGCATGAGCAGAGATCTTCAGGCTGCAGGCCCGTGGGGAGGGAACGTCTCAGATGGGTGGGGTTTGGGCCTGGGGACCCACTGTTCTGGTTGTCTGAGCTCCCACACTCCTTATGTGGTCTGCTCTGCAACCTGGCCCACACTCCAAGTGTGGACCCGACCTGACAAACTCAGATGGTATATGGTAGTAATCTAATGGGACCACTGTCATATATGCAGTCCATCATTGACCGAAACATTGTCATGTGGCATGTAACTGTAGTTGCAAAGACTGCATTTAGCAGGTCCTGCTCCTGGATCTACATTTGGGGGCTGGAGACTCTTGTAAGTACTGTTGGCGGAGGAAGAAATTTTCCTCTACCCTTCTAGGTTCTCCTGACTGGTCTAGGAATTAAATTGACATGAGACAGATTAACAGGAGAAAAACAAGCAAAGTTTAACAACATGTATACATGGGAGAGATCTAGGAAAACTGAGTAACATGCCAAAATGGCCAAAGCCCTCACCTTAAATACCATCCTCAGCTAAAGACAAAAGGAGATGTTGGGGGTGGGGAGAGTCAGGGAGGTCAAAGGGAAGGAAGACAATTCACAGGTAGGTGAAAAGGAGAAAACACTTGGAAAACAAGTGTTTGGCTACACAGAAACAGAAGAACACAGAAAGGAGCCCAACAAACAGGCTTTTCTAGGTTCCTCCCTGTCTACCATCTGGTTCATCTTATGCTAGGGTGACAGATTGCTTCCTGAGGCAGGTTTTTTAAATCTCAATTCTTTTAGGCAGTTAAGGGAGAGGTAACAAAAAAACTTTGAGTCTTTTGTTTCTTAAAAATAATTAGCCTAAAATAATCCTCATGTTAAAGAGACACACTATGGGGTGGCAAGTTTTGCTCCCCTTCAGTACACTCTAAGATGTTCACACCATGATGAAATCGCCAAACAATGTACTTCACAGAATGTATGCCCGTTGTGGAGCAACACATTATACATAAGGTAATTATTCAAGTGGCATTTCAGTGGTTTGGTTGAGGGTATGAAGGCCTGGTCATCCCTCACTCAGGACTTTCCCCGGCCTGACAGCATGCGAGAGGGTGGTGGGTATCTACAGAGTTATCCTCAAGCACACAGGGCAAGCTGCAGGACCAGATGGAGGAGGTGGGAGGAAGAGCAGGTGGGAAGAGGCTGATCCATCGACCCACTGGCCCCACAGGCTCGGCACAAACAGGAGGGGAGCAGGGAGAGCGAGCACCCAGAGGTGGGAGTGTGCTCAAAGCACTCTGCCAGCTGGAGGGGAGGCTCTGTGAGGGCAGAGGCGAATTTGGAGAGGAGCACCAGACAAGAGCAGGGATTTCATTCTGCAGGCAATGAGGAGGTGACAGAGGACTGACAGCACCATGGGCAGAGGTGGGGAACTGGCTGGCTACTATAGTCATTTGGGAACCTTGGAAGGAGGGTTGGTCATGGAGGAGGAGGAGGGGTGAACAGAGAAGCATTTGAGGAGAGAGCGCGATAGGTCTTCAAGACTGAGCAAAAAGGAGAAGCCTGAAGCCTGCGTGACTAGGAGAATAAGAACTTAAGGAACAGAAATGAAAAGTCCAAAGATGGAGGGTCGCTGAATAGGACAGACATACCTGCCCTCCTAGAACTTCGTCTAGAGCAGCAGGTGGACATAATTAGGTGATTAAACAAACAGACAACACCTATGGTGTTAGAACAGTGAAAGAAGGGACTTGAGTCCTGGGGACACAGCTCCTGAGCTGAGGGTGGAAGGATGACAAGTGTATCCAGGTGATGCGGGGGAGTATCCAGGTGGTCATGGGGTATCCAGGTGATGGGGGGGTATCGGGGGGGGGGGGGGGGGGTATCCGGGGGGTGGTTGGGGGCTATCCAGGTGGTAAGGGGCACCGAGAGTTCCAGGCAAGGTGGCATATGCAAAGAGGGGCAGGGGAGTGACATGATTAGATTTGCAGCAGGGAGCCAGAGGAAGAGAACATTCTGCATGTTTCTGGAACGGCAATTTAAATCTCTGCCTGAGCCCTCTGGGCCAGATTCCAGTTTGGAAGTCTAATCGCAGAACTGAGCTCTCTCCTTCTTGACTACCCATAGCATGCAGTGAGGCCCCTGGGGTTTGGGTCTTCGCGTTATGCAGTAATCTTTCACACCACAGTTTTGCCTCCCAGCTTTAAGCCCTTTGAGGGCAGGGGTTGCCCCTCCCTCCAGCCCTGTAGAGCTCAGAGTAAGCACCCAACCACCTGCTGAATTCAAGTGTCATTAGCCCAGATTCTGGCAACTGAGAGTGTTGGAGCCTGTGTGGTCTGAATGATTCTATCACACGCCTGGACTGGGCACAGATCCCAGGAAATTGGTGAAGAGGAAAGAGCGTGCAGAGGGAGGTAGGCAGTTCTTTCCCTCAGGCATGGCTGAACACACCTGTGCGTCACAACACACGCATGCATGCACACACTCACAGACCCACACTACCTTCTAGGTCCTGGACTTTCTTCATGTAAATCTTCAGCTGTTTCTTGAGCTTCTTCTCATTCTTTTCTAGCTTTTCTACCAGTTCTTTAAGGTCCTGAAAGCAGAAGGAAGCAGTGTGAGAACAGACCTAACCCCACGCTGGAGGGCAGAGGGTAGAATCCTGAGGCCCAGTGTGGCCAGAGGCAGCCACCCAAGGAGGCCAGGCTCCATGACCAGTCAGGACACCCACCCTAAGCAGCTCACTGCTGCCCGGTTTGGACCCAGGAAGGAGGAAAAGGGTGAGAGTTCATTCCCTCACTCTAGATAGGGCCAGCTCCTCCTGGCTCAGGCTGCCTGGCACCAGGGTCAACCCCAAGGTTCTCCAGGCCAGGCCTCCTCAGGTCACCATACCAAACCCCAAGAGACACTGAGCCCACGTGTCTCCAGGTGGGTGGGTGGGCAGTGTCCTGGGAAGGAATGGACAGGTGAAGGCGTGGCACTCGGCGGTGAAGAGCTGACAGGCAGTGAGATTACCTGGGGTCCAGAAGCCAAACAGGACCCCGGCCAGGGCCCCTCTGTGGCTGCCCAATCCCTAGCAACCGTGGCCACTGGAAGCCATTCAGCCCACTGGGACCTGGAACAGCATTAATGTCCCCTCCGTCCCAGCTGGGCAGCGGTCCTCTGTGGTCGGCGAGGCAGGGAGCTCCATCACCATTATAGTTTCTGTGACTAGGAGCGACATGGAAGACAGAAGCAAACATGCCACTGAGGAACCTCAGAAAACATCTGGGTGACATGACAATTTTTTAAGGTTGGCCTACAGACAAAAGTCAGCCAAAAGCTCAATCTCAGTGCTGTGGCCATGACAAACCACAGAGTAAAACCCAGGCCAGGGACCCACAAGTGCACGGCAAGTGAGAGTCAGCCCATCAACCTAGGTACCTCGAGAAACTTTAGATGAGATTCTTTGGGGCACAAAAGGGTTCCTATGAACCCTCCGTTCTACTCACACTCCATCTCATCCTTAGGCATCTTTCCTGAGCTGTGCCAAAGCCTGCAAGTGTCCCTGTGGCTCCCCAGCTCCAGTGGCTTCACTGTGTGCCACCCCCACCCCTACCTGGTGCTCACATAACCCTCACAACAGCCAGCCGCCCCGAATGCTCGCTGATTCACGAGGCCCTTCCTCTTGCAAGGAGGAACCAATGCTTGGAGGTAAATGACTTGGCCAATCCAGTGAAGGAGGAACCCTGAGCTGCTCCAGACCAGAGTCACTATGTGACATTACAAATCCAAAAGACAAAAACATGCTTGTGTCTCTTCAACCACTGTTTTAAAATTTTTCTCTATACCCTGGACAGTCAGATAATAAATGTTCCACCACCTATTTACAGTTAAAAATCACACACATCTGGTAGCCAGGCCTTGGCTATTATCTTCTGTCTTTAAGAGCTCTGAAGTCTCAGCCAGCTTCTGGACAAAGAGCCAGGAAACAGAGTGTTCCACCTGGACCACTGGGCCAGGGGTACTTCTGATCCACGTCACTGAACAGCGGCTTCGCACGGCTCAGCTCCCGTGTGGTGTCTCTAGCTCTTTCTACCCACCCCCTGCCCTCGAGTCCTGGAGCACTGCACTCCTTACCACGTCAAGGGGAACGGTAGAGAGCAGTGGTTCCCAGTGCCGCATGCTGGAACTACCTGAGGATCTTTCAAGCTTGAAAGCAATGAATTTAGGACAAACAACAGGGAATGCGGTGCTGGCCACAGTGAGTGGTAAATGTGGGGAGCTACTGAGGCCCAAAGTCACAGAGGAGGCTAACCTTACAGATGGCTTACGAAAGAATGAGTTCAACCTATGAGGAATCTTGGAAACAGAGATGAGCATGTCATCCTCCTGTCAGCATCCATAGCCTTCCCAATCACTCCAGCTAGAAGCCATTTGCCCGAATTCCTCTAAACTCGACTCTGAGGCACCCCAGCGCTCCATGCTGTGGTTCAGGTGCACAGGCCTCATCCTCGCCGCCACTGTCAGGGCTCCGCCAGCCGGCCCACAGGAGGTACTAATGCTTGCTCAGCAAGGGAACAGAAATCACAGAAGCCCCTGGCGCTGCTGGCTCTGCCTATGAGCCCCAGCCTCTGCCTGGGCAAACAGGGTGGACCATGCTCTAGAAGGAGTCTCCCATCAGGCTGCAAGCTGAAGACCTCCTCACCTCGTCTTCAGCCTCGCCCGCCCAGCAACCCAGGCTCCTGCTCAGGTCCCAGGCCCACTACTCAGCAGTCACAGTACTGACTCCTAAGCCCTCCTGATGAGCTGGTGCATTCCTCCATGGAACACAGCCCTCCTTATAAGGTGGTCGCCCACCACACCACTTGGTCAATGGTCCCTCCAGGGAGAACGGGGCTGGTGGAGGCATTTTCCACACTGCCTTCTTTACTTGGTAGAAGCAAGTCCAACAATTTAATACAAAGATTTCTTTTCATAAAGCTGCCAGTTTACAGACGTGTGTATAACAGTGACATGCAGAGATAGAGAGAATCAGAGGGAAGGAATGAGGAATACAAGTCCTGTTGAATCTCGGGATTGACTGAACTGGTCACCCATCACTGGGTCACCTGGGTATAAAGGGGAAAGGCTCTTGGACGGCAAGGTCTGCTGGCGCATGAACTTGCCGGCTAGGTTCAGGGCACCTCCTGCGGCTCCCAGAGCAGGCACTCTCAGCTCCAGAAGGCTAGTGGCCCTCCTGTGCCACCCCATCCTCCGCCTGCCCTCGCTCCTGAGTGCCTGTGTCCACGCCCCTCTTCTCCCCGCTCCTCTCTGCCTGTCTACGTGGTTGACATCCCCTCCATGCCTCCTGCCTCAGCCAAGCCTCCTTTACAATTCTCTGTAATACTTGTTAATCCCACGTAGAATCACATTTTTAGAAACACTATCTTCTTTCACTTCTTTCGTGTGTGTCTACTAACCTGTGAGCTCTCTGAGGACAGAGACTGTCTTCCATTTTTCTGGTGTCTGCCAAGGCTCCTTTGGTGACTGTCTGCAATTATGGCCACCAGCATATACCTCCCTTTCCTCCTCCTAGGGAGAGGAAGAGTGTACCCCCCACTAAATCCGGCCTAGCAACAGGATTTGTTTTGATCAACAGAACGTGGCAGAGGTGACCCTGTGCCGGCTCTGGGACTAGGTCTGGAGAGCCCTCCCAGATCCTGCTTTCATCTTCTTGGAAGGCAGCTACCAAGTAAAGAAGCTCAGAGTAGGCCAACGAACGATGAGAGTGCATGTGGTGAGAGACCACATGGAGGGGAACCAAGGCCCCTAGGCAACAGCCAGCACCGATACTCCAGACACAGGATGGAGGTTGTCTCAGATCCTCCAGCCCAGCCTACACCAGCGGAGCAGAGGTAAGGCCCCCGACACTGCCAGAATTGCTGACCTGCACAATGTGTTTGCTGTTTTAAGCTGCTAAGGTCAGGGGAGGTTGGTTATACAGTAACAGAGAACTGGAAACAGCTCCACAAACTTTTGCTGACTAGAAGTTTCTAGATTCTCTGTTCCTGCTACAGGGCCAAGGACATGAACCTTGTCCATTCCTCGTCCCATTTTCTTCCAAAATGTGACTTCCCAGAGCTGGGAGCCAACTGGGCACGGCTACTCACCAGGTTCTCATTGGTCAGCCGGGTTATCTCCTGCTGGACGCCAAATTCCACCTGGGCTTCTGGGGAAAGCAGCAGCGTTTGGCAGAAGGTCTGCTGCTGCTTGTCCATCTCCTCCTTGAGGGCCTCCACCTGCGCCTTGAGGTGCTCCACCTTCTCCTCATGCTCCCGGCTCTGGGCCTGCAGCTGTGCCTCCAGCAACCTGTGCCAGGGAGAGGAGGGCAGGTCACCATGGGGCGAGGGTCAGTGCCCCCATGTGAGGGGCCACTGACGGGCACGCAACAGGGCAGCAGCCAAGCACACATGAGCAGCAGCGGCAATTGCATGAATTCAACAGGGGACAGACACTGAGGGAAACAGATCTATGGAGCTCCTCAGGCAAGCAGACCAGCCTGTCCTTCCAGATGACAGGAAACGGGGCCAAACTCAGCACCCCTGGTCTTAGGCCTCTGTCGTGACCACCCCCCTCCCCTTGTTCCTCATTCTGAAGCACACTCTGTTGGTTTGGTGTTGAGAGGTTATCTCCACGTCAAAATGTCATCAGCAGAAATAAATGTCTCATAGCATCTTTTAAATAAAAGTATTTGCATCTGGAGGAGGGAGCAAATCTACAAGGGACCTAGAGAGAGGGGCACATCTATACTGCGAACTCCCAGATGGAATCAACTACGTTTTCGGCAGCTCAGTCAGCTTCACAGCAGCACTGGGTGCGATGCTTGGCTCCCAGTGGATTCTCAACACAGTTACACAAAATGAATGAAGAAATGACAGAAGAAATGACTGATTTGCCCACTCACTACTGGCAGCATTACCAAGGGAAAGCAGTAAGAATGTGAGAATTGTGGGGAATAATTTGGTAATTAAATCAGCATTTTAGAGGACATACAACATTCAGATAACATCCAATCTTGGCTACAATCCACTAAAAGCAATCACCAGTAAGTTATAAATTTAACGAGAGAGAGAATAGCAACGCTGGGGTTCTAGGGACTCTGCCCCAAGGATCAGTTCCTGATTTGGGCTGTGACTTTAAGCTCACATCTTTATCCTCCACGTAGACTCTGGTTGGTGACTTGGGCTAGGGTCCTGTACGTGGTCCAGGAACCCCTGCCCAAGTGTCAGACTAGCTACCTCATCCTGCGGGTGAGAAAACTAAGGCAAGAGAGCTTTGAGGCCACAGCCAGTGGCAGAGCTGGTTCTAGAAGCCGGATCTCCTGATGCATAGACCTGTGCTTTGTTTGCACTTTTAATGCATTCACCTGCTTATGTATTAAACCATGTCCAATCTCCTGATAGAGAGCCTGGAGGAATTACCTGGTTTCACACACGGGTGTCCCCCTCCAATAAAACAGATCTCTGGGTGGGATAGGAATCTGACCTCATTGAATAATAGCCATTATAATAATGCAAGTAGCACCTAATAGTCCTTCCATGCTTACTATATGCCAGGCATGTGTGAAGTGCTTTACCTGTGTTAACTACTCCTTATAATGACCTGAGGCAGCAGGTCCTGTTGTGATCCACATTCTACCAGCGAGTAATGGCGACAGATGTCACCTTGCTCAGAGACGGTGGGGTCATATTTGAACCCAGAGCCAGGAGACACACTGCCTTGAGAACCAGCTGACCTGGACTTTCTTTTTCCAAGAAGAGATGCTCTTGTTGCTGTAATGGGACCTCCACTACGTCATCAGCAGGCAGAACTTTGGAGATGGTGTGTGAGTGTGCCAGGCTCCCGTTCCAGCTCCGCCACTGCCTGGCCGAGTGGGCTGGGCACGGCCCTCACTCCACCTCACCGAGCTTCAGTTTCCTCTTCTGGGGAACAAGCCTGAAGACCATTATCCCATCTATTGCTGGCAGTCTCAAATGCACAAAGCTAAGCCGCCGCCCTGAAAAGCCACACACTGCAACAAAGGTGTGACGAGACCATAATGTTGAGCTATTTTTGTGCATGTCTAACCTTGCTTGCTAAATGGTTTAGCCATGGCTGGAGGCCAATGGGCTATGGATTCTGACTCTGGTATCAAATGGAACCAGGTTCAAATTCTGGATCTTCTGCTTATGCAGTTCCTTAAATCCTGCAAGCTTCAATGTCCTCGTCCCATGAGTGTGTGGTGAGGGTCAGACTTGATACATGCAGCGCACCGAGCATGGGGCTCGTTAGCTGTTGTCAGCTCCAGGCAGTCACTGCACTGGGCATGCTGGAGGGCAGGCTCTGAGGAGCCCTGTGCACAGAGCACAACCAGCAGCACACATCCAGCCAACATTCAGGGCTGACCCTGCAGAGTTTAGATGGTCAACAGGTAGCATGGAAGCAGCACAGACTCAGGAGACCCAAGAATATCCTTCTCAGCCCTGTTCTAAATAGCTGTGTGCCTGCTGCCACGTTAACTTGCCCCTTGTGTATTCCTTCTCCCATAGAGTGAGTTGGACCAGGTGGTTTCAAAGGTTCCATTGAACCATCAAGTGCCATCACCTTGATCCAAACAAGCAGCTTCCCCTGACCTCATCCATGCAGCCTGGACACAAAGTGCCATATGGGTGAGCTGAGGGCTACCCCCCACATCCACCCGTGAATGGTACCCAGTTCCCTTACATCCATGCTAGCTGAAAAACAATTAAGCATAGACATGAGCAGGCAGAACAGACATGGCAGACACAGGAAGAAAGGCATATATTTGACCTGGCAACTTGCTTTAGGCCTTGGTAGGCCAAGCCCAGTTCTCCATCTTCATTCAAATATCCCCAATCCTCAGTCTTGCTAGAAATAAAGGATAAAAAACAGGGCATCCAGTGTAGAGGAAAGAGACAGGCAGGCAGAGCGCCCGGGACGGTAAAGCGATTCCAGCCAAGGTTTGGAAATGAAAAGGGGAAGGGCTCAAGAACTCCCAGCTTCCCTCCTTCCTCTCCCGCCACCAGCACTTGGGTGCCTGCAAACAGCTTCTCCACTGTCTCCCAGTTCCTATCTTGGAATGGGGTTCATGCGCTCTCATGTGAGTCTCACTGGTCATTCAGGCCAGAACACATGCTGCTGAAGAGAGAACAAAGGGATGCACTTGTTTGGGTAACTGTAAAAAACAGTGCACAAGCCGGGCGGAGGCAGTGATATGCTCTCACACACCGTCCTTCTCTCTCCCAGAATGATTCTGATTTGGAAAATAAAAGGGAGAATCAGGGGAGATGCACACAGAACGGGGAGGAGAGCACTCTGCACGGGGGAAGCTGCAGAGGCTGAGCAGGCATTCACTGTCCAGGGCGGGAGGGCAGCCTCCTGGGATGCTGTGTGCCCCCACACCCCCGCAGCAGGGAAGGCACTTTGTAGGGAGGAGGAAGAAAGAGACAATATTTTGCCTGCTTTTCAATGTGTATCTCCTTTCTGCTGCTGCTTAAGGGCACAAAAGTATTAACTCATCTCAACTCCAGCCCTTGCTGCAGAATCTTACATAAAGAAACAGCTAATAAAAACTTAGTGATGGGGGCCAGAGTGCTGGCGTAGTAGTTAAGTTTGTGTGTTCTGCTTTGGTGGCCCAGGGTTTATGGGAAAAGAACCTTAGCGATAAGCAGGATGAGAGTTGAACTTTCTCCCCTTGACCTGGGGTGCAATACTCCTGTTTACTCAATTTGGAAGGCAGGAGGCCAGATGCTTCCTCCTGGTAAATTCTTTTGCCCTCTCCTTTTGCCCAGTGTCTGCCTGACACCAGCAGGGCAGCTCCTGGTGATGAGGCTCATGTGACATGGCCCCCACCCATGAACTTCTCCACCTCGTGCAGCCCTGGGCACACAAGAGACACTCAGAGGCCAGCGGGACTGGGTGGAGGGCGGCAGGCAGAGCCCTGCTCTCTGGCCAGGACTGTGCTGCTCCCTCCCTGCTCCAAGGGGCTCTGTTCCAGGGGAACCTCCTCCTACTGGGTGGACCCCAGCTTTCCTGGCAGGAACCAGGAGTGGGAGCTGCATCCACACTGCTTGCAGAACAGGACCAGTAACCCCTTCCTACCCCTATGGGGGGAAACAATTGTCCCAGGAGTGGTGTGGGCCATGGTTGGTCATGGTACTGCCCCCAGCTCAGCCTCATGAAGAAGAGCCTCAGACCCTGCAAGGCCCACCCGGGCTGCCTCTTGGACACAGCTGGTCTCGTCAACACCAGGCCCCACCCTGAAAGTCTGAAGGAAATGAGGGGAGCGGGGCATAGTGGAGACTGGACTGCTGGGACTACTCTAGGGCTTCAGTTCCCTGGGTCCACCCCTTACTGTCACAGCATGTTCTCCCCGCAATGGGGCAGCGGGGGAATTACTGCCAACAAGCTCATCCTGGGATCTTTCCTGTTCCGGACTCCGGCTCCTCAAAGGTCCAGAGCCTCACCCAGGCCTGGCCTCCCTGGAGGCTGCCCCTGGTTGTAGACTTTTGCTATCCCCTCCCATGCTTAGCACTTGGCTGTCCTGTGTGTTCCATGCATCCTAGCAAACTCCAAAGCCACCTGGGCTGTGTCAGGGCCAGCAGAGAGCTCAGCACCTTTCCCTGCTCAGGTATGACACTAACCTTTAACTAGGGCCTTTTAGTACCTACTGCTTTGACCCAAAGTGGGGGGCTCCCTGGGAGGACTTCCAGGCACAGTGCTGTCCTTCTCTGGTGGGCCGGGAGGTGAGTGCATCGGTGCTGAGAGGGCACGTGGGATCCTTTACTCCAACCACCTCATTTTGCACACGTGGAGAGATGCCAAGATGGACGTCACTTGCCTGACACTGACACCTGGGCTAGAATCCAGGTGGCCGCCCGACCTTGGTCTAAAGCTCTCTTCCTGTCCCATACTGGCTGGCCCTCAAGACCCCCAGGAGAGGCTGCCCGGTCTCTCACAGGGTCACCACACTCCTGTAGCTCCCAGGAGGGCAGATGCTCCCACTCCCTCTCCAGGGGGACGCATGGATGCTGCTGAGCTAAACAGTGAGAAGTTAGCATTCATTCCCAGGTCATCAGCCTCAGAGGAGACACTCAGAATTCTTAATTCTGTAACAGGCCAGGCATGATGCACCAAGATAAAAGTAGGGAACCGGGCGGCCCAGTCAGCCCACAGTGCTCAGGAAGTCAGGCACACGAATAAATTAAAAACCAGTCAACCACCTCCAGGTCTGTCCTGTGTTCCCAGATGAAAGACAAGTCTGCACAGGAGCTTCTCCTCCCGCTCCAGGCCCACCATTAGGGGCGAAGGCTGGGTAGGGAGCGCCACCTGGTGGCAAGAGAAGGAAAATCCCAAACTGCTCAGAGGAATTTTTGTTTTTAACCTAAGCACTTGACGTCAATTAATAAATCAACAAATATTCATGAAAAATCTCCTGCGTATACGCCACTGTGCTGAGCCCCACGCCCAAAGAGGCCACAGACACGTACATGAATAAGCAGCAGATAGAGTCTCCGACTGCAGGAGGCAGCAAGACACAGAGTTGAGGAAAAGGGCTGATGAGCCAGGCCTGGCCTGATCACCTACCTACACGCCTGGGCCCATCTCTTCATGTGTAAAGTGAGAGCGCTCAGCTAGATGATCTGCGAGGTTTCTTCTGGATCTTTAATTGTATAACCTGATTAAGCTGTAAAGGTCATGCACCAGAAAAGGCCTGGGATAATACTCACTTCCCCACTGTGGAGGTGATGAAAACTAGGAGCCACCACCCACCCCTCTGCCCCAGCTTAAGGACCTGCCTCCCTGTGGACAGAAACAGGCCAGGTTCCTGCCAGCTGGGAGAGGGTCATTTCTAAGAAGACCACTTTGTGCTCCATGGATGTTCTTATTTCTTTAGTTCACACCTAGACTTTCTACCCAACTGCCTAGGAAATTCCTGGGGATCTCTGAGAAATGGGAGGCAGCAACCCAAACATCATGAATAAGAGAGAATCATGAACCTACAGGCCTGGCCACATGAGGGTGAACTGCTCATGGGTATACATGGTTACGACACTGAATTCCCACAGACAGAAATGGTGCTGATGGCTCAGGACCAACAGAATTTTGGGAAACGCAGGGAATGATCATCTCCTAGAGCAAAGCTGACAGTTTCTAGCCATGAGCAGTTAAAGAGAGGACTTGTGAGAGAGGAGTGGAGCAGAATCAGGCTCTTGCCCTTCTTTGCCATTCCAAGCAGACATTCCGTAGCAGCTAGGGCTCAAGGCCAAATGAGCCGTAAACCCCAAGCCCATCCTAAGGTGGCGCACACACCCTTCCTGGTTAAACACTGCCTCTGCTGTCCCAGGCAGGCCCACTATGGGGTGAGCAATGACCCCAGGTTTACCTGCCCAAGCCCAGGCGGCAACAGCAAAGCTACTCTCTGTGCTGAGAGGCTCCTGTTGTTTGCTGGGATCTGCTGGGTGGAGAGGGGCTGCAAGGATGTTTCCTGGGGCCCGAGGAAAGGTCCACTAATGCACCCTAAGCCTCGCTTTGGAGTTCTAGACTTGGCAAGGCTTGGGGGGAAATGGCCAGTGGCCAAAGGCGCACTGTTCCTGGAGCCAGACCTGAGCCCTGGCCACACTCCTGCCCCTACCTAGCTCTGCGACCTTGAGTGCGTGCCACAGGTGAGGCCAGCCTGAGAGCAGCAGGAACCCCTGCTCTCCTAGCCCACCTCCCCATACACCTTGGCAGACAGCCCTGAGAAGACGGCAGACTCTCCAGACACCCCACTCTGCCTGCAGCAGCCTATCTCTGGGGCAGGGACCACCCTCTCTTTACTTTAGTTTTGCCATGTGTAAATGGTGACAATGATGCTGGTTTCTCTTTGTTCCCACGATGTGAAAATGAGACAGGTTTTTGGAAGCAGAAGTGCTGTACATATTCCTATGGTGATTCCCAGAGCGGGCTCTCAACACTGGCTTCCCTCCTCAAATTTAAAAAGAAAGGGAAAGACGCAATTGTAAAGATCATAACAGAACTCTGTCAACCCTGAAAGTTAGCAACTGAAAATGTTCTGAACTTGGGACCATGGACGCTTTGAAGGGCTGTCATTGGGCATGGTGGAGTATGTGTGCCTGCGAATGTGTGTGTGTCTAGATTCCTTTCAGAAATCTAAGCAGAATTCAGTGTATGAATGTAAATTTTCCTAGGGACTGGACAGATTTCCCAACTCCCCCCGCAACCACTCATGCATAATATAATTTCTATTGAAGCCAGAACACTCTCTATTACAGGAAACAGTAGGAGAGAAAAACAACTCTGTCTTCAAAGCACCCTTGTCCCCAGGGCCGCCGTGTGTCATTGGGGCAGCCCCTGTTGTAACAGGATGCCCTTGTTGCCAGCTGGGTGCCAGGCATCACAGTCCGCATCCTCCTGCCCTGCCAGCCTGCTCCCTGCTGTCCTCCTTCACTGCTGGGATTTGCCAAATTGGAAGAGACACAAACCCACGAGTGTCACTTCCAGGTATGGCAGGCACTGGGGAACTGCTTCTTCCAGCTTCCCCTCCCCAGGCAGCAGCTCCTGTCTGTACTTAACTCGGTTTCACAGGTTATTCTTTCCCTATTGTACCCTGGGCTTGCTGGGAACGGAATTATTTTAACGTAAAAATAGCTTTTCTTATATCTTATCGCTAGCATTATTACTGCTGCAGAGGAAGACACAGCCAGGGTATTAAGCAGCCCCTGGCAAAACGTGTACTTGAGACTGGATCCCTGACCATGATGTGGATGAAGAAATAGGGAGCTGATAACAGCGATGGTTCTGAAGATAAGAAAGATATGCACACTCACGCATATTTCCTTCTTTTTCCTTCTTTTGATTTTTTCAAATTTTAAATATCACCTGTGCTTTTTTCCTTATTCATCTCACTTCTTATCTTCACCCAAGATAATTTAAAATGACTAAATCTTGACTCCAGTTTTAGCACTGAGAGAGATTCACCTTCATTTCCTTCTCTCCCTCCTTTAGCAAAAAGAATGACATCTCTCCTGAAATAAATTTACCTCCCCGCTGGGCGCTGCTAAATACCTTCACCTTCTGATTACCTACAGTGTGGCTGGAAGCAGCCCTGCCTGGGAGCCAGGCCTTCTGGATTCTACCTTGACTCAGTTACAGGCTGGCTGTGAGCCCGAGGAGCTCAGCCCTTCTGAGCCTCAGTTTCCCTGTCTGCAGAAAGAGGGCTGGATGAGAAGATCTGGAGATCAGAGCACTAGGAAATCTTCAGCGATCCTGCGACCTTCTCGCCAAGTTCACGGCACACTCCTGGTGCCACCTACTGACATTTGCTGGAAGTGCTTGATGTTTTCAGCAATTTTGAACAAATGCTTAGTGATGGCTCAACATTCAGTTAGTTGAGGTAAGAGAGAAAGGCAGCCAAGGAAAAGGTCACCTCCACTTTTACAAGTGCCCACAGAGGCACAAGGAGGCAAAGATAATAACAACAGTGATAACAACGTTAACATCTATTGGGTGCTTGTCACGTGCAGGCACTGTTCTAAGTACTTTACACAGACTAACCCACCTGATCTTCTCAATCACCACAGGAGGTATGCTGCTATGACTGTCCCCAGTTCACAGAGGAGGACACTGAGGCACTGAGTGGTTATGAAGCAGTTACTAAACAACTGGTAGAGAATGGACTCCAGAGTCCACATTCTCAGGCGCTCTGCCATAGCACCTCGGGGTCTCTGTTCTGCCCTACGTCTCAGGGCCCTGCTGCCTCCCTCCGACGGTCACTCTTTTGCCTTGACCCTGGGTTGGCTCATCCTTGAGGAGGGACCAGAGGTGGCTGGTTAACTAAAATCCAGGGCAATCCCATTTTAGCCGATATGGTAGTAGTCAGATTCTCCCATCCAACCTCTGTACTGCCTAGCTGGGGTTCCCTTTCTTTTAAATGACAGAGAAGGGGGCTCACCATGGTGTAAGGCCCACCAGCCCGGTTGAGTAAAGATGGCATTGCAGCAAACAGCTGGGGCTGGCCCCCTCCTCCTGACTGGTTGGGCTCACTTGGCACTGGCTTCCCTCGCAAGGAGAAAAGCCACCCTCAGCCAGTCTTTCACTTTCCTCTGCCTCCTGTCAAACCTCCCAGGGAAGCTCCCTTTGTGAATGCTTTCCAGAGGACCTGGGTTCTGATGCTCTAGGTGTGTTACTGGAGTCTTGTGAAGCTAACAGTGGGCTTCCTCAGGGCATGGGACTCATCGAGTCTGCTCCTAATCATGTATCTTCTATAGTGAGCAGTACCCTGATGCTGAGCTCACGGGGATGCCTGAGGAGCAGCCTTCAGAGATGAGGTTGGGCTGGGCCCCTCTGCCAGCACCTCCTCCAGGGACGGTTACCACTAGGTGGGACTTACCTGTTTGTCTGGCAGACGCCGTGATAGGCCTCGATGGCATCTTCCTGATCCACGTGCTTTTCACTGTTAGGCCAACTTGTCCTGGCATTAATGTTCGGCTCCTAGAAAGTCCCAGATTAAAAAATAAATAACTCCATTGGTTATACAAACAATTGCCATGAAATGACTATATATAGACAGAGGTATAAAAATAAGCCTTTGGAAAACAACAAAAGCCAGGGATGACTTCAGATAACAGTAGTCAAATCCAGGCAGGAATGTGACTTTAAAAGGTCACATCGGAAGAGTCACAGAATGACAAGCCTGGTTGAGAAAGGCACTGAGTTTGGAGCGGTAGGAGGAAGATGGCAAGGACAGTGTCTCGAAAGGAGAAAGCACCTCAAATCCAGAGAATGTGATTAAAGTCTGTCTCACTTTTGAACCCTCCACACTCGATAATGCCTACCTGCCCCCACCCCCATGCTGCCCCAGGGCCCATGCCCAGAAGTGACCCAGCCTTAGAGCCCAGAATGACCCAGGTGGCCTCTGTCCCCTCCCTCCTGCTCTACAATCTGCCCCAGAAGGTGAAAACATTAGGAAAAATTGCTAAGTTGGACTTGCTACCCTGGGAGGACTAAGAATGAGGAAGACTTTCTCCACCTCAGTAACAAAGTAAGTAGCAAGGGGCAAGGCATGAGTGAAAAACCAGGCCAAGGGGGCTGCTCAGGCTGTCGCCCTTATGTCTCTCTAATTCTCTGCCTTGTTCTTTTTGAACAGATTCATACTGAGCAACTTCAGAAGATTCTAGAAACTTCTAGAAAAGACTTCCATGAAAGGTCATGCTGAGAGGGCAGCAAGTACCTCACTCTGCCTTTAGAGGAGACCCTAGAGCAAAAGACTCTGCTCTTTTAGGTTTGGGTTTAAGATCTTCGTGGGTAATGATATGTAAGAAAAACACCAAATCTGTTGCCTACTGTCACCCCCTAACAAGCCCAACCACGGCTGCCATCTTGTTACCGTGCTCTTGCCAGCAAGTCGTCGCTGGTCAGCACTGACAATCTGGGTCCTCAGGATGAGCACCTCCTCCTTGCGAACCTCAAGCTCCTCATTCGCCAGCTTGAGCTGGTTCAGCAGGAGGCTGTAGCTGTCTGGGGAACTGTGGGTGGAGTCACTCTGTGTGGCTTGGTCGGCCATGGCTTTCCTCAGCTCGTTCAGTTCATTCTTCAGCTTCTTGTTCTCTGACTCCAGCTCTTGTCTCTGGAAGACAGTGGTGTGATACACGCTGTTGGTCCCTAGATCCAGGGCACTGTCCCCATGTGGGCTTCCTCCTCCACCTTCCTTAACCAACCTGCCTGTCCTCCTGGGGAGCTAAGAGCCACCTTCCCATCTTAATGATGAAATATAAGGCACAAGTTCTGACTGGCATCAGGAAGCAGCCAGAGCTGGGGCCTGGATTTGAACCCATAACCCCAAGTTATTGGTGTGAAACATCTGACACGACGCCTCTATGGCAACATTCCCTGAAGCGATTCAGTAGTGTTTGTATTCTAAGCATATTTAGCCAATAAAACCCATCCTTGTGGAAAAGCCAGGTTAGTTTTAAACTTCATGCATTTCACGCAGGACCTCCTAGAACCTTAATATATTAACGTACTTTGTGACTTTCCAAGAGAGGGTATGGAATGCAGGATTTCCTCAAGTTATTTATCTAGACAGCCCCCTTTTTTTTCCCCAAGGTGCATCACATGGACTAATGTTTTAGAGAATACATCAAAAACACTGTTTTGTTGTTTTGGTCATACAGAAAGCCACTGGCCATCAATGCCAGTGGAAGAAAAATTACCTGTATATAGAATCAAAAATAATACCGAAAGATTTTGGAATGTATTTAAAGTTTTCTGGATAAAATATTTAACTTTGTGTTTGAGATGAAGTCAGAAGATTTAAAGTCTGATGATCACAAATTGATAGTAGGGCTCTGAAATATCTGAGATTCAAAATATCCCAAGGAAAACCCAAAAATGTGGAAAGCAGGCATTAGTTGCACAATTATTACAGAGTCATAGGAACATAGAAATAAGGGCCCTTTGGGTATAATCCTTTGATTTTCTGAATGTGGAAGCTGAGAATGGAGGGAAGGCTCACAGTGAGTACAGAGGCTGAGACAGGACTACAGCCCAGCACTGCTGACGCCTGGTCCAGGGAGGCCAATGTACCAGCCCTGCCACACTTCAGGCCTCCTTGGATAATGCTCTGCCAGGTGTGACCAGCCCCAGGACCCTTCTACCCAATCTCACTCCCACAGATAGCACTTGAGCCCAGTGTCCAAAACATGTGCTTCTTGTAACTGGGGGCCCTCCAGGACCAGTTCAACTGACTCCATCTTATCAACAAAGTGATTCAGAATTGCCTTTCAGAAAATTTGCAATGTCATGGAGCCAGAGCATGCGCAGAAGAAGAAATTTTGACCTGAAATGACTGTGGAACCACAAGACCAGGAACACAACTGGAACTTAAAAGTCAGACTCTTATCAGAAATGAGGGGTGCCTCATTCAGGAAGATCCGGTGTTAAAATTCCTTCCTCACCTCATCATAAAAGTTTAGAACCCTGTCATAAATGTTTAGAATCTCACCATCATAAATGCTTGCAGTCCACCAATCAAAACCTGTCCCGCCAGCGTTTCCGCGTTCCAGCCTGTTCTACCTAGCCTCTTAAATTTCGCCCCAAATCCTGAATTAGGGAGACAGATCTGAGGCCACACACCCCCTGTCTCCCTGCATATCGATATTGCAGAATAAAGCTGATTTTTCCCCCAAAGCTGATGTCATAATTAATTGGCTTGTTTATGCGCATCATGCAAGAAAACCCCATTTTTGTGCAGTAACACAGGTAGTTAGTGCCAGAATTGGATTAAACCGTAGGACACCCAGCTGGTGTAGGCAGAGAATGGGAGAATTGCTTGGTGTGGAAAACCTATATATTTTCTGTCAGAAGTGTTGTGAACAGAGGGAACAGTTTCCTATTAGCATACATTATAGTCCCTTGTAGCAGATCTAAATTTTCCTTCATTTCAAAGATGAAGAAACTAAAGTGTGGCAAAGGGAAATTGTGTGCTTATGGCTCCGCTTATTAGCAGACCAGAGTTTAGGAGCAGGTTTGCTGCCGCCCAGCTTCATCATCTATCCTCTACAGGGTGAGAGTTCAAGGAAGCTTGTCTTCCAAGAATCTTACCTTCAGGCTATTGTAGGCTAGATCTGCATCCTGGTCCACATCTATGTCATTCTTTGGTTGGTCCACCTGCAAGAACAGAGAGACAGAAAGGTGAGCATGGACTACTAGGCAGCTATTCCACACAAGTATCTCCACCCATGGTCAAAATCTGCTCGTTTTGCCCTTGCACAAGTACACAGCACTCCAACCCTCCATAAGTCTACTTCCTTCCCACCTCCAAAATGCAGCTCACTACTTCAGGCCACCATGAAGCTCTCCATAAACATCATCCTCTTGCCAGCCCTCCCCACCTTGGTCACTTTATTCACATGGTTCTCGCAGGCAACTACAGGTTGAATATGTATAACACTGTATTATGGGTTGAATTACACTCCCTAAAAAGATACGTTGAAGTCCTGTGAATGTAACCTAATTTGGAAATAGGATCTTTGTAGATGTAATCAAGTCAAGATGAGGTCCTTAGGATGGGCCCTAATGCAACATGACTGGTGTCCTTATGAGAAGAGGAGAAGACGCACACACTCAGGGAAGATGATGGCCGTGTGAAGATGGAGGCAGAGACTGGAGTGATGCAGCTGCAAGCCAAAGATGGCCAAGGACTGCCAGCGACACCAGAAGCTCAGAGGGGGCATGGAGCAAATTCTCTCCAAAAGCCTTAAAGAGAGCATGGCCCTGTTGACACCTTCATTTCTGACTTCTGGCCTCCAGAACTATGAAAGAATAAACGTCTGTTATTTGAAGCCATGCAGTGTGTTATACTTTGTTTCAGCAGCTTTAGGAAACTAGCACTGTAAGACTTATGTACTTCATAAAGAGGTTAATATATAATTAATTACATGCTTATTAATAAGGTTAATGAGCTACTCTTAGGTTTTTTGGGATATGTGTGTGTGCAGATGTGTATTCTGTTTTCCCAACTAAGTCACCCTAAGCACCTTGTGGAGAAGCCTGCTTCTTCTGTCTCTCTATGACAGGTATATGACAGCCAGCCCCCTAAGATGTTCAGACTCCAAAGCTAGTAGATGTGGATGGCAACAACTGGAAAATTAGCCCATTAGGATTCAGCTGGGCCAGTGACAGATATAATTATTTGGCAGCTATTGCACTTTTAGGAGAAGGGGTAGACAACCTTCATAAATGGTTAACTCCTTGGGTGATTTCAAGTAGTGGATGATAGTCTGTGAATAAGAAGGGTTTTTGAAGCTAAAACCAGAGAGTGCTTAATTAGATTATCAACATATTATCTAAGCAACCTTAAATCCAAGGGTAAGGCCACCACCAGCTGTGCATGGATTGGATGTACTCCAGGCTTAGAGACTGGGACTGGATCTGAGCATCTCCTGCTGCTCCTTCCAGATCAAGGATTTCTACTTTTACTGCGTTGTTTCAAGCTCTGCAACCTAGGAAAGCCACTCTTCAAGGTACCAGTCTCTGCTTTGCTTCCTACCATCACCAGTGGTATGGGGATGTGACTGTTCAGGGGTAGCTCTTAACCTGCTGCACCAGTGAGAGGACTGTACCTGTGTTCTATGCAGCATGGATTTGCCATATGACCATAGATAATTGTTGAGTGCATTAGGTTCTTGGAAAACAGAGATCACCCACTCAAATTTGAGTCGTTGTGAGTATTAAGATGCGCTGGCAGTCATGTTTCTAAGTGGACAATCCATTGGAATCATCCTGGTGGCCAAGATGACTTTGCTAGGCCCGGGGAAAGAGAGTTGGATGGACGGGAAGTCAAACACATGGACAGCCTGGCTGGCTGTCATAGAGGCCCCATCCTCACGGTGGCTTAGTCACTCCCACCCTGATGGTACATTCCACAGACTTCCGTGTCATTCCTCACTCAGAGCCTGGCCTCTCTCTAGAGCTGAGACCCTGGGCCATATCTCTCCAGAATAAAGACCCAGGTGGCTCAGGATTCCTCAAGACCAAGGGCAGATTCAAGAACACAACCTCCGAAAGCTTGGCTTCAGGGTACTGTAGAGGGATTCCATACTCCTGCCCACTCCTGCTTCTCTTACTAAACTCTGCCGGAAACAAGGTCATTCTCCTTAAACAGATCCTTAACCCACACCACAGGGCTACGGGCCAAGCCTACAGTTCTAACTCTTCTTCAGTGATTATTTTTTAAGGAAAAAGATACCCTTTTTTCTTTGGTATCAAGACAAACAGAAGTCCTAAAGTCAGGATTTCAAAATTATTTGGCATTTCTGTGGTGCGGAACCTGGAGAGTGAATCTTTAGAGGCAGCTAGGTGGGCAAGGAACTTTCACGTCGGGCATGTCTGATGTCATCTAGGCAGCTTTCCATATATTTGATTTATGCTTGCCTGTCAGGGCAGCTTCTCTTCTAATCGAACGAGTCATTTATATACCCAATCCTTTCACTCTCCATTCTGAATCTAATCCACCTGAGAGATTTAAATCCATCAGCAAGATTTACCTCCCCACTTACTGCTCAGGAAAAACCCCCAAGAATTTACTAGATCGGTAGATCAGAGTCTGTACCGTATTTGATTGGAAAGAGACGTGAGGTATTAAAAAAGGAGACAGTGCATAGAGGTGGGAACAGGGGCAAGGCTGAGGGTGTGGGGAGGGGGATGAATCCTACAACAGGCAATTCAGGCCTGAGAACAAACCAAAGGCCTTTGACAAACCCACTATGGGGTCAGCTAATGCTATGATCCATCTCAGAATCATCCTTGTATCCCATTAGAAGTGGGTCTTATACCCCCCAAGAAACAACAAGTGGCTCGTACCTCCTCATCACCGTTAACTTCAATGGTTGTCTCTATTCCTATAGCACCAATCTCTTTGTGCCCCAACCCTGCACTCATTTCGGCACTATTATTTTTCACCTGGTCCTCCTGAACTAGATTAAAATTCCTTGGGGGCTGGGGACTTCTCTTACATTTTTATCTCCTCTCATTAAGTAAACATTTTGAAGACCTACTATGAGCCTGGCACTGGCATAGTGCTGAGTGTAGCACAGGTGCCCAATAGGTCCTCAAGATAAGAGTGATATGTCTTGGGACACTAAGGTTTCAAACAATAACCTTTCAAGACCCAAGATACTGATGATCATCTGCATTGAGGCCAGGATGCAGTCATGGGATAGCAGGGTGAGTGGCTGCAAAATTGGTCTACCTCTCACCCAATGGGGGTGAATTCAAGTCCATCCCAGATTGCAAGGTACAAGAGGGCAATTGATTTTCTCTGCTAAAATCTGACTTCTGCTTATATTTATACCTTATTTACACATCCTGGTCCTCTATGCAAATGGCTGATGGTGCCACAGGCTCCCCACTAGCTTCACCACTGGAAATCCTTTGCCTGGGAACACTTGGGAAGCTTACTCCCCTTCAACTGGGGTGATCTGGAGCACTTGCAGTGAAGACTCAGTATGATGCCAACACAAGATGGAAGCTCTTCTCTGAAACCCAGCACCAGCATAACCTCATGGGGTCACATCTGCCATATGAGCCCTGGTAGGAGGGAGCTGGATCATTCTCTGATGCCAGTACAAGGGCACTGCTGCAGGCTTCCAGCCCCTTCACACACCTGGACTTTCTTGCTGTCCTGCTGCTCTCTCTTCTCCAGCTGCGTCTGCATCTTCTTCCTCTCCTGCTCAAGCTCCCGCACCCTCTTCTGCAGTTTCAGGAAGACTGTCATGTCCATGGCCGCCTTCTCCAGGCCGATTTCCTTCAGAGGAAGACAGGGAGCAGGGGAGAGGAGATTTTAAGAGCCTAAATGCCTTAGGGAACATACAGCACCTCACTGCCTACCTCTGCATCAGCTGTCTGTCTTCTCTCGCCTCCCAAACATCAATCTGTGCCCTCAGATACAAAGCCAGTGTCAAGCAACCATCACTTCACATATTAAAGCTGGTGCTCCAGGCTCATTTTCTGTCTGGATAACATCTGTGTCTCAGCCATTTGTATTCCTCCTGTGTGAGCCACTTCAGATGACCCATCATATATTTCAAGAAAAAATGGATAAAGACACAACCATTTTATTTGGAAGTTAAAAGAGCTCACTTCTAGAAAATGGTTTGACACTAGAGAAATTATAAAATGCAGGATATAATGCTTCCTGATAAAGAAACAGTGTGGTTACTAATCGCTGTAAGTGTGCTGTCAACCACCACTTGACTGCACCTTGCAACTGAACCAACACTTGCCCTGCCACGGAACTCATTTATCCAACAGATTTTTTTCCCCCTGCTTTTTCTTCCTGAATCCCCCCAGTACATAGGTGCATATTTTTTAGTTGTGGGTCATTCTAGTTCTGGCATGTGGGATGCCACTTCAGCATGGCCTGATGAGTGGTGCCATGTCCGCGCCCAGGATTTGAACTGGTGAAACCCTGGGCCGTCAAAGTGGAGCACGTGAACTTAACTACTCGGCCACAGGGCTGACTCCTATCCAACAGATCTTACAGCATCAGTTTCCCAGATTTTTTCATTCAGATTCATGCCTGGGTTTGCCCTGCAGAGTTCTGTCATGTGTGAGTGTCCTTGTACAAACATGGGTATCTGCATGAGCATATCCACATGGATTTTCTAAGTACATGTATGTACATATGTGACAATGTAATTTGGTTCAGCTGGCATATAATAAGTGCTGTGTGCTTAGCCAGCTCTGTGCTCGCTGCTCTGGTCAATCCCAAGAGCCAGTCTCCACTTCCTTGAAGAACATAAATCCACTGATGGAAGTGCTATGTCTGCATGTAAATGGTCACATATACAAACACCTGGGTGGTGTGTCTAGAGTTCAGGCCGACTGAAGCCTCCAGGACCCAGACTCAGGAGACTGCAGTGGCAAAACTAAGGGCCTTAAGTTAGCATTTATTAAATGCTTACTAAGTGAGTAGAGCAAGCACCCAAGCATATCAAACTGCACAACAGCCATACCTTTTATCCCAAGGACATCCTTGTCTATGCTTCCACCCTTTACTTCCTCACTTGCTATCTCTTATCATCCTTTGTTTTCCTTTATAACACTTAACGGTACCCATAATTAAATTACAAACTTCTTCCATCAACTGATTATTCCTAACTTTCCATCAGACAAGCTCCCCGAGGGCAGGGACCTTCTCCAGCTTGGTCACCACTGTTTCTCCAGGACCCACCTGCAGTGCCGGGCACAAAGATGTGCTCAAAGCACATTTGTTTTTCTAGCCACGTCTATCCTCATGTGCTTCATAAACTTTTATGCGCTTATGATTTTCTTCTTTTCATGTGCCAGAGGAAAAACTGTGTGTCTGTGTACCTTCGACAAAATTACACACAGACCACGAAGTCCACTGTGGCGTACCTTATTTAGTGACTCTAAGAGGCTATTAGTGACAAAGATACAGCCACTCAGCAAATATTTGTTGTTCCTCTCTGAGTTCTATCCAGCTTCTAAGTCAGGAAGGAAAATTTTCTTGTATATTTATTGCTATTACTATACGCACTGTGGATACTCAACGAGGATGATAAAGATATCTATTTTAATGACTTAGCTGTTCCTTCTTAAGCCAGCCATTTCACCTCTCTGCACTAGGTTCGCAGTTTTGCAAGACAAATCCGGGCTCTACCTTCTTCCTTCCTTTCTGGACTGTGGGTAGAGTGAACGAGAATGAACTGCTTTGCACAGTGAATGTTAACTCTAGAGTATAGTCTATAAGCCCACTGCAGTCCAAGTGGTCTTGCTGTCAGGAGTAAGCCCCTGGGCACTCTGGTCTCTCCCAGTGTAAGAGTAAATCTCTGGGGGTGCTCTGCGCAGGGGGTACATGTTCCCTCTGGAGCACGGACAGCAGCCAAGAGCCTGCCTTACTCACCTCCACCTGTTGGAGGGCATCTTCTGTATCTCCGATCTCGGATGTGGAAATGGAGGGGTAATTGGAGTCAGATTCTAAGCTACTTTGGTTTGACGGGTTCCGCCTGTGGCCTGGGGTTTGCTGTTCAAGAAGAAAAATGTAAAAACTCATGATGAACTACTATTAATAAGAACTATTACTTTTAAAAGAACAGTAGGTCCTAAAGTTGGGCTTCTGCCTTCTTTGTCAATAAAAATAGGTAATCATCGTTTCCTGGAATGATGGCTAAATAGAGCTATTACCACAAAAAATTTCACCTACAATTCTTACAGTCATCCCAATAAAATGACAGTTAGAAGAGATCACAGCTCCATGGTAAGGACTGAGTTCCCTTGTCTCTTAATGGAATACAAATCCCTAACACTTAGGCCAATTTCTCTGAAAAGTCCCGGGAAACAATGCTTAACTCCTGGTCTTGCCCTGAAAGCCAACAAAGACAGTGCTGTCAACAGCATCCCTCTTGAAAAGAATGTTGCAAATTTGCCCCTAACGGCCCCCTATTTCAACCTGCACTCTACCAATTTTATGAAAATAAACATTAGAAATGGAGTTTACCATTTATATTGTTCATTTAAAAATACCTATTTTTCCCCCTTGCATCTGATTTGGCTTTGAGAGTGAAAACTGATCTTTGTAGGAAAATTTTAGATTTCTGTATATGTTCCTATTCAGCTTCTCTGCCTGGTTTCTATACAATTAACTTATTCAATCTCGTTTGAATATGCATTTCTGGAAGGAATATTTACATGGGGTAAAAAAGAATGACAAATCCTGAAATATGAAAATGTTTCTATGTATATTGCATTTCACCAAAGACTAGGAGCAATGATCAGCCCCTTGTGGGCCTCTCTGCATTACACACTAATGAAGCTGAGATCAGAACTCCCTTACACCATTACTGTTTCAACACAGGGATCTTCCCAGAGCAGAAAACAAGAAAAATAACACACACTTGGGTGGAATTTTCCTTAAACTCCTAACTGAGATCTTTATAAGACCCCAAAGTTGGAAAAGGAGCTGTCCTTGGGAATGAATGATCAGACGGCTCAGCTACTTTCTTATGTGGTAACTTTCCTCAGGAATGGCAAGAACAGATGCTTTTGGAAAGCAGCACTGTGCACACAGCACAGATTCACTGAGCATCACTGTGTGTCAGACAGCAGAGCAGGGGGTTGGCGCTGCGCAAGAACAAGGGCTGTGAAGCCAGAGGGGGCTGGCGCGGTGGGACAGCAGAACTGCCCTCCTTGCCTTTATGATGGTCATCTCGTCCCGAAGGTTGTCGTATCTCTGCTCCAACCGTGAATATTCCTTTACGAGATTCTGGTACCGAGAACGCTCCTCCTCCAGCTCCTTCTTCATCAGGAGATTTTCCTTGACAGAGTTCTGGGCAAATTCATCTGGAAAGCAAGCACACTAAGCTACAGTTCTGCTTTCTGAATGGACTCCCCTACATGTGTTGACTCATGCCTTCTGATTAATCTCTTGTTAAAAGGCTGTCCATGACAAGCTCCTAACAGATACTTGATGAGTTTATTCAACTACTTCGCCTATGCAGAGCAAAAGGAAGCTTGTGACTGTGGCTTAAGTCTTCAGAGAGGGAGAGAAAGACCACCTGCTCTTGGGGAAATGGGGGAGAGAAGCAGGCAGCATACGTGACAACTCCCGCAGTTAATGCCCCAGCCTCTTTCTTGTGACCACTGTCACAGCAACTGCTGGCAGCATTCCTGGAAGAACCCAGGTTTTGTCCCAGAATTTCTTCCCTAATCCTGATCTTTCCGGTTCTCAGAGTGCAGAGAGAGTAAAGGAGATTTGAGGAGATAAGGCCAGAAGTTAAATTGGAGGAAGGAGGGAAGACAAAAAGATAACATGGATGGCCTGTTCCCCACCAAAACTTACTATTCATATCAGTGGAAAGAAATAATTTTTAAAGTGAAATTCAACACAGTTTAAGTTTTCAGCAAGATGTCCTGCTGGGTGGGACAGTGCATTCAAGTGGTTGGATTCTCTTGCAGTACAGGGGAGTACCCTGAGGATGGGAGAAGGGGGGTGATTTGTTAAGGCCACACTGAGTCAGGCTAGAACTGGGGTCTGTGGACCCCCAGTGATCCTCTTCAGTCAAGCGGAACATGGGGTTGATGGCAGCCCAGGGGTCGGTGGGTGCTTGAGAGGGGTGACCTGGATCTGACCCAAGACCTTCTCTCTAGCAAACATTAACAGATGACCCACTGGATAGAAGAAACCAAGACAGGTACTATGGATGGTAAAGATAAGTTTTAAAACAACAATAATGACAGCTCCTAAGTGCTCGCTATGTGTCAAGTGCCATTCTAAGCACTCCACGCTTCTGAGATCTGAACCTTTATGTCCATTTTGCAGAGGAAGAAATGGAGGACCACAGTCATTAAGGGACTTGCTCGCAGCCACACAGCACAATATGGTAGTCATTCTTTGAGTGCAGTCTCCCTGACTCAAATCTCACACATTCTATTGGTGATTACGTGCGTCTCACTGTGTTAAACTCCTGAAACCAAATGTCGCAGCACATCTTAAAGATCACCCTTCTTCTTTTTCATCTCTCTTCTAGTAAGGCCCTTTCCCCACTGCAGCATCTTGGCTAACCACACGCCTGGTAAAGAGTCTTTGGGGAAAATCAGCATGGAAAAGAAATGAACACTTACAATGAAACATCAGGCACTCTGGTCCTTACCTTTCGATTGGCACAGGATTTGGTTGTTAAGCTGTTCTTTCTCCTCTTTCAAGAGAGCATTTTCTTGCTCCAGGTCTGCAACTCGCTGAAAGAGAGAGCAACAGGGAAAAATGTTTCCCCTGTGAAGCGGCACAAAAGGAAAGGCTTCTTTTGTGAGGTTTGAATTTCAACTGGTAGTTTAAATGCTCTTTTTATTTAAGAAAATTGAATCAACCAAAGCTGCTTTCATTTCAAGGGAAAAAATTTATACTGAAGGAAAGATCCTATTAAAACCAGACAGATGAGTTCACCACTGTTTATGGTCTTCCAACCCCTATAAAACCTCATGAAAAGTCTACCTTGAGCCCACATGACATATGACATGTTCAGTAACCTACAATGATCACAGACTTTCTGGCACTGGGTTGCTTGCCTTGGTAAATTTTGAGCTCTCAAATCTGAGTTTCAGGAAAGCCTGGAGCTCACAATGAAGAATCGGCTCTGTTCTTCACGCCCCTTGCCTTGCCTGTCATAGTGCACCAGCATAGTCCAGATGCGGGGAAGGGGAGGAGACTTGCTATTAATAGTCAACTGTGGTACGTGAATCATGTGCAACGAAGCTGCTAAAAAATCACTCCACGAATAAACCAATCTAGGAAGCACGTACTGTGCTAGATGTCGTAAAAGACAAGTAGTAGGACAGGCTCCCAGGTTTTGGTCTGAGTGACGAGCTTCTCCAGGCTGTGTTGAATGACACAGTGAACGACCTCACCCTCTTTGGTTCAAGAAATCAGTTCGGGCCATCTCTGGTATGTTTTATGATCTAATCTGGGGAGGACTCTTTCCGTGGTTGGTAGAAAGAGCCTCAAAATGACCCCCTCAGAACAATAACAACAGGTACTAACTAGCATGTGCACAGTAGCTGAGACCGGATGGGGACCTACTGGGATTGCTACCTGGGAGACTGTGGCACGGAGAGATGCCACACAGATCCCTGAGGACCCACCTGTACTGCCAGCAGAGAAACATCTTTCAAACTCTGCTCGACCCCTTTGGCAAAAAAAGAAAGGAGACCCCAGGATTCTGGCTAAACAGCAGAAGCCATTGTGAGGTGTGAATTTCAACTGGTTATGCTCAAATGCTATCTTCTCTCCCTCCTGGCTTTACAGTTAAGCTTAAGGCACCAAGAAGTGAGTTAGGAGAACTGCTTTCCCTAACCCCACTCAGCATCACATAGAAAGGGTAAAGAGAGAATTTCAACAAGGCTGGGGCCAGGAGCGAGCTCAGGGTCCTCCTCTTAAGGACACAGAAGGCAGTGACTCCCATTTAGGAGCTTCAGCTCCTCTGGGGAGCTGCTGATGGTCTGCAAGTGGCATGCTCTCTAAGGCTCCATATAGAGAAATGCAGATACACAACAGTGTCAGTGGCCTGCAAAAGGCTCCAAGTACTTTGTTAACACTGTATTAACATGATCCAACTCTTCAAATTTCAAGGAGTTTTCAATCTCCTTCAAAAAGTAGCTTAAAACTACCTTCTAGGAAACTGTCCCTTCCCACTACAGGACACTGTGACACCTTTCCATCCTCTCAATTCGGATGGACTCTGTTTCTCTTATCAGTTTATCTGCGGCTGTACTGCTGAGAGTTACAGGAACGAGGCACTGAAGAGCAGGTGCCACGCTGACACTACTCTAGGTTAAGAAGCACTGGTCTCCTATCTATACCCAGCAGACCCCTTCCCTGCCAAGTAGGTTCCAAGCCCCCAAACGGTCAGGGATTCTCTTTATGGAGAGTCAGACAAAGGGGCGTGTTCTGCCTCCCCACAGGATATCAAATGAGATAGGGCTGGTACAGAGAGAGATGCACGTAACTAGTTATACCACTGTTATTCTTTGTTGACAATTTATTGTCTATTATAATTAATGCAACTGATGTTTTGTGTCTACAGTGACTAAATATGATGTGGCGGTGAGGGCAAGGTATAGAAGAAAAAACACTGACTGTGTGATGCCATTTTATCCTCAGAGGCTCCCACACATCGGGCCTAGTTCTGGCCCCTGGGGCGACACAGGGCAAGGTTGTCATTCATCCATCAGACACTTCCTGACATGCTTCTGCATGCCAGGAGCCTTGCCAGGGGCTGGGGGATGCAAAATGAACCAGGTTCAAGGTAGCTGCCATCAGAGAGTGTTCAGCCCAGCAGGAGTGAGGGCCGCGTATGTAACAGTGAGAAGACTGGTAAGGGCCGTAGTAGATTTCTACAAAGCAGGGTTTCTCAACCTTGGCACTACTGACATTTTGGGCTGGATAATTCTTTGCTGGGGGCAAGGTGGGGGTAATCCTATTGTCAGATGTTCAGCAGCATCCATGGCCTCTACTCACTAGATGCCAGTAACCCTGTCCCCCTACCCAGTTGTGACAACCAAAATGTGTTCATACATTTTCAAATGTCCCCCGTGGGCAAAATCGTCCCTTGATGAGAACCACTGCTATGAAGTGAATCAGAAGGAAAAGGAGATAAAGAGGACCACAGGTCCATAAGGTTTCACAGGGAGAGTGGGTCCTCTGAATCAGGCCGATGTGGGATTTCCCATGCAGCTGAGGGGATGCCCAGTCTAGGTGGAAAGAACAGCTGGTGCAAAGGTATGAAGGATGATGGCGTGGTTGGGAATGTGAATAGGTCTGTGATGCAGTAACTTATGGTTCGGGCAGTGGCATTGAGAAAGAGGAGGCTGGGTGGATAGAGGGAGTGAGAACCAGATTGCGAATGGCTTCTCTCCCTTTGTCCTCGGGATAACCTTTGAACTTCTCCATATGTCCCTAAAAAGGCACCTTAGCAGGGCCCAGCTTCTCCACACCCTCTAGTTTCTGCCTGAGTGTTCCCCTGTTCCTTTTGCCAAGCTCTCTCTTCCCCACTCTTCACTAGTTAATTTCTTCTCATTGTTTAGTTCTGGACTGTCACTCTTCCAGGAAGCCTTCCTATCCTGCAAGTGTGGGGTGGGGTCTGTGCTTAGTGCTCTGCTTTTACAGGGCCTGCACTTCCCTGGAGAGCCCCTGTCACTGCTTCCTCAACCTCCTGCTAAGCCTGGACCAGGGGCCTCAATGTGGACCAAGGGACCACACTGCCAGGCTGTCACATCATCAGATGTGACAGCTTTGGGGTGCTCAATGCCGGTACCCCAATGCTTGTTGAATGAATGAAGTATCCTGTAGATCTAATAAATGAGCCTTAGCTTTCCTCAGTCAAAAATAAGGGCTCCTTCCAGCCCTCTCCGCACCTCGGCCCCAAGAACAGGGGCAACCAGCCATTTACGCTCCCAGCAGGACAGAAGTTCCTTTTTCAAAGAATCTGATCACCCAGGAGGAAGGACCTAAAGATGCTGACATTATTAATAATTTTCAAATGATGTTTTCTTCCAGAAGTCTCTTCTAGAAAACATAGGAAGTACGCTCTATGACATTGGTCTGAGCAGCATATTTTCAAGTCCCATGTCTGACCGGGCAAGGGAAACAAAAGAAAAAATGAACAAATGGGACTACATCAAACTAAAAAAGTTTCTGCACAGCAAAGGAAACCATCAACAAAACGAAAAGACAACCTAACAATTGGGAGAAGATATTTGCAAACCACATATCAGATAAGGGGTTAATATCCAAAATATACAAAGAACTCATACAGCTCAACCACAAAAAAACCAACAATCCAATTAGAAAATGGGCAAAAGATCTGAACAGAGATTTCTCCAAAGAAGAAATACAGATGGCCAACAGGCATATGAAAAGATGCTCAACATCATGAGCTATCAGGGAAATGCAAATCAAAACTACAATGAGGTATCACCTCACTCCGGTCAGAATGGCTATAATTAACAAGACAGGAAACAACAAATGTTGGAGAGAGTGTGGAGAGAAGGGAACCCTTGTTCACTGCTGGTGGGAGTGCAAACTGGTGCAGTCACTATGGAAAGCAGTTTGGAGTATCCTCAGAAAATTAAGGATGGATCTACCATATGATCCAGCTATTCCACTGCTGGGTATTTATCCAAAGAACTTGAAAACACAAAGGCATAAAGCTACTTGCACCCCTATGTTCATTGCAGCATTATACACAATAGCCAAGACTTGGAAGCAACCTAGGTGCCCATCAAGGGACGAATGGATAAAGAAGATGTGGTATTTATACACGATGGACTACTACTCAGCCATAAGAAATGATGAAATCTGGCCATTTGTGACAACATGGATGGACCTTGAGGGTATTATGCTGAGTGAAATAAGGGAGACGGAGAAAGTCAAATACCATATGATCTCACTCATAAGTAGAAGATAAAAACGACAAAAAAAAAAAACCCACATAGCATTGGAGATTGGACTGGTGGTTACCATTGGGGAAGGGGGGACAGGAGAGGGCAAAAGGGGTGATTAGGGTCATGACATGTGAAGGGATGCACTATAATTAGTGTTCGGGGGGTGAACATGATGTAATGTATCCAGAATTTGAAATATGATGTACATCCGAAAAAAATAATTAAAAAAAAAATAAGGGCTCCTTTAAAGTCTTTTGTTTTAAATGTGTTTAGAGTTGACTAAAACATCTAGAATACATGAGCTTATTTAATCAAACAATTCAAATTCAGGAGGCACATACAATATAAAACACTTCAAATGCATCTACTTTGCTATTATTGGAGGCAGTCCACCCCTCAATAACTTTATGTATGCCTTTCATTAGCTTGGCAAATAAAGTAGCTTTCACTTTCCTAGATGCACAAGTCAAGTCAGACTGAAAACCACCAGCAGAATAAACCACATGGTGCATGCCTCTACAGAATACAGCCCAGGGTGGAGCCTGAAGTGCAGGTCGACCTGATGCCAGGATCAGAAGGGCAGGACTCCAGTCGCCCTTGGCCAGGAACAAGGCTGGAACCTCTGAATTAGCTGACTATGGGGCAGGGTGTTCATAGCAGGCTGTGAAGTAACCGGACTGTACTATGGAATGAGGACTTTGCTTCCCCCGAACCACCCTCTGAATCTCAGACAGTCACAGAGCAGGTGGTCATCTGAGACGGCTTCCAAGATCCCTCACCTTCCTCATCACCTTCCTCTGCGAGTCCTACAGATAGTCAACGTCTCTCTGAAGTAGAACCCGTGATCTGATCAGTCCAGACTGCATGCCATCACCACTAGAGTGGACCTGAGACCTGCATTCCTACGAATGCAGCCTAAGGATCATGTAACTTCATTGCAACCACTTGTGACCTAAAATCTCAGCCAAGGCTACAGTTTGGGAGAGCCATGGTTAACAGCAAGTACCCGCTGAAGTCTTCTGTTGTATTTGAGCCTCGCTTCTTCCCTTCAAGGCTTTGATTCGAGAACACAGGCCTCTCATAAACTCGACTTTGTTATTCTAAGCCAGACATCAAAGTGGCATTGGGGGCTTTGTTTTTCTTCCTCTCCTGAGCAGTTCTGGAGGTAGGCCCACTCTGCTCCTCAGTGCACCGCAGGAGGGATGGGCACCACACTCAGTTCCACATCCCAGCGAGGCAGAGAATGCTGCCCTCACTGTATTTCCTTAGGTACTGGCCACCCCCAGTCTTCTGAGCCAGCTGGCACGTGGAGAGTTTGCTTGCAGATGTGGCAGGTGACAAACTTCTGCAGCCAAATGGCTTCCCTTTTGTTGTCAGGGATGTGGCTGCAGTGAGAGACTCAACAACACAGACCAGGCGGGCGTGTTTCCCTCAGCAGGATCAATAACACCTTGGCTAGGGTTTGGGACTCATTAAACATGGCTCAGCAGCTCCAGTTTTTGGGGGGGATCTTCTAACTCTTGCAGGCAATATTAGTGGGAGTGATTTACTTCTGAAAAGTTATTTGGGACAGATCATCAGAACCAACACTGGGGTGAATCCTGTTACTATCAGTCTAACTTAGTCCCTGTGTAAGCTGAATGAAACAGATGCCCCAGCTCCACAAGCAAGAACTGCCTTGAACAGTTAATCTCTGGGGATACAAGGCAGCTCTGGGCTTTTGGTTTTGTTTTGACTTATTTTTTCAAGTAGGGTAGTTGTACTGTAAAAAGAGCCAATTACAAGGTTTCTAGCAGAAAACCATGGGACAAGTAGATTTGATGCCTATCAGGAAAGGCTCGTCTGCCCCCTGTTGCGTGCTGTGTCCTCTGTCCTCAATGCTGTGTATCTACCATCTAATAAAAAGTTATAGGCATGGCCCGTGGAAGGGACAGCACTTCTAATTCTGCAAAGTCCTGTAAAGTCCTGTTCCCTGGGAGTAAGGGAAATAAGCATGAATACCCTATATAAATGGGAAGTTATTTAGTCAATGGGAAATGGGCCTAAGAAGAGAGAGAAGAGGAGGAGTAGACAATGCATAGACGACTGTGCAGAAATGAAATTGGAACTCACCTGGGACACATGGCCGTGTTAGGCATGTACACAAGTTGGAGAAATAAAACCCAGGGTGGGGGCTCTCACTGCTGTAGGGAAGGGAAGTGTCTGCCCACCACTCAAAGAAGAGCCCCGGCAGCGTCTAGACCCCCAGCCTGGCATCATGGCTGCTACTTTTTTATTTTTTATCCTTTCTTTTCTTTCTTTCTTTTTTTTTTTTGAGAAAGATTAGCCCTGAGCTAACATCTGCTGCCAATCCTCCTCTTTTTGCTGAGGAAGACTGGCCTTGGATAACATGCGTGCCCATCTTCCTCTACTTTATATGTGGGATGCCTACCACAGCATGGCTTGCCAAGCGGTGCCACATCTGCACCCGGGATCCGAACTGGCGAACCCTGGGCGACTGAAGTGGAACATACACACTTAACCGCTGAGCCACCAGGCCGGCCCCCATGGCTGCTACTTTTGTTATTCAGCAGCACTGTGCCAGGACACAAGGCCAGGAATGCGGATGGAGTCCAGGTAGGTTACAGCAGAGTTCATGAACTCTGCGAAGTTACAGGCTAGTTGGGGGAATAGTAAACCAATATTTATTGAGGTTTTACTATGTCCCAGGCACAGTTAAAAATTTACATAATACATTTGAGGTAGGTAGCATCAACATTTGCTTGTAAGGAAACTAAGAAAAGTTAGAGAGTTTGCCAAAGGTCACCCACCAGGCAAGGGCACAGCTGGGCTTTGCCCTGAGCAGTCTGGGTTGAGGCCCAGGCTCTTGACCACTAGGCCACCCTGTGTCCTGACAGTTCAGAAGGCTGACATGTGAAGAACAGTGGTGTAGACAGCCTGGAGCATGCCTCAAATGATGGGTTCCGACAGCCAGAGCTGCAGGAAGGAGTTCAGGGCAGGAGGGAACTGGTGCATGCTACAAGGGCCAACTGCCCAAGACAGTTGTTCATCACACTTGAGGCTTCACAGCTAATGTTGCCTTCAAGGTCAGAGATCCTTCCTGATGTGACTCCACCACCCTCCTACCCTTCTCCTTGCTCTCTCCACCTCAGCCCACTGGCCTCTTTGTTGGTCCTCAAACCCTCCCAGCCTACGCCCCCCTCAGGGCCTGTGCACCTGCTGTTACCTTTGTCACCTGCTCCCTAGAAATCCTCCTGGCTCACCCCTCACCTCAGTCAGGTGCCTCCTCAGGGAGACTGTCTCTGGCCATCATAAATGAAACCACAGAGGTTGCTCTCTACTCCCTTTACTCTGCTTTATTTTTCTTCCTAGCACATGATGGATAATTTGCATTTGATTCCTGTCTGTACATTCTCCTATAACCCCCAAATATTTAAGCTCTACAAGAACGAGAAGGATTTTAAAAAATTGTTCACTTTTGCTCCAGTGAGTAGAACAGTGCCCAACACATACAGGCACTCAATAAATATCTGGTGAATGAATGGAGGGCCCCGAGCTCCAGGATTTTTGCAGTAAGACAATGTCCTCCCATAGAGGTGGAGTGGGGTCCTCTTTCTCACAACCATCAGCCTCCTTATGAGCCATGAATCCTGGAGCCACAGAGAACACAACTCTGAGTTGTAGATGGCAAAAGAAGTCTTGCTCTGCATCTCTGGGGAGAAGGCTCCCAACATTCCTTGTGAGAATCCCACTACCCCCTGGTCAGCCTCTCTGATTCTATTTGGAAAAACCCCAAACTTTATACTGGAACTACTCAACGTAACCAACTAGTGACTGGTGGTTCTTTGACTGAAGACACGATACAAAGCACAACCCTAACCTCACAAATGGAAAGCTCTGGACCTGGAGACTGCTCTTCATCCCTGATGAGTGCCAAGGACCCTCACTCAGAGCCAAGTGCCTGGCTATGAGCTGCTCTTCCTCACCCACCCGAAACCCTGCACCAAGCCAGGCCTCACCGGCCTCACCAAGCAGGTTCAGACCTTCTGACCAGATTCTGGATAATGAGCCATTGCCTCTGTGCCAAGGGCGGTCCTGGGAGCCACGTCTCTTTCATTAGGGAAACAAAACAGCTCAGCTGTACAAGACAGCACAGCTGTACAAGACAGTCAGCATAGCGATCACTGATAGCTTTAAAAGAGAACAAAGCACACACATTGCACAGGCTAAAAGCAAGACTAAAGGTCAGGCATGGACTGCTCTGGGGAGAGGCCACAACAACGGATATCTTTAGTAGGAAGGGTGTCAGCTAACTTGTGTGGCTGGGGTGGAGGTGGGGCTGCCCCAGGCTCTGCAGACACAGGAATGAATTCCTGTCCCCAGGGAGACCTGGCCTCCCACAGCTCAAGGCAGTGTAGCTACGTGGCCTGATAATGAAGATTGTCAGGTGGGGAGCCCAGAGTTTTCCAGGATGCCAGTTCCAGTACAGCACTTGCTGACAGAAGTAGCAAATGCATTAATTAAACATCTACCAGCAGTTGGCTCCCTCACGTGCTTCGCCTGTCTCATCAATCTCGCTCAAGGCGGAGTAGCCCCCGGACAAGCCTGAGAGGGAACCAACTGTCTGATTACTCAGCATTTACGATTGGACACAGTGCCTTAGATAAATATTAAACCCTGAATAGGCACAGAAGACGAAGCGGGGAAAAAAAGCCAGCCCCCCTACCTGCCCCTCACCCAGTCCCAGAATAAAAAGGTTCTGAAAACCCTAGGGAAGGAGGAAACTTTGCTTCCACTTTTTCTCTTCCTGGAAAGAGATGGACACCGCACTTGACGCTGCATCTTCGGCCAGGCTCTCTCATGTTACTAACTTGGGATCTGCCTGTGTTTGGAGTCGGGAAGGTGCTTTTCTCGCTCTGCCTCTGAGCCTGTTGTTCCCCTTCTAGCACTGTCCTTGAACTTTTTTTCTTGCCAGTTCCAAGCTCTCATTGTATTTAAGCCCTAGGTCAACACCCTCCTAAGAAGCAGTAACTTTTTTCAAGGAGAAGAGGAGGAGTTGCTTCTCTTCTTTGCTCTGCCAAGGAAGATTTTCATAGTATAAACCCTTAGGCTCCTTTGCTCGGAGACTTGGATATTTTAAAAGTGTTGAGTCCCCAAATCCCAGTGCCCCAGGGGAAGCAGGGAAGGAAACTGAGGAGTTGATGAGTCAAGTGGTCAAGTAGAGACAGGAGAGACCCGGTTTTGTGGGTGCCCTGGGTGAAGAGACTGCCCACGGTCTCATCCGACGGGCACACACAAGCAGGGAACAGATTTTTCTTTCCTCCCAGTGTCACCAATCTCAAGAGTTTCCAGTTCTAAGCTTGGCCTCTTCTCTCTGCCTTTGGATTGCATCTTCTTGTGTTTTATTCACATAGAAGGGTTACCATCTATCTGTTCCCAAGGATCGACAGACGAGTGTGGAAGTCCATGGTTTGTAGGTTCTAGGCTTGTAGCTACATTTTAACAGTAGTGTCCTAGCACCACAAGCTTCATCCCAAAGAATGAAGTCCACTTCGCGCCTTGTGCTGGGTGAAGGGCAGGTTTATCTGGGCAACACGCTGCGGGGAGGGGCCTTTGCTGTGCCAGGCTGCTTGCACCAGGAAGTCCCGTGTCTCACTTTCTTCATCACCTAATCCCCTCGTGGATCCCATGTCTGACCCCTGGGAAATCCCCGAGATCCGGAGAAATCAGTGGCTGACAGGACTGCAGTTCCGCCTGGGACAGGAAAATGACGTACGCAAACCCTACACGAGCTGCCTCTGCAGGCTGTCATCTCAAATGGCAGACTGCATGTTTCCCAGCTGGGTCTGAGGGCTCATCCCAGGAGAAGGTAATGGGGCAGAGGAAGACAGAGGCACTACAGAGCAGGGCTGAGGTCCTTTTTCCTTCTAGAAGCCATCAAATACAATCTTATGGAGTTGGCCAAATGCAAGTCCAGAAGGGGCCTTAGAGATGATCTAGACCAACTTTTTTGTTTTTAAACAGATGAGGGAACTAAGGCCAGTGAGATTTCCCACACGCACTTGGTCTTGGCAGAGCAGGGATGAGAATCTGGAAATTCTCATGTCTACCCGAGGACACTTTTCGTGGCAGCATTTGGCCTGCCCCAATTTTTAAGTGCTGAAGGTTGTTATTCCAACATTAGGAACACTGAATCCCCCCTCCTTAGATTCTCAACCCATTGTAACTCTCAGGGATGGATGGTTACCAATCAAGTGGGCAATGTGTTAGGTGACCTGTCGGTCATTGTAGAGATGCCGGAAAGGGCAGCAGTGTCCCAAGTCCGTGGAAGGCTCTCCAGTGGCATATGGGACTTCCCTGGTTTGAAGAGCTATTTGGGGAGTGGAGAAGGGAGTGTCTGTATCCTGGCTTTTAAGATGCAGGTGTGGGGGCTGATCCCAGGAAGCACTATTTTATGGGGTGGAGAGGAAACCTACGGAGCATACCAACCAGAGTGGGCAAGTCAAGCTGAAACTATCAACACTTAAACTTGAGGCAAATTCCCCAAATCCCGATGATTTATTATAGAGAGGAATGTCTAGAGGATGCCTGTAATCCTTGCAGGCAACCTCAAGAAGAAAAGCCACTACCTCTGTACCATCTCTCTTGTCAACAAAGACTCAAGCCACAGAGCTGACTTGGTGGCTAACTCTAGATTGTCAGTAAGATGCCCAAAGCCACCCATTGTGCATCCCTCTCAGGGGCTGACAAAGTGTTCAGCTAGTGGCAGAAACTCAATCAATACTTGGTAGGTTAATGGACATGTGCTTGTGTGGGCTCCCCCAAAGCAAGGGCACTTTATATCTAAACACAGAGGGATGGTTAGTCTGTGGGCACGAGCCCCAGGGAAGTCCATGGCAATTTCACAGCTTGAAGAAGAAACCACCTCAGAGAGGGTGCTGTAAGCCAGCCCACTGCCAAGCCCCACCTCTGGCCTCGCCATACCTGTCTCAGCTCATCGTTCTCCCTGGTGTGGGCATCCTCCAGGATCTTGCGCTCTGAGTGGGCCCTCTCCAGCTCAGTCCGCAGGGTCTCGACCTCCTCCTGCAGCCTCAGGCTGCCGTCCTCACCTTGGCTCTGCTGGTAGTGGCCCAGCTCCTTCTTCAGCTTCTCCACCTCCATGGTGTATGTGGAGGTGACCGCCGACAGCTGCTCCGACAGTGTCTTGAACTCTTTGTTCTGCGGACAGCAAACAGGGAGAGGGAGAACAGGTGGACAACAAGGTTATTTGGGCAGGAAAACACATGAAGACAATTAAAAAGGGAGCTTCCAAGGTGGAATTAAACCTCACCATCACTGCACACTTGAGTGCTTTCCTGGCATCTCCCTGACAAAACTCTGCTGTGAGCCTGGGAGAAACACAGGAAAACAAAAACACCAGTTCTGCTGTTTAGGGAGCATTCACAAGCAGCGGCAGAGCTGGGAGCTGGCTAACAGCAGTCAGCCTCTATGCCTGGCTGGAGAGATCTCACGCCTGGTTTTTCAGTTGTGGGAAATGCGTGGCTGGCTTCCGGGGTCTGCAGCCTTTGCTTTGCAGCTTTCCCCTGCTCTTTCACACTGGGCCCTCCTGCCCTTGGACTCGCTGCACAAAGAGCTGCAACCTAATCGCCGGCTCCGAGACAAAGGACCCCTTCAGCATCCCCTCTTCCAAGGAGGCCTCCATGGGGCCTCGGGATTCCTCTCACCACCTGTTAGCTTACCCATAAGACTCTGACTCCAGAAACTGATGCCCTGGCAGAATCTGTCCGTGGTGTTCTCCTGCATCTTGGGTACCCAATCATGTACCCACTCAAGCGATAGGTAAGTGGGAAGCATTCCCCATGTGCCTGGTACAGGTATGGAGGGGGCCTGGGAAGTGGACTGTAGATGAGCTCACACAGAAGAAGCACTGAGCACCTGGGGCCGGTGTCGAGTGCTAGCGCACACATGGGCAGAAACTAGTGCTGCAGGAGTTGAGAGTATCAGCTGAAGGCGGTCAGCGGGGAAAGTGGAGAGGAAGAAGCAGCGTTCTCTAAATAATCAAGCAGGCAACAAAGCCATTGATTATTCTCCACGGCTATTCTCTGCAGAAGCTCCAAGTAGAGTAGAGCTATTGGCTACAATACCAATATGCTGGGGCATCAGCAATCAATTACTAATTCACATCAGAAATTAAGCTTCATGGAAAGCAGGGAAGAACAGCAACAGAACAGCTGTTGAACCCATGCACGCCGTGGGACCTCAAGGCTGAGACCTGCTGTCAGTGTTCAAGCAGTACATTTCCACATTGATGTAGCAGACAGAGATCCTCCCAGTCTGTGGAAATCTCCCAGTTACAACCTGGTAAGCCCTTATATTTGGTTTGCAAGTTAGCCTTGCTCTAAGTAATCACAAATAAGAAATCTAATTACGCACCATCTGTTTAAAAAAAAACCCAATATCATCTCTACTGTCCTCCCTGGTCTGGGCCCACCCTGCAGGGTGAAGGGTCACTACACAAGTGGAGTGGAGTTCAGGAAGGGAACATGTGCCAGACTGGGCACCTTGACTTCTCTCCACTCTGGGTTGGAAGTGAGGTTCAGCCCAACTGCCATCTCCAGGTGGCACAGGCTGGGTCAGATCACCAGGAGATGGGGGAGGAACGGTCTGGTGCGGGGTCTGGAGAGAGGCACAAATGTGGTGGTGGCAGGGGCATGGGCACATCCTGCTACCCTGGAAGATTCTCAGGGAGAACTATGTTCTGCAGATAGGCAGATGACGGCATCCTGCTATGGACAAAGACGATACCCCAGGACTCTGACGCAAAGACAAAGTGTCTAGGACACCCAGGCTGAGAGCAGGCTCAGGGAAGTCTGGGAGTTAAGAGTGGCTGGAGTCAGACAGGCCTGCGTTCAGATCTCAACTTCACCCTTGTTCAGTTGCATATGTCTGATCAGTTTCATTCCACCTCTCTGCACCCTGGTTTCCCCATGAGTAAAACGGGGATAACAGTAACTCTTTCCTCATAGGGTTGGTATCAAGAACTCAGGGAGACCAAGTGCTTAGTTGCTGCCTGGCACACAGGAAGTGCTATCCTCATCTTGCGTTCTCTAAGGGGTCCCTTGGAGAGATGCTCTGAACTCTTGGCTTGTTGCTCGGGGTGTGGGTGGGGAGATTCCTAACAGCAGAACCTGGGCAGATCCTGATTTCATCATGATTGGCATCCAAAAATAATCATGGGGATTCATTGCAGCTGTCCATTTTGTGTTCTGGATGTATGATTTTAGAAAGGAAGACCCCAGAAGGGCCGTGTGTTTCCAGCCTCCTCCTCATACCTGTAGGTGCCTATGGCTGTGCAGCCAAGCCTAGCACGGGGTGGCATGGGGCACTTGCTCCCTCATAGACCCCAGAAACCCTCCCTGCGATGGCAGGCTAAGCTCCTCAGAGCTGCCTCTATCAGTGTGACCCAGAAACCTGGCTGGCTCTGTCCTGAACCAGTGGGAGCGTTTTCTTGATGCTAGTGGGCTGGAGATTTCTAAACAGACCTCTGTTGTCCTTGGGCTCCTCAGACATCCTGAGAGGATGCTCATTCTGCCCCTACTGCCAAAGGGCACAGATCTGTCCTCAACTGGCAACAAGGAACCTGTCTGGGAAGGTAACTTGAGACTCTCTGCTATTGTTACTTTTTCAAAAACTTGTTTTTTTCTCTCAAAGGTTTGCCTAGGCAAGACCTTTTTATGCTTGAAATGTTTCCCCCACCTGAAGGATATGGCAACCAACCATTCCTCTGGTCAGTGATCCCCAGGCCACTGCTGGCTTCTATAGCACTTTTGTGCAAACCAGAAAAGGCAGTGTCTCCAGGGGGATGAGCTCCACAGAGCTGCCCCTCTGGGTGGACACAGCCCCAGGGGAGCACAGCTTGGAACGGAGGCGACTCCTTCCTTAGGGCAGCACTGCACCAGGGCTCATGGTCAGATGAGCAGAGTGTGGGCTGGATTTTAGCCCTACTTGTCCCCAAAGCCAGTCACCCTGTGCAGAGCACAACCTTTAGAACTGTACACAAGAGGCTCTGAGTGGTTCCCAACCAATGGTCTATAGACCCCTGGACGGAGGGGGAAAAATCATTCTAAGAAAGCCTGCAACGTGAAAAAGAACACATTCCATACACAGTACTAACACTTACTGGGTGCTTACTATGGGGCAGGCACTGGGCTATGTGATTCACATATATTAACTCATTCACTCAAAAAAAACAATCCTATGTTCTAAGGCTGATTAATATCCACCTTTCACAGTTGAGAAAACTGAGGCACAGAAGGCCAAAAAGCTGTGACTCATAACATACTATTTTTCAAGTGTATGTGGATGCTTTTGTGAGTCATAAAATATTAATTTAACATATTTACTGAGTGTATACTAAGTGCACTGAATCAAATTGATTTAAAAGGCTACTGACTGAATCCTTATGTTTGGGTCATATTTCTTCAAACAAAATATATTTAAATATAGCCTTATACTCATAAAGGCCTGGGAAATATGACTCTCATTATTAAAAAAATCATAGGTGCAACTGGCCTAGTCACTTTACACATTGTGCTTGAACAAAGCCAGACTGGTAGAGAGCTGAGTTCACAGGTTATATCATTTTGGCTGAAAAATGTCACGCCATAGGCCTACACCAGGAACACTGTAAGAAGTGGTCCTAGGAACTGTCACTGTATTTATTGCTGAAGGATATTGTGCAGGATGTGCCTTATTACATCACAGATGATGAAAACCCACAGGAAAAACATCTCAGCACCAAGGACAGCTCTGATCCTCCTAAACTACTTTAGTTCTCTTCCAACAACTTTCAAGTGATCCTATTTCCTTCTTTCTGTTGTTTATTTGGGAACTTGGCACCAAATTTGTGTTTCCTAATTGGGTGCACAAAATCTTAGATGTACATTTTGGGTGCTTTCGGTTTCCTCCTTCTCTGACTTCTTGAGAGCGAGGACACTTGTTTCAAAGGCATCCTCGACCCCCAGGTGATTCCACAGCACAGCCTGGGCTGGGAACCACTCCTTTAGCCACATCATGGTATCAGTGAATTTTTGAGCTAGAAGTTACCTTAGAAATCTTAGGCCAATCCCCTCCAAAGAACAAAAGGCCCAGTTAGAGATTCGGCCATAATCTCAAGCTGTCATCTCTGGTTGCAAATATAAGTGAGGCAGAACTCAGGTCTCTGTCCAGCTGGGACTTCGTCCACAACCCCACTCTGCTCTGACAAACCCCTTGGGATGCCTTCACCTATGGTGATCCCTGGCATACGTGTATCCTCTCCTTCTGACTTAAGAACCCTGTGTGTCAGGGAAGCAGCTGCCCGAGTTGTCTCCAGGTATCACAGAAAGAACGGAAACCCATTCACGTCCAAACGGCTGGCCCCATCTGCTAAGAGACTGCACTAAGACAAGAATCTGAAGAGCTGGTGCTCCAGATTATGCTGATGCCTCCTCTCACGACAGAGCGCCAAGCATGTTCTTTGACACCGGGCCACACGTCCCACTGTAAAAGGCCAGCCAGTCCAAGGAGGATGCTTTCTGTATAAGAATGAACCCAAAATAAGCCTAAGAGTCTCCCCTAGACTGAGGAATTCTCACATGTCCCAAGAGTCTCCCAGTGGGCAGACATCTTATGATTTGGTTGGAGGTGGCAGAACGTACTCCGGAACCAGACTGCCAAGTTTCAATCCCAGCTGTCCTACTTATTAGCTGTGTGAACTTGGGAAGGCTATTTAACCTCTCTGTGCCTCAGTTTAAAACGGGAATAATATTACCTCATAGGGTTGTGGTGAGGATTAAATGAGTTAATACATAAGAACTGCGCCTGGTACCTACTCGGGCATCATGGGGAGGGGTTCAAGAAAGCAAGATCCAGTCTACCCCTCCTGCCTCTTCTGATCACCCTCTGCAGACAGGGCACCCTGCCCGGGGTGGGTAACACCTGCCACCACTCACAGATGTTTGCCAAGCAGGAAGCTTAAGGCAAAAAGCTCTTTTTAAAAATAGGCCTTTTAAATCTGCTTCTCTTTGATGTTCAGTCACGTGGATTGTAAAATACCAGATTTATTTTTAACCTCTCAAATCACTTCAGAAACCAGCAATGCCAATGCAGGGCCCTATGGCTGGAAACCCAGGGGTAGCTGGTGGTACAAGGGCTCCTTGTAGGGTACAGTGGTGCCAACAAGGCCTACTCGTCCCTCTTAACTATACACTTTGCTTGGAAGGTTTATTGGCAAAATTTGACTATGCAAATGTCTTTTCTGGCCAGATATCAACAGTCACAATAATAATAATAAAAATCTTGTCATCTTTGTGTTTGCATTTTTCAAATGGCCAGTCCCAGAGACCAGACCTTCTCCTTTCCACTCCTGTCCCTCTGAGCAGCTGTGCCTTCCCGTCTTGACCTGGCCTATCACTGCAGGCTAATAGGGCACAGGTCCTGAGCACCCTACAACCAAGCACTGAGTTTTCCTGCTTCCCCACTAGGGAGCCAAGCCAATCCAGACACCCTCTAGAACTCACAGAGAACAGAAACATCCAGGGTGATGCTCTCTTCTCAGGAAGCCTCGTCTTTTGCAAGAGCAGAGAAGCAGGAACATTTGACTGCTATCTGTGCACTGCTTTTGGGCTCCTGTTTGGGGCAGCTGGTTTAGGTATAAAATGGCTCATTTATTTTCTCGCCCTACTGGGATCAAGAAAACCTTAAAAAATGCCTGGCATAGAAGACAAACAATAAAACCAAGTCACCTCCAAGGCAATGCCTGGTGGCCCCCACTCTGATTCTCCCTCTTCTTCCACACCCCTACATCAGGTATAGTCTTCGCGTTCTCTCTCTCCCTTTCCTCTCTCAGGAGGCACCTGAAACTCTCCGGGCACTGCAGAAGCCAGCTCTTGCGGTCATCTTAATACTCCGCATGAGTCAAGTGACAATGTGTCTGCTTTCAACTCCAGGAACCCATCTTAGCAAGTACACAGAAAAGGAATGACTCTTCAGTGATGGCCCTGGTCACTCCAGCCTCTGATTCTGTCATCGCATCTCCTTCTCCAAATCTGACCCTCTTGCTTGTCTCTTACGAGGACCCTTGTGAATATACTGGGCCCATTCAAATAATTCAGGATCATCTCCCCATCTCAAGATCCTCAACTTAATCACATCTGCACAGTCCCTCTTGCCATGTAAGGTAACATGTTCACAGGCTCTGGGGATTAGGATGTGGGCATCTTTGGCGGCCGTTATTCTGTCTGCCATAATCAGTAGCCATTCCTGCTGAGTGGGGCAATACCCTGAGGACATCTGTGCTCTCTTGGGTCTCCGGCATATGCAGTTCCCTGAGGAAGCTATGGGCCTTCTCCAACATGCCCTTGGAGTCCCAACACAGCCCCCTACCCCTGGTGGGAGCTCCAGACACTGACCTGGTCATCGATCTTCCGCTGCAGCTGAACCACCTTGTTCTCCATGCCCACGTTGAGGCGTTTCAAGTGCTCTGCTGAGCGGGCCTCGATCTTGAGGGCCTTCAGCTCCCTCTTGGCCTTGAGCCTTCGGAAGGCGCACTGGATGACAATGGCTGCGCCTCGCAGCTGCTGGAAGCGTCTGCGTGCCATCCAGCCCCGCACATGCTTCTGGATGATGGTGGCCTTGTGCTCCCTGAGGACCTGTGAGAGACAAAGCCTGGTGGGTTTGTACTGCAGGATGGGAATAAGGGAGGCTCACATGCTGCCCAGAGGAGGTGAGAGCCGAGGTCAGCCTCGGTTTCAGGGGCTTCAGAGAGGACATGACTCCCTAAGACTTACGGTTTTAGTGGCCATTCGTTTTATGAACAAGTTTTAACTAGTTTGACTAGTACCTGTTGGGAATCAGCTATCAAACTCTTGTTTTTAGTTTTTTTTTTACTTTTTGTTTTATTAGTTAGGAAACCACAGTCTAAAAACCTCAACCTTGGAGGGACCCAAAGATTATCCAGCTGACATCTCCCCATTCAACAGAGTTGGATCCCATCCTCATGATGGTGACCTAGAGACAAAGAAAGACTCTCTACTGAGAGTCCACAATGGGTTAATGGCCTACAGTTACAAACTTAGCTCATAATTCACTGGGTTTTTTTCTACCAAGTTAAAAACTACTCAGAAAATTAAAGCCATCAATGTTCTAGCCCTAATACCCTGCAAAATAAATGTTCATGGAATCAACAAGCAACAACACTCAAAGACTAATATACCCAGTATCATGCACAGATCTGGGACAGAGCTGGGTTCAAACCTAGTCATCACACAGATGTCACCAACCTCCCAGGAACATTCACAGAACCCTCTCCCACTGGCCTGGGTTTCTCCACATATTATATCAGGGTGTGCTCCATCCACGTGTTTTCATTATCAGTTTAGTGCCTTAGTTATTATTATTTGGAAAAATCACACCTTCTCTGATCATAGAAAAGACTGATGTTCACTTCAGAAAAAAAAGACCATTTTAGATTTTAGACATTTCCTTCCAATCCCTCCTTCATCCTAGCGTTGAGCTTCAGTTGTGTGATCTGGTGGAATGGATGTATCCTAATTTAGGGCTACCTCACTAGGTATTTCGGATTCACTGGATAATGGCCTGGCAGGGAGGCTGCCAGGATCTCTCTCCTGACCTCACCTCGCTGGGCTTCAGGGTGCTAATCCGTTAAACGAAGGGGCTGGACCCAGGATGCCTAATATCACCCCTGCTCTCAAGTCTGAATGAGCCCAGGATGGGTCACCAGGCTCTGCCATGGGCTGACTGTGTGCCCTTGGGCAGGTGACTCAGCTTCTCCAAGCATCTCAGCTGTCAAAGGGGTACGATGATACATACCCTTCCTACCCATGATTGTTACTCTTTTGTGTGGACTTGACTGACCACGGGGTGCCCAGATTAAACACTGTTTCGGGGTGTGTCTGTGAGAGTGCTTCCGGATGAGCTAGCATTTGAATCAGGGAACTCAGTAGAGTAGACTGCCCTCCCCAATGTAAGTGGGCATCATCCAATCCATGGAGGACCTGAACACAAGAAAATGTGGAGGAAGGAGGCATTTGCTCCTTTCTTTCCTGCCTCACCGCTTGAGCTGGGACATCTCCTCTCATCTTCTCCTGCCCTCAGACTGGGATTTATACTGTCAGCTCCCCTGGTTCTCAGGCCTTCAGACTCAGACTGAACTATACCACTGGCTTTCCTGGGTCTCCAGCGTGCAGATGGCAGACCAGGGGACTTCTCAGTCTCCATAATCACATGAGCCACTTTCTCACAATAAATCTCCATACACAGATATATATACACACACATATACATACACATATCTCCTATTGGTTCTGTTTCTCTGGAGAACCCTAATACAACCCCTCATGGGACTTCGGATAGGATTCAGTGAGAGGAGAGTCGTGCATTACTTAGAAAAAAGTTAGGAGCACCCAACAAACTTCCGTGTTGGTGACAACCCATCTGCTGCTGCTCTCGTTCTGAGTCACAGCCTGTGAGTCCCTTGGGGGGCTACAAACCTGGTGGTAGATTCTCCGCACAAACGTGCCCCGCACGAAGGCCTGGATGACGAGAGCAGCCCTGCGGAGTCTCTGGTAGGCCAGGCGGGCCCTCTGCATGCGGTACTGCTTCTGGAACACCACGGCTGCATGGGTCCTCCGCAGATGCTCGGCCAGCCTGGGGAGGGAGAGAGCAGGCGGGCCATGCTGACAGATGCCCATGAGCTGTTCGTGAACGCAAGCCCCTGCCCGCACAGCCCCAGGCCAAGCCAACCCTCATCGCCCTTACCGCCTATAGCAATGCCTTGGGCACCTGAAGCTCAGGCTCAGAACAGCAAAACGAGCTTCCTCCTTTTGTCCAAGAATCCTTCCACATGTTGAAAACTCAGTCTAAGTTTAACCAGCTCTGTGATCCTCATCTGCCCACACCCCTACCTGCGAGCCCCTCACTGCAACTGGGCAGTCCCTCAATGACATCATGTGTTTACACTTCTATCTATGCCCTGGACCTCACTAGGCTTGGAGATGTCGGGGGCTGTGTCCCAAACTTCCTTGTACCCCCTACATCTAGTACAGGGCCTGGCATAGTAGACACTTGGTAAATATCTTCTGAATGGTTAGAACCTTCTGGGGCCCTGTTTTCCTATCTCCCCAGCCCCATCTGCCCGGGTTGTACTGCCTGTGGACATCTACTGTCCTGCTTTACTTTGACATTCCCCATCACACCCCAGAGTCAGAGGGAAAGTCAGTCTGACACTTCTTACTCTCCCAGGGGCTTTGTTGGTGCCAGGCTCACAGCAAGTGCTCAGAGACACGTGTGCCCTGCATATCCACTAGAAGACAAACTCCATGCAGGGAAAATGCAGGCCAGCTCTGTTTCACGGCCTCACCACCCAGGTGACAGAGTCCTAAGACAGAGTCCTACGCACAAGGGATGCTCAGTGATGACTTGACTAGCTGGCACAGACTGTTGGTAATTACTCAGTGTTGATACTGCTGACAATCTTCTCGTTTCTATAGCCTTTGCTCCAGAGATCATCTCTCAACTGTTCGGAGGTAATTAATGGCATTCATCATCTCTGGTCATGCTCGGATAAACAGCTTATAGTAAGGACATGAGGATATGCAGGAGCAATTTTCTGACTTTATGATACAAAGGATGCCTGCTCTGGGCTTGTAACTCAGGGGCTCTCTCGTTTTTTTACATCCAAGCAAAGATGACTGAGCAGCCACTCGTGAAACTTTGGCTTCCACATGCCAATTATTGTCACTTCTCCAGGGAAATCCCTATTTGCAGAAGTCACTGGTTTTGAACCAGGACTGGGTCCAAAATGTGATGACTTGTATGAAGGCCTGGGGGTGGGACTTACAGGAGGCCATTTCCTCTGGGTCGGTCTCAGCGGAGATGCTCACACCACTTTAGCGCTTTGTCAACCCAACGACATCAGTTAGGAGGGAAACATTTAAAATAAAGTAGTTTCTTGTGCACGGTGTTGGGCTGGGGCAGAGGAGCCTGACTGGCTTCCGGGCTCTGCCCCTGGGTAGCTGCTTGCCGTTAGACAAGTCACACCCTCTCTGTGCCAGGTCAGTGCAACAACTCATAAAAGGGACCTCCCAGGACCTTTCCAGCCCTGATTACCAACCTCCAAAGGGATTTTGAAGTTGGTGGTCTAAATCACAAAGCTAAATGTAAGTTAACTGTGACGGAAAGGCTGAATTTGTCTCTTTCTCTAAAAGAAGATTATTTTACTTTGGAGTTTAAACAAAGGGAAAATGGTGGTTTTGTGGCAAAACCAGCTGGTCCCAGGTTGGTGCTGGTGGGATGGGGACAGATTGGGAGAACCAGGGAACTAGACCTACTCTCTCAGGTGAGAAGAGCATGAGAGAGATGGGCCCAGCTGCTAGGAGAAAGAGTGCAGAGAAGGCCCAACAGGAACCACTCTAATTACATAGGCTGAGAGAGGCCAACCAGCTGAGAGTGCCAGCCCCCTGCTCCCTGCCCCACACCCCTCCACCAGTCTGCTGCCCCAAACGTGCCCCAGCATGACTCACCTGCGGGCCAGGTATCCTCGGCAGTACCTCTGCAGAGTTAAGGTAGCCCACTTCAACCTGCGGTATTTCACCCTCTGCAGCCAGCCCCGGACAGTTTTCTGGATCATGATGGTGGCTGCCCGGAACTTGTCAGCCCGAAGCTTCTCCAGGTAGGCCACCTGGCCTGCCCGGAAGAAGATCTTGGTGCGGCCAAACTGGAACTTGTCAGGATCCTTTACAAGGCGGAGAGGGGAGCTAGTTCATCATCAGCGAGCCGTGAGGTCACCTGCCCCGCCACCCCACTTCCTTCAATGCAGAATTCCCTGGCCAGATCTCACGTGTCCCTGCTCCCTAGATACACACTACCTCTCAGCATTCGTTTAACAGAGAGTTTGTCCCTACCTACAGGACAGGCCCTGAGCTAGGTGTCCTGGACGCAGCAGTAAGCAAGATGCCTGCCTTCAAGCAACTGACATGGTGATGGCAGCCGGACGAGTTAACAAAGACACAGGATGTTTTCAGGCAGTGGTGAGGATTAGGAAGTCAATAAAATTGGGGGCAGAGGGTGGGATGGGGATGTTTACATACGATAATCAAGGGAGGCATCTCTATGGAGGTGATATTTGAGCAAAGAGCTGAATGAACTGAAGGAGGCAGCCATGGGAAAGTGTGGAGGAGGAGACTTCAAAAGAAGAGCAGAGCAGATGCAAATGTCCTGTGGTGGCAACAAGCTGCGTATGTTTGAGTAACAGGAGAGCCAGGATGGCTGAGTAGGGAAATGAGGGTGGGTGGTAGGAAGAACCAACCATCAAAGGCCTTGGAGGCTGCAGAATAGGGATGGGGAGCCACTGGGGGTCTCTAAGCAAGCGAATGACCTGATCTGGTTGACATTTTAGAGATTATCCTCAAAAGGCCACACAGTTGTTGCATAATTTCAGATTGCAAATAACTTCCCAAATAAATTTTATTTGGTTTCAGACTATCTTACGAGATTTTTTTTGGACATATAATTACTGTTTGAATCACATCTATTTAGGTTAAAATTAGTTGCCTTTCCCTATGCTCACTCCAGTGGATAAGGAAAGATGATGCAGCAGTGTGCTTGTGGATGAGGCTGGGATAGGACACCTGATGGTTAACCCATGATAACTGAGTGCTCTTTGTAAATAAACTTCCATCTGCTTGTGCTCACTGGCATGAAGACTATAACAGGAGGGAGTTAACAAGTCAAGGTCTAAGGAAAACACCACACACATGAATATGTGTCACATTGACACAGGGCTCTGAAATAACGCTGACTCACCACTCTTCACGGCTTAAGCCCTTAAGCTAAGAGGAACCTGGTTCCACACACAGAGAAGACAGTGCTAAGCTGTGGCTGAGCTGGGACACAGTGTCTAGCTAGACTGTCGCTGACTCTCCTCCGTGGCCAGGCTGCTGGGAGGGGCGAGGTGTGGGCCTGGTTCTCATCCCTGCATGTGCTCCTCACTGTCCTGCTGGGGGAGGCACCTTCGCAGTGAGGAGGGGCCCGGAAGCAAAAGGTGGGTGGCTCAGCCCTCACAGTGGGGGGACAAGCCTGGCTGCTTGGGCTCCCACAGAGCTCCAGCCTGGGGGGTGCCTGATGCATCCCAGGAATCATAGGACACATTCTTTGTTTCCTATTCAGGAAAAATCACCAGGAAGGTGACAAGCTGGTCTGCAAAGCCACTATTTTTCCAAATATGGATCTGTCTGAAGGGCCTACCTGCTACAACCAGTCACCACTGGCTGGGCTCTCCTTACTCCACGTGTCTTGAGCCCTTCTCCTGCCCCAGGTCTGCTTTCTGTAACCCCTAGAACTTAATGACTAGATTATTCACATATCCATCAATTGGGGGTTGTCTTCTGAGAACTCTTCTCCGAGAATCACAGACTGAGGGAGTGGAAGGGAATCTTAGCAATCCATCCCAAGCCACTTGTTTTATTTCAAAGATGATAAAACCGAAGCCTAGAATGGTGAGGTGCCTTGCCCAAGGTCTCACTAAATATATCAAGGAATAGAACCCAAGACCCAGGACTCTCAGGCCAGGGGTCTCTTACTATACCACACCCCTTTTGTAACACCATCTCCTTTTCACCCTCCTCACATAAACATAGTTCCTTATGCTCCCTGGGTTCCCAATGGATGCTTATTAATAGGCTCCTTCACTGTCGGGATGAAGGTTGAGGTGTGCATGATGGCCAGTCTCCATGGTACGATTCCTCCAGTGATGTGTACAATCACACTCGATTGTTAGTCCTGGAGGGCAGGGCCCACATATTATACTCTTTATAACCCTCTCACTGACCACTCCAGGTTAAGAGTATGTAGGAAGAACTCAACACATCCTTGTGAAGTTAAAGAAAAAACAAATTCAGGTTAAGGATGAAGGGCGTTCCTACCATCCTTGCAGAAGGAGACTATCACTCATGAATAGCCTTGGGAAGCAGCCCCCAGCCCCTGGTGAATGCAGCTGTTAAGAGCCTGTTGCCTGGCCTGCACCCACCTTCATCACTGATTCTGTCCTAATCATCCTAAAATGCACTCAGCACTCTTGGAGAGGGCAGGGAGCTGGCATGTGTCCTTCTAGGCTAACATGTGGCTTTGCCAAGTCTCAGTTGCTTGACTTGAAGTCCCAGGTCACTTAGCACGAGCACTAGGAGAATTGGTGATTAGAATATGTGGCCCTCCAAAAGGGGAAAAAACAAAAATGAGGATATACAAGGTCTCCAGGGGAGTCTTGAAGCCCTGATTCCTATTTCATCTCCAGGATGGATAATTATGCAGTGACATTAATTAAGCAATCAGACTGGTTCAGGGGGCAATGCGGTTTAGACTGCAGGGGTTTCTGGGTCAGTCCACCTGTGCAACCTTGGACAATTTATATCAGCTTTCTGTGCCTCAGTTTCCTCATCTGTAAAAGGGGGTCATGTTTGTATCTTCCTCATAAAAAGACAACACGAGGAGTAGAGGAAGCGCATGAAGCAGTTAGAAAATGTCTGACTCCTACTAAGTGCTTGATAACTGTGAGCCATTATGGCAGGTTTCCAGTAATGACAGGTCCATCTAGTCAGCCACACAGTCACCTGCACAAACTCAGTTCCTGTGACAACCGGTAATCGTGCCAGGAAGCCAATGACAACGGGACTCTTGCCATTTAGATGTTTACAGTCTGGTGAAATGACAAACCCTCAATTACAATACAAGGGGAAAAATGCAATAATGGAAGGTAGAAGTTGAGTACTATTGGCCAACAGAAGATGGAGTAACTAACTCCATCTGGGAACAGGCTTCACAGACCAGAAAGCATTCTAGAGTTCAGTTTAGAAGGAGAATAGAACTTGACCAGACAGGGAAAAGAGGAAAAAAGCATTTTAGGCAGAGGAAACAGCATGTATTCATATAATCTTCCTTTAGGCAATTCACTTGTTCATTCATTCCACACGTTTGGTGAGTTACTTCCATGTGCTAAGTTCAGTGCTCATAACTAGGGGAGAGGTGTCAATGCAAAGACTGCTCTCTGCAAAAACACAGGACAACATGCTATGGGCTCGGAGAGTGACACAAAGTACTAGAGTCCAGTGCTGGATTGAGGAAAGCAGGAAGGCAGAGTCGGCATTTAAGCTACATGCTGACAAGCTCCTCATCAGTGGACAGGAGGGGCAGCTGAGCCATGCAAGGCCCAGTGGCCTCAGTACATCAAGAAGGCAGGCCCCAGGCAGTGGTAGTTGGTCCCATTGGCTGGAGGGGAGCAGAGTGGGTGGAAGCTGATTCAGCCAGTCTGGCCTGGGGCCCCTCTAGAGTGCCCTCTGTTTGGGAAGCAGAGGTTCTGCTGGTAAACTTGGAGAAATGCAGCAAAGGGAGAGGAGGAGTGGAACTCTGACCCTGGACAAAGGAGAAGGCAGCCACATGGCAGAGTGGGCTACTTGTGCACCTTGACCACACACTAAGAGGCCAGCTCCTGGTACCCACAAAGGTAAAGACTGGAATCAGCTGATCTTGAAGACAGATTTTTCTTATCCATTAAAACTGAGAGGCTAAAATGCGGACACTGATAGAGGCACCACAGTAAAAATTTCAATTAACCAGAGTCCAAATAACTAATTGCAACCTTCAACAATGAGACTGTCATCCTCTTACTCTCTACTAAATCTTTAGCACGACATTCTGCACTGCCTACAACCACAGACTCGAGTAGCTAAGATGATGTTCAGAGGGTAACCATCACTTTTACTAAATAACACGACCTTAAATCTTGATCATTTAGCAATGAACTACTCCAGATGAATAGATTTTCCTAGCAAAATAATTAAACATTAAACATTTTTAATTCTATTACCTTCTTAAAAGGAAGATGTTTTGATATAATTTCACCTTTTGCTGAGATCAGTGTTCATACTCTGCTGTAATCCCAGAATACTCTGGAACAATGTTTAAGGATCTGCCCCTCACAAAAGGCCCCCAGTAGCTCTGCTTTTACAGTTCTCTAGTCTCAGGTGTCAGGTGTGAGTTCAGGTTGTTTTAATTAAGTGAAATCTGTTGCCTTATTTAAAACAAGCATCTTGGGGAGGGCTACACAACAAGGAAGACAGGAGAAGACAGCTATTTTCCCCTCCGCAGGCTTCCAGGCTGTGCCCAGGCTGCAGATCAGAGCGCCCGGCTGGGTGCACCAGTGCAGGCAGGTGGGCTGAGCTATGGAGAAGCCGGAGATCTGGGGCCAGCAGCTTGTAGCCAGGAGGGGCCTCATCCCAAACCCCAGTGGGCTGTACGAATAATTTCATTTTCTATGTGCACTGAGATGTGAAAAAGGCTAGGAGGTACTCTAGATACGTGAAGGGGCTTTTCTTTTACAGTCATTGATGTAGGAGAACGGATTAACATCTCAGACAGTTTCAATAAGGATGAAGATCAAAAAGGGCAGTTAACACCTCCCTGCCCAAGGCTCAGGGCATTCTGGTCAAGCCTTTCTCAGAGCCCTGGCCGTCCAGGATGTGCCAGCTCACCTTGATGAGGCTCTCCAGGACGGACTTGCAGATGGCCTTCTTGTCTGTGTTGGCGAGCTCTCTCTTCTTGACCAGCACCCGATACCGGTTGAAGAAGTCATGGTAGGCCCACCTGCAGGGAAAGCAGACATGTCAGGTGACATGTCCCGCCTTGAGTGATCTCAGACAGGGCCCCACGGGGTCAATGTTTCCAGCATAAGGCTGTTCTCAGAGCAGCAAAAAACAATCTGGGGTGTTTTGTCCTTCCACCATGTCCTCCGAGAATTTCAGTGTGTCGCTGATTTACAGAATTGTGGCTTGACGACTGAGGGAAAGAGAGTTTTGGAGGTTCCTCTGGGAGGACCAACCAGAGGCAGAATCGCTCACAGAGGTTCTGCCTGACCACGTGGAGGTCCACTCTGCCACGGTGAGTCCTTACCTGGAATGCAGCTTGGTTTTTATACGTTGGTTTTCTTCTTACAAAACAAACACTGCTCACTGTAAACATTTTTTTTAATGCGAAAAAGTATACATCAGCAAATAAAGAGAGGCCATACCCTAACCCCTAGAGACAACACTATTCACACATTTTGGTATAGTTTAGAAGAAACCATTTTCCTCCCCAAGTGGATTTTGCTTATGATTTTTTTCCCCTGATCATGAGAGTCATGTAGACCCACTACAAACATCCAGTGATTTACATAAAGAAAATAAGAAGCACTTATAATCCCACTACCTTTATAAGTAAGTGCTGTTTCGGTATGTTCTGGAAGGGAATCTTTAAGAGGGCCTAAGTTTATCCCTTGTATCCCTTGGCCTCTGAGATCTCTACTTCCACAAATGCAACCTTCTCAATGAGCAAATTCCCTATTTTCTAGGCAGGGTCTACCCCATTTCTCCTGAAAACTATCTCAATTCATACAGATCCTCTGACATTCCTTGCTTCTTGTCTCAGTTTTCAGGGGATGCTCACAATTGCCTCAGATAATCATATATTCCAATTCGGTGCAATTCTACTCTAAGGAGACTTTGAATTTCTGGTCTAAATCCCTCTGAAGGTGAATTCGGCCCATCCATCCCCATCATTCTGTGTCCTGGGCAGAGGTGTTCAATCAGCTCCAGCCTGGCCCTCAGAGGCATCAGGAGATACTACACTACACACATCCCAGCTTAGGTGCATATGCTCATTAGGTCCACATTGCTCATTTGAAAGTCATTTTTGTGCTGCCTTGAGACCGTGCATCTACCGTTTTCCATCACCTTGCGGCATTGCTGAGCGACTGTCCAGTTACTCAGATAATCCCCCTCATTCTAAAGTATTAATGGAGAGTCAATGGATTGCATCCCTTCTCCTGCAGCATATTTGCCTTTAAAAGGGATCCCTCAGAAATTTTATCCACAACAATGAGTATCGTGGAATATCAGGTACCACTGGGGAGCAGTGGATACACGATGGGCCTGGGAAGTCGGTTCTTTCAGAGCTCCTCTCCCTGTGCTCCACAATCATGTGCCAGTCTGTCTCCCAGCCTTCTTTTCCCTCCCAGGCCACTCATTTCTACTCCCTGGGATGAGAAGGAAAATGCAGACTGAGCTCACCACCTCGCCCCGAGCTTCGTAAGCACTCACTCCGTCTGGTGGAAGATTTCTAACATAGCTACGGGTCTCAGACAGGGAGCAAGTGCAAGAGCAAATAACACAACGGCATTTTCCCCTTATTTCTCCCCTCTACATAAAATGGCTGATTAGAGGTTGAACCCAACCTTCTTTTTTCATAAGAGCTTTATTGAGATTTAACTCACATGCCATAAAAGGTACCTTTTAAAGTGTACAACCCAATAGTTTTTTTGTCTATTTGCATAGTTGTGCAACCATCCCAAATATTGAGTTTCAAAACATTTTCATCACCCCAAAAAAGAAACCCCACACCCATTATCATCCACTCTCTATGCTTCCCCCCTCCCAGACCCTGGTGACCGCTAATCTACTTTGTCTCCGTGCCTCTTACCTTTTCAACTGGTTCTGTCACAAATGTAACGGCACAAGGGAAAGGACAGCACCTATTCTGCTAAGAGCTGGCTGGGTATTTACACGGCTCTGCTCAACAGGCTCACGATAGTGGATCCCTTCAGGAGGGAGGGCAGAGGGCACTTGGAGACCCCACGGCCTCTTGGCCTGGGAAAGGCTCCTGTTGCCCTTTGCCCTTCACTTACTCCCTGAGCAGAAACTGTTTCCTGCTCTTCAGTTGTAGAGGGACTACAAACCAAACCCACCAAATTACTGGCCATCTCTAACAGGAGGCTTTAAAAATGGAAACATTTAAGGTTATTTATCTAGCTAAATGCTGCTTCATTTATCTCAATCATGCACAATAAATGTCAAAAAAACTCTGAAGCCCTGACTGATCTTAATACTGGAGGCCCAGGGTCAGAGGGCAGGTGCTCCTTCTGTTTTTAATATATGCAAAATGCTACTGAATTTTTCCCAGGCTCTTTTTGCTCCAGCCCCCAAGTTTTAAACATAGACCATTCTGTCTACCGGTTCTTCCACGTAGCGTAAGACGGATTTGGGTAAGAATCAAATGGAACAATGCACACATAAAAAGGGCTTCAGGAAGTCCAAGTCTCCTTATCCCCCAGGCCCATTCGTCAATAGTTGCCTCTTGTAACACGAGTTTCCTGCCCACAGCTGAGGTGTGGGCTCTCCCTTGACAGGGGCTCAGTACTTTCCAAGTGACTTTCTGAGGGCACTTCCCACATTCTGCATTACGGTTATTTGTGTACTCACTTGTCTTATTTCCTCCTATGAGTTCACAATTTCTCCAGGGTAATAATTAGAGCAGCATTTAGCTGTGCAAAAAACCTTAAATGCTTCTAATTTGAAAAATCTCTTACTGCTGACAGTTCCGTAACTCAGGGAGATTACAGGGCCAAGGGAATTAGGAGAGAGTAAGGAGACGTGACTGCCAAGGCATCAAGGCCGGTACAGAACAAGCAGAGAGTAGAGAAGCCTGCTCCGACACTGACCAGCGGCGTGACTCAGGCAACTCACAGCCTGGACACCTCACCTTCCTGATCCGGAGAACAGAGAGAACATCACCCAGCTCACAAAGTCCCTCCCAGGGCTTCAGGAGCCCGTGAGTTCATGGATGTGGAGTGTCTGGAAGGCTACAACGCTTCCTGAAGATCTAAATCACTCTCCCTTCCTGCCCAAGACCCCTCCCCTTCTCTTACAAAGGCTTCTTTGGACACCTGCACCACGGTGAAACCACCGAGGGGGGAGGATGCCTGAAGGAGGCACACTGTCCACCGAGAAGGGCCTGGGTAGGCACCCTCTCCGGAGGTACCAAAAGGGGCATGTGCTCGCTATGGGGTCTGTGCATGTACAAGTGTCCTTTACTGAAGGACCTGGAATCAAATGTGGATCCCCTTTTCCATGGACCTCTGTGCTCTCGGAGATCAACTCCTCACAGGAAAGGATCCCTCAGCTCTAAGGGGAAAATCTTCAAAGTGAAACTAAAGAGAACACGTGATTCTTTTTCCAGAAGTACAACTTAACGGGACTTTCTGATGTGGCAGGGCTCTCTGAATGGAGATTTTTTGTGACCACATAAATGTTGGGCAAGACTACCCGTTAAGACCACAGGGTATCCAGGATTTCCCCTTGGGGTTATTCACCACGATGGAATCTCCCCTCCTACAGCATTTTAGCTATTCCTGTTTCCATGTGGGACACAGAGCTTTCCGCCTTGCATTATAGATATTTTTTGAATATGTGTTAGCTTCTCTGCTAGACTTGAGCCTTCTTTGGCCAGGGTCATCCTCTGATATATTTTTAAATCTCCCAGTACCTATCATAATAAGGTACCTTTATACACAATCACTTATTACATTTTAAAAAATTGCTATTTTCCTTATCAGCAAAATAGTTGGAACCCTAGTGTTAAAGCTTTTCTCTTACCAGTGTTTCTCAAGGGGGTCACTATTGGCTTTGGGGAAGACAATTCTTTAGTGTTTGGGACAGCCCCACAATACAGGACACAGAGCATCTTTGGACCATTAACTACCACCCCATTCATTGAGATATCCAAAAATGCTCCCAAACGTTTGCAAAATGTTTACTGCAGAATGTAGTTCTGGTTCAAGAAAGCTTCTTCTTGAGAACAATCAACCGTGATGGCCAAGTGCCTCTACAGTGTGAACCCACTGCTTCCTTCCCCGCTCTTCCCGCCCTCCTCAGGTGGCCCTGGAGACGTCCTCTCCCACTCGCAGTATGGCTCTGTGGCTCGCTGGCCTGGAGGTGTCTTTTAAGCCAATTCTGGGCCTGGCTGTTTTTCCATTCCGTTTCTTATTAATAGTGGGAGAAGAGCTCCCATCCCAAGTCTATTACTAGGTCCAAACCACGGCCCCAACCCCATGCTATATGGAGTCACAGCGACCTCAGGGGTACAACTCACACTTAGTCCTGCTCTCCCTGGATTTGGACTTGTCCGCCAGGGCCCTGGCTGACTATCCTAGACTTCAATATAATTTTTCCTCTGGAATAAAGGCCTGCATCACCCTGTGTGCCTCTGGCCTGCTGGGGAACAGGTGCCACGATATGGTAAAGTAGTCACAGTTGGGCGTGTGGGAAAAGCCCAGGACCTGTGACAGCTCCTGGTACAAACAGGGAGATCAGAAGGAGCAAGCAAAGTCCACACAGGATGAGCCCAGCAAGCACTTAACAGAGCCCCCCCTCGTATGGAAAGACATTTCCTTCTAACAAGTTCCTCAGGGCTCATGACAGCGTGTGGTAAATACAGCTGCTGTGAACAGTGGAGCAAACGCAGCAGGGTGATGTTTTGGTTGACTGCGTTCCCATCTGGAGCCCAATGCTGGATTTAACCATCTACATGTGGTAACATTCTGCAGAACATGCCTGCTTGAGACGCCCCCAATGGACCAGTGTGAACAGACGGGTGGATCTGCCAAAGGGGTAGCACTTTGTGCTTCCCTTCTCTTGGGTAGCTTCTCTCACGAGGCGCTTGGCTGAATTAGACAAGCTCTGAGAGTCCCTCTAGTAAGACCAGGGTATGAGGCTCTCAGTCTCGCAATCTCTATGACATCAAGTGACAAAGAAGAATCTCTGAAGATGGCATGTCAGGTTATCATAAGAGCTCCTAGAAAATGGTGAAGAATCCATCAGAGCTTTCAGGTCAGGGTTAGGTGGGTCAACCTATACTTTCAGATACCCCACTGCCCTGTGACATTCAACTTAGGTCAAAGATCCTGGTCATGCCAATATGGAACATAAGGAGCCTGCTTCCCTTTTTCTAGTTCAAGAACCTTGCAGGAACCTGTGAGCCCCAGATGGGGCCTTGTCCCCGACAATGTCTCACACAGGCCAAGAGAAGTTTGTGGGCAGAGGTGTTTAGCCATGCTGTGATGTCCACTAACCAGGAACAAAAGACTCTGGATATTGAGTTGTAGAAATAACCTTCATTATGGCCACCATGCACCATACACTTCCTTCCCTTGTTCTCCCTTTTGAAGTAACAAACTATCAGAGAAATAAATGATGTTGGATACAAGAGGTTTCCTTGGAACTGTATCACAGATAGACAAAACTTTCAAAGGGACTCAAGAGGCCAAAGTCAAGAGGAGAGAGGCACTTTCTCAAAGAGTCACAAGGGCAGGCGTCCTTAACCCATGGGAGAGTGATTGTGGATCCACCCCTTTCTAACTGTGAGGACTTAATCTGATCACTTAACTTTTATGGGATTCGGTTCATCATCTGTAAACCGGAGGTGATACCCCTTTACCATGCTTACCTCAAGAGTCAATGTGATCTTTTCAACAAATGGTGCTGGGACAACTAGAATCTGTATGCAAAAGAATGAGGCTGGACCTCTATTTCACATCATATAGTACATAAATTAATTCAAAATGGATTACAGATTTAAGTCTTAAAGTCTTAGAAGAAAACATAGGTGTAAATCTTTGGATCTTGGATTAGGCAATGGTTTCTTAGATATGACGCCTAAAGCACAAACAAACGCAAAAAAAGGAACAAAGCTTTTATGCTTCAAAGGAAACCATCAAGAAAGTGAAAAGATGGCCCACAGAATGGGAGAAAATGTTTGCATGTCATATATCTGCTAAGGATCCAGTATATAGAATATACCAAGAACTCCTACAACTCACACCAAAAAGATAAATCACCCACTTAAAAAGTAGGCGAAGGATTTGAACACACATTTCTCCAAAGAAGATATACAAATGGCCAATAAACACATGAAAAGATGCTCAACTTCATTACCCATCAGGGAAATGCAAATCAAAATCACAATGGGATACTACTTCACACCCACTAGGATAGCTGTAATAAAAAGATGGGAAGCCTCATCCATTTCTGGTAAGAATGTAAAATGGTACAGCCACTGTGGAAAAACAGTTTGGCAGTTCCTCAAAAGGACAAAAAGAGTTACCATATGACCCAATAATCGCACTCCTAAGTAAATACAACCAAGAGAAATAAAAATATATGTCCACACAAAAATATGTACACAGCAGCATTATTCATTACTTGCCAAAAAGTGGAAATAACCCAAACATCCATCAACTGATGAATGAATAAAATAAAGTGTAGTGTATCCTTACAATGAAGTAGTTTCTGCAATATAAAGGAATAAAGTTCCGATTCGTGCTACAACATGGATGAACCTTGAAAACATTATCCTAAGTGAAAGGAGCTGGACACAAAAGGCCAGACATTACATGATTTCATTTATATGAAATATCCAGAATAAGAAAATCTATCGAAATAGAAAGTAGGTTAGTGCTTGCCAGGGGCTAGGAGGAGCGGGGAGAAGACAGTGACTACTAATGGGTACAGGGTTTCTTTTTGGGGTGATAAAAATATTCTGAAATTAGTGGTGATGGTTGTACAACTCTGTGAATATAATGAAAACCACTGACTTGCACACCCTAAAAGGGTGAATTTTTCAGTACACAACTCAATAAAAAAAGTCAATGTGATGAGCAAATGAGATGAGGTTTGTGGGTGGCCTTCGTAAACTAACACATACCCACAGGATTTGTGTCATTATCTCAGCACTGACACTGAGAGGGGCTCCTAGCGCAAAGGTGGCAGGGTGATCAACCCACCAGATACCCCTTGTTTGCTTCCCCTTCTATGCTGCACCCATGTCCTGGGCCTCCCGAGGAACACAGGCTCAGCCCCAGAGGTGGCCCCAGGTCTGAAAGTTGCCAAGCTTTGCTGCAAGGCGGAGGGAATCATAATTCTTCCCCACTGGATTTGATCTGGAGCCAAGACATAAAGCGAGGAGAGAGGAAAATCTGATGAGACCCAGCACTGCCTAGACGTGGTCTACCCAGTGACCAACACTAGCCTCCAGGACGGTGATCTTAAGGCAGGATGCATTTTAAAAAATCACCTGGGGAAACCTTGCCAAAAGGCAGATGTTCAAGGCACAGCCGCAGATTCTGACATAACAGGTCTGAGGTGGGGTCCTGGCTTCTGAATTGTTAAATGCTTCCACGTGCCCGCGATGCGCAGCCCTGGGTGAGAGCCTACGTCAGACCCTAAGAACTGAGCACAGCTCTCAGGCAAAAGAGCCAGAACTAAAGGCTGTAAGATCCTGAGATAAAGAATTATTTCACCCCAAAACAAGTTCTTCATTATTCTTTCTCTGTGGGATTTTTAATAGCAAGGCAAGTAACTATGAGTCTAAGTTTAATCATGATTAAATGGGAAAATGAACCAGGCAATTTCTCAAGCCTCCGTCTAGTCCTACAATCCTACACTATTTACTCTGCGTGGAGGATGGAAACTGGGGAAGGAGTAGAAATCTCGGAAACACCACTGAGTTTTTCTGAAGTGAAGAAAATGAGATGAAGTGAATATTTATGATGAGTTTTTCTTTTCAATATAAACATTGCATATTCAAGTAGTCCCACACACAGACTCTTTTTGGTTAAGTGGTATTTGCTTCACAATTCCTCCAGGACACAAAGCTGCTCTGGACCCCTGAAGAGGGAGACAGATGACTGCACAGGCGTCAGACACATTGAGGGGGAGCTGGGTGATACGTGGACGAGCATCTCTCCCTGGACAGTGCATTTATCACAGTGCTTTATAGACATGATAATGAACATATTTCTTAGCCCCTGCAGCACATTTCAAATTGAATGATACATTTTCATTTTAAATCAGACTCACTGAGAGCCATAATTCTTAGGAAAGATAAAAATAGACAGGTATACTGAAGCCTGAGGGCGGGGTGAGGGAGCACCAGAAAGCCACTGCTGGCTTGCAATTCTGCATTTGTCCTCTCCAGCTTGGTGGCACTGGGCGTATATTAATTTTGGAACAGGGCTAAGAGTTCTGTGTCCACTATGAGTAGGCTGGATGCAGGAACTTGGCCTGAAATGCCCAGCTGAAAAGGGCTGCCCTCTGGACCACTGATTATAAGTCCCTGTGATCCTGGACCATGCGTTTTCTTTTCTTTGCCATTTTCTTCTCTGTAAAGTTATATCTGCCCTCAGGCCACTTAAATAGGAGGAATGTCAAAAAACGGTATAAATTCTAATTCCTCTAATTAAAGAAGTTTAATTAAATTGAAACTTCATTTAAGTTGAAGTTTCCGTTGGAAACAGCTGTGCTAAGTTGTGCAGTTTCCTGATAAGCTAATGCAAGTGAAACCACTTTGCTGTCTTGAGTCTCGGCAGCCAAGGAGCTGGATTCTTTTTGCAACAACCTCCAATCTGCTCAGGTCCCTCTGGGCCCACGAAGGTCTCTCAAAGTCAGATCAACAAAAAGACTGCTCAACTCTACACTCTGAGGCAGCACACATGACATTGTGTATTTCCTTCAATAGCTAACACCTTCTTGGGCACACGGTATCTGTAAAACATCACTTGCTTTATCCCTACATACGGCACACACACACCAATTTCCTGGATGAAGCAGTTAGCATTTTTTTTTAACCTGTGAGGTCACTCCAAATAGCTACCCTGGTTGGCAGGTGCAGAAAGTTAGGCAATGTGTGCAGTCAGAGGCTTACAGGTGTGGCAGTTCTGCCCCAGAGCCCTTCCCCCTCACCACTCATCTTCCAAATAAATGCCACCCTAGGTGCTGTGGCTTGGCCGCGGGGAGACAGTGAAAGAGGATTGGGGTCTAAAAAAAATAATACGGGATGATTCAACTCCATCCCAATACTAACAAAAATGCCAGAAAACTATGGTGCCTCTTTCTAAAAGTTAACATTCCAAATGGCAGTTTGGGGAGGGAATCCTCTCTTTGACCCTCTAGCAAAATCTGTAAGCAAGCAAATGTGAGGAGGATATGGAAGGCAGTGTTCTGGATTTAGGCCCAAACATTTAAATGACAGCATTAAGTAACAGTTTTTGTGATACCAGAAATATAGTCTTTCCTTCCTTCCTTACAGTTTCCACAAGACCTGCAATTGCAAAAACAAAAGGTACAGGTGCCCTTCTAACGATCTGCTCCAGAGAAGTCTGAACTAATTAGGGGGGCAGGGAAAGACACCCATCAGCTGCCCCATAAGAGGCCTGCAAGTTTGTGGGCAACTCTGACTGCAGCAAGGTGGAAGGCACAGGAGGGGAGCCGTTTCCTATGTGGGTCTGAAGTCTTGGAGGGAATGCCTTCTTTTAGCTGCCAAGGCAGAGTAGTCCGGATGAGGCGAAATGCACAGCTGGCCTCTCAGCTTGTTACGACTGGAGCACTCAACACTAGGAACGGGGCCAGAGCTGGCAGAGAAAGCCTCTTCCCTGAGCACTGGACAGGAAAAGCAAGTTATCATCCCTTCCGTCCCTGGACACCATGCTGCTGGCAGTGTCCTCCCATGGCCTCCTTACCAATCGGAATCCTCCTCACCCTTCAAGGCTCTGCTCAAATTTCACCTCCTCTGTGAAGCCACGGCTCCTCCCAAACTTGCACCTCATTCTATGCTCTTCTCTGTTTTAGACTTGTATCACTCCTCCTAGACTGTGAGTTCCCGGTGGGCAGAGGCCGTACCTTCCATCCTTAATTCCCTGACAGCAATCGGCATAGAGCTAGATGATCGAAACGGGAAGAGACGTGGAGTAGGACAGATTGGCAGGAGAGGAGGATACGATGACGGCAAGAAAACCTTCCCATTCTACATAAAGCTCATGTGAGCCCACAGAAGTAAAACTCCACTTCCTCTTCCACCTCTTAAAATAGATCATTTTGTACTGCGCCAGCAAAACCTGCAGGAGTGTGAGTGTCACACGCTGTCACTGATTTCACACTGAGGCTGTGAGTAAGCTCGATCGGTGAATCAGAGGTGGCAGAGCCATGCAAGGACCCCTGCCTGAAGTGTGGTCTCTGGTTAGCCAGGTCAGACCCACAGACTTCGAGCCTTTCCTTGACGCTCTCCAAGAAAAGATTCACACCCTCTGCAAGTCACTTGTCCTATCATAAAACAATTCATTCTGCTGGAAAGTTCTTGATGAAACAGGTGGCTCCTTATACACTAAGAAGGGTCCCCAGGATTCCACCAGCTTTAGAAAATCTCATTATTATATGCTTCTTGTTTCTTCCCAGCTTGACATGGTCCCAATGTTCATGTCTCCCACTTGACAAGCCTATCATTAGCATGGATAGTGTGTTTTACACAAAGATGAGCACCTGCGTTTCTCTGCTCGCCTCTGGGCCCCTGCTCCGTGAGGCAGAGGTAAGGCTGTGAGGACCCCGATCCCTAAGATTCTTGCACAATGACCCTAAATAGTTTAACCTGGGACATCTTAGCTCTAGTTTGCTTTAAAAGACTTCAGACAATTTTTAAACTGACCTTTTCAATCGCTTGGAGAGTTCTGGGAACTTCAGAATGCTCTTTTGGGGTGATCCCACATCGAGATTTCACAAAAACAAAGCTAGAAACTCCTAGTATCGATATGTTCTACCCAGATAATTATGCCCATAAGGATGCAACTCCTTGTTCATATCTGGAGGAGTAATAAAATTTTATTAAATGCTTAAGTGCCCAGCACTGTGCTGAGGACTTCAGATGCATTATCCCATTCATACAACCACCTATAGAGTAAGTACAATCATTCTACTTAACCGTAAGGGAACCAGGCTCAGGGAGATGCATCTACTCGCCTGAGGCTACCCAGCCAAGCAGTATGGGAGCTGACTCTGGAATCCAGGCCTGACTCCAAAGCCCAGAGTTCAACCAGTGGGCCCCTGTGGCTCTAGCCCAGGCCACAGTTTTGCAGTCTGGACGTTTATTTACAAGCTAGACAGAACAGGGAGCAGTTTCACACCAGGCCTCAGGTCTAGACCCACCCCTGGGGTGGGGGGCAGTCCCATAGGACCCACCCTCTACCTTACTCCTCCAATAAACCTGTTTGGATGGCGAGACCTCACTGATGTGAGCAGTAAGATGCTTGGCCACAACTGCCTAGCGGAGGAAGACGGGTGGTTCTAGTCCTAACTCAGCCACCAACCAGCTGGTGACCTTGAGCAGTTCACTTCCTCTCTGGGTCTCATTTGTGAAAGCCCATTTTACATCATGATGCACCCATACCTATATATAACACTGCAGTCAGGTCATGCCACAATGCCCTTTCTACCACAAATTGCCATCTTATATTTTCCAACAAGTTATTTTATTAAAAAAACAAGATGTTGGTCACAACCCACTGACTCACTACAGCACCACGATGCCGTTTTGAGAAACAGTGGACTAAAGGTGGTGGACTAAAGAAACCTTTCCGGGAGCCCAGCAGATGAAGAGCTGGGAGCAGGAGTGGAGCCCAGCTGCCTATGGAACACGGTTTGAAAATCAGTGGCTCAGCAGTTCCCTAAGGTCTCTGTCAAGCTCTTAAATTGAATGAACTAGGCCTGATCGGAACCCTGTGCTTGGAGCAGTCACTGAAAGGCGATCTAATGGCCAGACTATAGTACTTTGAACTCAAAACTGAACTACTGTGCCCGTGGCCTGAGCCCCATTCCCTCAATACAAAGGCTGATGCTGGACACCACAGGGCGGACAGGACAAAGGAATGCACAGCCTTCATCTAAGAAGTACAAACATGGCCCACCTCATTAATAGTGGAGTTGTCAGCTATTTGTCTTCAGACTCTAAGGTCAAAAAATGAGATGGAGCCCCAGGATACTCCCTGTCTTTCTTCTAAATAGGGAGAGATGTGGTTGAAAAGAAAATAATAGCCTTCAGTCCTGGCTAGAGCAGATCAATTTGAACGATGCTTGAACTGCTGGGTTTTGAAAAGCTGCCTAGATGTTGAAGATTAGTGACAGTTTTTGTACTTTCCAGGTCAAACGCAAATTCCTAATTCCATCAGCAACTTCCTCCCCAGGCCTAACATTTGGGAACTGTTGATGGTTAAGTTGTTTCTGGGTAATTAACCACTGCAATTGAAGCGGTTCTTCAACTGCAGTGGGAAAAAGCTAGGTGGAGAGATGGCAGGGAGGAGGGGAGGCCTGTAGTGCATCTCCTCCGCCCCATTTCTGGCTCCCTCCGCTTCCTGATACATACGAGACTTCTTCAGATAGGAGGTCCCTGATGGCTCTGTGCAGCTCCAATTCATGGCAGAGATGTCTAGCCTATGTGACACTGGTACGCAGTATGATTTCACGAGAGCTAGTTGGTCGCCATCCACCCCCCAACTCCTATTTCAGGCAAGTGTCCAGAGGAGATCCAGAGTCTTGTCATAGCTTCAACAGATGCTGGTGTGGCTCAATGGCTTATCCACAATGCAAGTTAGATCACAATAGCTGTATTTTAACTCAAAGAAATTGTACTTTCCACTATAGATTTGATTCTATACTAAGAAGCAAAGGGGTGCATTGACAGATGAATAGGTAAACAAAATGTGGTATATACATACGATGTATATACTATTATTGTGTATATACGATGTATATAATATTATTCAGCCTTAAAAAGGAAGGAAATTCCGACACATGCTACAACATGGATGAACCTTGAAGACATTATTCTAACTGAAACAAGCCAGATACAAAAAGACAAATAGTGTATGATTCCACTTATATGATGTAGTTAGAGTCATCAAACTCATAGAGACAGAAAGCAGAATGGTGATTCTCAGGGGCTGGAGGGTGGAGGGAATGAGGAGCAGTGTTTAACGGATATGGAGTTTCAGTTTGGCAAGATGAAAAGAGTTCTGGAGATGGATCATGGTGATGGTTGCACAATGATATGAATGTACTTAATACCACCAAACTGTACTTAAAAATGATTAAATGGTAAATATTATGTATTATTTTACCACAATAAAAAGGTGAAAAAAAAATAAAGGTAAAGGGGATGAGGTGGGAGTTAAGCAAAGGAGAAACCTCTTTTGCAACTCTAGCTAGCTCATCACCCACACCAACGCCAATTTGGAATTTGAAAAGCTGCCCCAGAGAATGTCACTGTTGACTCCCATACTTCTCAGACCAAACTGACATTCTTACATCCATCAGCATCCTGCTTGGGCCCTCAGTGTTGGGAAGTTCTTTGGAGGATCCATTCCTGTCTGACAGCACCTAGGAGGGTTCCCTGGGGAGCCAGACTCTGGCTGCTGCTGGAGGGCGCGGCTGGTGGGCACGTTACCTGGACGGGTAGCCGGCTGCGCTGATTCGGATCGTCTCCAACACCCCGCATGCTCTGAGCTGCTGCACTGCTCTCTTTGGGTCAAAGCTGCGAAACAAGAAGAAAAGCAATGAGTGGCCATGCTGGCAAAGAAACACAGCAGGAGAGAGGGAAGGATGACCCCTTCCTGCACCGAGGTACAGACCGACGTGCACCCTTGAGCTCCAGGTCAGGGGCCAAGCAGAGACTAAAAGACACCGATCGGCAGGCACACAAGCCACTTCAGCATCTCTGTTCTGTGCACATTCTTATTCTCACCTGGATACTCCTCCTCTGCTTTGCCTACCTGAACTCTGCCCACCCTCCAAGACTCATTCTTGCCTCCTTTCCAGAGCTGTCCCTGCTTATCTCCACCCACAGGGGCATCTATCTTAATTCAATGGCCAAATCGTATACGGGTGGCACCACAAGCATTGTCTGTCTCAGGAGTTAAAAGGGTGAGTGTTTCAGGCCAGGCAGATCTGGGTTTGAATTGTGACGTGGTCATGTACCAGCTGCGTGTGTAATTTGGGGAAGTAACATAACCTCCTTGGGCCTTGGTATCTTCGTCTACAAAACGGGGATAATAATAGGATCCCTTTTATAGGGTCAGTGTGAAGATTAAATGTAATGGCCCATGAGAGCAGTTACAACAGCGCCTGGTACAAGCACATGTATTGTCAGCTATGATCATGACAGCTGCTCAGTTAAGAAGTGAAGTTTATCTTCCCATCTTTAGAGATATGAGCCATGTCTTCAACAACTCACATGCCCTAAAATCCTAAGTTTAGCACTGAAAACCCAGTATTTATTCAAATATATATACTGAGTAGGATAATGTAGAATAAAAAGTCAGACACAGTCTGGGCTTTCTAAGAGTATCCACACTTGCAGAGTTGAAAAGTGTATAGAAGTTGTATACTACAAGGCAGTACGTGACAAACACAGTAAAAGTGCTGAAAGAAACCAGAGGGAAAGATGGCAGGTAGGCTGGAGTCACCAGGAAGTCTTCACAGAGAAAGAATTATGCTGAATTAGAATTGATCACTATTCATAATTTGCTAAGACTACTGCCCCATTCGGTGAGAAGGGATGAGAAATAAATGCTCCTTTTCTTTTTGGCTGTTCTACAGCCCAGCTAAGGCCAAGGGCCATGCCTCTTTTGCTCGTTCCACTCTGGGAAGTGGGAGGGCAGGGGTGAGGCCCACCTGGCTTACTCCCACATCTTTGGGATTATACTGGCTCCAGCATACACCTTGGTTGGACAGTCGGGCAGCCTGCTTGCCCTGCTGGATAAATGCAGTTGACAGCTTCTTTACCTCCAGGATCCACAATGGCCAGTGGGCAACCTCTCACCACACTAGTCTGCCACCCTCCCTGACAACCCCAGGTGTCCTTTTCCCGGCAGCTGGGCCCATTCAGGATTCTGGAACTCTGCAGAAAGGATCTGGTCTGGCGTCTGCCACTCTCGATTCATCTCTCTCCATCAGAGACTCCCTCTCTGTCCTCCCATGGCTCTGTACGACCTGTCTAGCCCTGAGTCCTCGTGGCTCTCTCATGCAGAGTTGCACTTGGGCCAGGAACCCAGAAGCCCATGAAGGCAGATGGTGCCCTGGAAAGGCCTGGGTCAGCAAGCATTTGGCAGTAGGAAAGCAGTGGGCAGGTTCCAGTGACTGAAGACCATGAGCTGACCTTAACTCCAGGCACCCTCTGCATTCCACGTCAGTCCTGGGGCTCAGTGTCCCAGGAGACACCCACATTCTCCAGGCCTGTGCTCGCTTTGACTTCCTCATGTCTCCCACTGCCTGCCCAGGTCCTGCCTTCTCTGGACACCCAGCTCCTCCATAAAGTCTTCCTGGTTACTCCAGCCCCAAGACGCCACGGCACTTGGAATGTGTAAGGCACAACTGAGCACTGAATTCTGCAGAGTCCTGAATAAGAGGGTTACTTCAGAGGAGTTAATGTCATCTTTCTAAGTAGAGAAAAAGCTCCAGTTAGGTCTATACAGGACGAGAGGAAACAGAAGGAAACACATGTGCTGAGACTTTGCTGTGGGCTGCAGCCTTTCACTCTGCCATCCACTTAGTAGTTGTTCTGAGGCCTCCCCAGGATGCCAGCTCAGTTCTGGGGTCCAAGGAGAACATTACTAATATGCGGTGGCAGCGATCAGTCTCATAAGAAGCTCCTTAGGACATAAAAGCTGCTTGTGACCTTGAGTGACCCGAGGAGGCTTCGGGAGGTAGGCCATGCTGTTTGCGGTTTTGCTCCTCTCTTCTCTAAAGCGGGTCAGTTGGGCCCGGAGTTACGAACGCAAAGTCAATGTAGTAGGGCTTTGGGAAAGGTTTTCTGTGGCCTGCAGGCTTCTCCCTCAAGGCACTCTGCACCCGATGGCAGCAGCCGTGTTTCCCAGGCTGGCCATCGGCTTCTTCCCTCTGTTTGGCACAACTACAGGGTCCAATTCAATCCACTGCACATGGTGGGGAGGGGCAGTGTGCTTGGCAAGCATCTGTGACCTGTAGTCCTTTGAGGGCTGTGGGTCTCGCTAGGGTCCCTACTTCCTCCAGGACCAACCACTGCTTCCTTGGTGGAAAAATGAGTTGATTCGCCCTGAGAGGCCCTTCCCTCCTTTAAAGGACTGTTACTCTTCCAGCACACCTGTCTCTCTCTGCTCTGGTACCCCTGTATCATGACTGTGACCACTGGGCACCTAGCTCTGCCCTGGGGCCTGTCTAATGGCCAGATGTGGCTTGCTGAGTGTAAGGTCCCCACTCCCATGCAGTGCAGTCTAAGTTCTTTGGGGGGGACGTGTTGTCTCAGTCTTCTTGTGGAACCTCCACTCACTAGGGTGGTCCCATGGAAGGCATTTGGCAAATAATTGTTGAACTCAGCTTTAACATTCTTCCCAGCTTCTTGATGACCTCAACAAAATCATTTCCTTCCTTGCACATTCTCTTCCACTGTGGGGGCTGGGGGGAATGAGCAAGGATGCAGTGGAGAAGTTGGTCTGGCCTTAGCTCTGCCACTAACAGCTAGTATTGCTTTGGGCAAAACACAATCTCTCTGTAATTCATTTTCCTCGTTCATTCAATGGGAGCTGAGAATATCTGTCCATCTATAATTCACTGGTTTCTTATAATGATCAAGTGATGTCAGAGAGGCACGCTCTTAGAACAAAAAGACACTATACAAACAAGTTACTGCCATCATCTTTCCATGTTCACATCCCTCTGGGGGACAAGTAAACCCAGCCAGTCTTCTGTATTTTAATCTTATCTCCTCAATAGTAAAGAAAACTCACTGTCAAATGCACCTCTCAATTTGCCTCCCTACATTGGTTGTCAGTTGGCTAGGAGCAAAAAATCAGCCCTTCCACCTACTAAATTTTGGAGGACCATGGTGTGGACAGGCAACATCTAAGTCTGGACTGATAAATTACCAAACATATATAGGGCCAAACTGCTGAAATCCAGGTTTATACTTTCCCCTCCCAATAAAATACAGGTTCAGCAGAGTCGGGAGCTTGCGGGACACAGAGTGAGAATCCCATAGCGTTAGACCTGGGCTCTGCGTCAGCAATCACGCGCCACTTAACTGATTTTCTGCACAGGGTGCAAGCTCCCCACCCACTTCTTTGGGCTCTGTGGCATTGTGCAGTCTCACTTCAGGACCCTGAGACTCTCAGGATGGCCCCTTCCAAGACCAGTGGACTGGCCTTCAGGAGACCTCTCCAGTTCCTCCTACAAAGCATCCCAGATTATCACACTTGCCCCAGGTCACCTCCTCCCTGGATACTTAATCGCTCTTTCACCTCTCTGCTCCCGCGGCACTTTTATAGACCCACTGACAGTCCCTTCTATGTTGTCATCAGTTATTTGTGACTGGCAACTCCTTAAGGAGCCTTATTGTCATTCCACCTGTCCTGGCCTAGTGCCCAGGGAGTAGTTGGTATGATAGATGGTTTCTGAATAAAGGAAGCAGCAGAGGGACAAAGACTTTTATACAAGAGATGCCACGAAAGCATTTAGTGTAGGACAGTGGCTCTCCACTGGGGGCGATTTTGTCCTTCAAGGAACATTTGGCAATGTCTTACAACATTTTTAGTTGTCACAACAGAGGGGATGCTACTAGCATCTAGTGGATAGAGGCCAGGGATGCTGCTAAGCTTCCTACAGTGCATAGGACAGCCCCACAACAAAGGACCACCTGGCCCAAAATGTCAAGAGTGCTGAGGTTGAGAAAGCCCAGTCGTAGGAGATGGGAGGAAAGATACAGCACTTCCTTTCTAGAATGTCAACATTATATATTTTAATCATATAAACTTTTATTCTTCTCCCAGATAATCCCCATTCATTATCTCCTTAATTAGTTTTTAACCACAATTGACAGATGAAGAAATGAGACAATGAGGGTAAAGGACTAGCTTGGGTTTAGCCAAACAATTGGCAGCAGAACCCAGACTAGAATCCAGGTTTTCTGTCTTGGTTCAGTATTCTCCCCACTTTCTTTATTGGGAGGAAGATTTTGGTCCTGAAGGCAAAGGAGGGTCTTAGAAAAACGCAATTTTAGGACTAGAAAGTCCCCAGCATCTCCTCTCATTCGGGATGGGAAACCCGGCCAAGAGAATCTGGCACGTGGCAGGCACCAGGTTCTGATGAACGAACTGCCCAAGGTCACGGATGGCTGGGCGCAGAGCTGGTACCCAGCCCTCGACTCTCCTCCCCCTGGGCCAGCACATCGCTCCTGCCCTTCACACATAATCTAAGTCTTTCACATATGCTGCTTTTCGAACAGCCTCTTTTCTTCTGGAGGCAGTTGGTAAACAGATGCCACACGGGGGTATTCCTAAGCATGTCTCAGAAACCTGAAGGAAGAGAAAAGACTGAATAATCAGCATGCTTCAAAGAAGGCTGATTCAATATTGTCTTCCTAACCTTTTCCAGCACAAGGCCCATCTGAGTGGATGTCAAGCTTCATTAAATGATAGGAACTGGAGAGGGCAGTTCAGATATTCATTCTGAGAGTCAGAGTTGCCAAAATAAATTATTTCACAGGAAGAAATTATGCCAGGACCAAAAAGGAAATCGGAAAGATGGAAATAAAGTGCTTAAAAAATTTAAAAATATAAGTCCTCAGGCCAGTGGGAATGGCATGTGTGGAGGCTCAGGGAATTGGAAGAAGAGGCTGCAAAGGTAAGCAGCAGACTGTTCTAAAGGTTTAGGGCAGTATTCCAGGCAAGAAATGAAGAGAGTCTGAAACAAGTGATAGTAGAAGGGAGAGAAAAGGGAGAGCAGTGTGAGAAACTTCCAAGTGGACTCCGTGGGACTTTGACAATGATTGGACACTGGGGAGTAAGGGAGAAGGAAGAACCAAGGGTTATGTGGTCCAATATGGTAGCCATTAGCCACCTATGGGGATGTGAATGTAATTAAAGTGAAATTAAGAATTCAGTTCCTCGGTCACATGAGCCACATTCCAAACACTCAATAGCCACACGTGACTCATGGCTACATGTTGGATAAATGCATATTATAGAAGAGTTCCATCATCACAGAAAGTTCTATTGGACACCACTGGTCCAGAGCGATTCTCAGGTTTCTGGTTTGGAAGATCAGGTTTGGTGGGTGGATGAGATGTTAGGGAATGGTTATGCCATTTACTACAAGAGAGACCAAACAAAGAGGAACCATTTTGGGGGGTAAAAAGATGAGGAGTCTGGTTTCAGACATGTTGAATGTGAGTTGGCCAATGAAGCTACAGTAGGCATGCAGAAACAGTGGCCTGGAATTTGGCAGAAACCAGAGATGGACAAAGATACCGAAGTACCAGTATTTTATAGATTTAGGTGAGCTCTACCATGGGAGCATAGCTAGAACTGGAAGAAAATTTTGAAGGTAAGAGTAGTGGCAGAATTTGGATCCAAGTGGGCTGAAGAGTGAGGGGAAGGTGAGCAAGTGTGGATCACTCTGGAAGCTCAGCGGTAGAGGGGATGTGGAAATAGAACCATCCACATGTCTTATCACTCAACGCGTCATTTGAGATCAAGTTTCCTCAATGCAAAAAGCCCTCCCTGGCCAATCCAGCAACTCTCCCGTCTTTGAATTAAACATTTGCTGTGGGACGCACTCACATCTGCATTTAATGGCACACTCTTATGTGGTCCTCTATTTGATCCAAGTGTGCACATTCCTCAACACCACCATAAGCAACATAGGATGGGGAAGCGGATTTTCTCATCCTCTTGAATCCTCTGGACAGCAGACAGGTGGAACCTGGTAAATGTCTGTGGGCTGTATTCGGTGTATAAACCATTTGGGGAGTGTAAGAGCAATTACTCATCATGCTGAAGACCGCAGACCCCTGTGAGACTGTGCCTGTCCCTGTTCCCCCTGAACTTCCAAGGAAACATGTAGAGGCTGGGCTTGACCAGCCCAACCCCAGCAGAAAGGAGCCTGGCTAACACTCGCACAGGCACTTACTGGAAGGGGAGCTTCTTGTCGTTTGGTTTAATGCAGCGGACATAGTGCGGCGTTGTAGCGTTCAGGGTCTCCATGAGAAGATGCAGGGATGTGCGGAACTGGGGAGACAAAAGTCAGTGCCTGGTTATGTGTTTAACATTTTGTGGATGTATAATAAACATAAAGAAATGCCCATAGACTGGTAGGAGCATTCGTTGTCACTATTATTATTTTGATTATTATTGTTAATCCAGAAGGATGGGAAGAAATTCAGGGATCTGCTCTGACACTACCACCTTGCCAGATGACCAAAATCAAGCCCCTCCTGTATTCTGGTCTCAGGTCTCTTCAAATCAAATTGGGGAGAGACTAGTGCTTAATGTGTCTAACTCAGTGCTGTGGATCAAATAAGATGAAAGGCGAGCAAGTGCTACGAGATAGGAGAAAGATAATCATTGTGATCAGAGCCTGTTCTTGAACCTGAGGCCCTGGAGCCTTGGCATCCAGTGCCAGGCATCCTGGAAATCATTACATTAATGAGAAATGTCCCGAATAGGCAAATTCACAGAAATAGAAAAGTTACTGGTCGCCAGGGGCTTGGCACACACTCTCTTCTCTTGGGAGACACATTGGACATAAAGTCCCATGAAGATGCCACAGCAGAAGTTGTTTTTCAGTTTTCTGGTCCCCAGGCTTATTTAGGCCACCTCTCCACCCTGCAGACTTCTAGACCCTCTTGCCTCTCCCACAAGGTGACTGTGGCCTTCTAACATGGTCCTACCATGGGATTAAATGCACTCTTTGGGGCTACAGTCATCTCCCCTCTTTCTCCTGTCAGTTCCCTCTAGAGAAGTTTTTGGGGTTTTCTTCTTCAAAGAACACAGAAGGATTGAGCTGGGTGGCTGGGGCTGCAGATGCTCAGGTGACTGTGGCCTCCCTCTGACTCTGCAGCCATCCTTCATCTAGAGAGAGGCCAGCCCTGCCACATGTGCCACAGCCTGCAGCTTCCTGCCACGAGGCCTGGGGCTGACCTGGTGGCCCACGGTTTTCTTGTGCTCCTTGTTGGGGGCTTTCAGGGGGGGTCTGGAGGAGCGAATGTTGATCTTTGAAGATGAGCTCTTCCCAGATGTGGTGGAGGCAGGAACAGAATCCTTGTCATCATGAAACAAGTCAGCCACTAGTGGGAACTACAAAGAAACATACAAAGAATTATGCAAACAAGATCTCTTGCCCTTTATGTTGCTTAAACTCTTTCAAAGTAGCTTTCCAATATATACCCAAGAGAATTGAAAACACATGTCCCCACAAAAACTTGTACGCCAATGTCCATAGTAACATTATTCATAATATACACAAAGTGGAAACAAGCCATTGATGAGGGCTGAGGAGAGAATTAAAGAAGATAGCCCATATAAGATAGAGTACGCAGCGTATAATAAGCACTCAAACATCATCTAGTTCTATTGATTTTATTAGGGGGTATATACATGAAAAATGTCTAAAGTGGAAAAGTACAGATGCCCAAGGAAGTTATATTTTTGAGCTGAAGAAGAAACTTAGAATCAACGAATTTTAAGTCTGGAAAAACTATAAAGATCAACTCTTCGTGTGGCAGGTGAGGAAAGAGGAGCTCAGGGAGAAAGGACCTACCAGGATCCTGCTTCCACCTCCATTTGCCCAGCACCAGCCTGGTGGCCAGTACCAGCTCACCCAGGACTGCTGGTTAATGGCTAAGCCAGGGATAGAACCCTGGCCTCTGGATGACCAGGTCAGAGCTTGTTTCAATACACAAAGACACCCTGGTTATTTATGCCAGCAATATCAAGGAAGTGGAAACAAAAATGGGTTTAAGACACAGTCTTTATCTCTGAGGTATCTGCATAGCATCCTCCTTGTTGGAGGCTTTCATGTGTGTGTGTGGGGGGGAGGTTCTGGTGGATCCACTGTTGATTTTTGAAGGTGACCCATTCTTAGATGTGATGGTGGCAAGAACAGGGTCCTTGTCATCATGAAAGGAGGAAGATTAACCACATAGAAGGGCACTTCATGAAACATTTCTCCAGCTGACAATATCCTCTGAAATTCACAGCAGGAGACTCAGGCTAAGGAAAACTCAAGGTGCAACATCACCTTCACGTAAAGCTACAGGTCCTAAATGGTGGTGACAGTCAGCTCATGCTCTGATACTCTTCTGCATTTAACTTCCTAGACCTTCCACAAGTTCAGTCCCAGTTTAATCGAGTGTTTCCTGAGCACCATGCCAATAGCTTGGGAAGTAAAAGAATCATCTAAAGGAGAGGTCTGAAATCCACAAGATAATTCAATGGCATACATCCACCAGTACTTCACATCAGTATTTCAGGGGTATTCAAAAAGTCCCAGAAACATATCAACATTAGGCAACACATACGGGCTTTTTCACTTTATAATCTATGGTAGGCCCCGGCTCATCCCCTCCTGCCATCAGAGATGCCTGACAGTGCGTGGTCATGATGTAACCACGTGATGTAAACATGTGATGTCTCAACATCAGTACATCACAAAGTCCGGAGAAAGGAGCAAGATGGTGCTAGTGGCCCAGTAAAACTGTTTCAGAACGTGGATGTTAGATCCAGGCAACTCAATTTACTCAAAGGCAGTTTCTGCAACCTCAGTAGGTAATATGCTTGAGTTGCAGGGTGATGGGACTGGGGGTATAAAACATGTGGTGACCATCCCATCCCCTTGGGACCTTTTGTCATTTGACCTCCCCCAGGACACACAGAGAACCGTTGGCAATAATTTGAGGCCTTTTTCCATGAGAAACTAGGTAGACGCAGATGCGTGGCTCACTGAGCATCCCTCAGTCTGAAGACCTCTGATATTCTTTGCATATTAAGGTAACTTGCATGAATTTCATAGATCAAAGAATACTTTATAATCACAGAGGAGTGGAGCGAGTGTGCTCACCCCCATACACAAGGTTATGATGGCTAACACTCAAAACCAGCATCGAATGCTGGTTCAAATTATGGGTGTATCTTCTATATTAAGTATTTTAAACTAAAACAGAAGATACAAACAAATTACTTCCTCCTCCCTCACACTCTTAGGTATTACCAGTTTACATTTTTTAGGAGTTCAATTTTAGAGTCAAAAGTAATTGCACACCACAAGTCAGTATTTCGTTTTACACCACACATCAGCTAGCCGTATGGGTTACAAAGTAGCTCAGCAACTGCGTGTGCTTTGAGCGGTACAGCCACACCAGCCATCAGCAGCACCTGATTTCCAATTTTTACCACAGTGATCTACACGCAAAGAAAAGCTGTGGTTCTTTAGCTCCACAGTCTGGGTTTTAAGTTCAGTCTAAAAGCACCAATTAATGACCTTAAGGCCCATGACCATCTCTGGTAAATGTCTCAAGTCTCTCCTCACTGCTGTCTGTTCTGTGGCTGGAATAGGCTGGTGACAGCATGAGAACACTAGGGAAAGCTACCATATTCCCAAGGAAAGCACCCCCCTGCCCTGACCCCTGCTACAGGGCCTTGTTGTCAGGCAGGTGACTTGCAGGGTCACCCCAACGAGATCACTGAGGACGTCTCCCAGTTTCAGCCGCCAGCAGGTGACCATTCTGCTCCTATTCCCAGCATCTTTGAAATGAACCCTCTTCCTCCTTTTCTCTCCATACTTGGTATTTCAAGTCATAACTATTGTCTTCCTAGAGTGGAAAGTAATTAGGCTGTCAGAGGAATAAAAGACTCGGATATAATTTTATAAATCTGTGGCTAAAATTTGCGTGTGTCAACATCATAAAATTGATACTTTTATTAGTTTCAATTCCATGTGTTTTCAAAGAGAAAGTAAATATTAGGTCACTGAATGTCAAGAAACTAGATTGACTGGTTCGTTCGTTCGTTCACTCACCAATGCTTATTGACTGCTAAATACACAACAAATACCGTGCCAGGCTGGGAGTACAAAAGTGAACAAAAACAAGCACAGCCTCTGACACACCATGGAGTTTATGGTCTAGCACGAAAGGTGAACTCTAATTAATTAACCCCTCAATTAAAAGCATATGAGCATCCTAAAGGAAATAAGCAACAGATAGACATGACTGAACCAGGAGCCCGGGTAGGGGGAATCAGGAAAGGATTTTCTTAGGAAGGGATGTTTGAGCTGGTGGGTTATTTGAGGAAAGCACGTTATGGTGGGAAGTAATTGCACATTCAGAGACCTAATAAAAAGCCAGTGCAGCTACAGTATACACAGTGAGGGGGAAGCAAGAGGAACCAGCTCACGCAGGACCTTGGTTGAGGATTCTGGTCTTTATCCTAAGAGCAATGTGAAGCCATTAAGGGTTTTTAAAAAATAAGAGGAGCTAATATTTATTGAGCACTTAGAATGTGCCAGGCACATATGAACTCATTCAATTCACCCAATAACCACGTGGTGTAAGTATCATTACACCCCATTTTACAGATGGGGAAACTGAGGCTGGGGGTACAAGATCAGAGCAATAATTTAGACCCAGACAGCCTGACTTCAGAGCCCAAGCAACAATATGACACAGAGGGGAGCAATGGCTAGTGACCTTTAGGAAAAGACCATTCTGGCTGCAGCCAAATGAAGGGGCTCAAGTCCACTGCATGTGAAGCGCTGCAAGAGGTGCCTAGAAGAGTTCAGAGAGACTAGGAGAGCTTAGAACTCAGCTGATCTCTAGAAGGTGAGGTAGCAGAGTCAAAAGGGCACTAAGCTAGGGCCAAGAGACCTGATTTTTAGATGTGACTCTGCCACTTAATCGGCTGTGTGACCCATGGCAAACCTCTTAACCTTACTAGATTTCAATGTTCTCATCTGCAAAAGTGAGGGAATTGAATGAGATGATTTCTTTAAACCCCTGCCTGACCTAGACTCCTGCATTTTCTCCTAGCTTTCACCTCTCCCTGTTCACTGGCTCCTTCCCCTAAACACATAACTGTGTTCAAGCATCTTTCCTGTTTAAAAACCTCTCTGTTTGGCTGTTTCTCCTCTCTCGCACTTTACCCCTGGCCACCTCAGGCTAGGCGTCCACAGTCCGCCTTCCAAGTCATCCCCTCTCAGACCTGCCTCTATCAAACATTCTCGGGCCTCCTCCCCACGCTGCTGAAACTGATCCTGAGATCAACCTTTGGGGACCCTACTTAACAAATCCGGTGGTTGGAAGTGGTGCAGCTTCATTCTCCAACCTACGTGACATCTTTGAAGGCCTCCACACCTCCCCTTGGAAGACCTCTTCCCTGAGACCCACCAGCTCCACTTTCCTCCTACTTCTCTCACTGTTCCATCTTCCTGTACTTCTCTCCTTTGCTTTGCTGTTTCCCAGAACAGCATCCTCACCATTTATCTTTTCTAACACTCATTCCCTGGAAGCCTATGGCTTCAACTATCACCTTGAAGCCTGTCTCGATCCTCTTCTACCACCATGAACCATAGTTCCAAGTTTCTGCTCAGTATCTTCCTCCCTCTGGGTGGTCCCACTGGAAACTCCAAATTTGACATAGCCTAAACCGTCTTCACCCACAAAATTCCCCAGTTTAGGTTAGAGATCTTGCCATCACCCGACTTCTTATCCCAACCAAGTACCAAGTTCTGTCAATGGTTAAGTTTCACAGTCCTTTCTTAATCAAGCAGAACCCTGCTACCCTAGTTCAGGCCTACCTGGATCACTGCCGTCACCTAAAACTTAAGTGCCTACCTCTGGGCACAACTTCATCCAAACACAGTCTTCCCAACAGTCAGTTTTCTCTAAATACAAACTGCATCTAGTAACCCCTTGTTTAAAGACTCATTGGCTCTCAGTCTACGGCAGAAAGCCATCATCACAGATATTAACTGAACATGAGAACTGGCAGGAACAGAGGGACTGGAGGAGGAGGGAGAGGACAGCCCAGGCAGAGGGGGCTCTGTGGGCTAGTGCCAGAGAGCCAAGGCACATGTGAGAAAGGGTCATGTGCCCAGTCAGATGGGCACCAAGAAATTTCCATACAGAAGTAACAGGAGGCTGAAGTCAGGTTTACTTTTTTTTGGTGAGGAAGACTTGTCCTGAGCTAACATCTGTGCCAATCTTCCTCTTTTTTTGTATGTAGGATGCCGCCACAGCATGGCTTGATGAGCAGTGCATAGGTCTGCAACCAGGATCCAAACCCATGAACCCCAGGCTGCTGAAGCGGAGTGCACGAACTTAACCACTATGCTACCGGGCTGGCCCCACGTTCACATTTTAAAAACATCAGTGACTCAGCCTGTCATGTCAAAACAAAGCACTGACTGATAAAGTATTCTAATTCATATACTTTCTGAAATGGATTTCCAAGATGTTTGAGTCATGGGTGGAAGTTACCAACTGCATGATTACACTGCTTGAGGGATCTAGTTTACAGAAATCATTAATTAATAGTAGCTTGTTCTGTGAAAAACCTGTAAAGTTCTAAGGTCAGGAGCATGTATTAAAATCACATGAGAAGCCCTGAAATTAGATTCCACAAGGAGAGTATTTAAAAATGTAAGTCCCCTTCTCTTGTTTCAATCAGAGAAGCTATGCCTTTTACTTATTTGAAGTATAAAAGGATTTATAACTTGAGAGGAGAAAATGAAAACTTCTGCTTAAGGCAGATTTTAACCTACAGTGACTCTGTGCTTTAATTTGGGAACAAACATGACCAAGGTTTAGTCTGGAGCATTGGTATTTAGTTTAAAAGCTATGTTTTAATTGTAGGTCGCTACTGTTGAGACTACACTGTAAGTGGGAGGATCTCTGAGATGGAAAGGGAGATGAATTTGTTGGGAAATTAAGTCTAGGAAGAAGGGGTGGGCTTCACATTCTATTCAGAATTTGTTTTACAAACTCAGTGAACATACAGAGACATCCAGTTTGACCACAGGACCAAAAGGCCAAGAAGTACCATGTTCAACCTTGGGCTATAGGCAACAGTAAAAGGCTAGGCAAGAAATATTGATTACTGCACCTCCCCACCCACATCTACTCACCAGGATAAGGGAGCTGGGCCAGACAGGGACCTCCTTGTCCCAGGAGTGTCCCAACTACACATAAATCTGAAGTCCCAATAAAAAGTAGTTGCCAAGCTCTTGCTTGACAAAGGATTCATGCAAAAGAACGTATTTCTGAGTGAGGGAGAAAAAGCTGTTTTTCCTTTAATTGACTAACACCAGTTATGCCTTTTGAGCTATTGGAAAGTGTGTTTATAAGCTGACTGCCCAGTAATGGAACTACTACAATTCGTCTTAGGGCAGCCCTAGGAAGCAGCATCCACCTGGGCCTTTCTATAAATTTGTTCCCTTCAATCTTGAAAACACTAGGATAATACCTTCAAACAAACCCAGCTTTTCCCTCATCCTGTTTGTCACTTATGTGAAAGTGTCCATATGGCTTTGGTATTCTCTGCTATTCAAGTCTATATATAGATTTTAAAAGCCTGAGGCAAATCTATTAGAAAAGGAATTAAAAGAAGTATGGAAACACTTTCTAAAGACCATTTGACAGTTTAAGAAAAATGTCAATTATAGCTACTTACATAGCTGCTACCTTGGAAATCATGCCTATTCACTTCTGTTTATAAGAACATAAAATATCTTTCCTTTAAAACAGACAGAAGAGATGAAAATAAGACGCGATAATAACCATTTGATCGGAATCTCTTGCCTAGAATCTTATCTTTAGAAACTCTGGCTGCAAACATAATAAAAAAATACACTTTCTTTGCAATCAATTCTTTTACATGGTCAATGCTCCCCTATGGAAAAAAATCTCCAACTTTTAGGTAAGAAATATTTTGTTTAAAAAATTTTAAATGGGCTTTGGAGGAAAAGTCACAGCACTTCATTTCTTTGAAGAAGAAAAAGGTGGATTTTCTGTATTGCAAAAAGGACAATGATATTGTTTTATCAACTAAAAGCTCTCTTGCACAGTGACCTCTTTATTCTAAATATTGCTAGAAGCTTTTTAACTACCAGCACAAACTGACTTTAAACAGGAAGCACCCCAAATATATTTAAAAGCAAGTATTTTAAAGTATGTCAAGTATATCCAAAGCTGTTATATAAAAAATAAATTAAAAATAATGCATTTTTTAAAAAGCAAATGTATTTGCTCAAAATAGAATGTGTGTGTAACCCGTAAGGACAAATCAGTGTGGAAAGCAATGGAGGCATGTACATGGTCATTTCTTGGTAAGTTCAAGTCAAGCCAAAGCAGCAGAAAGGAGATGGGGAGAGAGCGCATTTGGGCCTTGTCTGAGCTACTCCATTGACTCTTGGACCTGAGGGATTGTCACGGCCCAGGGTAGGTGGCTTTGGGCCAATATGACCTACCTGGCCTCTGGACCATATTGTTCTCAAGATCCCTTCTGCTGGGATGGAGTGGAGAGATGGCATCAGGACTGCCTGCCTAGGAACACTGCCCAGAACAGCCCCTGCTGCCCGGCACTTAGTGGCATAAACTCTCAATCCACTCCTCGTCCCTCTGACCTACACTCTGTGCTGTCCTGGAACGGGACATCTTCAGAGGAAAATATTCTCCTTTTGAGATTTTTTTCCTTCAGATTGATAAATTTATAATAAACTTATTACAAACACTGGGAGGTTTATTATAAACCTCCACCTTTAGTATCTAAAACAAATCAGTCTGTTAATTATTTGAAGTCATGTTTCAAAGAGGCATTTCTTTACTTAAGTCTCTATTTATAGCACTCTGATAGCTGAGAAAGCAATTAGCTACATTATAAGCTCGTCGGCAGTGTAACTTGCTTTACTAATTACATTCTCATTAGCACCATTTTATTTCACTGCTCTTGGTAGGAGTTCTTCAAACATCCCTTTGGCTGGTAGGGTACACGGGAGTCTTCCATCCCATTCTGCTTTATCATTCACAATGATTTGTTCATTTCTTGTCAGGGTGCCGCACAAAAGAAAAAAGCTGATAGGTCTTCCATAAAATAAAAATACTTTAAGTAAAACTATGAATTGACATACAAGATTTGAGATTTATCTATGCTTAGTGAGATGCAAACCAATAAAAAATTGGGCATTACCTCCATGCCATAGGCCTTGTATCTTTCTAGGTCTTTATTTTCCTCTCTGTAGCACAGAGTTATAAACCTCACAGGACTGATGTGAAAACTAAAAATTTTACAGAAAACAACAGAGGTTCAGTAAACAATGAGCTTTAAAAATGCTACAAGGACAGATGCTGCCACACATGTCCATCCGTCAAATGATTTAAAGCACACTTTGAATCCCTCTGATTTGCTGCAGTCTGTGTAGAGCCTGTCTGTTGGTTTATAGTGACCTGGTGTCGATCTTTGCTTTCTATCTTCTGGGATGTCTGAAACGCTGAATGGGTTCAGCGTGGAGAGTTCTTAGCTCTCCACCTGCTAGGGTCTAGTGGGCCTAGAAGCCCCTCTTGGTTCATCTCTGAGTGCTGCTGGCTACCCTCACAGCATCTCATAGGGTTTTTGGTGGTGGGGGGTTGGTAACAAGGTCATCGGTTCTTCAGAAATATTTGTTGGTAAAGGGAAGAGCAAGGGTTGTGCCAGGTGGGCAGGGAAGAGAGGGAGTCGATTCCCTTTTAAGAGTAGATCACAGACCTGTTTTGTGCTCCAATTTAGCAATAGCTATAAACTTTTGAAGTGCGTACTCTTTGAACCATCAATTCCACTTCTAAAAATTTATCTGACAGATATAATTATGCAAGTAAGCAAAGAAATATGCAAAGGGCATTCATTTTAGCATTATTTGAATTAGCAAAATAGCAGTTGCTGTTTAAAAAAAAAAAGAAATAGATATGTATTCATGTGGAAAGGTGGCCAAGATATAACAGCAAGTGAAAAATTAAATTAGAGAGGACTATGTATAACGTGATTCATTTCAATCTTAAAAAGATGTACCAATATGCTTGTATATGCAGAATGGGGTTTCATGAAAAGGTGGGTCAAGGAATGGGAGAGAATACTTTTATTTTATATATTTCTATACTATTTAAATTTTTTATGAGCCTAAACAGTCATGCATCACTTAACAACAGGGATACACTCTGAGAGATGCGTCGTTAGGCAATTCTGTCATTATGCGAACATCATAGAATGCACTTACACAAACCTAGAGGGTATGGCCTACTACACGCCTAGGCTCTATGGTACTAATGTTATGGGACCACCGTCATATAGGTGGTCTGTTATTGACTGAAACGTCATTATGTAGCACATGACTACTTCTTTTCTAACAAAAATCCAGTGCCCTCAACCTCCTATCCAGGTACTAACCAGACCCCAACCAGCTGAGCTTCTGAGATCAGACAACACCAGGCGCACTCAGGGTGGTATGGCCGTAGATGCAGTACCCTCAATCTAAAGTGATCCCCCTGTACAGAAAAGAGGTGACAGAGCAGGCCTGAGACTGCTATCCAGAGAAAGGCCTGCTTACAAGGTTGACCCTTGGCTGGTGTCTGGGAATTTAGATTTCAGGAGGATTCTCACCACCTCCTAATAAGAACGGCTCACTATACCTAAACTGTTTATGCAAACAACATGGTTTATACTGAACACCCGCTCTCCTTTTGGGAGTCTGGATGTCTGGCATGTGCTAGGCAAAGGGTGCCTGCAGAACTGACTCCCAACCGAAATCCTGAATGCCAGGGCTCAGGTGAGCTGCCCTGGTAGATACCTCACAGGTATTGTCACAACTCGCTGCTGAGGGAATTAAACACATTCTGTGCAACTTCACTGGGAGAGGACTCCAGGAAGCTTGCACCTGGTGTCCCCCACATTCACCTTTTTCTTGTGCTGATTTTGCTCTGTATCCTTCTGCTGTAATAAATCATAGCCATGGGTTTGACCATATGTTGAGTTCTGAGTATCTTCTTAGCAACTGATTGAACCTGGGGTGGTCCAGAGGACTCCCAACTTATGCCTATTATTCTTTTCCATAGCTCCTTCTTGACTTTCACAGCATTATCAAAATTTGTAATTAAACTGTATATCTTTTTCACTAGACTGTAAGTTCCATGAGGTTAACTATATGTATTTGTCACCACTACATATCACACAAATACTCAATAAAATTGTCAAATAAAAATAAGGGGGGAAAAATCTCAGTTATTAATAAAAGATGTTCTGCCAGAGAGAGTGTGAGAGACTCCTTTTTAGCTTCTACGATCCCTGAGAGATACTCAAATTAAGATAAAAATCCATACACTGTCAGAACCAAACTCTGTATTTAATGGAAAGTACCCGACTCTCTCTCCCTCACCCCTTATTTGTGCTTCTACCTGAAAGAAGCAACTTGCATCAAGACAATAAAGTTTCTCAGCCCTCTGAGGCCAGCGTCAGACTAACAGGAGGTCACAGGCCTCTAAGAAATGCGTGATGAGGAAATGTGCTCCTAGTGATCAAACCATCTAATTCCACTCTCTCCCTGTGGCTTGTGGCTCCTCTCCTGTGCCCCCCTCACCCTTGTAAAGAATGGAAAAAGTCCTATTAAGTACCATGGACTAGAGAGCTGAAAACTTGGCAAGCTGAGAATTAATCCTGCACTGAACTCCAAAATGATATCCACATTTCCCCAAAGCAAATTGCCCCAGTGACAACTAATTCCCTGATGTTCCAGATATCCAGAGAGGACACTGGGCAGGGTCTGCCTGGGCTGCCCACACACTGGTACTGACACAAATCCTTCCTAAACCCCTTGCCTGAGGGCCACGTGACTTAATAAGGATTACTTGCCTTTATGTACTTGGGTCCATCTTGTGGGGTGTATTTTCTCCACGCCATCATCTCGCCCTATTGCATTCATCTAAATTCATCTAAAGCTTATCACTAAGAGACATTAATCTGCCATTTCTAGTGTTATCAGGCCCCTGCAGTGAGCTCAGCATCACGTGATCTGAGAGAGAGCCTCCTAAATCCTGGAGAGCCCTTTTCTGGGTTTCCTCTGAAAGGCTAAAGCCAGCAACAGCATCTGCATCAAGGCGTCAGCCTTCTGGAATGGTGGTACCCACACTTCTCCCTGCAGAAGGCTGCATGACCCACTCCCATGCCTCCTCTCTGCACAGTTACTGTGTGTGCATTTATCTGCTCACTCATGCTCACTAGAATGTAATCAGCTGGAGGGATGAATCTGTCTTCTCTATCTTTGTATGACACTGGGCGTGTTTAGGGCAGTGCCTCACAAGGTAAGTGCTTAATAAATATCTGTGTATGTGAATGAGGGCCTCGTTTCCTCTACCTGTAGAACGGACACACGATTTGCTATCTTTTTGTTATGCTCATGAGAAGGAAATACATTCTGGAAATAATAGAAAGTAACATTCCAAAATAGTAGATTTAAGTGTCTCTTAAATCCTACCTTCTAATCCATTTATTTTACGTTTTTGCTTATAGGAAGCTTCCGTAGACTGCTAAACAGAAATTAAATGCACTGTTGCTGCTCTAGCTGTGGGCATTCTTGCTCTAGTTCCCACTTCTGATGCTCCTACCTTGCTGGCCTTCAGGATGTTGATCTGCTCTTCATATACCGTGTCTCTGTTTTTCTCCAGAAAGCCATCGGAAAGGTACTCCACCTAGGAAACAGAAACAGTAGTTCGTGCTTCAGCAGCTGCTTGTGCAGTTTCATCTCATCCACCCAGTGTTTTCTGAAAAGAGTTGTGAGTAGATAGGAAACCCACAGATGTTCCTATTTAAAATGCAAACCCAAGATGTGATCAGGATTTACAAAGAGGAAATTGAGTATTCATTTTACAGAAAAACATACTGTTTTCAAAAGGATCCCCTCAAATAAAAGGCTTCCTCTGGGTGCTGAAAATGCACCTTGTCAGCCACACCTCAGACCTACTGAATTAGAGCCTGCATTTTAACAAGACCCCAGGTGATTTAGGTGCACAGTGAAATTTGAGAAGCCCTGGGCTAGTGCACACAGAACAGAAATCCATGTAGAAAAATTTCACGTATATACCAGTTACTGGGAAAGAAGCCCCCAAAGAAGAGACTACTCCGTTTTTATCCTTTCCTTTCTCTCGCAAGGTCCAGGAGAGTAGACTCATGACTATTTTACATGTTGCTACAATCACAGGAAAGAGACCCTCAACAAACGTTTGTTAAGCATACAACTGGGTAACTCCATCCCCTGTGGGGTTCTGCCATGGAGTAACAGGTTGTTGGACCACAGAGATGGCGTGGGGAGGGGAAGAAAGAGTGGAAGGGAACCCTACCTATGGAGATTTCAGACCACTTGAATTCAAAAGGGACAGCTCCCTCTTAACCCAGACATCCTGAGTCTACCTCGGGCGGGGTTAATGGAGCACCAAAGCCCACAAAGAGGAGACGCACCTTGTCTGCAAAGTGCACGACAATGAAGGCCGTGTTGGACATGCGGGGCTTCTGGAAGTGCTGGCTGCCAGAGTGTCGGTCATAGAGTTTCTGAGCCCAGTTCTGGTCAGTTCCTTTGGGGACCTGCAGAACCACAAAACAGCGTGGAGTTGTTTGTGAAGAGAAAAAAAGAAGCAAAGAGTTGAGGCAGAGTGATAAAGTCTGTCAGTAAGTTGACCTCGTGAGGCAGGATTTGGCCCTCAGACCTGGACCCTAAGTGGACATGGAAAACAAGATTCAACAGTGGACACTTAGGATCCTGACATGGCGTGTCAACATGCCATGTGGGTTGGCTCCCATGGTGTTTGCAGGAGTGTGTTGAGCCTGAAAGAGCCTGCTTGTTGGCAGATGCTGGAAGGGTTAGGAGAGGATGAGGGTGGGAGCCAAGGGCACAGGAGTAGAGTCATAACTCCTGGGACAAATCTGAAGATGCTTCTTTCCTCCAGTCAGGTCAGTGACTTCCATGTCATGAACACACCACATCCACATCCAGCGCCATGCTCCTGTTCACTCAGGTCAACTCTTGCAGCAGGAAACCTGCCCTGTCTCTCTCTAAGCTCATCTAAATACCACAGTCCAGTCTCGGCTCAAGTCCGTCCTCTTCTCTGAAGCCTTTCCTGAGCACTCTTGATCTCACTTTGAGATTCCTCACAATCAAGCTCTTACACATTCACTACATAATACTCTTCATTTTTGGGTTTTGTGCATTGTCTTGTCACCCCAAAGCAAGTCTGTTGGCTTCAAGAACCATGTCTTACCATTTTTTCCTGCCCCTCAAAGAACTTAGAATTGGGTTCTGGTCACACATTGGGTACTAAGTATCTTGTGACTGAGCTACGTGGTACTAATCTCTGCTTCCCTCAAATTTAAATTTAGGTTTAGAGGTTTCAATACGTTAAGAATTCTGAAGGGCAGCCCCTTTCAATATCTTTAGAGATGGCTTCAAAAGTGAAAGGGCATCTTGCTTTGTTCAAAATGTAACACAGAATGACTGTAATGACCAAATTGTCAAGGATGATGGTAACTCTTCCGACGGGAAGGTGCTCCCTCCTCTGTCATCACTGAACACCACTGCCCACACCCATTCCTCAGTTATGGGTCACTAATTGACTTGTCCTTCATTAGTTTAGATTGTACCTTTGGATCAGGAATGATTGAAGGTGACCCTTGCACTAGCCACTTAAAGAGGGCTTTGTCTAATAAATTAACATCTGTCCGATAAGAAAAATGCTTATGCACTTGAGAAAAAATTTCCCAAATACCCTGTAAGAAAAATGAATTTTTTCTCAATATTCAATTTGGTGTAACTAGTACTGACTATTCAGTGCTAAATGCCATAGGAAATTCAAGAAATTTTGTTTTTTGAAGGAGGCTAATAATTGTGTTGGGCAGACAAAATAAAATATATTTAGTTCAGCATTTTTAAATATATACTGTTTTATATTTGTCTCTAAGCATCCATGTTGAGAAATACCAGGTGGGGTGGGAAGGGAGGGGTCAGCTTGGCAGGGCTTTTAGGAAACGAGGCCGGAGGACAGGAACACAATGGACCCGGGGCTGGTAGAACTGGGGCAGACAGAACAGCAGGGGCAGGACTAGGAGAAGCCCCACCTAGGTCAGTGCTTATACTTGCCAATATCAAAATCATCTTGTCTTGACAATGAAATTGGACTTCTAGTAGAAGACTCCTCAATCCTACATATCCACAATTCAGACTGGCATGAATCAACGAGCAAGGTCATGTGTATACATATTTCTTGACAAGGGTCAGGGTCTCTTCTCACCTCTCCCCACCCTCAACTAAAAATAAGGGCCAGCAGGAATTCACAACAACTCAGATTCTTAGATAATACTAATAGCAAATGCCCAGAGCACTTATTATTTGCCAGGCAGCTTTCTATACATTTTAGAAGTATCAACTCATTTAATCCTCACGATAATCCCATGAGCGAAGGTGCTACGTTTATACACATTTTACAGATAAAGAAACCGAGGTGGAGAGGTTAGGGGATTTGCCCAAGGTCACAGCTGGGAAGTAGCAGAGCTGGGTTCAAACCAGGATAGGCTGGCCTGGAGCACGCACTCCTCGCTATTATGCTTTCCTGCCTGACAACAGAGAGTCTGAAAGGCAGTCACGAAGGCAGGATCAGGCAGAAGGCACTTATCTCCGAAAATCTTTCCGTAAAAGTAGATTTAAAACAGGCACAGGAGAAAGAAAGCAAAGTTTGCATTTTGACAAAATCATTTAGTTTTGTGACTATCAGTATAGCCTGAAATATGCAGTGAATCGAATCCTTTAAAAAACAATCTATAAGTGACTTCATACAAGCATCCTTACTCTCTTCTGTAAGCAATGTGAAGAGGGCACTGGACCAGGAGCCTGGGTCCCAGCTCTGTCCTCACCTAGGTGGGTACTCTCCCTCCAAGGCCTAGTCCCTCTGACCCGCTGTATTGGCCACTGGTCACATCAAAAAGTGAAGGTCCCACCTATATGAAGTGTCTAGAATAGGCAAATCTATAGAGACAGAAAGTAGATTAGTGGTTGCCTAGGGCTGAGGAGGAAGGGAGATTGACCACTAATGGGTTTCTTTATGGGGTGACAAAAATGTTCTAAAATCGATTGTAGTGACGATGGTTGTCTAACTCTGTGAATATACTACAAACCATTGAACTGTGTATTCCAAATGAATGAACTGTACAATATGTTAATTATATCTCAATAAAGCTGTTAAAAATATATTAAACCTGATTTTACTTTTTGCTAATGAAATAAAATAGAAAAATGGGGTCGGGGGTGTGAAAGTCCTTGGGCTTATTAAGCCTCTCTTCCCCAAAAGCCTGGGGTACAAAGCCTGTGGTCCAGGACAACTTTTCACCAAGGTCCTCTTTGGAATCCTGAGCAGAAATTGTGCTTGCTCTCTGACGGCTGCCATCACTGGCCTGGGATATCACTTGGAGCCAAAGCCTGCCCCCAATGCAACAGCTGACAAAAGCTGACTGATAAGGACCCCACAGCCAGTTATTCCATCTCTGCTTCTTGTCCCTGTCTTCTTGGGCCACTGCCACCAATGACTGCCTCCCAGTCACTCACTCACTATCTTGTTCCATCCCACACCTCTGGGGGCTCCCTGAATCCCTGATGTCTCCTACCACTGCTGACCTCCCAAATGACCATGCCATCATCAACACCTCTGGATCCTCCTTGCCATCACAGAAGCCCAGCTGGGACCCCAGGACTCTGTATCCTAACAACTCTCTAGGCGGCAGCCATCCCCATGCCAGCTCCAGGCCTTTACTTTTCCACCTTCACAAAACACCCCTCTGCGTGCTCAGCAGAACACCAATTCTAGACCAACCCAACTACCCATCCTGTCCTTTCCCACAGCTGGTGCCTGGCTAGGATTACGCATCGACTCCCTTCCCTTCATCAACTCTGTTGATAATTTAGTATTACTGCCAAAAAAATAAAATCAAAGTTCGCTGTGGGAATCACTCCTACAGATTAAGACACTGTGCCCAGATCTAAGCTGGGAGTTGACCTCGACAACTCCTCTATCTGTTTATGGTCTCTGATCTCAGCAAACAGATCTATGCACTCTGGTATTTCTCTTCCCTGTTTATAGGATGCCATGCCCTCTTCCTCCATTCTCTTCAAGCTTTTAACTCTATCACCACTTAGCAGATGCCTCATTTTCAAGCAGGAAACTTCAAATTCCTGCTCTACATGCAGAAATTCATCTGCATCCATAGCCACCCTAATACCTCCTACCCCTCTCACTTGTCCAGGAGAGGGGACAGATGCTGCTTCTCCTGGCTGGCATCCTAGCCACCCACCCCTGCCTCCTCCTAGGGAGCAGGATCTACCCACCTTCCCTCCCTCGGAATCCTCAGCTGCTTGCTCTCCTGCCCTTCCTCTCTCACCTTCTCCTTTTCACAGCCAAGCCTCCACCAGGGAATTCAAATTTGCCATCTCTACTGCCTTACCTCCTAGTCTCTCCTCAAGTTACTGAAACTAGGCTTCTTCCAGACAACGCCCTTGAAACTGCTCTAAGCAACAGTTCGCGGTCAAGTGCAGCGGCCCTCTGAGGCCCTCACACTGCTGACTTCCCTCCTTCCTCTCTTCAAGTCTTCATCCTCTCCCGCCCCGACCACAGCAACATGGCCACTACTCTCCCTACTCCCGTCTCCTTCTTCACCTCAGCTTTCACAGTCGCCAGAGAGATCTGCTGAAGGGTAAGCCAGACCTGATCACATCTCTCCCCTGCTTCACACCTTCCGTCCCCAGCGTCTGAAGCTGCAGAGTCAAGTCCAAATGCCTTCTCCAGGCAGGCAGGGCCTCCCGTTCTCTGATGGTTCCTGCTTCCCAACCTCACCTGCCACCACCAGACCCTGGACAAATCAGATCCCCCCAAGTTCTGCAGACCTGACATTCCCTTTGCCCAGAATACCCCTCCCCTCATCTGACTTCTCTGCTTACACAGCTCTTTTGGGGACGCTTTTCCCCATGACACTCTTTCTTCTCAATCACCTCCTCCTCAGAAATGTGTCAAAGGGCAGGGGTCAGTCAGTTACACAGGAATGTGGGGTTTGTTGGGTGACGAATGAACAGTGTGGGAAAACCAGTTTACCGCCCTCTATCACAGGTTTCAAACCTGTTCACAAACACATTGGACCAGGAGACCTCTGGGGCTACTTCTCAAGAAACCATGAACCCTTGATCTTAACACACAGCAAACTCTCCTGAGAGCAGGCTGGGCCCAGAGAAGGAAACAGAAGGCATTCACCTCCCCACTGTCTTCAGCCAGCTTTCCTTCCATGGCCTCAACAGATACCCAGTAATTAGGAAGGTCCATCTTAGTCAGCTCTTCAGGCTAGGTTCCACAAAAGACTCCTAGTCACACAGGGCAGAGCTCGCCTCTCCCCTCCTCGTCCAGGCCTGCCTTTGTGGGAACCTAACACTGTCTCTCCAACCTGAGACACCATCTTTATTTTTATTCACTAAAATTGCTGTCAGGGGTCAAGGTATCATTTTCAGAAAATTCCTGCTAAAACGCAAACACGTCACTTAGAAGGAAATATGAATTGACGTCTTATATCCTATCAGTGCTAACTAGTTTGTTCCTCCAAGAGTCAGGCAGGGAATGTCCAGTCTGAATATGGCTTAGATATGGCTTCTGTCATGCAGCCCCCACAGCAGCCTTAGGGAGCACTGCAGGCAGAGTTTTGTTCAGAGCAGCCTGGAGATTAACATTCCTACAAGCAAACACCCTCTCCTGCCCCCTTGGTTCCTGAGGAGCAGCTGTCATTTGCGGCCTAGCCTGGGTCTGACTAGAAATCCATGACTGCTAAGGGGCTTTTCCACCTGAAGGAATCTGGACAGTTCAATATTCTGGTCCCCGTGCCTCCTCTGCAGCTTTTGGCACCAACCACAGGCTCTGGGGAGAACGACCCGGAGTGCTGCCTGCTTCAATCCGTGGCCACCTCATCTCCATATTTCTAATTTAAATCTTAGCTCACCGGCCCTGCCTGCCACTGCGTGTCTCCTCCAGGAAAAGTGATTTTCCCAATGGCTGCTTTTATAACATGAATCTAATCCTTCATTTGGCTTTGTATCCTGTCACATGGGGGTCACAGAACACAATTCTTCACAGTGCCATCTCATTATTCTTTCTCATCCCACAGAGTGTGTCAGAGCAAGCGACAGCGGAGGAAAGGCATGGGCCTGAGACAGCTCCACTGTCCGACAGGATGGCTCCTGAGGGACGCCAAGTTGCCCAGTTGTGACCAACTACATGGAAATTCCCAACCTGCTTAGGCTCAAAGCCATGGGTGCTTCCAGAAGGGTGCAGCAAGCTGCCCTATGTTTCAGTCAAATTTATTACGGTGTAATTTCCATACAGTAAAACGCACCCTTTTTAAGTGTGCAGTTCCATGAATTTTAACAAATGTAATAACATCTGTTGGTTTAAAATCTACCTGTTACTAGAAGCTGCATCAGTTTATACTGAATCACTCTGAATTCCCAGAACAACTGAATCGGATAGAAAGGGTTTTGTATAATTCTTTCATTTGGTCTTCATCTCTGCCTCCCCTGCTGTACTCATGGCCTCGGCTGCCAGTGAGTTTAAACTTGTCACATTCATGGTACTATTCCACATCTCAACACTCCAAGCCCCCACCAGCTCGATTAGCAGGAAATCCAGGCTTTCCTCAGACCTGCCCTTCTAAGGAGCCTCGGGGGCAGAGAAGCAGGAAGAGAACCATAGTGGCCACGTGCACCTCGAAGTCTTTCTGAGTCATTGTCCCCTGGCCTCGATGTTCTTTAGCTGTCACTCTACTGCCCTTGGGCTGTGACCTATGCTACTTCCAGCCTACTCAGGGACCCTGACCTCCAAACACAGTCCTGGTCCCTGCCCAGAGCCCTCCCCCAACCCACTCCCACTCCCTCAGGCCAAACTCCTCCTGAGTACCATCCCTGTTCTTCTTCCCCCTTTGCTGGCAGGCAGGGAGATCCCTTCCTCCTCTCCTGAGGGTCTCCCCCGGCCAAGACCAGACAGACAGCAGGTTCTGGGTGCCTGATGGATTGCAGTGGCAGGAACTTGAGCTGGATACAGTCTTCAACTTAAATCACCTAATTTTACCAATCTGACCCAAAGAGAAGGCTCCACAGAGCATAAGACAGAGATCACCAACATAGGCACAAGCTAGAGTTTACTTTCCCTTAGCTTCTCAAAAGTAAAACAGTCTCTAACAGGAAGCCCCAGGCGGTGTGCACTCAGGAGGAGACTGAGAGCAGGACAGTCGGGGGCCCTATCACACTGGGACGACCCAAGGCTGCAAAGTCGAGGGATCTGGGGAAGTTACTTTCATAAATGCTGAATATTTGCATCTTGGGTCTCCCCGCAGAGCGCTGCTTCCTTTTCTGCCACCCTGATAAGTGCTCTCCCACCACTCCTGTGACCACCTGCTCCCCAGCCCCGCACTGCTCCAGGTTTCCCCTCAGTGGCTTGTCTCCCATCCTCTGGACAGTAGTTTGAGGTCTCTGCACTCGTGCATTGGGACCAGTGTTCTCATCACTGTGACTCGACATTCATATGACATGTTCCCTTGGGTAGTGGTACCTCTGAGAATGTCAAACCACAAGCCAAAGAAAACCCACAAGTGGCCCTAGTTTGCCTACTAAAGGTAGGATAATTCACTGGAAATCAATTAGGCAGCTACTCAATTCACAGAATCAATCACCCTGAAGGATTTAGGTGTTTTTATGAGAGGTGTGTGCAAACGTGAAAGCAGAGGCCATGACCCTGGGGTTATGGCTTCTGTTATGGTTAGCACTTCATCACAGAACCAGGTAGAGCAGTGCAAGACAGACCGTCTGCCTCATGTGCTCCTTGGGCTGTGTATGACTTTGGCTTCACCATGGGTAGGGGAGTGAAGAGCTGGAGTCCTCCTGGGGCCCGGGCCTGGGGGAGCTAAACTGGCTTAGCAGCCCAGAGGCCTGGGTTGGACAGAAGGACATTGTGTTGCCTTTGGGTTTGGGGACGTGGAGCAGGAGGAGATGCTTATGGACAGGATCACAAGAGACTAGGGGAGAGGAGCACGTTCTGGCTGGGCGTCAGAAGGGAGCTGTTGGCATGGATGCTAAAGCAAGGGAGGGAGGGAATGGTGAACATCAGCAGGGGAGACTGGAGGGCCTGGGCTATGACTTCAGTCATTTAGCCAGTGCTGCTTGAGCAGGGACATCTGTCCTGTCACCTCTACTGAAACCTCGCAGGTGGAAGAAGCCTAGGCACACACCCGCCTGCCTCTTCCTGGATCTGACTCCAGACAAAGTCCGCAGCTCTGAAGAAGCGCTGAAAACCGTTAGATAAAAATGTGCTGTGGATTTCAATGTATTTTCACTGTCTTCTATGGTTTCATTAACTGTTCCTTTTCATTTTCAAAGGCAATGAGATTCGGATAGTCCTTCTGGAAAGGAACATCTGCTCCTCCCAAACCATCAGGGCACTCTCTATCCCTTACAGGCAAGACGTCGGAGACCAGAAAGTAAAAGCAATGGGTTTCCCCCCTTTTAATACAAAGAATCATGTGCTTTCTACAACTTTTGATTAGAGTTCCCATCACTGGAGGAGTTGGTACACATTTACCTCCCTATCACCAACCAACAAACTGGGAGAAATGTTGAAGATCATCAGATCCAACCCCCACCAATTCGTAGGGCAGGAAACCAAAGGCCAAAGTTAGGTGATTGATAACATCCAGATCTCCCCGACCCTTATTCCCAAGGCTGCCTAGTTCTCTCCATGCTGGCCATTCAGGACCTCTCCTATCATATCAGGTAGAGTCCACAAAAAGCTACATGGGGGAAAATCTAGGGATCTAACCTGCCACCAAGCCATGTAGTTCTAGCACTCACAAGCCATCTGGCATGACAAAGACGATGTTGAGCTCTTGAGCCCTCACTGTCTGGGGATGCCTGTCTGGATGTTGGGGTCCTTCTCTCAGCACCTAGGATATCTGGGGCACCACATCCATACCACCATCACAACATGCCACTCCATACTACCAAAAGTCTCTACCAAAAGAGGCACATGATCATCAAGGTAGCAATACCTGTCAATCATGCTCAATGTGTTACCTTCTAGTACTTTCTAGTATGCAGAATGGACACCAATGCTTTTCCCAGCACACTAAAGGCCAGCTAATCACAGATGAAATTCCAGCTTTTTTGAGATCTCACATGTTCCTATGCACCACACAGCTGTCCTCTGACCCACACCCCAAGCCTAGAATTGAACTAATTCAACGATAGCATCATCAGTTTTACCTTACATTCTTCATCCAACAGGTCCAAGATGCCCAGCTTAGCTTCTATGAGGTCGATACAAGGTTGGTTATCATAAAAATCAATCAAGGTCCAAGGGATCTGCTCCTTCATGTACTCCTCTTGCTCCAGTTTGAATACATGCTAGGGTAAGAAGTGAGAGGTCAAGGTTAGTAAACTGCAGACACACTTTAACTCTGATCTCCCGAGCTTTGACCACAAGAGTTCTGAGTCCTGGAGGATGGTGCATATCCACCAGAAAAGGTTTGGGCACAAAGTTACAGTCATGACTACAGTAAAGAAAAGCTTGGTTAGGTGATCCTCATTCTAATAATCACCTGCGTTGTCATATCCCAACCACACACAAGAAACCTCACATCTGGCTGGGAATTGCTCAAATACGCCAAAAGGCCAGGCTCAGGAGGAGTGGGAGTCAAAGATAAGAAGAGGATCTTTTACCCCCTCAATCCAGTTGCCCCAATTCAAATCTCCTCCTGAGCAGTGGGGAGCACCTGCCTAAAGCTGGGGCACCACCAGGAAATCAGGGGAAGGTCAGGGCAGAGCTAGAGCACACTGACCCTGGATGGAAGAGAAGTAGTGTGGGATGTCCCCCCTGGAAGAGAGAGAGGATCCCCACCCCCAACATCTCTGGGTCCAGAAACCAAGCCTACCGAGTTGAACTGCTGCTGGAGCTTCTCATTCGCATAGTTGATACAAAACTGCTCAAAGCTGTTCACCTCAAACGTCTCAAACCTGCGGAACAGAAAGAGGAGAGGACAAAGTTAAGAGACACGGCCTTTTACTGAAGGAATCACTGGGACTTCACCAAGGCTGCCCTCATCCTCTCCCATCCAGTTCCACCCTTAACTCCGGCACACAAGTCCTATTTTCTGCTCTTGTGCCCAAAGAGAACACTGTTGCAAGGCCCAACAGAGAGCCCTATTAAATTAGGAGAGTAGGAATGCAATATCCATTTTCATAATTAGAAAAAGGACTGATAGTAGGAAAATTTAGAAAAGGCAGGTGTGAAAAACAGAAAGTCACCAATGATGTAATCGCTCATTGACTACCAGTTACATTTTGGTAGGTTTCTTTTTGGTGATTTCACATTTTTAAACAAAATTAGAATTATATGTGAAATTACACCTATTTTTGTCATTTAACATTGCATTTGTTATTTAACATTTCCCCATGCCATTGTTCTTCAAACGCATCAGTTTTAATGTCTGACCCATAATGGCTGATGAGGCAGAGATGATGCCCTAGGCCTGGAGTTTGCACAAGGTGCCCAGGTGAGGGGACAAGTAGGGGTGAATTAGCTGGTGCCCCCTCAAGCCTGGAGGAATGCCTTTTTCTAGTTCACACAAAGGTCCCTCCTGGGCTAGCAGTGGCCTCCAGGCAGATGAATCATAATTTAACCCATCCTTCTCTTGCAGGACAATTTGGTTCTTGTTCCAGTTTTCAGCTGCTATCAATGCTGTGACAAATATTGTATATACAGGTTTGAATTCATGATTCTTTTCTTAGGATGCTGTTCTAGATGGAGCATCACCATGTCAGAGTTTGTTTTCTTAAATGGTAGAGGCAAATTAACTTCCAGAAAGATAGAACCAATTTATGTTATCAGCCCACCTTCACTCATGCCTCCCAATGTATGAAAGTACCTTTTTCTAATACTGGCTAATACGTTTTTTTAAAAAATTCATGCTTGAGTTAAAATTTATACACAATGAGATACACCAATTTTAAGGGCATATTTTGATAAGTTTTTGACAAATATTATTCAGTGTGCGACCAGCCTCACAATCTAGATATAGAACATTTTTATCACCCCAAAAAGTCCCCTTGTGCTTCATCCAGGTCAGTCCCCCTTGCCCCTTACTAGGAGTATTAATGCATCACAGCTCTTTGGTCAACAGTGTAGATTAACTTTTAAAATCTTTGGTTACTTAGTACATGAAAAATGTTTTTGTTTGCATTCCATTTCTTTGATCATTGATAGAGTTCAACATTTTTCTGTATGTACATACTAGTCATCTGTACTTTGTGAATTGTCTGTGATGGTTGGTAAAGTATTTATTGGATTTTAACTTTAAAAATGGACTTATGTGAGCTCTTCATACATTAGAACATCATCGCATTCATTCATTGCTCAATTCAAATGTTTTCAATATGGCTTCATCACTGCAGGTTAGGGGTGGGGTGGAGTCTGCAGAGAGGAGGATGAGTAGAGATGAGACACGGCATTGTAGAGCCAGGCAGGGGTCCTGCCTGCTGGCCTTGTATGACACACAGAGGGATTTTACCAGGGGCAATAGGGAGAATTTGAAGGATTTTAAAATAAGAAATGACAATCAGATTTTCATCTTAGAAACTGGCAGGAAGGTGGAAGAAAATTGTTTGCAGGAAGATGTGCAAGACTGAAGGCAGGAAGTTGAGTAAGTCAATTATTAGTGGAGTAATAACCCAGGCAAGATCCAATCAGGGCATGACACGCTGGTGGTGGCCAAGTATTTGAAAGGTTCAGAAGACATTAAGGAAGGTGGAAAGGAAAGGACTGATTTCAAATAACCAACAGGGGGCGCAGATGAGACTCATTTGTACAACCAATGGATGTGGTCGCTCACCAAGCTGGGAACATTATAACAGCATCAGCAGCGTTAGCTACAAACCAGTGGGGCGACTTACACCCTGAGCAATGTCATCAGGCCAGGGCAGTAAGAAGGGGCAGAAATCTAGGAGGAAGAGATGCCTTTCTTTCATTCACACAATGGGCTGAATGAGCTGGCAGGGCCCCAGGCCCCAAGTGCTTCATGAGCTCTCACTCATTTAATGCCCACAACAACCAAGAAGAGTTAGGGTTTGTTATTAATCCCATCATACAGTTGAAGAAATTAAGGTATGGGGTGCGCAAAGTCAGAGTCAGTAGGCAGAAGAACCAGTATTTGAACCCAGAGAGTCTGATTTCTGAGACTGCATTTTTAAGTCAGAGAGGAGTAAATTTCATTAAGAAAAGGAGGAAGAGGTGACTTGGAAGTGCTGTAACAAGGAGGAAAACCTCCCAGAAGAGGAGGTATGTGAGCACATGGAGGGTGGGAGAGTGGCAGTATCAGTGAGGCACCTGGGGCTGGGGCACAGGCTTCGGCCTTCACCATAACCTCAATCTTCACCCCTTTCAGTCTTCAATATGGCCAAGTGAGTTTTCTCAGTCTTAAATAGACTGATGCCAGCCCTTCCAAATAGATTGTACTCAACTTCCACTCCCAAACAGAAATGTTGGAGCTGCCCCTGGTGGGGGCTGGGGACGGTGGTGGTGGAGAAAGGGCCCCTTATGCAGAGGGAAAACACATGCATCAGGCACCCCGGGTGAGCACCCAGAAAACATCAGACTTCTCCTCCTCCTCTGCACCCACCTCCCCAACCAAGGAATAAGACGTGGAGAAGTGAGAAATCATTGAGATCAAAGGAGCCAACTGCTCGGAGACAACCACATTAAAGAACAGCTTTGGTCATGCCCACGTAGGAAATAATTCGAGGTTAATAAAACGAGATCAAAGATTCCAGGTCCAAGCTGGAGCTGTACTCCAGACAACGCAGGAAAGAGGAACCGTGTCTGCCAGACTGGGTCCCTTCCAGCCCAGATGACGGCCCTATAGATGGAGGTACATCACTCAGAACCTCATTTCCTCCTCCTCCCCCCATCGCACCACAAGAGAGGTTGCTGACAACAGCCAGAGGAAATTTAATTAATAAAACCTAGAAGGAAGATAAAAGAGTCAACCTAGCAATTGGCCAGATAATAGCAATCGGGTATGCTGGCAGAGCTTGTACCGAGCTCCACAGATAAAGGATTTAAATATCTCCCACTTGTCATTTTTTAAAGGTTTACGTTGGTAGCACTCCACAAAGAACATTCTCATTAATTTGAGATGGACTGAAATTAGCTCATAATTTCCCTATTTCCAAGATATTATCTGGTAACAATTCCTCTGCCATCTAGTGTAATTACTGAAATGCTGGAGGACCAGAGATGAATGAGGGGTTTGGGTAGCTTGCAAAACGTCTAAGATGACTGACCTCAGAAAACCACAGTCAGGAAGATAGGGCAACTTCTCCTCTACAGTGGAATTATATTTGTAGTTATTCTTCCCATCAACAGAGATGACTTTTAAAAATAAACACAATGGATCAATTTATAGTTCACAACATTAAAACATCAGAAAGAAATTTATATACTAGAGAGAATTAGATTTCTCCTGTAAAATTAATGTTGAGAATATTTAGACCAGAATCCTTGGGTAGGAGGAAGGTCAAAACGTAGAAGATTTGATGCTGTGACCTGAGATCTGTACTTGTGGTATACAACTGTCACCCCTACTTCAATTTCCTCCTATCTTCAGCATGTCGTAAAAAAGAACACAACTTCCTTCTCACTCAACCCCAAGTTCAGGGTGTGGTAAGGGTCACAAATGCCTCTAAAAATAAGGTAATGTCTGCTAGAAAGTGAAACTGCAATAAAAAGAAGTCAACCAGTCACTTTGAGTTAATTATTAATCTCCATGAACCTCTGGCTCCAGAGCAAAGAGGCAATGAGATGCTTTGAAGGTTGGGCAACAATTCTTCCCCTGGAGCATGGGTCAAAGGAACTGGAATTTCTTAGTTCAGCCTCGTCTGTCATACAAAGACCACTCTCTACCATTCTACCAAAGGTTGAATGAAAAGATATGGGATATAGGGCAGATATAGAGCAGAGCTTCTAGGAAATGATTACTAAAAGTCAAACAAGTCCTCTCAAGGTCTCTTTCCTTCCTGAAGACCGTGAAATCTCACAAGGGCACCTTATGGTCTGTTAGGGAGGTCAACCCTTCTGATTTCTTTACTAAACAATTTAGGATGCTGGCCACACTTGAGAACGGCAGGACTTGAATTCTGCTCATGTGCTTCTCTCTGTGTCTAGACGTCCCCAACACAGGACTTGTCCTTCAAGGAGATCACAGTCCTAGGCACTGCCTATAGTCTGAGGCCAAGAGCAGTTATCCTTCTGGAATCTAAGGACCCAAGTCCATTCAGTTTTCACGTGCTCCAATTCCTAGATCCACTTCATGCCTGAAATTCCAATGTGGGACAGGAAAATGCCCACCATATGATAATCCTCTCCCAATCCATCAGCCAACTGCCCCAAGAATTGTGAAGGCTGCAAATAAGAGCAAGTCATAGTCTCTGCCCAAAAGAGCTACTGGGAAGATGACAGAAAACCAGAATATGAAACCTCCCACGGAAGAGATTTTATGTGTTATAGGTTTTTAGAGTGAGTTTATGAAGGTGGCGTGCTGGCATGGACAGAGAGAATGGGACTTTATGTGAACCTTAGAAGTACTTAGGGGTGTCTGGCTCCAGGCACACTCCAGAGGGCTGTGTCAGAGCAATTCTGGAAGGCTGAGCTTGACTTCAGAGCACTCTGAGTTACAAGGCTCTCTGCGGAGACAGATTCCAGGGTGAAGCTAATGGCTTAGGGTGATTTGCTAGATCTGAGAACAGTGGGTTCAGCTATGCACGTCCATCCTGAAGATGACATGTCCAGGGATCTTCTGGGCTGCCAGGGCTGGGCCACTGTGCACAGGCTGGAGGATAAATGCAATTGCTTACTTCTCCCCTTCCATTCTCCATGAAATCTTTTCATATGGGTCCGAGAGGAGCTGGGTAGTCCTCTCTGAACAAATAAATTGAGACTATGAAGTTATCTGTAAGTCTTTTTTGAAAAGTGAGACCAAGAAAACAAAACAAAGAAACAAATAATTTCCATCAAAATGATGAAGGCAAACAGTGTGTCATTAAAGCCAGCCCACGGAACAGTAGAAGATATTAGCAAATCATATTTCTGATAAGGGGTTAATATCCAGAACATATAAATAACTCCTACAACTCAACAATAGAAAACAAATAACTTGATTAAAAAATGGGCAAGGAACTTGAACATTTCTCCAAACAAAGATATATGAATGGCCAAGAAGCATATGAAAAGATAATCAACATCACTAACCATTAGAGAAACACAAATCAGAACCATGATGAGATATCACTTTATACCTATTAGACTGACTACTACCAGAAAAACAGAAAATAGTAAGTGTTGGCAAGGATGTGGAGAAATTAGAACCCTTGTGCACTATTGGTAGGAATGTAAAGTGGTGCAGTCACTATGAAAACAACATGGAGGTTCCTTAAAAAATTGAAAATAAAATTACCATATGACCCAGCAATCTCACTTCTGGGTATATACCCAAAAGAATTAAAGGAAGAGATATTTGTTTACCCTTGTTCATAGTAGCATTACTCACAATAGCCGAGAGGTAGAAGCAGCCCATATCCAAGGACGAATGGATAAACAAAGCGTGGTAAATACATACAATGGAATATTATTGAGCTTTAGCAAAGAAGGAAATCCTGTCACATGCCACAACATGGATGAACCTGGAGGACATTGTGAAATAAGCAAGTCACAAGAAGACAAATACTGTGACTCCACTTACATGAGGTATCTAAAGTAGTCAAACTCATAGAAGCAGAAAGCAGAACAGCGGTCACCAGGGGCTGGGGGGAGGGAAAACGGGAGTAGTTCAATGGCTATAGAGTTTCAGTTTTCAAAGGTGAAAAGGCTCTGGACATCTGTTGTACAACAATGTGAACATTCTTAACACACTGAACTGTACACTTAGAAACGGTAAATTTTATGTTATTTTATCACGATTTAAAAAACACATCATTAAAAAGCAATGAATAGAGTTGGATGCTAATTTAAAGTTAGGAAGTATCACAAGAGACAGAAAGTAACACAGGGCTGAGGAGGATACAAAAATCCCAGCAAATCCCATTTCCCTCTTCCTGGGGCCCAAATGTCTACCCGCCTTGCTCCAGAAGTCTCCTAGGCCAACAGTTCTCATCAAGAAGGGGCTGGCCATAGCCAAAACCCCCCACTATGTTGGCATTTTGAAGGTTAAAGTCAAAGACAAATAAATGTGTATTTTTCCCAAATTGAAGGCATTTATTTTTTATTGCCTTGAGGAGAGGAAGGGAGAGGAATAAAGGATTAAGGGTGCAATTAATCAAGCCTGTAGAGGCAAATGTTGGTTAGTGCAACATGAAAAGGAAACCCCGGCCAATAGCTGCCTGGCTCTCTCCTATTAATTTCCATCCCCTGCCTAGTAAGAAATACCCTGCAGACAGCTTCACAGATCCTTAGTTAAGGAAAAGAGCTTGGCTTGGGTTGGCTAATTGCTCTGGGTATTGCTTCCTTGCACTCTTTTGGAGCTGGGGTAGGGGAATAAGATGTAGGGAAGCCATCTTTCTACCAGGACAATGGGTGTCTGGGGATGCTCAGGAGAGCCTGGGGGAAGGGCCTCACTGTGGTTGTGATGGAGGCAGCTGTGGCTGATACAATTTATTTAGGAGTTCACAGCCTTATCTACTGTCTGAACTATCTACCAGTTAGAACATCATAAGGGAGATACGTGTATATGACGCTAGCTCGTGCAGTGCTTGCTTATCTATACAGAAGTGAATGCTTATTCACTCTGGCTGATTCTATAGTAACATTTTCAACATTTACAGAAAAAATCTGGAGTGGCTTCTACACTACAGAACTCTTTTGAGGTGTCTCTAGAATGAACTTGGCTGGTGGGCCAATAATGCCCTAGATAGGCGCTACAGTTCGTCTGGGGACAGTTATCCCAGTTGAAGTAACTAGTGCCTACTTGGCGAGGGGTGGGGTTGGGGGTGGCAATTCCACTCTTATATGCTAGCTTTGGGCCTTTCTGACCTAATTTAAAGATGGAGCCAACTCCTTATTCCTTCCGTCTTAAAGAATGGGGTTTAGTGTATTCAGAAGCACATCTCCACCATCCTTCTCATTCTCTCCAGCTTCCATACGCCACTCTTTTGCTCACAAGTGACAAAGAAGGGTAAGAAAATCAAAGACATCAGGTCATCCCAAGGGTGTCTTCTATGTGCACCAATGCATCCCCATAGTAGGGCTGAGAAACGACAAGCGAGGTAATGGATAGGCCCCTTCCCCCTCTCCAGTGTTTGGTGGTCAGGGATTTGGGTAGAAATCTCAAAAACCAAAACATAATGCTGGAATTTTCTGATGCCACGGAGGACGAAATGCTCTTTATACAGTTATATCATAAATGAACCCTAAAGGCAGGAATTAGTTTGAAATGGGAGGGAGGTGATTAGAGAGGTGGAGTATCAAGTGTGATACCCACTTCCAGATAACTGTGGGAGGACCACACCAAAAAAAGAGATTTGGCAGGTTTCTGGAACGTGTCTGAAGTCCACAGGAAATAAGGCAGAAAGACACCATGATTGGGAAAAGCAGATAACAGTAAGTAGCTCACACAAGTCATCCTAGATTTCCACCAAATGCCCTTTTCTCCTAGAGTAATAAACGAGATCACTGACCTGATGGATCAGAAACAGCACTTCCAGATTCAAGTCACCTGCTTTCCTGTGGTGAAGTTTTGGGTTTTAATCTCCTCTGATCAGAGAAGAGCACCTAGGCCAGCACAAATTTATACAATAATTTCTCAGCAGACCAGAACTGTTGAGGAGCATGCATATGTTACGTTCTGGGAATGTCTCTAAGTGCTTTCTCGGCAACAAATGGCCCAGACAGCCAGTCAGCTTGTGAACTCTGGACCAACCTCGTATCTAAAATGTTGTCTTGAGCTCTGCCCGTAGGGTGCGAACTGGGCCCTGCAGGTGGCGCATGGAGAAGGAACCACGCATGACATTCCTCTCTCCAGAGGAGAGTGAGTTACTTTTTAAATGTGACCACCTCATGACAGTTTGAAAAAGTACATTAGCTTCTGAGAAAGAACAAGGATTAAAAAAAGAGAAAGTGGAGCTGGGTCAGTGGTGTAGCAGTTAGTTTCATGCGCTCTGCTTCCACAGCCAGGGGTTTGCTGGTTCGGATCCTGGGCACGGACCTATGTACCGCTTATCAAGCCATGCTGTGGCAGGTGTGCCATACATAAAGTAGAGGAAGATGGGCACAGATGGTGCCAATCTTGGGCACAGGGCCAATCTTCCTCAGCAAAAAGAGGAGGATTGGTGGCAGATGTTAGCTAAGGCAAACCTCCCTCGGAGAGGAGGGTGGGGAGAAAGGAAGAAAATGGCATAGCAGGCCTGGAAGGAAGCACAAAAGGTAGGAAATTCCCAAGAGTGCTGGTCTGTGGCCCCATGCTGATTCGCCCTTTGATGGGACCTGCCCTCACTAGAAAGCTGTCAGATGTTCTCAAAGGAACCCAGGGACACTTTGAAATGCACAGGTCAGGAGTTGGTACCAAAAACAGGAGGCAGAGTCCTCAGGATCTCCATCCATTCATGGACAAGTCTACCTTTCAAACCACAGACAGGTCTTCCCTGCAGTCTATTTCTCCCCTTTAGGGAATCACAGGAACGTAGAGAAAATAAACTCAATTATAAAAATTAAATGGCAACTTTAAGCACAAAAATCTCAGCTTGCATAAGCCCAGCTGACATCTCCAGACTCAACAGCACTAGGAGCCCTACTCACAGAGGCCCCCCATCAATGAGCAACGCCTTTCACTGGGGATCCCTGGGAAGGGAGGAAGCCGCCTCTTTAGACTCAAGGCCCTGCTAAGACAGTATGTGACTATAACAGACTGAGGCAGGATATTTCACATATCAGCACTGAAGTCATAACATTTTCACATGCTATTAACAGCGAGTCTGCAGGTTAATCTTTCCAAATCAAAACCTCAGTAAAAGTAGATTCTTGTCCAAGTAGATTAAGGGAATTGGATCAGGTGCAGCAGCCTGAGTTTCTCCCCAATGGCCTGAAAATACTCAGAGCAAAGGGAAGAACAATACAGAAGTAATTACTGACAGCTAGGCAGTACGTTCCCAGGGAGCACAGGCTGTTCTATGCTCTCTCCAGAGCAGCTAGAAGGGCTGAGCACAAAGTAGGCACTCAACTGACCAGAGGGAGCAGTGGCCTGCCCCGTCACTGGGCTAAGGCCTTGAGGAGGATACATTCTCCTCCTCCCACTCGGGTGACTCATCACCTAGGAGGTTTCCTTTCACACTTGGCTTTTTCTTGCAGTTTTGACTGTGCTTCTCTCCCCAAAGGTGCCTCCCCCACCTCCCATACTGCCTCCCTTTAAAAGATCCAGTTCAAAGCTCACTTTCCACATAAAGCTTTCCCTGACACTGCCAACAGACATGCCTTCTCCTGCACGCTTGAAACTCATGCAGCACTGAGTCCAAACCCTCAGACTGACCCTGCTACGGTTGCTTCTGTTGCCTCTTGTAGTATGTAGCTTGTGCACATAACTTAACTCTTTAGCATGTTCCAGAGGCCTTTGTGATGCCAGAAATCAAGCGTTGTCTTCTTCCCACAGCATGCAACATGGTTTGATGTGAAACCCCAATGATGACCAAGAGCATCAGAGATGCAAGCAGGACAGCCTATCTTTGTATGGGGAAGTGGCTGCTTCTAGAGATTTTCCTTTACTACAGCCTCAACATAAGGTGAGCCCCAGTTCATCAGCCCACAGGCAGCTGTTTCCACTAGAGCATCGCTGTTCTTACAACTCTGCACTTCTACGGGTCCGAATTTCTATTTTAAGATTGAAGCCGTGACTTCTATGATATAAAGATCCAGGAGGATTTAATCTACTATTAGCTTAAAGAAGGTAGGATATTGATCACAGAAGAAGTGCAAGGGAGGTTGCAACCCAGTACACATCATTTTAAACAATTCTAGAAGGATCTGGAAAGGACCTCAGAGACTGTGGCTCAAAACTTCATTTTGAGCTATGGAAACTAAAGACCGGAAAGGGTCTATGATCTGTAGAGAGTCATTTAGCTAACTGGTGACAGTGATGTGTCATAACACCAGTCTCCTAACACCCAGTCAAGTAAACTTCCCACTGTACCATGGTGCCTCTCCCTGCAAAATATGCTGTTACAAATAACAGTCCTTTCCCTTTGGCTAGAACGCTGACAGGAAGAGAAACCTCAAAAACTACCACACATAGGGGCTGGCCCCGTGGCCGAGTGGTTAAGTTTGCGCGCTCCGCTGCAGGCGGCCCAGTGCTTCGTTGGTTCGAATCCTGGGCGCAGACATGGCACTGCTCATCAAACCACGCTGAGGCAGCGTCCCACATACCACAACTAGAAGGACCCACAACAAAGAATATACAACTATGTACCGGGGGGCTTTGGGGAAAAAAAGGAAAAAATAAAATCTTTAAAAAAAAAAAAACTACCACACATAACACAAATCTGTATAGTGCTGGGCAAAATTATGGTATTAAAATAATCACCTTGATTGGTGATATAGTGAATGAGGTCAAATGGTAGATTTAAATAAAATGTAACAGATACAAAACCTGAATTTAAGTTCCAGTCTCATGCTGGGCAAGACATTTCCCTCTCTGGGCCTGCTTCCCTGTTGTAAAAAGGGATGCCTAGAGGGTTTCTCAGTGGAAGAGCTACTGGTGTGCTGACAGGGTCCATTCTTCCTCAGGATTGTCCTCCCCATTTCAAGACATAGTGTAGCATCCCTGGCCTCAGGCCACTAGGTGCCAGTAGTGACCCTAGTCACTGTGACAACCAAAAATGCTACCCCACATTTCACACTCTCCTGGGTGAGAGCCTCCGGGAGGTCTCCAAGGCCCTCGCTGGCTCTAAAGTGCTGGCAGGAAGACACCAACAATCATCAGGTGCAGTGAAAGGCAGGAGGATGGGCGCAGGCCTACCCGTAGATGTCCAGGACCCCGATGAAGGAGTGCTGCTTGAGGGAGGTGTGCAGGGCCTTGTTGATGTGCTCCACAATCCAGCCAAACAGCTGGGCATAGATGTGCTTGGCCAGGGCGTTGCGCGCATTGACCACCTGCTGCAGGGACATGGTCTTGACGTAGGTCTCCGAGGTGGTGACCAGCTTGCGATGGCACAGCCAGTGCTCCATCTGATTGTGCTCCACCCCTAGCAGGCGGCAGAAATTGTTTAGGTGTTCATCCTCGGGCTGGAAGAGACACAGGTGGAGAAGGGTTCAGGAGAGGCAGGAGGATAAGCCCGCCACCATGCCCTCCCCCTGCTGCCGAGGGAGAGAATGAGCCCAACTCAAGGCCTCCCCAGCACTCTAGAACCCCATTTCATCCCTAGCCACTGCTCTAGCAGCCTCTTGCACTCTCACATCACTAAATGCAGATGACAATTAGGGCCCAAAGAGCGTTGCTCAAACTGATCATTACATCTGCTAATGACCACATTCTTGGGGCTTTAAAAAACAAAAACTCTCTGGGCCGACCCAGTAGTGTGGTGGTTAAGTTCACATGCTCCACTTTGGGGGCCTGAAGTTCACAGGTTCGGATCCCAGGTGTAGACCTAGCACTGCTCGTTAAGCCATGCTGTGGCAGCACCCCACATAAAATAGAGGAAGATTGGCACAGATGTTAGCTTAGTGACAATCCTCCTCACACGCACAAAAAAAAAACCTCTCTCCATTTTTCCTGTCCCATCCTCCATTGCTAGCCAGCTGTGGAGTAACTGGTCCAAGAGGGTTCCCCAAATGAAGGGAGAATGAGGATTGATAGTTTAGGAACAGATAATCCTAACAAACAAAGAGTAAGGAGTCAGAAGGCAGCAGAATCAAAGTGAATGTATGGTTTTCATCTGCAGAGTTGCACACACAGTGCTTAACCCACTGCCCAGAAGGAAGTCCTCACCTACAAGTATCACCTTCAACTAGCACCTAGTCTAACAGCTGTACGTTTGGAAATGCACCCTGGGCTGAACCCAAATGGACACTGTCCCTTCCCGCACTGACACTGCATTGTCCTAAGTTTCCAAGCAGACTTTCTTTCATCCTAGCCTCAGTGATTCTAAATAACACACAATTGAAGTTTATATTCTTAAAGCACTTGCTGCTTGGGGAAAAATGTGAATCAAGATGGAAAGCTAGGACAAATGGCAAAAATAAGGAACAAATTTTGACCTGAGAAGATCACTTGGAATGCTCACTGATAAGATCACACGTTTAGAGCTGAAAGAAAACCTAAGAATTCCTCTTGCTCAGTCCCTTCTCCATACAGCTGCGTCCCAGTTCCTGGGTGGCTTCCACTTCCTTCTACCCAATGTACCAGCTGCTTCTCCCAGCTGTCTTTGATCTTGACCTTCATTTACCCAAAGTAACAACCATACCACCGGCCTACTAGTCACTGATAACCAGATCACCCACAGGGTCTTATCTTATTTCATCTAAATATGTAAGTCTCTCGGATAATCCTTGCTGCCCACTCTGGGCACCCCATGGCAAACCTGGTTTTCCTTGGAGGTTCCTCTTACCCATTATTCATTCCCTCTTCTAAATCCCCCCAGGGAAAGCTGATAACCCAGCCAGGAGCCTGCTGGAGAACTTATTAACTCTGAAGCTGAAAGAGTATCCTTTAGAACATGGTGTGCCACCTCCTATCGGCCCTAAATTGCTTGTGGGACTCATTTTCTGATGAGGCTGCCTTGTAAGATTTAAATGAGGGCATATTCAACGAAAATCAACACCGATAACTCTACCATTTCTCCCTAAACACCATATCCCCAGGCTATTTATTTTTTCCTCCTACAGATATTTAAAATCTATCTACCCCAAACAAACACAATTATAAAATAGAATGTCAAAGTAGGAAAAAACCTCCAAAAATCACTAAGGCCAGTGTTTTTCCAAAGTATGGTTTGTGGAGTAGTTACAAAGAACATTAATTGGCTTTACTTAACAGAAGGGGTGGGGTTGACATCAGGTTAAACACAGCTCAGCTGGTTTGTTACTGTACCTTGTAAGCACCGAGAGATTGATTTTACAGAGCATTTCCTGAACTTAATCGACCAAAGAACCCTTATCTTCCTAAGAAATTGCCAAGGGTTAAGGTTCCCAGGAAAATACCTTAAGAACTGTCATTGTAATCCAATCTCCCTTATGTTTAGATGAGGAAAATGAGGCAAAGTGAGGCTCCCGTCACTCAGAGCACCTAGCCCAGAGTGGGAGGAGGATGAGCTTGGGCCTGGTGGGCAGAGGAGGCCCTATCTTTTCGCTCGCTCAGCAGGTGGGGTTGCCAAGGCCACTTCTCCTGGCCAAGAGCCTTTTACTCTGCAGCCACCCCACCGACCCTACCCCTCCCCCAGACAGGAAGCCAAATGTGCTCAAGTGCCTGGGGACTGCTTGGCAGGCAACAGGTTCAGAGGTGGCAAGTGTCCAGTTTGTTAATCTGACCTATTTCCAAGAAATTTTTAACTGCTAGGCAATTCATCCATTGCAGCTAGATTCCCTGACATGGGTATGGCAGCAAACACAACCACCCAACACTGGCCCATAGGCTCCCTCCCCTCCCTGTGCCTCCCACGGTGGAGGCAGTGGTGAAAGGACCACAAGCCCAGGAACTGTTTGATAACCACCCTGGGACAGGTTCCCATCTGCTGCAATGGGGCGTGCCTTGCCCCTCTATTACCCCCTTCTGACTATTGATTAAAGGTGCCAACCGAAACTGATTTGTAATTGTGCAATTACATTTAAGTTTAATTAAGTGATGCTAAATCCATTAAAAGTAGCCAGCCATCATAGGTAGCAGATTGGTTTTATGGGCCCGTATCACCAAATTCAAGAAACAAATTGCCTCTAGTGTCCAAGTAATTGCATGCTGTTGCATCTCCAAGGTAACTCTGGCAGTCATGGAACACATTTTCATGCTTTAATTAAAAATAAAAACTACCAAGCAGAAGGCACACTGTGTATGGATAGACAGCCTTTCCAGCAGGAGGCCAACTCTATGTGCCCAAGGAAAAACCAAAATCCATCGAGAGAAGGACTTTCATGAACAACCATGCAGTGAAGCACTTCTCTAGCACACACTGTGTGCCCAGCGCTGATGGGGGGCATCAAGCTTGTGAAGGGCAGACCTAGCTTGAGGGACTGAGAGTCTAGTGGAAGAAGCAAGACTGGCAGTGTGTAGGGGAAAGAACACTAGCTGGGCCCGGACTTGGCTTTGCCATGAACCGTCACTATGACCTTAGAGAAACAGTTTCCTCTCTTGGCTGTGAAGTGAGAGGAACACTCATAAGGTCCACTCTGGTTCTAACAACAATGATGATAATAGTCAAGAACTCAATCAGGCGAGCCCTGTGCTGAGGTATCACCCCCACTCTGCAGATGAGCGTACAGAAAGGGTAAGCGACTATCAATAAGTGGCAGAACCAGGATTTGAACCCTGGCAGTCCTGGCTAAGCATTATCACTCTCCATTAGTTCTCTGCACAACCTCTAATTGGCGAACAATAGAAGACTAGCCTAGACCATGTGTCTGTGCTCAAAAACCTTCTGACTTCCTGGTTGTCTCTGCGACAAAGGGCCTGCTGTGCCATGTGGTATCCAAACCTCTACCTGTCAGGCGTCCTCTCTCCTCCCTGCCCTCACCACCACCTGTGTCCTCCATCCACTCTTTCCCAGGTGTGCACTGATATTCCCACCTTTATACAGTCTTCACAAAACACTGAGTGGGTGGCAACATGTGTCAGGGCTGCAATAGTGAGCACAACAGACACGGCCCAAGAGTTTAGTGGGAAAACAGGTGTTGATCAAATACTACCAATAAACATTCACTTTCTTCTCACCTGAACATCCCCTCAGAGGCTGGGTGTGGAAGATCAGAAAGACAGTTCATTTATAAGCCCAAGTCTTGGCTTTCCAAAGTGGCCCTGGCCCCACCCCACCCCCAACTGCAGGTGCCCAAGAACCCACTGGACCTGGTTCTGGAAGCTCACCATCAATCCTTACTGAGACCTCGGATTTGCTCCTTCACTCTACTCTCACTTGCATCACGCCTGAGCCTAGAGACCCTCAATCCCTCGTCCATCCACCTACTTATCCAGCACCGACCAAGTGCCGGGCCCTGCTGATATTATAATGAGCAGAACAGTCCCTGCCTTCATAGACTCTGGGATCTCATGAGGGAGAAAGACATGTAACAAATGACCACATGATCAATGTAAAATTACAACCATGCTAAGCGCCATGGAGGAGAGATGCAGATGCTGTAAGAATCCATGATAGGGGATACGACCAGGAGGTGACCCTGAGAGGAAGGGGACTGAGGGAGGGGCAGCGTGTTGGGTGGGTTGGAGGCTGAGGGAACATTTGTCATCTTTCCTGCATCTTACCATCCTAAACCAGGAGTTCCTAATCTCACTTGTCCCTGACACCAGTAGAGTATGGTTGCCTTAAGAAACTGTGTTGGGAAGGCACAGACCCCCTACGCCTTTCTCACGAGGGGAAAGATATCAGGGGCAATACTTTACTGGCCCTAAGAACTCAGACTAGTTCACTAGAGTGTTTGTCCTGCACCAGGGGCCCACCTACCACCCCTCCAAGACTCAGGTCCTCCTCTGCACATCCCAGTCTGTCTCACAGCATCATCACTGCCAGCCTCACTGCCCCACTGCACGGGCGCGCGCGCACACACATGTACATGCACATTCATGTCCGTGGGCGTCTAATACTGCCCAGCTCAGACAGTGCCTCCTTTCACACTGGGCCCAGGTGGGTGAGCCTGAAAGCTCTCATGAGGCTGCAGACTCTGTGCTGAGATGGCAGCAGCCCTGACAGGCCCAGGGGACTCCCCAAACCTAACACCATTTCTCTTTTAGGGAAAATGTTTGGGGCAAAGGGCAGAAAGCAATGAGTTCTGCCAGATGCCAGCTACAATTCAGGTCTTCTTCTTTCTAAAGGCAGGGCCAGGTTCAACTCTGATAACCCCTAATCTTAGACAAACAGTAGGAGGTTAATAAATGTTTGCTCATTTGAAAAAGCATCAGCTTGTGAGTGGCATGGACACATGCCTACGTTCATATTCTCTAGTATTGTCTTCTGTCTTTTTGCAGAATTTGGTTATTTAAATTCTAAATCCTTGGGAGAAAGAATCATAATTTGTACCTCCAAGGACTTAGCCACTAATGGGCACAAAAAAGTCTATTATAAGCAATTTCAGATTCACTTATTCAAGGTCAGAATACCAGTTTTAGCATAGCCAGGCGCCCTTAAATACCAGAGAGCACACAACAGTTGCTGTCTATACTACTGCACGGGTCCCTACTCCAACATCCAGCCACCTAGACATTTTTTTTTCTAACACATATCAGGCACTACCTACATTGAACATCAGGAAAATAACAGTCATTATGAGCATTTATGGAGCACTTTACAGTTTGCAATAGTTTCACACAGATGTCTCAATATTCCACCTGGTACTATAAAAATCTTGGCAAGTGTTGTCGTCTGTTTTGTCTACCCATTAGACTGTAAACTCCCTGGAGACAGTCACCAAATATGGCATCCAACACTCCTTCATCTCCTTGCAGCACGGACCTCAGTCGGGAGCTCAGAAAGTACTCACACATTGTTAACATTTTGCAGAATTCCATGGACCTCGGGGTACTTGGAAAACCAATGAATCAAAAAGAATTTATTGAATAGCTACTAAATTCCCTGTCCTTCATGATAGAAATTTGATGGCAGTTGATTTGAAAAGGATGCATTCTTTTAAAATATTAGCAAGCAAGGCAACAGAAACCATTACTGTTAAGAATAAATAACCTAGGAGTGTCCCCTAGGTGTAAAGACACATTTCAGTCATATAAAACTGTAAGAACCGAGTAAATTGTGTACATTTTATCTCTGGTGCTGGTACATAACTTACTGATATACTACAGGAATCACCATCACGCTCAGACTGAATCTCCACATTTCCGAGGTGCAGGATAGAAGCAATTATCTTAAAAATGCTTATCTGATGGGACTCTCTCACTCCTGAGGAAAAAAAAAAATGAATGAATGACACTTAATATCCATGGTAGGATAGAAAGGACATTTTACCCTTTTTTTAAGGACTTCAAAAAAAAATAGGTTTGATTTTCCTTTCAGGGCCAATGACTCCTAAAATGATCCAGGCTCTTCACCAAGTAATTACCACTCACAGGAATGGCTCAGAGGGCAAAGGGGCTCCCTGGACTAAAAGGGAAATATCCTGTCTCTGATTGTCCTGATCAAACCAGATGGGTCACGCCACCATTTTAACTTCTCCAGGAGCAAAGGAGACGCAGCAATCATGTAGGCTCATTTTGGACCTCATTTCAACCAAACACTTTATGGATGTTTTTATGGGTTTAATAAGAATGGTCTCTTATCTGCAGTCATTTTTCTCCCAACATAATATCCTGCAATCATCTGTGACACACATCTAAAGTGCCAATCGGGCAAGAGGAGGAGAAAATTTTCCTTGGAGTGCTGTCATGGGGCTGGATGGCCAGCTGGCTCCTAGCTGTTCCCCGATGGGGTCTGTTGTCCGCCACGCTACATGCTCCTTCATAGTTATAGACATACACACCTACCTCGGAATCACTGTGGCAGCAAACACCTATTGTCAAGTGTATTTACGCACATAAGTTATCAAAGACACGGATAATCTCTTAAAATTTATATTTAGCTTTAAGGTATTATCATTTCTTTTTGAATCACAAAAATTTCGGACTTATAAAAAAGGCTACAGAATAATATCATGAATGCCAATTTACCATTCAGTTTAAGAAATAATACAATTGTTCGTCTATATTCCTCCCCAAGTGCAGTTCATTTTAAGGCAATACTTGAGCTAACAACAGTCAGTGACACCCATTAAACAGGAGTAAAGATATGTCATTCTAGGATTAAAAACTTTACTCAGATCATCCATAAAGTGGACAACCAAACACAAACTAGACGCATTAACTCTAGACTTCAATGACGTTAGACGGCCACGGCCATGCATGCTTCAGAGCGTCAGGGATTTACTTTTTAATTTTTATTACATAATATTTTCAAAATATACAAAGTAAGAAGAGTAATACAATAAATCCCTGTTTTGGCTTAATATTATATCCCCAGGGCCTGGCACATAGTAGGTACTCAGAAACATGAGTGACAGAATGACTGAATTGATGGCTGTTACAGAGACTGCAAGTACTTGCAAATGTCTACAGAAACGTATGCATTAGTCAAATATCTGGTCTTATTTAATCTAATAATCCAAAAAAACAGTCAGAGGCCAAAAAATTTAGGCATACATCTGGGTTCAGTGTAACCGAATAAGACCAGAAAAAGGAAGACAGGTTGAAACCAGAGGCTGAGAGCCAGGACAAGACAGGAAGTTAGACGGTTATGTACCCTGTAGGGAGTAAAGCACTGGGTTTTGATCAGAGCTTAGAGTGTCCTGCTCTCAAATAGGTCCCATTAGAAGTACTAGTCAGGAAGTAGGTGCTGGGACCATCACAGGACCAGAGGGTTATATCACTTTTCTCTCCTGCACTTATTCTTAAGAACCAATGCTTTGTCAATTTCCAAAGACCTAATCACCCTGTCATGGTAGGAATTTACGTAGCAGATACTAAATCCTAAGAGGACTCCTGCACTATATCTACCAAAAAAATCCTTTCTTTATATAGGATTCTCTGAAAAAGCAGTACCTCACCATGGGAAACAAAAAACAAAGCAAACAAAATCAAAAAATAAAACCGAAGGACTAAAGCAGGGGTTGGCAACCTATGGCCAGTAGCCCACAATCTATTTTTGTAAATAAAGTTTTATTAGAACACAGTCATGGCCACTCATTTACATTTTGTCTATGGCTACTTTCACACTACAATGGCAAAGTGGGGTAGTTGCTACAGAAACCATATAGCTTACAAAGCCCAAAATATTTACAGTCTTGTTCTTTAAGAAAAAGTTTGCCAACCACTGGAATAAAAAAATGGGCATCTTTAATAAAGAGTAGGGAAGAAAGGCTTATTAAAAGAATTAATTTCACAAATGCCATTTGCTTTGAGAATGAAAGTACCCAGTCTCCTTAGAGGCTTAGAGGGAAAGACCTTCTCCTTGGATCAGCCCATGCCCACTGATCACAGCAGCACAGAGGCAGTCACCAGAGGCCTCTCCTTTCTCGGACAAACTGGGCAGAATGTATCCTGCTCAACACCACCTCCTCCAAACTTGCTCCCACCTCCGGAGGATAAAACAGCTCTGTGATGCTGAGGAAGTCAGGGGGGCCAACAATCAACTTATTATCTCTCAGCTTCAAATCTGCTCTTCTTTGCCCTGCTTTGTGATCCTGGAGCTAGACCCCATAAACATTTTCCCTCCGCTGCTTGGTCAACAGGGGGCACTGCAGTGACTCTGCCAGGCAACAGCAGCGAGATGACATTTCCAGTCTCGGTTCTGGTCCTCCATAGTTGTTATTCATCTTGGAAGCCCAGCAACCTCCCAGGTGAGCTCCAGCTGTGTCCTCAGGCCATGCTCTCCCCATTAGCAGCTGTCTTTAAGAAGTTCTGTCCCCACCACACCTGAGGCAACTGCAGGCTACCTGTACAGACCAGTGCTGGCCCACACGCTCAGGCAGATGTTGTTACCATCAGTGGGCTTCCTGATCTGGGGAGCCACATCCTCCCAGAAGTCCTTGAAATTTCAGCCACAGGTGAGGAGCTCTCCTAGTCAGTAGTTCCTTTTTTGGCTGCTCTTGCTCACCCTAGAGAGTGTTCTTTTGTACTTGCTACTTCTGGACCCCTGAAGTCCTCTTAGTCCCCATTTAGTAGTTAATCATCTACTGCTAACAATTACTCATATTAATTTTTCTCTGTTGGAATAACCAACGTGGTTTCTGTGTCCTGACTCATATTTTATCCGTACAAAAGACAAAGCATATCTCCCCACCAGTTATCCAGAGAAGTGAACAGCCTTTGGATTTCAGCACATGAAGTCCTGGTTTTCTCCCCATATAGAGATTAGAGTGTGTCCTGTTTGGCCATGTCTTATTTGGACACTGGATAAAACTTCCCTGATTCCCACCAAAGCACCAAAGCTGCTCGGGGTTAGTCACATGACTCAGAAGCCAAACGTCTGTCTCTGTCAGGGAAGGCATGGGAAAAACACAAGGGCCATTCGGAGCCACTTTGTGGGTTTCAGGCTGACGTCCCAAGCTTTGCTTTTTCAGGCTGCAGGTCCTGAGAATTTACCCCTTCAATTTCCCAGTTAAGAATGGCTCATCTTCCACTTTACCACTTGGGGCTCTGCTCCCCCAAAACTGGCAGGGGAGAATGGGCTACTTTCTTCAGCCCTACTGCTTTTTACGCTCCAGAAGACAGAGCTATCTTCCTGTTTGAAGGATTCCACTACTAAGCTCTGTATGGAAACAGGATAACAGAAACAACACTGTGCGTATGGCAGAGCTACTACACTTCACAGTCTGCTTCCAACTCAGATGCCATGATTGCGGTCCATAGGTGGCTTGGCCCCAAGGGCATGTTCTTTCTGCTAGAACACACTGCCTCTAAACCCAGACCACAGCACGAAAAGACTAGCTCTTCTTGGTTTTCCTCCTTTGGCATCAATGGCTTGAGGGAGTGAAAAGGGATACTTTGCAGTGCTTGAGAGAGCAACTCTCAAATTCGTATTTTAAGAAAGGTCAACAGAGCTCCAAGCCTTAAGTTTTGGAGCCCAAGGGCTGGGATGGAATACAAAAGTAAGAAAACGTTCACCAAGGGCAAGAAGGCTTCCCCATCAGCTGATGAAGGTTGACAAGCCAAATGGGACACTGCTCTGCTCTGCTCTTCTCTCCACGAAATCAACCCTCGGGGCCTTCGCCCCCATTCAGAAGCTCCTTACCAAGGAGTGTGAAGGCTTGTCGAGTCTTCTCAAAGTCCTCAGCATCATCCACACCCTCGATGGACGTGTCTCCTCCCTGTGATGCATAGAAAAAGTCCTCCGCGCATGCTGTGAAGGCAAGGAGGTAAGGCATCAGGCATCAGGGAGAAGCTGCATCCTGGTTTACCCGCAGATCCCAACCCATGAGAATGTCTACTCATCCCAGACCAAATTCTATTCCCAGACAGATGCGGAACCTTTTAAAATATTATCTTTATTGACAATGGCAAATGGGAGAGAAAACTGGATAACAAAAGACAGAAAACTACAAGGACAGAAAGCACTGTTGCATTTGTGTTAAGCTGGTACATGAAAAACATGTGAACATAATAGACATGTCATGAATAGTTCAGTTTACAGTAGGATTCACCACAGACTCGTCTTTAAAAAGGATCGATATACACAGGTGAAATGTAAACCCACCCTAGAATCACAGACTTCCAAGGCCATCGATCATCTTAGTCTGACATTCTCTTTGACAAATGAGGCGCAGTGATGTGCTCAAGGAGAAATGGTTTTTTCTTTGTTCACTTGTTTGACCAGGTTGGGGTACCTTGAGCTATTCGGGCACACGAACAAATGCAGGCTGAGCCCCTCACATGTCTGCTCTCATCCCCCAGCTCAATCCCTCTTCAGTCGGGCCTCTGGTAACAGCCCAGGGGACACCTGGTAAGGAGCGGCCCCGGTTCTGTCGTAGGATTCAGAGCCAATCTCAGCAGAGGGCAAAAATGCAACAAGCCCTAGGGAGCATCTGCAGTGCAGGGCTGGGCAGTCAGCACTGACGGCAACAACTGCATCTACCAAAATTACCCTTGAAATTACTTAAATTTTCTGCAAAATATAGTATCTTTGTGTGGTACAAACCTGCCCAGTACTTGGCATTTCTAAGTGTATAATGTTGGATTTTGACAAGACGCCAACACTGGACACTGGCTGGTTTTCCTCCCCCACTGAAAACCGCAGTTAAATTCTTCTCCCTTGACCTGGGTGTGACGGTGGAACGCACATCAGTTAAAGGTGCTGAGACGCAGCTTCACTGCGACTCCAGTCCTCCTTCAACACCAGTCCTTCCAGTGTGATCTCTGAAGAATTTCTTGAGTCTCTCCCTCCTCCACCCTGATGGCTACTGCCCTCGAATGACCTTCAGCATCTGTTGACTGTTGCAAAAGACTCTAAACCAGTCTCTCTCTTTCTGATCCTGTTCCTTCAAACCCACCTCCAAACTGCTGGCAACTCTGATCACACTGCTCCCCTATTGAAAGCCCTTTAGAGACCCCCGCTCCTGTCCCACTGGCCTCAAGGCAAAGGTGAAACACTCTCAAAGACCCTCCTGGATCTTTCCTGAAGTGGCCTCCTCTTGCCACTCCAGACTCATGGCTTGTCCTTCCTTCCTCATCTCTACATCCCAGATACACCAGTTTCCTTATTGTCATTCCTTAGCTCTACTTCCTGCTCATGGCTTACATGGCCTGGCCTACTTCTTCCTGGTCTCTCCCATTTCCCACTTTGTATCCTTTGTTCCAAGACACACTGAACTGCGCCAATTCCTCCGGCCAAGCAAGCATTCATTGCCAGGGCCAGCTAGGAAGTGGCAGAACCCAGCCCCCAACCTCAGTCCCACACAACCTGAGCTATACCCATCAAGGAACACATCTGTCTCCAGGAACGAATAGCAGAATTTCAGTTGTATTTTATGAGGGAAGGCTTCCTGGAGGAGTAACTTAACCCACTCTGATGACAGGAGGCACTTGAACCGGGAGAGGAAGGACTTCAGCCCTGAACTCACTCACAGCCACAGCAGAAGTGAGTTTTTATGAAGGAAGTCACATTAGGTCTTTGTGGAAGACGGCATATTTAGTCTTTCATATCTAATCACCCTGCGACCTCTGGCACTGAGTAATATAACAGTTTCAAAGGCCTAATAAAAGCACCAATTCAGTTTGCCTTTTACACTCCCTTTTCAAAGTACATCAATTTGACGATTTTTACAGTGTGCACATGAAGACGATCAAATATACCATTTACTCCCATTTCTCTGACAGGCAAACCAAGGAACCTAGGGCTTTAAGGGGTTGCCCAGGCTCTCCCTGAGTCTGGCCAGGCCTTGGGAGTCCATTACGTGATCACCCTATCGTGGAGATGGCTGTTTATCTATGACATGCCATAAACACAACCTAACTGATCAGAAGCATTGGCTGAGACACCAGAAAGATGGTCACCTGAGACTCCAAAGGAGGACACCAGACTGCCATATTGGAGGAAGGAGGCATTTTCAGCACCTATTAAAGACCCTTCGTTGTCAACAGCCAGGGCCCAACTGCCTGATGTTCTGAGTCAGACAGACCAGCCCCTACCTCCCCTGTTTCCAGTTCTTAAACTCAGGCCTGGCAGGCAACCCCTCCCAGGTGGGACCCCCTGGGTCAGTGACAGCATTCTCTCCTAAATGAATTGAATCCAGTTAAAATTAGTATCTCCTCTCCATCTGCTTCAAGGTTTGCAATCACCTCTGTTACATCACTCCCCAGACCCTCTTAGGACAGATATCCCAACAGGATGCAGTCTTCTCCTGTCTGCTTAGCCTGCCTGAATCTCAGCTCTCCTTTCAGGCCCATGAAGCTGTCACTGATTGTCCCACTCCAGAGCAATGTCTCTTGTCCTCCAGTTTGGTTATTTCTTTACTTAGAATTCTCAAGGAGAAATAAACCACAAAGTCCCATATTAGCTGGCTCAACAGGCAGACACTGGATCAGGCAGTGTACAGACCACAGAAGGGGCATGAAGGCAGTGATTAGAGGGGTGGACCACCAAAGTCACAGCCAAGGGCTTGCACTTTACCTCTGTGCAAGGCAGAGGAGGTTATTTATAAACTGTATCAATACACCTACGGGAGTGAAAAATAAGAAAGAGAATTTATTCCTTATTAATTGAAGGCTATATTTAAGGGAATGTGGGCTCATTACACTTCTTTTTACCATCATTCAGTCACACTATCACAAATTATTCATCGGACTTTTTTTTCAAAAAATCTCATCCTGAGGCCATTTTAATGCAGTAGACCACCAACAATGGGGCAGAGGAAAGTGTGGATGACCGGATGCAAATCTGTTCCCTCCACTCTCAGAAAAATGCACAAAACTCCTGCTGGGCCAAAGGGTCTCGTAGAGACTTCTGTGCATTTGAACAGCACGCTTTAGGTGAAGAAAAGGGGTGAGGCAGTCTAAATATTCACCAGGAGCTGCTGGCTAGTCCTTCCTTTACTTGATGTTTCCAGCCACTCAACCGGGGTTATCAGCAGAACTAAACGTCAAGCTTCAGGGCTCACAGTCAATCCACCCGTAAGGCTGAAGACAGCCTCACAGGCGAGCACAAGAGCTTATCAAAGGCTCTTCACTTCGCTCCAACAAGATGCTCTCAGAGGGCACATGCAGGTAAAGGAGCAATAAATGGAACTGAGTAGTTTTCAACTGCTCCAGCAGGGGCCCAAGGAGCTTGCACCTTGCCAAGACACAGAATAAGGAAAAGCCAATTTTCACCTCAATACACTCATGTAAGTGCAAAAAACATAAGGAGGATTTCTTCCCTATTACCTAAAAGCTACATTTGGGACAAAATGGTCCAAATACAGCTAGATGGATCTTGCCAGCACTTGTTCATTTTCTATAAAACTGACCTTAGAAAAAAGTTTTCACTTCCCACAGGTTGGCCTTGAAAAACCCAGCTTGGCCCTTGGCCCCACTCTTGGCAGGAAACAGGATGGCAGTGGCCTTGAACATGGCCTGCCTTCTCGGTCCCTTGCAACCATAAGCCAACATCAGAGCCCCACGGTGCCAGCACAGGGCAGTGTTCAGACAAGGCTTGTAACATTCAGCCCTTGTCCCCAGTGAGTTTATGATTTCACTCGGGAGAATCAGGCTTGCAAGCAGTGAACACCTAGAGTACAGCAAAAAACCAGCCTAATATATGCCATCCAGGGCCTCCTCCTTTGGGTCCCAATGTAAGTTTACTTCCCTTGGCAATCTTCTGACCCACCTCGGCCATGCCTCACTCAGCATATCCTTATCACTCTGCATTGTAATTGACTGTAAGCTAAGTGAGGGCAGGACCCACAACTGTTTTGTTCAACACTACCTCCCCAGTGCCTAACACTGCCCTGCCTGTGCAAGGTTTGATGAATGAATAATGAAGGAATCAATGCTAAATTGCATGGCACAGGCACCTAATGCTACAGGAATTCATAAGCAAGTAAAGCAGAGAGTTAGGGGGCAGACTGAGGTTTGAACCACTTGATATATTTTACCAACTGGGAGAACAGGCTGGAGTGGTCAGAGCTGGATCTGGTGCTGGGCTCTTAAGGTGGCTAGGACGTGGGTCCAGGACAGCAAAGCCTCAGAAGTCTGTCTCTCTCACAGTTGCAAAGACCAACCAACCTCTGTCTAGACACTCAGCTCTTCATACCATCTGTTAGTATTGGACCTCCCCATACTCCAAAAATACCGACAACAGGCCAGGGACAGGAAGTGCCACAAACACAGGATGCTGCATGGCCCCCAGGCTTACCCTCATCACATAATCCATTAGGAGATGGGCCGTGAGGACTCAGTGGCGGGAGTCAGTCAATACTCCATGACAAAGCCCCTGTGCATGGAAGGGGGAAGGGCCCAGACCCCAGGGAGAGGTGCTGCATTGGTGTGGGATCAAGAGCTAACGCCTGCTCCCTCTTCTTGCTTTGCCCTGGCTCAGTCAACAGTCTCAAGACAAACTGAAGCTCATAAGGCCCCTTGGCAAACAGCATTAGCAGAAACAAAGGGTGACTAGGACCCAATGAAAAGTTGCCTTTTTATCTGATGGGAACAGCAGGTGACATCCCACTGGCTCCAGTTGAGAGGCACTTTAGGTTGCTCCATTCCCCTGCTCCAGCATGGGTGTGCCACAGCTTCCCTGCCTGTGCCAGAGAAATCAGCACTGTGCCCGCTAACGGCCAGCAGTCCAGTGTCATTCCTCTAAGGCCCTCCTCATCTTCTGCGGTGAGGCCCAGGCTCCACAATCTCTCTCCAGCCATCCCCCATTCATCCCTGCTCTCTCCTCTCCCTCCCTCCTCTTTCTGTCTCAGTCCTTAAATATGACTTAAAACGCATTGGCCACAGTGAAGTGATGTGCATTCGCTAGATCTCTAGATCCTCATGGTTGGGATGCATTTGTTACAATGTCTACAGTGGAAACACTTTTCAAAACAATGATGCATGGAAATTCTCTTATGCTCTGCAAAATGCTGTTGCACCCCTGCCTCTAACACTCTCGAACATTCTCTGCGGCAGGTAATCTGGGTACAATTAACCCTCTTTTACTAGTTGGGCAGTGAAGCTCAAAGAGGTCTAGGGGACATGCCCACATGAGGGGCAGAGCTGAGGCAAGACCCCATGAGGAAGGCTTTGAGCAGGGCACCCTTCCTCCTCTCAGAGCCCCCAGATGTACCACCTGCCGCAGCAGAGCCCACCCCAGAGGAAGGGCACGCACTCATTTACTTACTTAGTGCGAGCTCTTTAAATTCCGGGAGGCTGGCGGCAGCACAGAGCTGGTAAAAGATGTGGTAATTCCTCTCGTCATCTGCCTGAAGGAGGAAAAAAGGTAAGCAGTTTTAGGGCAGTGACCCCAAGATCATCGCCCCGCCCAGTCTAATCCCATGGTGTTCTGGATGACAGAGGTCAAGACTTTTCCTGACACTTTCCACTACACCTCTGCCACCTTCAATTCCCACCAGATTTTCCATTCACTATTATAGGGGCTTCTTCCAACCCGAGGATTTTTACCTCTGGACTTATGCAAAAACATGTGTTTTTTTGCCTCCTACATAGAACGTCATCGCTGTTCCACAAATGGTGGATTAGTCAATCAACAAACACTGATTCAGATACGGGTGCTGCCCGGCTAATGTTGCTCAGATTGTAACTGCCCTGTGGTAGGCTCCCCTTCTCTTCTGTGAGGCTTGGAACTCAGTAAAAGCTACACCCTTGCCCTCATGTCAGGCTGGGCAGTGAGGAAAGGTCCATGACTGAGGCAGGATTTCCAGTGGACACTCAGGCCACATGTGCCTGAAGTCGGCAGAGTGGTGTGGGGCAGGGGCTGCTTCAGGAGGCCTGAGCAGAGAGAGAAAGAAAGAGAAAGGCTCATTGGGTGTTCAGAGAAGAGTCTGGCTAGAGCCACAGCCAGCACATCCGATCCACCCCCAGCACATCCGATCCACCCCCAGCACAACAGGCTGTTTGCTTTGCTGCAGTGAGATGAAGGACGTGGGGCTGTCAAACCAAACTTGAGAGATGGAGAGAAAGCCTAGCACAAAAGGGGGAAAAATAATAAAGCTGCTTAAAAAATTCATTAGATGTTGGCCAAGTATCAGCATGGAGACAAGTGTCACTGAGAGTAACAGCCGAGGCATTTTGACATCCCCTCTGAAGGCAGCCGAAACCTAAGGGCAGGGGAGCCATCCACCTCAGGGGGAGAGTATGCGGCCGGCTCACGCACCATCACCCCGGTTCAGGGACGGGATGTTGAAAGGAGGCTGGAGGAGGACTGTTCTCAGGGTTGTGAGCTGCGCTGACCACCAAAGGCCAGGGCAGAGGAGGAAGAGGGTCACCAAAAGGCCAGAGAGCAGTGGGAAGGAGGGAACGAAAGGTGAGCAAAGAGCAATGAAGAACTGAGTCGAGTGAGAAGAGGGCACTCCGTTTATTTAAAAAGGAAACTAAATATGTGGCCAAGAAGGGTTGGTTTTTTTTTTATATATATAACCCACCAAATAAGAAAGGTCCTGGGGAAAGCTGAAACCCCAGACCCTGTATGACATTCCCTTCATCATGTCTCTAAAATCCATAAGGAGCAGGGCTGTCTTATTCTTCACTGTATCTTTGGTGTCTACCACAGGGCCAGCATGTAATAGGCACTCAATAGATGTTTGTTGATTGAATCTAGAAACGATAGCCACTGAAAAATAACAATACTGGGTAAAAGATTTTTCAGGCCTGATGCCTGTAGCACTTGAATGAATACTTGTTGATGAAAGAAAAGACAGGACAAGTATATCCAATTCCAGGCTCAACAGATAAGCGGCTCTTTGGGCACAGGGAAGGGGCAGGGAGCAAGGGAGGGGGCAGGGAGCAAGGGAGGGCATAATAGATGGGAAAAAATACCAAAAGGCCTGAGTCACACCCCTCACCTGAAAGACCACTCTGGACTTCTCCAGCAGGTAGGTCCTCATGTTGGCTCCAATGATGTGGTACCTTTTGTCAAAGCCAATCTGAATATACTTCCCAAAGCGGCTGCTGTTGTCATTGCGAGTGGTTTTAGCATTTCCAATGGCCTGTACGGGACAAACAAACAAGAGGGGTGCAAAACAGGGAGGGCTCTCTTGAACTCAGGATTGTATGTTTGTGGCAGCACTCGTCTCTATTCTCTCCCTCTTCTTTCATTACAGAACCTCTCTGCTATTGGGATGAGCTAAAAACAAAACAAAACAGAAAAGAGCATTTTCCTGTCTCCTTCAGTCCTAAGGATGGCCAATGAGAGTAATGAGTTGATTTGTGGGCTCTTTAAACAGGACTAACCAGCTGGAAGGTGCATCCCATTGTCCTTCCTCTCTTCTTCCTTTTTCCTGCCTGGAATGTGCACGTGATGGCTACAGCTGTAGCAGTCATCTTGGGACCATGAGGGAAAGGTCTAGAGAATCACAGAGACTGCTGCCATGACACCTTTCGGTCACTAACCCAATGCCAGTACCCAAGAGTTCTGAACTTTTTGTGAGAAAAATAAACCCCCTGTGCTTAATTCACTTTGCTCTCCACAACTAAGCAGTCAAATATCATTCCCAACTGATAAGTGGTATTTCCTAGAAAGAGACCAAAGACCAACACCCACCCCTCCACACCTCATCACTAGGACAAATTGAAAAGCCACCTCCCTCTTGGTACTATTTCTTACACAGCAGCAGGGGCACAATTCGAAACACTTAATTTAAAAAAAATGAGTGGCTAGGTGACTGGCCTCACTGTGCAAATATTCACTTACCATAAAACATCACATTGCTACTGGATTGGTAATGAATATATTAATATTTTAATCCCTTTCAAGTTTACTTTTTAGGTAGTTAAAACACTTGAAAACTATCCACTATAACTTTTCAGTGGTCTAGGAAGTTTGGGGCACAAAGAGGTTGAAAGAAAATCCAAAATCCTAATCCACCCCCCACTGCTGCCAGCCAGCTCCACACCACGGAACTATGAGTGCCTCCTGATAGGCCTCAAACGAATAAGGCTCTGCTGGCATCTGTGATTAACGAGGCCAACAGACCAGCTGAAAGCAAATCACTGCTGTTTAAAAGGTCAAAAAGTTGACCTACAACTAATACTCACGAAAATGTCCCGTTAAGTCTTGATAAGGAAAATTATCAACCGTTCCTATCGTCGAGATGATGAAGTGCGGCCTCGAGTCCTGTACTCACTCACAGACACCCAAGCCTGGCTCCACCCTAAGGAGGCTATTCAGCCCAGGCTGGCCTCACTCTTCACAACCACTCACCCTCCACGTGCACCTGACGTGATGCCCAAACGTGTCGCACGTCTTGCCACTGCTCTCTGTTGTACTGCTGCAGCCTAAGCCCAAGTCGTCAATGTCTCTTTCCTGGACAACAGTCTCTCAACCGACCTCCGTGCGGCCACTCTCCTCTCCCATTGTCAATTCTCCACTTTACCACCAGGGTTTTCTTCTAAAATGTAAATCCGATTATTACATTGCCTTGTGGAAAATGCTTCAGTGGTTTCCACTGTCCTCTAAGTTATAAATCCTCAGGATGGCTGGCGAGGCCCTGCAGGATGACCCAGGTGTGCCTCTTGTGACTCTTGCTCTTGAGGTCCAGCCTCAAACAATCCTGAACTCTTTTCTTTCTCAAAAGCCCTATGTTCTCTCCGCCCCCACCCCAGTTCACAATGCCGTTGCCTCTGCCGCGAACAGCCTTCCCACGGCCCCTTCACCCAGCTGACTCCTCCTCGCTCTCCCAGTTTCAGCATCAGTGCTGCTTCTTCAGGAAAGTCTTCCCTGACCTCACAGGCTGGGCGAGCTCCTTCTGCCACATGCTCTTGTGGTCTCTGTACTTCCCTCATTTCCCTCCCCACGTAGCTCCATGAGATGTTACCCTCTGTCTCCATGAGAGCAAGAAATGCCCACCCGCTTCAGCATGGGATCTCCAGCACCTATCCCAGTGCACAGCACACAGCAGGCATTCAAAAATATTTGAGTGACTGCAAGAGTAAAAGAACTTGGGTTTCTGTTTTCTTTCCCGTGAAATGAGAGTTTTGGGGTCCTTGTCCTCAAAGGTCACTTGCCACACTATGGCCCTAAAATCTCCCATTGAGGCTGCAATATAAACTTCTTCTTTGGGTTTAAAATGTATAAAGCAACCCATCCAGCAGACATACAGTGTGTACCTCTGCAGAGAAGTGGGGGACAGTGTAACCCTGGCATGTTGGGCTGCTCTGAAGGACATCTTGGAGCATAGAGCACGCCCAAGGGCAGGGCAGGGCTAGAGTCTGGCCAAGCTGAAATGACTCTCAAAGAGATGATAATCAGACAAGTTTATGTCCTAAGCTCCCCCCAGTCAAGGAAGATAGGAAGACTCACACCCCCGCCCCCCGCCCAGCATCCACCAACCTCATCATCTCAACAGAGGCCTCTGTGCACCCACTTCTCCTCCATGGAGCTCTCTGATCCTTCAAGGCACCACATGACAAGCCAGTGTCACACTTTTGTAAGCCAATTCTATCTAGAAAATGGCAAGGAGGGCTGTGTTCCCTACAATGCTGGTAAAAGTGGCCTCCATCATGAACCACATCCCAGGCTGGGCTCCTTGTAGTCTCCTTTAATCCTAACAAGGACCCTAGGAGACAGGCATTAACAACTTTCATCAGACTTATGGGAAAACTTAGGCACAGAAAGGTTGAGAGGTGTGCCCAGGGTCACACGGCTGGGAAGTGGCAACACCAAGATATAAATTCACACATGCCTGAGTCCAAAGTCTGTGTTCATTCCACTCGGTTCACAGTCCTCCCCCAACTCTCCAAACCATTCACAGGACAGGAGCTGCCACACGTCGGGTAACTTCTCACATCTCAAATAGCCAGGTCAAATGGAAGGATAAAGACAAAGACATTAACCCTCACTTATCTTTTTATGAGAAAGTGGCGAAAAGCCTCTCAGAGGAGGGTAGAGCACCGACTCATTACTCTGACAACTAGTAAGTTAGGAATCTCTCTCAGGGTAACTAGTTGGTGAGGAGAAGTTTCTCCTCTTAGACTTATTTCAGCTAAATGTAGGAGGAAAGAGAGAATGGAAAAATCACCCTTTTGTCTCTCCTGATGAATTACCAGATCTGGGCTTAATCAATGGCAGCTGACATCACCGAGAGACAGCTACACATTCTGAGCCTCTTGGCGGGAGCACACTATTAATACTGCCAATAAAGGATTCTTGGTTTAAAAAAAAAAAAATCAAACCTGAATCTAATCAAGCCTCTAAATTTTACTGCCCTTTTACAGGAAATACAGGAGACAAAGGAACATGTTCACAACATTATGAAGATGCAATTAGCAAAAGCCGGTTTGTGGAATATTCTAAAGGATAATCTAGTTCCAACAAATAAGTCTCAATTCCAGTATTTCAAAAAATTCAAATTTTGTAATTTGTAAAATGGCAGTAGGAGCCTTTACCATACCTGAGATCGCTCCTCGAGATAGCTTAGGGAAAGCTTGCCAAAGGTCTGCAAGTCATCGCCAAAAGATCTATCCTCTTCACCCCCTAAGCTGCTCTGAGAAGTGGGAGACCTGCATGTAGTTATTTTTCAAATCCCTGCCAGATTTTTCTGGTTACTGACTCAGACAACATTTTGACACATGAGGAAAGCAAGTCCAGCTGTTATAGGTGATAAAAACCCAGGCTTTGACCCTCACTGAGTCCACAGGCAACAAAAGAGGAAGGTACGATGCAAGTAGTTAAAATTCGGAAAATGGGAAAATGATATAAGCAGGAAATTCACAGAAGAAACTCACATGACCAATAAACATGAGAAAAGATACTCAACCTAGGCAGTAATCAGAGAAAGGCAGACTAAAAAATGACAGAGTGGCAATAACTATGACCTTTGTAAGAAATGATCATGAGGATGTGAAGAAATGGGAACTCTCATATATTGCTATTTCAAACGTAAACTGGAACAACCATTCTGAAGAGCAATTGGGCACATCTGGTAAAAGTGAACATACATGTACCTAACAATTCAGCAACGCTACTTCTAGATATTACCTAGAGAAACTCACATAAATGTACAACTGGGTATGCACAAGAATGTTCAGTGCAGACTACATTTCACAATAAAAAAGAAATATAACCTAAATATCTACCAATAAGAGGGAACAGATAGATAAAATGTGGCATATTCACACAACAGGATACTATAAACCTGTTAAACTAAGCAAACCAGAGTATGACTCATGGATAAATTAAAAAATGTTGAGTGAAAAGCAAATCACAAACCGGTTGATAGAATATCGTACTATTTATATATGACATAACAGAACAACCTTCTTTGTGGTTTATGCATACACAAATATGCAGTAAAACAAAAATGGACTGGAACAAATAATTTCAATATAATTAAGATTTATACAATAACAAGGTACATACCGACTAGTGTGGAAACACAGAGAAGGGAGGAATTAGCCACACCCAGCAGAATGGGAAAGGCTTTAAGAAGTAGAAAATGTAGCAGATCTTAAAGTAGAATCCTATCAGCAGAGAAGGAGAAGGGATTCTACCCATGAACATAGCGTGGGCAAAGGGATTGGGGCATGTGAGAGAATGGACAAGAGTGGAGTGGCTAGAGTATGTTGAAACATGAGAGAAGACATGGGGGCTCAGTAAGGTATGTTGGGGCAGATTCTTGCATGAAGAGGTTAATAATAGTGGTAGGCCTTCTTGTTTCTTTAGCTTAAAAAAAAAAAAAGTCAAACCCTGAAAAGTATGTAGCAACTGCTCTTAGTCTCTATCGACTTTGCTCACTGTACCCCTGGCCCTCTTGCTTTCTCTCAGGATGGGGGGAGTCTCTGTGGCTCCTGGAATTGGATGCCTGCAGACTCCAGTCACCCCAAGAAGCCACATGACTCCTCTGGCCTGGACCTGGTTCTGTTCCCACTCTAACAGTCTCTTGATTACCAATGTCCTTTTAATCAGTGAAGACTTGTGAACAAATCACTCCCAGGATGCTGACAAGTTCTTACACAGAATGGGGTCAGAGAGCTCTGACACTGACAATAAATCATCTCAGTCTGCCCCAGCCAATCCCAATCCATCCTCAAGTCACCTTTAACTCAAACAAATGCCAGTTAGTGCAAGCCAGCGGGAATTCTGCCTCCTTAGACTGCCCTCAACTCTTTCTCTGTCTCCCCAGGAGGCATGTGCAGTTGCTGGGCTGTGGAAATAATGAGATGATGACAAGACTATAACTGATTGCTTCATCGGGAGGTGCCATCCTTCCCCAGGACAGGGGCAGGGTAATCAGTAATCAGCTGTCCCCTGATTAAGACATGTCTTGTGTTGGCTGTAACCCTCTGAGGAGTGATAAAGCTGACTGGGCTCCTGACACAAGGGGTCAGCTAGACTCCAAACTTAATGAAAAATCAGGTTTTGGCAGGGCAAAAGCTGCTCTTTCTCTGCTTGGCAACACTCTTTCTAATCCCATCCAGAGTTCTTCTTGGCTATAATTCTTCCTTTCCATGTTCATATCCAAGATTTCTCTCAAATAAAACACTCAATAACTGCTCAAGGGATAGTCTCTATGATGACAAAATTCTAGATTTGACAGAATGAGCCCTCAGGACTTACCCACATAGTTTCCAAAGTACCAATTTGCACAATGTAGAATTGAAGGTTTTGAGCCCAAACCGCTGTACCATTTATTTATATGACATCATGAAAGATTAGGCTCGGTTCACGTACACACTTCTCCTCCTTCAGACCTTGGCAACTGAACCATGTCTTGTGTATTTTGGGGTGCATATTGTTCTCACATTTCTCCCAAGCCAAATCACCCTGCCTCTCCAGCAGTCCACCAGCCTACTCAGGCCATAATGGATACCGAAAACATCAGATCATTTTAGACCACTGTCATTTGAAAAGCATTCCCAAAGCAAGAACTCAAAGAGACACTTGCATGCCAATGTTCACAGCATCATTATTCACACTAGCCGAAAGGGGAAAAGGACCCAAGTATCTATCAACTGAGGAACGGATAAACAAAACGTGGTATATTCTTGCAATAGAATATTATCCATCCATAAAAATAAACAGAGCACTGATACAGACTACAACATGGATGAACCTTGAAAACACTATGCTAAGCAAAATAAGCCAGACACAAAAGGACTAACATTGTATGATTCCACTTATACGAGGTACCTAGGAGGGCAAATTCAGAGAGACAGAAAAATACAAGAGAAGTTACTTGGGGAGGGGTGGAGTGGAGAATAGGGAGTTATTGTTTAATGGGTGCAGAGTTTCTGTTTGGGATGATGAAAAATTCTGAAAATGGATAGTGGTGATGGTTGCACAACACTGTAAATGTACCTAATGCCACTTAGTTGTACACTTAAAATGGTTAAAATGGTAAATTTTATATTATGTACATTTTACCACAACAAAACAACAAAATTTAAGAAAGCATTGCCCCTGTGTCTCATACCTGTTTAATAACATGGGGATCTGTATTCACTAAATTCCCATCTTGACTAACAACAGCTTTGTTCACTCACCAGAGATCAAACAGGTTTCTTCCCTTCTGTTTTGCCCAGAATAACTACTTACTTCATTTCCAAAAGAAGAGGCACTCTGTGTCTTTGAAATCTTACTACCTAAAAGATGAACTGAACTTTGAACCTCAGGGGCAAAGGAGAAGCTGAAATCCTGGTTTCACCCCCACTTGAGATGAAACACGATGCTAATGGTAGACTGCCATCTTAGCTACCTCAATTTAAATGCAGCAGGTGGTCCAAGGGAGGCCAAGCTCAAAGCCCACAGCTGATGCCTTCTGAATTGAGGCCACAGCCAGGCCTCTGCCTCAGGGCTTAGAACAAATGCTATGAGCAGACACAGACGGGCTACCAACTAAAGGACTGACAATAAGGAGTTAAATTATGGTAAAAGCATATATATAAGGTATTTTTGCAGCCAATAAGACAATTCATAAAAAGCTTAATGATATGGGAACAAGGCTTATACTGTATCATTCAGTGAAAAAGTTCGAAGGAAATATAACAAAATGTTGAACGATTATCAGCAGGCTATAGGATCATGGGGGATTATCTCCTTTCATTCTTTCATATTTTCCAGGGAGTTGTTCTTACCTTTTTAACAGGTCAATGGTTCTCAAGATGTGGGACCCAGACTAGCAGTATCAGCATCACCTATGAACTTATGTGAAATGCAGATTCTCAGGCCCATCCCAGACATGAATCAGAAACTCTGGGAGTAGGGCCCAGTAATCTGCTTTAACAAGCCCTCCAAGGCAATTCTGATGCACAGTCAAGTTTAAGAACCATTGCAATCAAATAGAAGTTTTGTTATTGTTGTTTTTATCTCTTTGGTAAAAATGCCTTCAACTGTATTGACCATTTCCCAACTCACATAAAAACAAATACTGAAATTTTCTTTTGTCAAATTCTTAGTGAATACGCTGTGTCCTTTTACTCAGCAGAGAATAAATGTTCTCCAGATAATGCAACTCTCTAGGCAGGAGATTTTGTCTGGATAATCAATGAACTCCTACGAATTGCGACTCAGAATGTACTCCTGCACTTGGTAAAGAAAGAGAGAGGGGGAACCTGGGAAGGTCCAGGCAAGTCCTTGTTCCCCTTAGCTCCAAAATAATCTGAAAGACCAACCATATTGGTGCCTCGTGTGTTAATCGATGGGGCTCAAGGCTGTGCAGAGAAATCTGATGCTATCTTGGCAGCTTTCGGCCTCGACTGAATTTCTTCTTACTAAAACAAAGAGGCTGCCCAGGGCTGGCAGAAGGGCCTACTCCCACCAGACTGGAACCCAGACAACAATGAAGAGCGTCCCCTTCAAAGGCATGAAATCAAAGCTGGTCCAGCGACTGTGCGGCCATTTAGTTCCACTCCATCAGAATTAAGTTTTTACAGAGGAAAGGAAGAAAAAGAGAAATGGAGTTCCAGCCCTGTAATATGATTCGTTACAGCAAGCTCTCAGTTTTAGGGAATCTCTCTGGCCCTGCACTTTCATCAACTGCTCTCAGCCCACCCAGCCCGGGAGGTGAGGGGCTGGTGAAGACACAGACAAGACCTGCCCCTGGTCAGTTCACGCCGTCACAGGTAACACTTTCTGAGAATCTTCAACACATTCCATGTTATCACCTACCTTTTGCCTCTGCTTTTCCCCTCAAAGATAAAATGTCTAAGTATTTGGGGCAGGGGTGAGGAAGGGAATCTTCTACCCAGGCTTCTCCATCCCTATGAGAATTGCCCTCCTGATTCACGGGCCTTCCCAGCATCAAATGGTTTCGGTGGAGCACTGATTTGCTGACACATCATGGCAGCAGGGGAGGGGAACAGCAGCAGAGGTGGCGGTAGATGAAGAAGAGAGGTCACCATTGCATTCAGCAGAGTCAAAGGACAAGGAAGACATGAAGAGGACACTCTGCCTAATCCTGGGGACCTGTAAGACACTACCAGGTCAGATTACTCCCAAATCTGTAGTCTTTAGGCACCTTCATAATTTTTTCCTCAATAGTGGACAATGGGTTCTCAGGGAGAGGCCCCAGTGCTAACCATGTGAGCTGTTTCCAAGGACCTTTGTGATCAGCCATGCAAGGCTGGACACCCAGCAGTCTCGCTGCCAGCTGAAAGAACTCCAGCCAAGAAGGCCAAGGACGTTTGGAAGGCTTTACCTCCATGATGGGACTGGATGCTAGGACCTTCTCTTCGATGTTGGTGTCACTGGCTGAGCCACCAACTGTGGCAAAATAGCGCATGGCATACTTGGCTGACACGGTCTTGCCGGCTCCAGACTCCCCGCTGACTATGATGGACTGGTTCTTCTCATCTCTGGAAGGGAGAAAGCTCTGGTCAGTTGTTGGCTGTGGAAAGGCTCTGCTGCCTTCCAGGGATTCTGTTGACAAGAACCTGAGCCCGATCAGGAGTGTGTCTCCTTCTTTTAGGGATAAATATGAGAGACAGTATAAAAATAGTCCACCCTCCCTCACATGCCTGCATAAGATTGGAAAATGGGGAGAAACACAGGAGTTTTGAAAAAGGCTTACAAATGGCACATACCCTTCTTTATGACCCACAGGAAGGGGGACACAGCCAGCTGGTCACTCTCCTAAGTTCTCTCTGGGTGCAGTACCCCTTAGATCATTCCCATATATACATGGGAGATATATATATATATGTATACACACACACACACACATATACACATCCTCTGAGAATTTACATATATACTTTCATTTCTGTTACATGCCCGTCTTGTGTCACTGTGTAAGCTATACTTTCTTCAAGAATAAGAATCTTTTCTTCTCCTCTTGTGTTTGAATCTAGCATCCCAGCAGACACAGTTTTGAACATTTTTGTTCATACAGATGTATCACAATGCTACTAACCACCAGGCTGATCTTGCCTCAAGTTTCCCAGAAATTAGATAAAATAGTTATCAATTGCAATAAGAGGGATTTCAGTCAGACTAAATGAAAGGAAGAAAGAAGATACTCTACATCAGATAAAAACGCATCTATATTTATCACTTTAAAACAGAGAGTAGGAAGACAGACAAGTAATGGAAAGAGCAGCCTATTCAGTCTCCAAGAAACATGACATTCAAGCAGGGAGTGAGAACATTTGGGCAATGAATTGCATGTAAGGACCATACTCAGCCATCTACCTCAAGTTCACAAACCCACTAGCATGAGGGCAGACACTCTGCTTTCAATCTCCAGTGCCTCTAACAGTGCCTGGTGCAAAGTACATACTCAATATATATTGTTGGAGTGGAAGCAACTTAGGGGTCAACCAGCCCCCTTCTTTTCCAGATAAGGAAACTGAGAAGTGTGAAGGTAGGTTTAGAACACAGGTCTCCTGGCAGCAGCCCAGCACTCCTAATACTAGCTCCTGTGGCTTCCTGGGTAGAGTGGGCTATAGAAGAACAGAAAGCCACCACAGGCTGCCTGCCCCAACTCGCTAATTATGAACACAATAGGTTGCAGCTTATCAGCAGAGGTGAATGAATGTTGGCCCTGCTTCTGATCTGGGCCAAAAGCCAAGAAGCTGGAAAAGTGGGGTGATGATACTGACGTCAACTATAGATGGACTAGAAAGACAGAAGAGAACTGGGCTGGAGGTGGGAGAGTCAGGTGTGGTCGCTGGACTGAAGAAACCTGAACCTTCAGCTGCTCTTTAAGGTCTGCAAAGAGCTACATGGTCTCAGCTCATAAACGGTCATCAAATGGGGAGGGACCTGAGTGAATATAGGTGGCTAGTAGACAGTGGTGAGAAGATGAAACTGGAAAGAAAAAAAAAAGATCTTTCAAATTGGCTACAGAACCAATTACTTGAAAACGTATGTAGAATCCTACCTAGTATGTGGAGGATGGACTAAGAAGTGGCTTTCTGGGATCCCTTGTAGTTCTAGCATATCATTGTTGTCAGAGTGTCTGTTTCTTCTCTCCTTGTTCCTGTCAAATCTTTACATTGAAAGGCAGCCTCTAAAGAAGCCTGTGGATGCTTATATTTCCCATTCTCATTTATTTTTTATTTTAATTTTATGTGACATCCACTGGACCCTGAGGATCATGACAGGTGTCACCTCTTCTCTCAATACTTTCATAATCAACTCCTTAGAGACCTGCTCAGAAACACAAACATCCCAGGTGATTAAGAGTAGAACAAGCTGGGCTTTCAGTCTGAAATGGACCTAAACTGGATGCCGTCTTATACTCCCTGTATCTGCAACAAGGGGAACCGGATTGTAAGAACCACACCCAAAAGTTCAGAGTTTTACCCAAAGTCTGTATGTTTAACCTAAAATAAATGGATGGGTGCAGGATATGTCTGAGTGATTAGTCCTCAGCAGAGAACCATGTCGAACGGAGAGGAATATACTGTCCAAAGAACTTAACAAAGATCCCTGGGAGCAACATAACAGATGCCAGGAGAGAATTACTCAGATCCGTGGGGGCGGGGGAGTCAGTGCTGCCAGTCTCCCTGCGGCAACACCGCACACAGGAAATTGGACTGTGAGGACAGCCCGATAACATATTACAGCTGGCAAAGACAAATACGGCAGAGACCAGTGACACTTGTCTCTTTTCACTTGCAGTGTCAAGATGGGAGCTGCCCTGTACAATCTGGTAAATGACTGAAAAGTCATGCACTGCTCAGGAAGAGAATGACTCATACAAGAGACAGAAAAGTTTGAGAAGCAAGCAGCCTGTTCTAAGGGTAAATGGTTAGCAAGCCAAAAAGCGGGCTGGTTTATGTAACAAGAAAGTGTCAGGAACTCAAAAGGAGAAGGAATCAAGGCAGGGAAACAAAAAACCTGGCAGGATGTGGAGGTAAATTTTGGTGTACGCGCGAAAATGCATGTACATGTCCAAGCTATTATCAGGAGTTATAAATATCCCAGAGTTCTTAAAATCTTCACATTTGAGGCTCTTGGGCATGGGGAAGTATGGGCAATGACCATTGGTGCTAACGCCTGCCTAACTGGTGAATCATTAGATCTGATGCTCACATGTAGGCTTAAGTCGGGTAAATTCACCTCTTCTCAGACCAACAAATACCTTTTATCAACTTTCTCACCTTAGACCAATTTAAAATATTCAAAAAGCTGATGTTTTTTACTTGGCTCCATTGCACTTTGCACATACCACCCAGCCCCATTCCTAGTCTATTACAGGGCTAGGGGCACATTATATATATATATATACACACGATTTGTAACAGCCCATAAAGTGGCCTAGGGGATGATGTGCAATGGCGCGCTCACCTTGTTCTCCATATATTAGCTTTGATTCCAACTCAATAGAGAACACAGAACCAGAATATGGGCATTAAAAGCAAACTTGAATTTGAACCTTGTTTATAGTGATCAGCTGTCTGACTTTAGATTAGGTAGTTAACTTATTTGATCCCAGGTTATCTCAGCTCTGTCTCCTATGACTTTGGACCCCTAACTACGCTCAAGCTCTTCTAGGTGCTTGCGCCTTGACTTAGGCACCTAGGTCTCTAATTCATGCTAACACTCCTGCCAGATTAAATGTCCAAAGCACAGCTCTAATCATGTTGTCCCCGCTCAAAACAGTTAAGTAGCTACTCACTACTTTCTGAATCAAGTCCAAACTCCTTAGTCGAGCATTTGAAACCCCCTACCAGGCATACCCTGAATGCTAAAAACCTGAACAAGTGAGGGCCAACTGGAGTGCTGTGAAAAGAACACTGAGATTTCAGTCTAAGGATCTGGCCTGAGTCCTGGTTCTTTGTAAGTACTAACCACATTATAGAGGATACCCTCATCTTACAGATTTGCTGCAAGATTACATGAGATGAGCTCTACACTTCTTATAAGATAGTATTGTAGTCCAGCCAAATTGGACTACTTGTCCATCTCTGAAACTGCACACTTTCCCAGGACTCTTGTTTACGGTTTTCCTTCTACCTGAAATTGCCTTCAATATACACCCTTCTACTGAAGTCCTACCCATGTCCAAAGTCCACTCCATCCTGACTCGGGTATCCTTGCAGGCAATTATTTCTCCATCTTCTGAAGTCCCACATCATTTGCTTTGTACCACCGTCACATTTCACCTTATACTGATGTCAGCTCTTGCGTGGTCATTATACTTGCTGCGTGACTTTGGGTCACTTCTTTTCTCTGGGTCTCTGTCTTTTCATCTCTACGATACAGGTTGTGACTTGGACTCCCCAAGTGACCTTGTCTATCTCTGACATTCAAAGATTCTGTGACCAAAATCCTAACAGGAAGTACAGGTAGGGAAAAGCTTTCAGTTTCAAATTCTGATTATTAATGGCTTGTTTGGGGAGAGATATTTTTAAGTATGAAATTCTAATACCCTTGAAAGACATAATCATAATCGATGGGTTGCTCCATCCATTCAGCCCAATTATAGATATGACTTAGCTGGTAACCTGGGTTAATTTGCTTTTCAATATATCCTTTTCTCCTGAGTCCAGTGAAATACCCTTTATTTAGAAAAAGAAAACCACCACCATGGAATTTGCTATCCACCCTTTATTCAGGTCCAGGCTGTCTTCAGGAAGGTATACATTACCCCAAACAGGAAAAATCTTAGGCAAGAGCCCAGGATTCTGACGTGAAGAACCCAGCCACCCCACAGCTTTCAGGCAAAACACCAACAACAAACACAGGCACACACAGCTGCTCCCCAGTTCACACTGGATCCCCATCTTTAACACCTGAGAGGCAGAACTGTTGCCAAGCCACCTCCTCCTGCAAACATTTCCCACCAAACCACTGCAGTGCTGCGAGCTCCCTGAGCAAGGTCAACAGACCTCCCCTTCCCCATCTCTGGGTGGGGCCCCTGGGGAGGATGGTGAAGCGGATGGATGTCAAGGCACCTGAAGTCACTCCACCGAAGGAGAGCCCTGTTGATCAGCCAGGGAAACACTGAGAACTCTGTTTTCAGAAATGCTGCTGAGGTGCTGTCTTGTTTGGGTTTCCTGCAGAGAATAATTTGTCACCTGTGGCCTCCCAATCAGCAGTATATACACAGAACCCTCAGAGAGACACTGCTCCAGCCATCTCTGGCTGACAGAAGCCCCAGAGAACTCCAGAACAACCATCTTAGCTGTGACGGGCAAGGCCAGGTGCCCTATCCATGGACACAAGTGGCACCACCATCCTCACACCTGGCATGCTATGTTCTAACAGCCACAGCCAGTCTACACGTTACTCATTGAACTAAGAGCTCACGGAGGGCAGGCACTCACTTTAACCTTGAATCCCCAGGGCTCCTGGCACCAAAGCCTCTCCATCCCTTCCCACTCCCCCACCCACACCTTCTCCGTGTAAGTGGCACCAGCCTCCACTCATCAACTCCAGCCAGAAACCTAGGAGGCACTGTGGATTCTTTCCTTTCCCTCAAGCTCCACATCAGGATGTCCTATTCAATTCATCTCCCAGTATAGTCTGTTCTCTTCTCTGTACCCCAGAGTTCCAGCCATCAACATCATTCTAACCCTCGCATTCTTCCTCCTATAATACATCCTCCTTATATGACCTTCCATACATAAATATCGGGTCATACCTCTCCCCTGCTTTAAGCCTTTCGATGGCATCCCTCTGCCCTCAAAGACCCAAGCTCTGCTGTGTTCAAGGCCCTGTGTGAGCCAGCACCTCCCTTTCCTGCTTTATCAAGTGTCACTCTTTTCTTTGTTCACTGTGTTCAAGTCACACAGGGATTCTTTCTTTATTCCTTCCTACTTTATAGGTGCCTGCAGCTATTTTAGCTCAAACCGATTTTCCCTTCTTTGATCTCACAACTCTTAATGCCTGGTACTCAATCATCTTCTGCCTTATGGCAGCTCAGGTATTACTGCTTTTCAGTCTAATTAATTAACCGCCTATTTACATCACGCTCGAATAATGTACAAAACTCTTAGAAATGAAGTTCGGAAAGGCCAAGCAATGTGCCTAGAGTACTCAGCTAGTTAGACAACAAGCCTGAACTTGAACACAGCCTTCCATCTCCCTGCACAGGCTCCCTCTGGGTTGTGCTGTGACATCTCTGTATTATGATTTCACCTTCTGGTATAACACAGCATCCTTAACGAACACTCCCTAACAAATCCAGCCTCAGTATAAGAGATTAGGTATGAATCAGGTGTCCTCAGCACCGGGTGGCTTAATATCACCTCTTCAGCTGAAACATCAGCTTCAGAAGCCCTTTCTTGACTGCCCTAACTTCAGAGCATTCACTATACAATTTACTAATATTTTGTTTACTTAGTCTACCTTATACTCTCGTCTCTCCCGCTAGAACATAAGTCCCATGATGGCCAATCTCAGATGGAGGGACTTGGATGGGCAGGCCAGCACTTGGATTGTGTCAAGAAGAGAGCCCTGGGGGCCGGCCCTGTGGCCGAGTGGTTAAGTTCGCATGCTCCGCTTCAGGGGGCCAGGATTTCACTGGTTCGGATCCTGGGTGCGGACATGGCACCGCTAAAAGGCCACGCTGAGGTGGCATCCCACATGCTACAACTAGAAGGACCCACAACTAAAATATACAACTATGTACTGGGGGGACTTGGGGAGAAAAAGCAGGAAAAAAAAAAAAAGAAGATTGGCAACAGTTGTTAGGTCAGGTGCCAAGCTTTAAAAAAAAAAAAAAGAAAGAAAGAAGAGAGCCCTAGCAAGGGCTATTATGTATAGTGGTCCATACAGGCCACACCGAGGGTCTGGTGCCCCCAAGATTTGTGCAAAACTGAACTTGGTGGTCCCTGCCCTGTGCTCAGTCTCCCACACTTGCCATGGGAAAGGGAGTGTGGGGGCCTGAGCCTCAGGCAGTTACAGCTCTATTTCCCTGAACTGGTCACTCCCTGAGAGAGGAAGATGAAGTGAGATCAACATGTGCTAAAGCCCCTGACACACAGCACAGCTGTGAAACAGGAGGGAGAGGAAGCATGGCTAAGGCACAGCAGGAAGGACGCCCCGTATCTGAACACATCATTAAGCCCCTCCATCCTTTCCTTCTCTAGCAACTGATCATCTGAAAATCTGGGTGTGTCTGTAGAACATATTCTGTTCGCTAATGGGATAATCAATGTACTGTGTCTTGCCTATGTCTGTCTAGTCTTTAATTCTGTTTTCAACACCGTCATCACCATACAAGTCATCTACTATAGTTTGAAAAAAAGACTACGCTAGAGAACGGGGATACAAAGAATTTTTAATTATGAATTTCTGTTCAACAAAGATATTTGTGTATCATGGAAAGAGTTAATAATTGGGAGACAGGCTAGGAAAATATAATTAAAACGAATCTTAGAAGTCATGCTGACTAAAAAAATGACAATACTATATATGGTAAGATACTATCTTTAGAAACTCAAATAAGCAGAAAGAAACAACACAATGCTTAGGGATACAAACACACAACTATATAAAAACAAAATGATATCAAAATCCTGTTAGAGTGGGGAAGGTAGGTAAAGTAAAGTGGAGGGCAGAATCAGATTTGGGAAACGGAACTGGGTTCTGTGGGGAGGTGAGGGTAAGGTTCCGGGATGGAGGGTAAGTTAGGCGGGAGGGATACAGAAAATGATGGCAGGCAGATTGGGCTCGAAACAGAGCCACAAAATTACAATGAGTCTCAAATTAAAGGCTTCCTCCCAGGGTGGGAGCACTAGACAGAACATTCTGCAGTGAGAAGGGGCTGGGACAGAAAGTTCCAAGAAGAGACCCTGTGAAGGCTTCCAACAAGAAAGCAGCCCTCAAAGTGGGAAGGAAGAAATACATCCTGGGCACCTGGAGGGAGGGCGCCTGTGGGAGAGCCCTGGTTCCAGCAGTAAGGGAGGCAGATGAACACCCCCGAGCACCTCACCATCAGGCAGCGATGTCCTACATTGCCACACCTTCCCCTCCACCAGGTAGGGTTGTGTGCTCAGGTACAGCCCAGAACTCAGGACAAGCCATTCAGGAAGGCTGTCATAAATATTCATTGGAAACTGCTTAATTGGTATTTAGCAGTCAGAATCCTAAGTATCCACTTGGTAAGATGAAATTGAGCCTTCTGTCAAGGTAGGAGATAAGTACTTAGCGCGCTTAATATCCAGGGATCATTTTCCCACTTCAGTTTCACAGCGGCCCTGGGAGTGCTAAGTTCTATTTATAAAACTCCATGGTGTAGTGTGTTACAGGTACAGAAAATGAATCTGTCCCTTCCACTTACTTGCTGTTCCTGAGAGAGGCTGTCTCCTCTCAGATGTGACAGCATCACAGAAAGAACTAAACCCACCCCTCACTGGTAGACAAGCAGGGGCAGAGCAAGATGGACCACTGGTTAGAAGGCTCCTTGTTGTGAATGAGAACATGCCGGCTTCTCTGCTTTTAGAACAAGGGGCTGGAAGATGATCCCCAGACCACCTGTTACTCCGGTATTCTGTGATTCCAGATCCAAGTTATAACTGAGCTGTCTGATACATTCTACATCAACTACCTGTTACCTGCCAATGTCAAAGTTACTGCTAATGTCAAAAACACTTTGGAACTCAGAGACCTGTGGACTTGGGTGACGGTGAGCAACAGAGGCAAAGTTTTCTGTGATTTTATACTTTCTAGACTTGTTTTGGTCAATGTTGTCATTAGCTTGGGGGAACTATGATATACACATATAATATTTAAACCCTAGAGTACCAAAATAACATCACTTTCCGAACTTGATTTCATTTGGACTTGAAAACTATTCTGCAGTGAAGGAAGATGTTCTAGCCAATTCAGGTAAAATGGCTTTTCATTGGTTAGTCCAGCTGGTATCTGAAGCCAGGTGCATCGGAGTACCTCAGTCTAAAGTCCATTTTCTTTCTCCACACTGCACTCTCTGCCAAGTTACCAGCAAGATACAAGGTCTTTTACTATTTCTTTTATAGATATTGCTTTATCCATTCATCTTTTAAATTTAAGGCATCCCTGAAGGCCATTTCAGCATCTCCTCTCACTTCTCCAGGTTGCTTCTAAGGAGATGTCACCTTCCCTTGTGACTATGACTGCCATCCAAAAATTGTTCACACTCAGATATATCTCCCCAACCCAGATCTCACCCGAGAGCAAAACACATATGCACAACTACCCACTGGACAACTACACTTGGAGGCTGCACAGGCCCCCCAAAGCCTCCATGTCCAGAATGGAGCTTTCCAGCTCCCCACCAATCTGCTCCTCATCCTGCCTCCCCGAGCAGATGGCTTGGCGCCCCACACAGCAATGAGAGGGGCACTCGAGAAGAGCCGTTGACTCCTTTCTCTCCCTTACTGCATCAGGCAAAGCTGACTGTACTGCCTGGATTCTTTAATCCATCCCCCAAGTCTTCCCCCTATCCTCTCTTTCCTGGATCCTACCACGGCAGCATAACTGGTCTTCTTGTACCTATTTTATCCCCTACTCAATCCATTCTTCTCACTGCTGCTGGAAAGATAGTTCCAAAACGTTCATCTGAATGTATCTAGGCCCTTGCATGAGACACCGTGGCCTGTGACAAGCAGTCAACGTCTTCTGCATTCCATGCCTTCACGATCTATTCCCAGAGACCATTCCAGGCAGAGGTGTCAGACTGTGCAAAGAGTGGGAAAGCCCAGGAGTGTTGAGGGAAGAGGGTGACAGGGCACTCAGATCCCAATGGGCAAGTCACTGCAACACTTTGACTGCAAAGAACCATCATTAGTTCACTGACCCTGGTTGTTCATCAGAAACACCTTTGAGCTTATGAAACTACTTCTGCTGGATCCCACACCAACCAAATGGATCACAGTCTCTGGGGGTTGGGCCGAGATGTTTGTTTTATTCCACAAGTGATTCTAATGTTCTGCTACAACATGAGCTCTGCTAGGTTTAAGAACCAACCACTACAGACTCAAAAGCTTAATTAAATGGGTCACTATATAAATACAGTCAGGTACCTGCAGTGATTCAAATATCTTGTAACTTACACATGGTCAATACTAGCCTAATACAATGTAAAATTGAACTTAAAGATTAGCTTTAAGAGGCTAAACAGTCCTTAATTTGTGAATTTATTAACCACTATTCCTGGCTGCAGACAATAGGAGCCTTTATACTTAATTCTGAGCTCCAGCTAACAGCTGACGATAAATCACCTAGAAATCAAAGTAGAGTTTCCTCGCTAATTGGATCTACACTGTTGATATCCACACAGTTGAAATAACAGTACAGACTGGTCTGTGTTGGATGTTAGAAGCACACAGATGCACACGCACTAAAATGAGCATGCAACTGCCTGCTAATGCCTATAGTTGGGGAAAATAACACTTTCACACCATCTCCTACTTTCAGGGTACCTAACCTGGGGCCTGAATAGAATTCAGGGGGATCCATTAACTTAGATGGAATAAAAAGCATATCTTGGGGGCTGGCCCCATGGCCAAGCGGTTAAGTTTTTGTGCTCCACTTTGGTGGCCTGGGGTTTGCCTGTTGGGATCCTGGGCATGGACCTACACACTGCTCTCAAGCCATGCTGTGGTGGTATCCCACACAGAAGAACCAGAATGGTGTACAACTAAGATATACAACTATGTATTGGGGCTTTGGGGAGGGGATAAAAAAAAAAGGAAGATTGGCAGCAGATGTTAGCTCAGGGCAACTCTTCCTCAGCAAAAAAAAAAAAAAAAAAGCCAGCACATCTTTAGTTTTACTAAATTCTAACATCTTTAACATTTCCTTCAGTTAAGAACATAGACAAAAAAAGAGAGAATTAACAGAACCTGTGAACTTGACCTCATAATATTACAGTTGCTGCAGATATCATTAAATATTTACATTCTTCACTACTTCAAAATGATGGTTATTAGATCTGCCACTAATGTATTAATAAACAATTCCTTATATTTACTTTGTCATGAATTCCTAAAATATTTTGGTAATTTCAATATAATCAGTCCTTTTAATTGTACATATTATATTTGACGCATTTAAATATGTTAAATGGAACAAAAAAGGTTAAGAACCCCCGATCCTCTTTTCAAACATTTTTTCCCTTTGCCTGATTGCAAAACCATGCCTCTTAACACAGCATTAACAACAACTTTTAAGGAAGCCATTCTTGCATTGCATCAGACCTTCTGTGTTTTCCAAGGGCCAATCAGAAACACCATAAAGTTTGTTGGTGGAGATGGGGGTTCAGATCTCAGAGCCCCTTAGGATATGGGGCAAAGTTCTCTCCACTGGAAAACATTATAGCTTAGGCCATAAAATTGGTTTATAAACTTTCAGGTCTTGAAATTGAAGCAAAACAGGAGGCTAAATGACTCTCCCATACTATTTGCATCTTATTGTCCTTAGTAGTCCAATATTGTCCCCTGCAGTGCAATGATTTTCAGGGGTACTTTCTAACAAGTTCCTAGGTGATGCTGATGTTACTGGTGTGAGCACCCTGAGAATAACCATCCCTTTGCTGGTTTGAAATTTCATGATTCGCCTCTGCGGTCATGAGTCATATAAGAGGAGGGCCTGAAACTGAATCTGCCTCAGTTATTTTGGGGTGCCTTCTTGAGGGCAAGGGGCTGGCTCAAGAGACACAGTGTTCATGGACCCATCTCCCCTCCTCTGGCTGCCACGAGGCTCTCACACACCTCCATCCAGAGAGACCCCGACTGGGTTCAGCTTTCTCTGTACCCTTCCCTTTCCTCAACGCCAGCAACGCCAGCTTCCTGGCCCAGAAATTGTTCAACCTTTTGGGTATGAGACACGCAGGACTGGGTGGGGGTAGGAAAGGAGGACAGATGCTCAGCACTGGGTGATGTCGGGAACTTAAGGCCCTGCGGCTTACTGTGGACAAACCATTAGAGTCTGGTGCCCAGCAGGCACTCAGTATTTCATGATGAATGAATAGATACTGCAGGTGAAAAAAGAGAACTCAAAAGACAGTTTGGCTATGGAAAGATACTACTAATTGCAGTCATTCATGTCAGCTATATAATATTTATGACTAAATTATCATGTAGCATAATGATTATGAATATCATTAAACATGTTAGACTAATTCTGCTGTAGACTTTATTCGATTACAAAAATAAATGCTGAATCTTCATAGTGCTCTGCCTATATAGCTTAAAAATTAGACTACTACTGCCAGGCACAAAACCACAGACCTGAAGTTCAAGGAAGCTAACTGCCTTAGGAATCTCACTTAGGATCCAATATTCTAGCTGGCACACTAAACAATGCACTGGAGCCTAAGCATCAGTTGAGTAGACTTGCAAAGCTTTTAAGAAAAAGATACGATAAGGGAACCAGGGAAACTCAGGGCAAAGCAAATACCGGCAACTTAATTTCTCTGTCCTTCCATAAGAATAAGAAAGCTGACTGTTCCCAGATGAAGAGAGTGGGAACTAAGATTCCAAGAGACATTGAAGAGGGGATATTTGATATGGGGTAGATGACTCATGCCTTTCTCCATGGCAGAAGTCAGTGGGGGGGGGAGGGGGTCAGTGGCACAATAGGGAAACTGGCAGAAGTTCTAGGGTCAATATCCATGTTCTGCTAACAGATCTGCAGGGTGAGAACTTTTCCACTTTTCTCCCTTCATTGGGGACTCTAGATAGGTGAGAGTGTCTGTTTAGGATTCTTAGAGAAGAATACGGAATCGGAGAATCAAGGGTACCGTTTGCTCTTCTATGTAGCTTTCTTTGACATACAGCATGGAGTACAGTTTCATAAGACAAAGTAGCCAAGACCTCGAGCATGGAACACGTTAGTTACCCATTTCCATCATGAACTCTGGATTACAGAAGGGCTAACTTTTACTTCTTGAGTTTTCTGTCCATTCCTCCTCAACATCCTCTTTCCTAAGTGTCAACACACCCTCATATACCTTCCGCTTCCAGCTTTTAATCACTTCACCGGCATTGCCCAGAGAGAGGGAACAGAGGTAGAGGGTGAGAGAATATGGCACAGTGAAGGGCCTCACTTGGCCAGATCAAAGGTCTTCCTTGGCTGCCTCCGTTCCAGGTAGCACAGGGAGCTGCCACTGAGCCAGGTTGGAGGTGAATTCCCACTGTTCTCTGCACTATCCAGCCTCACCAGGGACCCTGTGTCCAGTGGACCACACTGAGACAGCCTCTGACATACAGGATTGTGAGGAGGGGGAGATTAGGAAACCAGGGATTGCAATGTAAAGCGGCAAAGATCTGAGAAATCCTGGGGGGAAGGGAGGGCAGCAGAGAAATCAGCCTGACCCTGAGAGCTTCACCCCCAGCGGGGGCAGAACCAGTACTAATGACTACAAGTCATAAGGAAGCTGCTCTTAGATCTAAGTCATATAAAAACTTAGCAGTTCCAGTCAAATGAGACTATTCTCCCTCTCTCACATTTAGCCACACCTTCTTACATCTTTCTTCCTGTATTTTTCTTTACGTCTAACTCTCTATCTCCTTCCCCGTTTCCTATGCAACTCCCATCTTATTCCTCCAGGCCCAATTCAAAGGCCATCTTCTAGGAAACATGCCCTGAAAATACAGCCGGAAGTAGGTGCTGCTACCTCCCCCCCCAACCCCCCCCCCGTGGAGGAAACTGTGTGTAAAGAGTTGAATGCTTTGTTGAAAGCCACTTTGTAAGTTGCAGAGCCCCAACTGGACATCCAGTCCAGCATTCTTCCCTTCCCCCATGCAAGGGCCCTTCAAACACATCATGCATTCAACCACACGAGAGCCTGCTTCGTAAAACAATCTGCTTCAGACCAAATGTGTTTAAGCAAAGACAGAACCAACCTCATGGCTTAGTCAATAATTCATATAGCTGTTGGGCTCAGAGCAAATAGACAATGAATGGCGGCTCTAGTTGTTTATCAACAGCACTCTTTTATCCATGGATCTCTTTTGGTACAATGTCCCAGATGTGGATCCTGGGATACAAATGAATTATACCCATAGGGTCTGTAAACACATCTGAGTCCTCAAAAGACAGACTCACTTTAATGGTCTGGAAAAGACCTAATAATGGAAAGCAAGTCAATCATTCATTAGGCTGTCAGGAAAACATGCCTACTCTCAGAAACATCTCTAAGAAAACTAAAATTGAGGAGAGCTAACTCCCTTCTTTCAGCCCACATAGGCTTCTGAAACAGTCTTACATTTGTCTCTCCTGGGAAATCCTACCTAAAGGTCTAAATGCGCCTGCCCCACACCTCACGGTACTCCTCAGGCCTCTGAGGTCAGCCAAGACATCTTCCCTACCTGCACCCACATCTTGAGATTTTGAGATGGCAAATGAAACCATTTCAATAGATGAAAAGATAACACTTACATCACGCCCTGAACTTCTGCAATAGCAGCCTCAGGCCAAAAATAGACTGTCTTCTTGGGAAGATCACAAGATCCTCCAATTACTTGGGCTGGATGAGAGAGTAACCAAGATCCTGTTCTAACAGAGTTCCTATTGATTACTCAGCTCCCTGCGCTCTCTCAAGTGCCTTTTTATACAGCAGACACAAGCGGCCGAGAGTTAGCAGTAAAATAGGAGACCTACATCAGGGATAACCAAAATTCACAATAGTCAATATTAATTCTACCCTACTGTTTAGATCACATCTAAAATTTCAGTTTACGCTTCTGCTGACAATGGGAGGCAGATCACATAACACTCCTTCACCCACTTTACAGGCACAATAACCCGTACAAAGTATAGTGATTTATCCAAAGTCAGAGTTTCCTTGGAGAGTCCCATGTTGCTCCCTCCCCCTCCACTACCAAGCCCAGCAGTGGGTGTGGCACTGAGTACTTTCCTCCAGTTACAGCCGGAGGTGCCCTCGGGCATGGGTGGTGGATTAACATGGGCAAGAATCCGAGAATTAGAGTTCTACTTCAGAGGCAGGAATCTTTAAGCCCTACTTGAGTGCCTACAAACCTCTCCACATCAAGAAGGGGAGGAGGACATGATGAAGGGGGAATCAATTGTCTGCCAGTCATTTGACAGTTCTTACTGCACACCTACATAGGGTAAAATCTTGAGCTTTCTAAGGAAGCATACCCTGGCTGAGTATCTGCATGCTCTTGGGGGCTAAGTAATGTAATCAAAGCATTCCTCAAATTTCTTGCTGTTTATTTTGTTTTAATTGGAAAAAACACACACACACCCCATTCTAGGCTTTCCTTTAATAATCTTAAATGCTGAAATATGGCTATTTTTAATAATAGTTGTGAGAAGTCCCTCATCAGTTGCAAAACCCAAAATGGTTAAGTATTTTTTAGTGTAATTTTTAGTGTCATTTATCAAGAACTACAGAAGTTTTAAATTTTAAGAAGTATCTACTGCAGCAGCAGGTGTGCTGGGGGTAAAGAAAGCCCGGCTTCCTGAGCATTATCAATGGTCTTCTTTGAGGATACCTAAAGTCACACCATGTTATCTCATCCACTAGGGCCCTCCACATAGCTCACAAGGCTCCCTCTGTCTGTACCGCCGACAGGAGCAAGCACGTCCTTCAGGAGTTCCCTCAGTGCCACCTGCTGAAGGAAACTGCTCCTGTTGTAAGTAGCACCTTTTCCTTCTAGATGCTCTGTGATTGTGCTCCATCTTACATTTGTCAAACGCTGATCTGGAACACGTGAATATTCTTGCTGATACCACGGTGACCTTCAGTCTTGGTCTCCTGGAAGTACAGGCTCCAGGACTGGAAAGCTTACCAGGTCAACCTGCTCAGCAACCACAACTTGGTGGCACATTTTGCTGAGCCACGTTCTGGTTTCTTGACTGGTAGAGAAGGGACATAGGGAAAGGGCTAAAGATGGGATGCGTTAGGCAGCGGGCAAGGCTTTCCAAGACCAGAGGGCTGTGCAACCTTGGCCTTGAGATGGGCCCTGCTGCCCAGCTGCTGAAATGCTTTTTCTTTAATCCCATTCTCTTTTTGCTTCATTTCCATGCTTTGCCTGACTCTCAATTCCACCAGGACAAAGATTACCCCAGGGTCTAGTCCTATATGAACCTAAAACTTAAATATCTTCTTTTTAAATTGTCATTTTATATTTAATGAAGTTTAAATTTAAAAGGCTGGCTTATGATTTGGAGAAACACTTTCTCTTAAATAATAAGGTAGATTTATATGCATATTGGTTAGAACATGTGGTACTGAATTCTTCTCAAGGTAGTGCATATCTACAGATATACAAACAAATCCTTTAGAATGAGCATCTTTACAACACTATATTATTTACACCTGCCTCCCTGCCCTCTTCCCACCTGTCTCAAGCTTACTTTATCAAGTCTAGGCTCAAATGATAGCATCCAAGAAAAGTAGTTCCTGTCCACCTTCTCTAAAATAGCATCACTAAATCTGCTACTATCTATCTCTTTTATTATTGGGGGGGGGGGGTAACAGTTTTATTGAGATATAATTCAAATACCATGCGATTCACTCAAAGTGTGCACTCAATGATTTTTAGTATGTTAACAGAGTTGTGCAACCATTGCCAAAATCAATTTTAGAACATTTTCGTCACTCCAAAAAGAAGCTCCATGCCCATTATTATTAACTTCCCATTAGTCCCACTAACCCTAGGCATTCACTACTCTACTTTGTCTCTATAGATTTCCCTAATCTTAACTTTCATATGAATGGAATCATATATTATATGACCTTCGGAGTGGCTTCTTTCATTTAGTATAATATTTCCAAGGTTTAAGTATGTTGTAGCACGTTTCAATACTTCATTCCTTTTTATGGCTGAACAATATAATATTCCACTATATGGATATGCCTCCATTGTTTATCCATTTTTCAGTTGATGGACATTTAGGTTGTTGCCACTTTTTGGCCATTATGAGTAAATATAAATATTCATATACAAGGTTTTGTGTGGACATGTTTTAATTTTTCTTGGATTATAATAGTAACTTGGTGAGTTTTCTTGAAGGATAGGCACTGGAAATCCCTTTTACTTTACGTCTATCAAAATCTACAAGTTATGTCAAAAGATGAGACACAGCAAACTATTCAAGAACAATTCCAGTCACTTTATTCCCCAATAAGTTATGTTTGGTGATTTTTTAAGCAGCCAAGATGGAACAGAAATCCCTTAATTCTATGGTGTTTTATCTGACAAATGGAACAGTTCTTTCCCTTCAAACGCTTATCAAATAAAACATTAAAAAAAAAAAAACTGTGATACCTTTTGCCAATAGACTGATTCGACTTTCCTGACTCCTAGAAATGCCAGGTAACATTAAATTTTAGTTAATTCCCTATAGAAATTTTGGAAAATTCAAGCATCCGTTACTAGAGAATCTGATTTGGGGAATTCAACGATTATTTAGGCAGTTCTTTTGTTTCTGTTTCTTGCATCTGACTTCAAATATGAGGGCCAAATGGGCCACTTTAAGAATGCGTTTTTTTCCTCAGTCACTCATATCCTTTTGCTTAATGACACACATACCCTTTTTAGTCTACTTTCCTTGTGCTGTGAAGAATTTAGCATTAGCATGTACTATATTTTCTGCATATTCTCTGCTTCCTTTAAAAGACATGTTGATTGAAAACTTATATCTACACAAAAACCTGCACACAAATGTTTATGACAGCTTTATTCATAATTGACAGAACTTGAAGCAACCAAGATGTCCTTCAGTAGGTGAATGGATAAATAAACTGTGGTACCTCCAGACAAGGGAATATTATTCAGTGCTAAAAAGAAATGAGCTATCAAGCCATGAAAAGCCATAGAGCAACCTTAAATGCACATTACTAAGTAAAAGAAGCCAATCTGAAAAGGCTACACACTATATGATTCCAATTATATGACATTCTGGAAAAGGTAAAACTATGGAGACAATAAAAAACCAGTAGTTGACAGGGGTTGTGGGGGATAAATAGGTGGAGCACAGAGGACTTTTAGGGCAGTGAAAATACTCTGTATGATACCATAATGATGGATACATGTCATTATACGTTTGTCCAAAACCACAGAATGTACAAGACCAAGAGTGAAACCTAAGGTAACTATGGACTTTAGGTGGTTATGACGTGTCAGTGTAGGTTCATTAGTTATAACAAATGGACCACTCTGGTGGGGGATCTGGATAATGAGGGAGGCTATGCATGTGTGGGGGCAGAGGATATATGGAAATTCTCTGTACCTTCCCTTCCCTTCAATCTGGTTGTGAACCTAAAATTGTTCTAAAACAAGTCTTAATAATAATAATAATAAAAGACATGTTAAGACCTTAATTTCTTAGATTTTTCCTTCCTTGTATACTATAGAAGCCATAGTAGAAATGTCTAAAGGACCATTTAAAATCTTTAAAATATAAATGTGAAGATACTATTTAAATTGGATTTATATAGTCAATCATGGAATGCTTTACAAAAATGGTAATATTAACTAACATGTAGCACCTTCCATGTGTCAGGCATTTTCCATGTGTCCAACAATTGATCCTCAGAACACTCCTAGGAATAGGACCTTATTCTTATTATTCCCACATTACAGATAAGGAAACTGAGACACACAAAGCTTATATGACTTGCCTAAAGTCACCCCACTAGTAAGCAGCAGCATGAGACAGACTCTGGCAGCGCCAGCATCCACACTCTTAACCATCACACCAGACGGATGCTTCTGAGATGAGGGAGCTGTCGTTGGTTTTCCCCAGCATCACAGCACAATTGTCTTCAAGTGTAAACATTTCAACTAGCACTGTCGGGCTCATAAATGGTGGCTTTAGTAAGCAATTCTAAAGAATCACAAGGAAAGAGGGAGGGAGGGAGAGAAGTAGACAGACAGATATCCCAGACTAACCACAGAAGTAGCAGCACAATTTTTTCGACTAGCTCAGGTGAAGATCTATCCCCCAGCTTGCACTATTGTACTTTTCCTGTCTAGAAGAATAATGTGAAACCCTGTTACACTCCACACAGACAAAATAGACCCCCTATAAAACCTGACTGACATTTGAAAAAGGAAAGTTCATAAACGTTCTTTTAAAATATACTATTATCAAGTAGTTAGTGGAGGAACTCTAACCTATTACACAAACTTATAGAAGTCACAGTTCTTACTATTTTAACTTTTAAAAGATGAGCTAAGGGTGGTTATTAAACGACAAATGAGAGGGCACCAGCTGCCCAGGGCTCAAGTCCACCTCTGTTGCCTTCCTGCTTTCTTTCCAGATCGTTAGAGGACCCAACCACACCTGCCCTTCTCATGCTGGCCCCTCTATGTTGTTCTGGAAAACACTATCCTCTGTCCTGGATTTATCCCTCTCTTCACAACTCACTTGTTTCTGTGGTGTCATCTCTTAAAGGCCAGTAGTCAACAAGGCATTTCTTTGAAAATCTGTCTCAACAACTATTTCACGATAATGGCTCAATCTGATGCCCATCTTGGCCAAGGCACGAGGAGGTCTGGGCCTGAGGCCTTCCTCACTTTATGTCAAGACACAGGCACTGAGCAGAACTGGGGGTCTGATCACACCCAGGGAGCTTGCCTTTCCACAGAAGGTTAAAAGGAGCACTGGACTGGGAGTCTGGTACCCTGGGGGCCTGAGCACAAATCCAGTGCACAGCCTACCAAGCCCCCTTTCCTCCTTGGCACGCGACTTCACATTTTCTGTAAAATAAATGAGTTGGAGCAAAAAATATATCTAAGAATCCTGCAGCTGTCAAGGTCTGATTCTATCCCACTTTCTCTTGCGTGGTCTCTCCATCCCACCTGTGACAAGAACAAGGGAACCTGAGTGAGACAGTCTGTGGCCACTGACCAGGGCAGAGGGGACAGGTCCACAAGGGGATCACACTGATTGACTGTCTTCAACACCAGACTACAGCTCTCCAAGCTTGCTTGCCACAGCCTCCTTAGAAAAACACTGTAGCGCGCACCACCCCTCCCCTGAGGCACCTGTCCTGAGAGACACAGTCATTGCATCCGGCCACCCACCTGGCTTTGCAGTGACTGCGTGTTAGCTCACAGCACACTTTGCAGGTTCAGGTTCAGACTCTCTTCCCCCAAATACATGTGACCTATTCCTATCCCAAGGATTTGCCAGGGGACATCGACAATGAGACATTATAAAGCCCAAGCATTTTTCATCCAACACGGCAGCTTCTATCATGTGCTAAGAAGACAGGGATCTTAACAATGGAAGGACAAGGCCCGGAACAGTTCCTCAACTTCCTGCCACCACATCTACCAATCTTCCCGCATCAGCAGCACCTGGCTTTTCTCCCCACTTCTCTAATAACAGGAGAACTCTGCCTTCTTAGAGAGGTAAATTTCATCATCTGAGCTCTGGACCCCACCCCCACATCGGGCACTCCACTCTGTCAGTTATCCTCTGTCTCCATCCTCTGTGGCTTCAACCTTTCCCTCCCAACTAGCTCCTTTCCATCAGCATTTTCACATTCTGAAATCATTTACCTTAAAGCAAACACACACTCCCTCTTCTCCAGCAGCATGGAGGATGGACTCGGGAGTTAGAAGAAGAAACACAGGCAAGACGGAGGCCTATTCAGTGGCTGCAGGAGTGACCCAAATGGAGTATGAGGCTCTGAACTCAAGCAGTGGTGGTAGAAATCAGAGGCAATAGACCCAAGTCGCATTTTAAAGGTGTGACATATGACATTTTCCCTCTCAGATAGTATGCATATTTTAATAGTTTTTGACTCATAGCTGAGAAGACAGGTAACACTTCAAATAAAGTGATAGGCCAGAGAGATGGATATTTTTAGGCAAGAGAATCTTTGGACAGCCATCTAATTAATATTACATAGTTACTTGTCTAATCTGAAAATTTAAAGGGCTGCTGTGATCTCCAGGGCAGAAACTTTCATACCCAGGACATTCCTGTATCACATTTTATGCTCACCCAGAGTCGTCCACATAGGCACAGATGCAGCACATCAAGTGTGCAGAGAGATGCTAAGAACAGGGAAAAGCAAAGAATGTGTCTGTCTGAAATCCACTGCTGGCTCTGTGCTCAAAGTACATGTATGGGAATCTACCAAGGATGAATTATCACCTGTACTATGATCATTGCAGAGCAATCCAGGTGTCCAAAAGGGCGGCTCTCACACTTCCCAGGAGACACTGTCACGCAGCAGCCATGAAAACTTCCCATCAGATGGAGCAAGTTAATTGGCACAAGCCCGGCATCCCTGTGGGAGTTTGGCTAGAAACCCAGGTTCTCCAGATTCAGGCCAGACAGAGACACAGGAGGAGGAGAACAAAACAATGACAACCCTGGAGTAGTGGCCTGAGAATGGGTTGAAACACCAGTTGCGCCACTCATGAGCTTGGTGACTTTGGCCAACCCTCTCAAGGCCTCAGTTCTCAACAGGGGATACAATAAAGCCTGCCCTTCCACCCTCCTTGAGTTTCGGTGAGGAGTCGTGAGGTAAGGGAGAGATAAAGGGCCTGAAAAGTAAAGGGCAGCATAAATGTGAGAGTTACAAAAAACGTTAAAGATCATTTGGCACTGGGGTGGAGCAATGGAAGGCAATTCTCAGATGCACAGGACTGCACAGCACATTGCAGTTTGCTCCACATTCCCAACCAACACCCAATGGATGCAGTAACCCAATCAATACATTACTACCCCACTTTCCCCACCTCATTTGTGTTAAACAAAAATCTTACACACATTTCCAGTTTCCCCAGAGGAGGAGGCATCACCCCCTGGTAAGATTCACTCACTAGCCCAGATTTCTTAGTTACTGGTTCCTCTTCCTTTACCAGATCTTTAAATGCTATTGTTCCTTGGGGTTAGACCTGGCAAGTTTCCTCTTCCCCAGCAATCTCTGCCTGAATGACATCATCCATTCCAAATGCTTTAAGTACCATCTATAGGCCAAGACCTCTCTCAACTTCATCATGTATTAAACTACCAGACAAGCTCTATGTGGATGTTGGGGGAGGGGGGATGGGGGTAGAGGTGGGGGGATCTCGAATGAAACAGGTCCCAAACTCATTTTGAATCCCCCTTAGTGTTTCCTCCTCCTTTCCGTCATCTTCCTGGTTTCAGCAGACAGAACTTTCATCTACCCAGTTTCCCAAGCGAGAAGCACAGCAGTCATTTTTTCCAGGAGGTAGTGTACCAAAGTACTCAAGGGCACACAGTTTAGAGTTAGGGTTCATATCACCTCTGCCAACTGCCAGCTACGGGCCTTAGGCAAGATGTGTAACTTCTGTGATTCCATTGACAACCTGTAAGACTGAGTTAGTGCTGCAATGACAATTAAGTAGCACTCACACACCACTTATGATGTTAGAGAACATTCCCGATTATTATCACGCATATCAACAAAAAAGGAAAATACTTTTGAAATACATTAATATACTCTTCTCTTACATTTCTTTAACATGGCATTCTCCGTCCTTAACTCAAGCCAGTAATGTCTCAGGATAATGAGGATTATTTTAACATGAAGGCAAAGACAAATGAAAAGTGCCCAAGCTCAGCCTTTGAGTACCAAAACAAGATTCTTGAGTTCCCAGAATGATAAGTGTCTTGGAATCCTGCCTGCTGCTGTGGAGAAATGAATTTTTTTAAAGTTTCACTCTAAACCAGGAATTCAGGATGTGAAGTGAGGGAAGCCCCACCTGTTGAAGGGAACCACGAGAGGCTTCTTGGTGCAGGAAGTAGAAGCCCGGGGGGAAGGGATGCAATGGGACCAAAGGAAGCAAGCAGTGTCATTCCCAATTTGGGCCCTTTACTTCCCACCTCCCGGCTGAGGGGAATCCCCTGGACCAGTCTAAGGAAGAAGCCAAGCCTCAAAGGGAAGCCAAGTCAAGCTTTGGTATCCTTGGTTTGAGACTGACAGCACACCAGTACTGGTGGAAGAGGCAACTCATGACCCATAGGATGGGGCTGCAGAATGACAGGAAGTGGAATTTTCTTGTTTCTCTTCCAGACAACTTCTTTAAGAGTAAACAATCTAGTCTCTTCTTACAGATCCTCTAAGTGAGAAACTCTGTGACGGCTTGTGAAAAAGTCATTTTGGCGATTTACTGCTGCTGACAGTGAAGACAACTTTGATTAATTCTAACAACACTCCATCATCAGCCCAACTCAGTGAGAAGGGAAGCACTGGAGAACTGGAAAACCTGGGTGCTAAAATGGACACTGCCACTTAGCTCTGTGATCTGGACAGGGTCCATAACACACATCACAATGGTATTATATCAAACCAACGCAGTGGCGTGACTGCAGTTCAGAGGAGAGCATTGGAATATTTTGGTTGACTCGTTATCAACCATTACAGCAACAAACTCTTAGCAAATTTTTATTAATGGAGCCTTCAAGTGTTTATATCCCAGAGAAAAGGAGAGGGCTACAATCTTCTCTGGTCAGTCTAGCTCTAGACTCCTGGCTCAATTACGAATGGCACATTTCACAGCATTTATCAAAAAATTGGAATATAGTCAGAGGAAGTCAATCAGAATAGTGAATTGTCACATGAGGAATGCTAGCTAGGCCAGGAAGAGTTTAGTTTGAAGAAGACAAGACTGAATGAGATTCCCTGGGCAGTCTGTTCTGGGGACTGCTCTAGGAAAGAGGAAGGCCCTAGGGTGGGAGAGACAGGAGACAGATATCTGTTCCCCTCTAAGAGTTTCAAACAGTGGAATGGCTGCCTCCTGAGGGTCTAGAAGTTTCTAGCCCAGACTAGGTACCACAAAACTGACGATGCTGAAAAAGGAACCCCTATCCTGGAAGATTTTGAACTCAAAAGCCTTCCCACTCCAAGAAGGAAAATCTTAAGTCATTCTACACATTTCATGAACACATATACTCTGCAACATAAAATATAAGGGGCTGTACAAATACAAGGAAGTAAAATGAACAGAACTGTAGAAATGACAACCTCATGCAGATGGGAAAAAAGATCTCTGCTTTGGATCACTGAGCTACAATTCATACACAACGGATAATTATGAAGGATCAATGGGCGCAATGACAAATAGAAAATAACTCTAGGAGCCCAATGACCCAATAGGGAAGAATAAGCTAGAGTGAGCATATATTGATCCCCAATACCCTATCTGAAGATTGGTACTACACATTTAAACTAAGAGCAGCTAGACTCTCAATAGTTCACATGTCTATATCAACATGTCCTCAATCTCTAAGCGGACACAAGGTTAGGGGTACATAAGGATGACTAATCAGAAGTGGCTGAGTGCTAGGATTTCCCGACTGCTCTTTCTCTCTCTCTGGTACTAGGTGAAAGGCATTTTCTAAAAAGAAATCCCATAATTCTAAGTACTCTTAGTTCTTGCTCTTCCAAAGAAGGTTCATTCCCTTTTTAACCAAAAAGGACATCTTCTTTTTAAAGCAGGCCATTGATCATGATGCATTCTGTTCTCCAGTTCTGGGAATACAGAGGACCAAATTAATTTCCGTCATCTTTTGGCTATAGGTGCCCCTCTTCTGTCTTCTAATATCATTGATCTATAACAGGGGCAGGAGCCTGGCGGGCTCACAAAGTATTTATTTTTAAGTCCATCCACTGTGGTTCTAAAGGACATAAACACAGGGCTTTCTCCTGGACGTGCTGCACCGCCTGCAGGCTTTCTGCAACACTCCTCATGCACAGAAGAGTTCTCTCACCTCCCAAGACTCTGCTGTTGACAAAGACTAGGTGGAGTACTTGACTTACACAGGTGGTTTCAGCGAAGTTCTCAACGCTGACCCCACACAGATAGCATCTGGGAGTGTTCAATAAATATCAACACCTGAGCCCCAACTGATTAATTCAACCTCTGTGGGTGAGGCCTGGGCATGGGTGCTTTGAAACCATCCTGGTGATTCTCACGTGCAGCCACGGTTGACAGTCACTGCAGAAGAGGCTGGGCATTTACTACAATTCAAGGATCCTCTACCTTTTAATAGGCTTTCAAATTCTGTACCTTCCTTCCTTGATCAAAACCCACTCTTAGATCCTTAATTCATACTGAGATGTCAAAAGCAACCAACCAGAACTTAAAGATTGGAGACTATTAAATCTTGTAACAGATTCTTTTTGTGAGCACCAGTTCTGAATCCCAGAAATCATAGATACTTATCTATTCCAGAAGTTCCCCAAACACTAGTCCAAAGGCTTACTCCTTTTTGAATCACTTGTAGAGCTTTAAAAAAATATAGATATTTTGGTTTCAGTAAGGGGTGGGGTGAGGGGGGGGTCCCTAAGTGATTCTGATGTGGAGCCATTTATGGGAACCTCTGCTTACTCCACCTATGGGAAAGGCCAGACCTAGTCACATACTGGGATTCGATTCTAACAATTTATTGCCATGATAAAGGACCTCCCCAAGGGTTTCTTTGCTTTTTTAAGCTAAATAACAAGACCATCATTGTACACCTATGTCGTAATGTAACTGAAGAGCTACTATAAGAAGCAGTGCTCTTTAACCCAGTCTAGAAAGAGCACACTGATACAGGGACAATGGTACGCACTCTTGATTACGTCTCCTATGATGGGGATGGGTTGCATTGAACCAGCCACCTTCTCTCACCCTTTTCCCATTTGTAGCACACCCACAATACCCACAGCAGTGGCTGGGGGACAGTTTTTCCTCTGTGGATCATGAACTGGTCCACAAAGACTATTTCCTCTGTGGCTTTAGACAATGCCCTGGATGCTAATCATCTGTTTTGAACATGCACCTCCATCAATAATGGCAACTGTGAGCATGCTCCCCTGAAATACATATTTATAAATTACTTTCCGTGCTACTATACTAATATACTGTGCACATTATAAAAGATACACAAATGGTACTTTAAATCTTTAAAAGATGCAAAAAAATAAAGTTCTAATATTTTCTTCCCACACTCCAGTGAATCATCTTCCCAAAACTGATACAGCTCCACAGTTTGAAAACTGCTGCTCTAACCAGCTGATTCACCACCGCAGGCACCAGAAGTGACCAAGTCTTACTTCTGGCCACTTGTGAAAAGCTGCTTTCTGGCCCCCACAACATGCTCAGGTAGTGGTATCTGGCAGGCTGTCCTTCAAGCAACTGCCTAGGAAATAATCGAATAATTGTTCAGTTCCTGCAGCATCATGTAGTACTTTCTCTTTGCTTAAGCTTACAGATGGCATCACCAAAAGGGCAGGGTGTCCACATTCTATCACCATGCCAGGGGCTGCTCGGACAGTAACAGTGCAATTTCACTCTAAGTTCAACACTGAAAGTTGTTGGCTTCTGTATATGACAATAAATAGGTTTAAACATAATGCAATTGACGCTGTATTTCCTCTAGATAGATTGGCAACCACCTATAAACTTCTATAATGCTAATTTCAAACACAAACCTATAAAAAAGTCCAAAAGAACATTGTTAACCACATGGAATTGCCATTCTTATACTCTTCTGTTGGCCCTGAAGGACTATGTGTTCTCTGAGGGTGACCCACAGAGGGAATCCCAACTCAGCTTTGAACTCTCTTTCCAGCACTTTCTTTCAGACGCTACGAAACGATAATGATGGACATCACATATTATTTATCATCATTATTGTCACGACCACCATCACTATATCAAACACTTACTGAACACTTACTCTGTGCCAGAAATCACCTAAGCACTTTTCAGTTTATCAAATCGTTTAATTCTAAACAATCTTATGAACTACACACTATTTTATCCCCATTTTATAGATGCAGGCACTGGTGAAAAGTGAGGTTAACTTAGGTAACTTGCTATGGATCTTCCTTTCCTAATAAACTTAGGCCCATTAGACTAGGTTCACAGCCACTCTGTTTTCCAGGATATAAACGTAAAAATTTGCAGTTAAAAAAGAAAAAGAGTGGTTAACATGGCGTGAAAGGCATTACTACAATGTAAATAGAAATGCCATTTCATTCTGCTAGGCTTCACATTTCATTAGCTTTTTACACTGAAAATTATTTCAGACACCTTGAAAAACTAAGTCTTACTCAGATGTCATCACCACTATGAATTCCAAAAGAAACCCACGTGGGGTGCTAAGTTTGACTTTGACATCAGAACAAGGCTGTGGAACAAGAACAGTCTGTAGTAACCACAAGAGCTTGTGTCCACTGGGCAGTGCCCAGCGCAGGACTCTGTGCTTAGGCTCAAGTGTGTGAGGCACCATTTATTCCTTACAATAACCTGAGAAGGGAAGGACACACACACATTCTCTTGTTTCGGTTGAGGAAATGGAAGTGTCTTAAGTGAAAGAACTTGACCAGAGCAAAATACGATGGGAAGGAAGCAGTGAGGCTGGAGTGTTAACTGCGGTGTGTGCTAGCCCAGCTCCTTGAACATAAACAGTGACAAAAATCCTGCCTGACCAACCCAGTGTGCACAGGTTTTAACAAGATTTAAAAATACAGGTAAGTACTTGACTAAATTTTTAGTTCTATTAAATTATTAGTACCTAGAGAAAGAACTGTTCCCCGCATGTTATAGGAATGCAACCATATTAACACTTCTTAATCAGTGGATGAGAAGAGAGAGAACAGATCTGTTAACTTTGCACACGCATCAAACCAGGGAGACCTAATAGGTCAGATGCAAAAATCAGGATTCAAAAAGACACACTCGCTAGAATAATGGGACACAGGCACAAAAGGTGAAATTTAATATGGATGACTGTAGAATCCTGCTCAGCACGTGAAAAATCAATCGAGCAGTGCAGAATGAGGGCAACATATCTTAAAAGGAGTTTGAATTTATAGTGACAGAAAGTAGATCAGTGGTTACCTGGGGGCAGAGGGGTGGATTTCAAAGGAACAGAAGAAAATTTGGGAGAGTTAAAGAAATGCTCATTATCTGGATTGTGGTGGTTTCACGGGTGTGTACACATGTCAGGATGTGTCAAACTGTATCTCCAATTTAAGGTGTGTAACTGCACTTTAAATATGTGCAGTTTATTGCCAGTCAATTAAATCTCATTAAAGTTGTAATAAAATAATGTTTGTGCATATGTAGGCAGGGGGTGGATAGAATTTAGCAGCTTGCAAACTTATTAAAGTCAACAATATGTAATGTCTGCCAAAAGTCATTGCAGTTACAGGCTCCTCTAACAGAAGTTTTGTATAAGCAGTAACTCTTCCCCTCATCTGGCAGACCACATCCAGTGACCACCAACACAAAGACCAGATGGTGTCCACAGGTTACCACAATGGGAGAGGGTCTGAAAACCATGCTCAGAATGGCTGTAGGAGCCAGGATGTTGGGTCCAGCAGGGCTGCCATGTGTGAGGAAACACTCACTGTCCTGTACCACTGCACGGGACAGAGCTCAGACCCACGGGTGAAAGCAAACAGAAGCATCTTCATGAAGCATGTTAGATACACTGCAGAGAAGCAACTATTAATAACATTCATGACCTATGCAGGGTCCTCAAAGTTAGACAATGGGAATGGTCCAGTCTTATACTTTTCTAAATTCACAACTTTAAAAGGAGACAACAGCATCCACTTACTATCAATTTCTTTTAACACAGGGACATCATTAGCCACATTCACTGCACACTTAACTTTCCCCTACACTCAGAAATTCAAGTGATAAAACTAGAATTTTAAACATGATAGGTAGAAATATAAAGAAGGATAGCACATAAAAGATTATAAAGGATCAAAACGATGCTACAGACCTCACTGCTGTGGCGTCCCTTGGGGAGGGAGGCGGTGTGCACAGGCGTGGCCGGGCAGGAGGGGCTGGAAGAGGAGACAGAGGAGAGCAGGAAGAATAGGTACCGGTGAACAGCCCAGTGAAGGGAGCATCCTAGGGAGACTCTGAACAGAGGGGAACTACTCAGGGCATGTTCTAGAAATAAGAGATAATGCCTGAGAAAAATTAAAAGCCTTTCCTGTGTTCTTGAGCATCTCCTATACTTGTCCTAAAGCAACATGGTCCTGACCAGCCTCAACTTGAAATCATGAGTGGGAAGGAAAACAAAACTTCATCCAAAAAGTCAGGGTTGAATGAAGTCATGGTTTCAGATTTCACTGTAAAAATTCAGCAAGTCATTGCTCCCTAATTACTGACCTCCTCAGTGATTCCATCATTTGTTATATTAGGCAACAGTCAATGAAGCTGTCTGTCAACTTTAACATCCACACCCCAGATTTTTACAGTGCTCAATGGCATCCAAGCTTCCTCATGACTTCTCACTAAGTCCAAGTCTCTCTGAGACTGGGCCAATGTTCTCCTTAAAGAGTGAGGACACTGAGAACCACAGGGGCAAAGCTTTGTCCACAACACACAGTAGGTGACGGAGACAACATTACCAGGGACTGACGCCTGGACACTCCTGCACAGCAAACAACTTACAGAGAAACAAAACCTGGCTCTGCTCTCAGCAGTAACATGAAGTTCTTTCACTGAAAACATCAGGTCTAATCACCGAGTACTTCACGTCCCAAACTTGCCCCAAACTGTACAACAACGCAGAATAATAAATCACCTTACTTCAAAAAGGAAGGAAGAAACTGACATCATCCTAGTTAAAACTTAATCTCAAAGCAAAGTATGGATTTGGTTCACTTATTTATAATTCCTTTTAAAAATTGTTTTCCCAAAGATCCAAATTCCAGAGTCTACAGCTGAAGAGATCCTGAAAAGTCCTCAGTCCAGTCTTGTATATCCTGGAGTATTTCAGCGCAAAGACTGGGAAGATAAAGGTGTCAATTCTATTTTTTATTTTTGACCTCAAAAATGGAAAATGCAGAGCTTCCTCATTTCCTCTCCCTTCCAACACATTTCTACAATCAGGAATTTTTCTCATTGCCCTGAGAAGAGCTAATGTGCTTGCTTTTGGTTGTCACTGGCCACAGAGGACAGTCTCTCACTTCCACTCATACCATCATCATTAAAATCTCTTCCTCCTGCTTAACAAAGTGAAGCATTTCTAGGTTTTTTTTTTTTTTTGGTGGGGGAGGGGTGCCTTTCTCACTATGGACACTTACTTTCATACTGTTACCCTGAAAGGGCATCAAATTCTCTCCAAACCTTTCACGCTTGTGGGGCGCAAACCCAGCAAGCTATCCTCTCCCAAGACCCCAGCAGGGTTTATGAATTAGATTCCCACCCTCCAACCCAGTGAGCACAGTCACTCTCAAGGAGCTCCTCCCACATCTCCAGGAACACTCCCATGCATGAGGGCCTGTGTCCATCATCCACCACAGGTGTGCCTAGGTGCACTCCCTCCCCGGGCTCCCAGGTAATAGCAGTCCCATCTTTCACTACTAGTCACAGCTTAGCAACAGAGCAAGGACTGATGGAAAAGTGCGTGCTCAATTACCTTGGCTACCTGAGCAAATAACTTTGCTTTGCAGTGTCCCCACTCTTTCAGAAAACCACCACAAACAGCTTGAAGAGAGACCAGACCTGGCCAGCCCAATAAGATGGTCCCCTCCCACCAGCAAAGCTAGAAAATGCACCAAAACGCTAGTCTCACTGTGGAATCTCAGACACTTTTGAATTATTAAGGGAAAAGGTCTATCCTTTTCCCCTTATGGTGCCCTGAGAACTAGAGTCTGCTCTTTTCTGGGAAGACTGTCTGGGGCCAGTCAGTAGGTACCACTGAGGGAGGTAGACTGGCTTCGCCGCTAATGTAAGGCAAACAGATGGGGTCTGAATTTGAGCTTCACCTATCTACTATTTTCATGACCTTGGAGAATAGTTCTAAGTCCTCATGTCTCTATCCTCATCTGCATAGTGGGAATAACTAATCTCACTTCACAGTTGTGAGAACTAAACGCATTAATGTGTTGACTGTTTCTACTCTTCCTTGAACACCAATCATGTGCCCTCAGGTAAAGTGCTGGTGACACAAGAAATAGATCATCACACGGTGTGCAGGGTCTCACACACTGTATACAGGTCGTTTACAACAGACAAGATACTTCCACAAGAATCTAAGCTTCTCACAACAAGGTGTTCTCATCCTTGGAAATGGTATAGGAATATGGAGAATAAAAGATCATTATGAAATAGGGTCCATCAGAAAAATTTTTCTTTGAATGTCCCTTGTATCATCTTATCTCCTTATCTAACAAGCTCTAAAATGTCTCTGTTGCCCTAGGCCAGCAATTCCCAAAGAGGGGTGTAAAGAACATTAGCCCCTTGAGATAATCTTTGAAAACAGTTTTGTGTCTACATATGATTTGCAAACCCAGCATAATGCGTCCCCATCTTGGAGACTCAGAATGCATGTCAACATAACTGCTAGGAGAAGCCCTGCCTTAAAGGAAGATGTTCCACATGATAAATCCAGGGTTTCCCGAACTCGTTTGACCATCTTCATACCCTCTGTTAGTAGAACACAATTTTCTCCCCAAAATTCACCCTCTTCACAGGCCTCCACAGTCTGGCCCCACCCTAACTGCACAGTCTCCAACAGCCCTACAGACCACTCACCACATACGGTAAACTCTTCCAGGTACTGGTCCCTGACCATGCCTTTTGTTTACAATAGCTTTTTTGAGATATTTAATTCACAGAATACACAATTTACCCATTTAAGGTATACAATTCAATGGTTTTTAGTACATCTGCAGAGTTGTGCATCACAACAATCAGTTTTAGAACACTTTCATCATTCACCTCCCCCCACCCCAAAAGAAACACCATACCCATTAACAATCACTAATTGTTTCACCTCAAACCACGAGCCTTAGGCAACCACTAATCTACTTTCTCTCTCCATAGATTTCTCTATCCCGGACATTTCAAATAAATGGAATCATACAACATAGTAGTCTTCTGTGTCTTGCTTCTTTCACTTAGCATTGTTTTCAAGGTTCATCCATGTTGTAGTGTGTATCAGTACTTTGTTCCTTTTTATGGCCAAACGATATTCCACCGTATGGACATGGCACATTTTGTTTATCCATTCATCAGTTGGTGGATATTCAGGTTATTTTTACCTTTTGGCTATTGTGAATAATGCTAATATAAACATTTGTGTATAAGTTTTGGGTGAATATATGTTTTCATCTCTCCTGGGTATACATCTAAGAGTGGAATATATATGAGAGTGATCATGAGGCAACTATGTTTAACCTTTGGAACAACTGCCAGACTATTTTCCAGAGTGGCTGCACCATTTTACATTCCCACTAGTGGTGTATGAGGATGCTAATTTCTCCACATCCTTGCCAACATTTATTATGTGTTTTCAATTATAGACATCCTAGTGGATATGAAGCAATCTTATTGTAGTTTTGTGACCATGCCTTTTGATGCTCCACTTCTGACATTATGATCACTCTATTCCACCCACCTAGATGCCTTCTTCTCACTCTATGTATCCAACCAATTCATCAAGATCCAGCTTAAATCCTACAGTTTTCTTTGACCATTTGTGACAGCCTCATCTCCGAACCCAATTCAAATAACCCCGCACATTGCTTCTAGTTATACTTCCTGAAGTTATAGCCTTTTTGGCCTATTTAGCTTCTCTCTTAATCAGACTGTGAGCTCCTTAAGAAGTGGGGAGAGGTCTTACATTTCTTAGGATTCATTCAGTAAGGAGCCTATCAAACAATTGATACTTCACAAATCTTTGCCCTATATGATTTAAAGTAGGAGCTGAGCCTGGAATTGAGGCAGATAAAATTAAGGGAGAGGGCATTCTGGATCTCGAACTGAGAGGGAGGGGCAGAAGGAAAGAAGCAAGCAGTGGAGGTCAGTCTCCCTTCTCACACAGCTATAGGTCCTTATGCAGAGGACAGAATTAATGAGTTTGATGTGTTATACTGCTTTAACCTTCTTTTTCTTCACTGTGAATCTCCATTTACTCTCAACAGGGCTAGGGACAGTGAACCAATCCTCTTCTCTTACTTTCCTCCTGCACAACAAGACTTTAAGAATTCTCAGGATGGAGATAAAGGTCTGGGTTTCTTCCTTCGAGCTTTGACAGAGTTCCCTCACCCACTGAAAGCATGAGGAATTGAAGAGTCCCCAGATGAACAACATTAAGAAAGAAAATCCAGTCCTCAGTGAATCAAGAGAAAGAATTGCTGAGTCCAAGACCCAATTGAGTCATAGCCTCCAAATACTGGAAGTCATTAACTTTAGTTTCTTACCCCTTTATTTTGCCCAGTTGTTAGACGCTCAGACTCAAAGCACACTGTGCCAGGCCATGGCTACTTGAATTACATAACAATTATTTCAACTGCTGATGAGTCAGGAAGAACACAACACATAGTCGGCAAGTATTGTCAGACAAATGTGTTCTAGCGCTCAAAGTTGACAGAGAAGGCCCATACTGGAAACACAGCAAAAATCTTCCCTGCATCTGACCAGCGGGTCTCCTCTTTCCCTGCACAACAAAGATTCTGCTGGGGTTTCTAATGCATCTCTCAGATCAATAACAGAAATCCTGAGCTGCTGACAACAGAACATTCAAAAATAGCTCTCTCCTGTAGCCACATGTGCTGGTCTTATATTTCTAATGCACGTTCATGAGCAAAAACTACACAAGAATTTCAGCAAAATTAATTGGCTACACCCTGAAGACTCAGTGGGTAAAGTGAGTATAAACCTTAAAATCTTAAAGAAAACTCTTAAGGAAGCAATTCCTGGTCCAACTTTAACATCCACACCCTTTAATCATCAAATGTGTTACCTAGGCAAGATGGTATTACCACCACCCTGGATGCCCTCTAATGAATGGGAATGAGGACTCAAACAAGTGAAATAATCCAAGTGTAGAAAAATCAAAAGCCCAGCTTCAGGCATGGAAGGGAAAAATGAAGGCATCTAGTCAAGAGGATCTACGGTGTGGATCAAGCTGGAGGACAGAAGATTCTCAAAGCTATAGAGGGGCCTCAAGAAGTCTTTGATAAAGAGCAGTAATTTCTGATACATCTAAGTGCAACTGGCTAAGAGAGGAGAATGAGATGTAAAATAATCAAATATCAATGATATCCAGAAAAAAACAAGCCTTAGAGAGTTACTAGAACTTCGAGCCTGGCAGAAAGTCATCAGAACTAAGCCTCGCTCAGTCTCTGTTTTAGAACCATAAAGAAACCATCCTCCAAAGGAGGGAAGGATAGTCATCTTCACATGAAGCAAATGAAAACTCAGCTTAAGTGATTCTCTCAAGGCGTGAAAGCCTGTCCAGACCTCAGATCTCCCTCCACTGTGCCACACACTTGACCTCCAACAGTAACACGTGAAGGGGCTGTGTGCTGTAACACACTAAAACTCATTCTTTTCTCCCCATGATCTGCCCTTGAACCATACTCAGAAGGTTGCATCAATAAGTTACCAAGCTAAGTGACTCCTTGTCAAGCCCTGAAGCCGATTAATATAGTAGGTGGTCTTTCTCAGGGCATTACAGGGGCCAAAGGTTGCAAACATTTTAGCTCCACAGTCTCTTACCACATTTTGGAGAAAGAAAATGGTTACAGACTATTTATTAAATTGCTCAGTTCTTCAATCACTGCTTACTTTGAATATGGTCACTGTATATCTCTAAGGAAGCCAACTTTTTATGTACTGATCTCCACGTCCAGCAATAAAACATTACAAATCAGTAAGGAAGCCTACAAAACAGCCTTCCCTCACGGAAACTTCCATTGGGCTGAAAATATACTCCGAGACTCGCTGAAGCATAGACCACCTTAAATGGAATTCTCCTCTCACTAAAGTAGCCTAATCAGCCCCCTCCCCTAAAAAGACTTTCCTATGTTTGCAGCTAGCTCCATAAGACGTTCTCTAGAGGTGGCAAGAAAGATTTTGCTAAAAGGATCCAGCATTTAACGTTAACAGGAATATGCATTTCCACCAAAACTTTGGTAAAACTGTCTTTCCCTACATTATGCCTGAACAGCTCAAGGCCATTACTGTGATGATTAATTTTACATGTACCTTGGCTAGACCACAGTATCCAGATATTTGGTCAAACACTAGTCAAGATATTGCTGGTGAAGTTATTTTTTAGATGAGATTAATGTTAAATTAGTCAACTTTAAGTAAAACAGATTGCCTTCCATAACGTGAGTGGGCCTCAACCAATCAGTTGAAGGCTCTATGAGGAAAAAAATTGATCTCTCCCAAAGAAGAGAGAATTAGGACAGCAGACTGCCTTCAGACGCCAAATCAGACCTGTACCTATCTTTCCGAGCTAGAAAAAGAACTAAAGTGAGATGATCTACTTAAGTGTCTAAACAGAACTCCAACTTCCAGGCTAAAAGTCCAAAACCACTATGTATGACTGCTAATCTGAAATTTCTATTTCTGCCCCAAATGCTGGGCCTCACAAGAAGCTGTCAAGGAATCCTGGTTCCTTCGAAAAGAAGCCTTCAGTGAGATCTCTAAAATGAATGCTGGTGCTATAAAACGGATTCATTACACCAGGAGGGGAGGAAAGAAAGCCAAAAGGAAGTCAAGGAGAGATGAAATGCTAGGCACTTACTTCATTGCTCGAAAGATGAATCAAGTCTAAGGAGCCACTGCTCTCTAGGCCCAGGTTCAGGTTCACAAGAACAAGAAGACGACATGAGGAAATGTGCTAAGAAATAGAACCCGGGCTGGTTTTGTTTCCAAGACATTTCCTCAACCGATGAATCACCACTCCACCACTGAGCAAAAGCAGCAAAAAAAGGCAGAAATTCCCCTTTCTGCTCCTTGGCTAGCCAGGAGGACCTCTGGGCTGCGGTTACTCTTACCTGGCCATCTGCTTGTAGGCTTCCTCTGCCACAGCAAAGATGTGGGGGTCCATATCCCCCATGTTTTGGCCGCTGTAGGCATAGATGACATCTTGTCCATAGATTGGCAACTGTTCGTAAGGATTAATGGCAACAAGCACGATACCTGCAAACAGACGATGCAGTCAGATTCTGATAGCACGATGGCCACCTGGCATCAGTTTTTAAAGGCCCCTGTTCATTTACATCAAAACTAAAGAATGAGAGAGTAACATGAGTCGTAATGAATCACTCAACTAAATCAAGACATACCTGTGTGCTTACCAGGCACTGTGCTTTGCTCCAGTGGAGGAAAAAAATGACAGGCCAGGCCTCCAAATACCCCAGAGCATGGAATAAGCACATACACACACACACACACACTCAAAACCCGAATTCACAAAATAGGCACGCGCAAAGTGGTGCAGGATCAGAGAGAAAGGGATGTGTAACTCTACCAATGGGTGTTAGAGGCTTAAAAACTTAAGTAAAATCTAGGAAAGGGGCAATTAATGTTTCATTGGTGTATGGGTTATCTTAACTAAAATACAAAGAAATTGGAGAGAAGGAATATGATTTACACATTTTAAGGTCAAATCTTGCTCCGCCAATTATTAACTGTGTGACTTTGGCAAATTACTTAACCTCTGAGTGCCTCAGTTTCCTGGACTGTAAAATGGGTATAATAACTGCCTTTACCTGTTTATCCTGAGGATAAAATGATTAAGAGAGAGAGAGAACATTTAGACCAGCACCTTGCATAGTAAGCACTGAGCGTTAGCTATTTATTATTATCTCACATCATATTATATCATGAGTTATCCTTCATTTCATTATTTTTTTTTTTCATCTTGTGTCCCCAAAAGGATACATCGCAAGGATGGACTCAACAAATAGATGTTGAATGAAGAGTCAGAAAATCCTCTAACCTTTCAGATCTTTTATGAGGGCAAGGTAAACTGATATTTGAAAATGTGAAAGGAGAACAAAATACAAATTCAATCTTCAAGACAAGATAGAAATCCATACCTTTTTCTTTCACACAAGAGCACATTCTGGATCTCAAGACAACCACTGATGGGGTAAAAAATATGTGAGCTTTTCTAGTTACTTGGGGAAGAGGAGGCAGGAATGGAAAGGGTCATCGCCAAGATGGGCGATCTCCTACATTGTGTTCCCTTCTGGTGTTTGAAAAGCGACGCAGTCAAGAGAATGAGAAGACAAACCACCGACTAGGAGAAATAGTTGCAAAAAACATATCTGATAAAGGACTATTTTCCAAGATATACAAAGAACTCTTAAAACTCAACAATAAGGAAATGAACCAATGAAGACCTAAAGAGACACCTCACCAAAGACAGACAGATGGCAAATGAGCACCTGAAAAGATGCTCCATGTCATCTATCATTAGGGAAATGCAAATTAACACACCAATGAGATACCGCTACACATCTAACAGAATGGCCGAAATCCAGAATACCAACACCACCAAATGCTGACAAGGATATGGAGCAACGAAAGCTCTCGTTCATGGCTAGTGGCAATGAAAAATGGTAAAGCCACTTTGGCAGTTTCTTACAAAACTAAACATACTCTTACCATATGACCCAGCATTCATATTCCTTGGTATTTACACAAAGTTGCTGAAAACATCCACACAAAAACCTATACATGGATGTTTATAGCAGCTTTATTCACAATTGCCAAAACTTAGAAGCAACTAAGATGTCCTTCAATAGGTGAACGGATAAATAAACTGATAAATTCAGACAATAGAATATTGGTGTTATAAAGAAATTATTTATCAAGATTTGAAAAGACATGGAGGAACCTTAAATGCACATCACTAAGTGGAATAAGCCAATCTGAAAGGGCTATATACTGTGATTCCAACCATATGACATTCTATAAAAGGCAAAATTATGGAGACAGTATGAAAGATCAGTGGTTGCCAGAGGTTAGCAGGGAGAGAGAGATGCATAAGCAGAGCACGGATGACTCTCAGGGCAGTGAAACTATTGTTATGATACCATAAGGGTGGATACATGTCATTAGACATTTGTGCAAACCCACAAAATGTACACCTCCAAGCATGAACCTTAATGTAAATGATGGACTTTCAGTGATAATGATGTGTCATTCTGGGCTCATCAATCATAACAAATGTACCATTCTTGAGCAGAATGTTGATAGTGGGGGAGGCTGCACATATGTCGGGGCAGGGAGTACATGGGACATCTCTGTACCCTCCACTCAATTTTGCTGTGAATCTAAAATTGCTTTAAAAAGCAAAGTCTATTTAAGAGGGAGAAAAATACCAAAGAGAGAGACAGATAGGAAAACTGAAATGTAATAAACTAAATTATTTCAAGTAAAGGGCGAAAGGAGGAAAAAGACTCCCACCAAGTCCTCTTCAGACAGAAGTCAGCCTGAAAAGACAACCTGGCCCAACCAATCGGGCCCAGAACTCTGACAAACTCCACTTAATAAAGCTAATGTCTTGCAACACTCTCTTAAAAATAGCCTCACATGTTCTACTGGTTATGAGAGAGTTGCATAAAACCCTAATATTCATGTAGCATTCAGTGAAAATTTTGATATCATACTCTGAGGTCACACATTTTCCTAAAACGTCTCAGCCCTCTCCAGAGCAGAAACGAGCTCTTCTTGATGACACAGAATTCTGTGCTCCATCACTCACTCTGAACAGCTGAAGCTGAAGCCACGGTGCATTGGGATAAATACGTACCAACACCAGGACCTCTATTAGAAGGGATGCCTTTAAAAAGTGAAGCTGATGGTCATTCATCTCTTCCTCCTAAAGAGGAAGTTTTTCTTCATCTTGTTGGAAAAATAAAAAACTTACTGAAGGCTTTGGTAATTGATAGTTTCTTTTAAATAAAACAGGGTGAAGGCGCTTGTGGGAAACTAACTCTGAAGCACTGACGTCAACATGCTGTTCACAGCTCCTGGAATCCAGCAGGAAAGCTCACGCTAAATTAGCAGCCAAATGATCGACTGCAGACCAAAGGGAATATCATGTGAGAAGAATCCCGATCCCGAGGCCTCACTTGTGATCCCGGACAAGACCAGGGCTCGGGCGCACACCGGACAACCCCCACAAAGGAACCCTCACCCTGACTCCTCCCTCAACCAGATTCTAAAATGGTTTGCCCCTCAAACAGTGAATAGCGTTCTTGTTTTCACCATACCGTTAATAATACTCTAAAAACAGAAACCAAAATTTGGAATCTGCTCATGAATTCGACAAATAATCATCACGCACCATGTTTGTACTGGGCAAGTGAGAGGGTCAGAGAGAACGGCAGCACCTTCCCAAGCAGAAAACAAAACCAAGCCAAGCAGACCTTGACAGGAGTGGTGCTAGGTGGTGAGAGCAGACACCAGAGCTAGGGCCCGGGATGTAGTTACTGCTCTCCCATCTACTCCAGGACTGTGCCTAAGCCAGTCAGGCTGCACGGTGCGGCCCACTTCCTCCCTGGTTGAGCTGTGATTAACACCCATCACCCAGAGATGTGGGGCAGCCTCAGTAAGTCAAAGTCACCGACTGCAAACCTTTCCAGGGTCTCAGATGAGAGGTACTTACAAATGAGAGTGAAAGTAGGATTCTTAACCGTTGGAGGTTAACCCATCAAGTCTGAACATTGTAAGCACTTTCAAACACATGTAGCCAATAGATGCCCCCCACACTTACCACAGTAAGTGTAGATGTGGTTCGACTCCAGGAAACGGACCTTTAAATTATGCAAAACTGCGGGCTCATGTAGATAGCTAAGGGCAGTCAGGTCATTTTCTCCCACCAAGATATCCGGATTCCGCAAGAAGGGCAGCTGGTTGCCTTGGACATCAATGGGGTACTGCACAATCTAAAGAAATACAAGTAACAGACACAAAAAGGCAGAGTTAGGAGGCATTTAGCCTGTATTCAATGCCCTGTCTTGTTGGCTGGGATCGCTATCCTAACACAATCATAAGTGACAAAGATAAATAACACATTTTAAAGAAAGGCAAACTGAATACAATACCTGTGCTATGTAAGAGACCAGCCCAGGTGGAAAATCTGCTGATAACATAATCTCAGTATATCAGGGTGAAAGACTGAATGACCCGAGAAATTCAGGAAGCACAAACAGATTTAATAAAGTGTTCCACTGCTTCTCAATCAAAACAATACTTACTAGTCTTTAACTTCAGCAGCAATACGGGTACTGTTCTTTCCCCCATCTAAGAAACCTTCCTTGGTTGACCCCATTCGATGCTGGTGTTTTTTTACTCTCCACCAACCAACACACTCACTTTTTATTTGGATGGTCTTGCAACTAATGAGCTACCCTCTATAAGTGCTCTCAAGTTGTACATGTATTTTTTCACAACCTAAATGCAAGCTACTCAAGGCAATAATTTTACTTTGACCTAAAGTCCAATAAGAGCTTGAGAGAGATATATATGTATGTGTACATATGTGTGTATATATATGTATGTATGTATACGTATGTGTGTGTATATATGTATGTATGTGTATATATATATATAAGACATATTTATGTAATTAGGGGTATGATTATATATCATAAGGTCAAACCTCAAACACAAGGTGTTATCCTTACATGCTTAGCATAGCACTTGGACTATACAAGCACTCAAAAATGTTTATTGAGGGGCTGGCCTGGTGGTGCGGCAGTTAAGTTCACGCACTCCACTTCAGCGGCCCAGGGTTCGGCAGTTCAGATCCCGGGTGCAGACCTACGTAGTGCTTGTCAATCCATGCTGTGGCAGGCATCCTACATATAAAGTAGAGGAAGATAGGCACAGATGTTAGCTCACGGCCAATCTTCCTCAGCAAAAAAGAGGAGGATTGGCTGCTGATCGATGTTAGCTCAGGGCTAATCTTCCTCCAAAAAAAGTTCATTGACAGGATACATTTATAACTGACTATATGTATATACACATATATACATATACATATAATTTATAAAAAGATGGTAGTGGTGTTTTTTTTTTTTAACATTTAAACAGGAGGAACTTGGCTGCTGCTTACCATGTTTTATCTGAGTGTTAAGTTTCTTATGGCATTCTTAAGACTCATCTGAGAGCTTGTAAAAACACAGTTTCCCAAATACAATTTATATTTCAGGAGCTCTGGGGTGGAGCCCAGGAATCTGAATGTTTAAAACCATCCCCAAGTAGTTCTGATACAGGGGGCCTATGGATCATAGTTTAAGAATTATTAATCTATACGAGCATTTCAGGAAATTCTATGGACATAGCCTCAATTTTCCAGGATAACAGTCAATTTTTAAGAGAATGTAAATATCAGTGCCCTCTCCTGTCCCACTTTTAGAGGCTCTTGTACTACCATATCTTAAGGTATATTATTAAAGCCAGCAATTAAAGTACTATGGTAATAGCAGTAAATTAGGCAGATAAATGAAACGTAACAGCAGCTCCAGAAATAAATGCAAGCAAATATGGAAAACTTGTTCATGATAATGTTAAAATTACAAATAAATAGGTAAAAGGAATTTTTCAAATAACAGTGGTAGATATGCTAGCAACATTCATGAAAAGTGTTCTACTCTTATTTTCTTACACCAAAATAAATTTTAGATAGAACAAACACGAGAATTGAAACCAGAAAGGAAAAACGAAACCATTAAGAAAATGTGGGCAAATATTTGTAAAAGTTTTGGAAGGAAGTACTTTTAAAGGATGATGCAAAAGCCAGAGCAATGTAGGAATGTGTTCATTAATTTGACTGTAATATAGAATTTTAAAACCATCATAACACACAGGATATGAAGAGTAAAATGGGAAAAGGAGACAGTGATTCTGCATTATATAACAGAACGAATCATCTTAATAGCCAAAGAATTAAGAAATCAAAAAGAAAACCAATGTCCCAATAGAAAATTGTGCACAGAAAATAAGCCACAAAATAAGAACTACAAATGAACATATGAAAAACTATTCAACTTGACCATTAACCAAAGAGATGCAAATAAAAGATTATTAGCATTAATATCATCCATCAGAAAAGCAAAGGTATAAAAACTGAGAAGACCCTAACTAGGGAGGGGTGTGGGCACACAGGTGCACCGCCTACGGGTTCAGATCGATTTCCCCTTTCTGGAGGGCAGCTGGCAACACCCAGTCAGAATTCTTCATGAACATACTCTTCCTTAGCCTCAGGAGATAATGTTAGAAATGAACAAAGATATCAACTCACCGAAGCTAAAAATATGAAAGTAAAACATGACGTAGACCTGTATTTACGATCAGGCAGCTACCCACAGCATTCTGCTGCATGTAAGAAAAGGCATGTTACGGAACAAAATCTATAACAGGACTCCATTTATTTAAAACTGTATATTCAAGTCTGTCTGGAATAACAGCCCCACAAAATATCAACGGTTATCTGTTAGTCAGATTTTCTTCTTTGTATAGTTTCCGGTTGTTGGTTTTTCTTTTTTTATATCAATCAGGGCTCTTTTCTTTCTGTGGAAAGCTCTTTTTATATCAACTTTCTTCCACACAGGAGACCAGTAAACAACCAATTATCATGAAGAAGACACAGACAAAATTTCCAAAAGGTGGGGAAACAAGGGGAAATGGAGTGTTGAGAGTTGATTTTAATCCACTAAATTCTACAGTTGATGGCCCCCTTCATCTCCAGAGGAGTTAGTGGTGTTAGCGGGACTCTAGCCAGATCTTCCTCCTGAGTCTTTCGGAAACCTTCCCAAGGGAGAAGCCCTCCCCACCAGGTCATCTCAGACGTGGATCTCCACCCGACCTCGGTAAGCAGCACGGCGCACAGCCAATTGTGGAAACACAGAGCTCACCTAGCCAAGCCCTCATTTTTCAGATTAGCAAACTGGGACCTGAGCCCAGTGTCATTAAACCCTGAGGCAGAAATGCAGGCATTCCATCTATTTTCAAATGAATCTCCCCCTCAAAAGACTCTCCTCCAAGCAGGAGGAGGGAAACGCATATGCAATTTTGTGAAAACACGGTCCACAAATAAGCCAGTGGCAGTGGTTACAGTTAAATTGATAAAGAATAAAAATGCCCAGAGCAGCAGAAAAGAGGTAGGAGCTGCGAGCTCAGCATTCAAAGCTATAGATTTCCTAGTGTGTGTACACCCAGAGGGAACGAGGGAAGGCAAGACTTAAGAACAGATTTTCCTTCTTTAACAGGAATTTGATTCTAACACTGCTGCTAGTGTCGAACACTTACAGCAAACATGGCTTTATTTGAAATCTAAGTGTTTATGATGTGATCAGGGACCATGAACTTTCTGGCACAAAAGACTTCCCTACATAACAACTGGGCCTTTGGAGGTGAACAAGAGGCTGAAAGTTAACACCCGTCACAAAAGTAATGCTCAGTTATCCTCCTGGAATAGACCTCAGCTTCCCCTTGAGACCAGGAACAGATGAGGGTCTCCAATTGGTCCGGACCGAACATACGGGACTAGACAACACTTGAGACTATAGAGAGAGGGACAGGCAAAGGGATTGGTCTACACCTGCACACTCCAATAGGGTAGCACATGTGTCTATTTAAATTAAATTCATTAAAGTTAATGCAGGGGACTGGAATTGGCCATACCAAGATATGTCTCTTTGTTATGAGGATTATTTTGGGCTGGTTACTTTTAAAAACTGCAGACAGGAAAGAAACTCTGAAAAGTAGAATTTACTTACCCTTTGTTAAGAGACATTTACATTTGTAAAGGAAATCTCCACGTGTAAAGGCGTCTCCCTCTCTGTACCAGGAAGAAGGGGGTTTCTATCTCTAGAAACTCTCATCAATGTGGAAGGCAAGGACTCAAGTCTGCATAATAACCTGACTCTCGTTTACTGTACTTGTGTGGTAGTCTCCCATAACTGACTCCCCCCACCCCTAACATCCTCCTTTGTCTTTAGCTGAGGGTGGTATTTAAGATGAGAACTTCCGCCATTTTGGTGAGTTGCTCAGTTTGCCTGAGCCTCTCCCATGTATACATGGTATAAAGCTTTGTTTAATTTTCTACTGTTATTCTGTCTCATGTGAATTTGATTTGTTTTCCGGCCAGAAGGACCCAGAGCAGGTAGAGGAAATGTCTTCCTCCCCTACCTTAAGCACAATTAAAACTTCAGTTTCCCAGTCACACTAGCCACATTTTAAGGGCCCAAGAGCCACATGTGGCCAGTGACTGCCATACTGGACAATACAGATAGTGAACGTTCCACTGTAGCACAGTGTTCTAGTGGAGAACATTGGTCTAGAATGCTCTAAATGCTCTGAGTCTATGATTTTGCTCAAAAAATATTAGCTGAATAGAATGTCTGATCTATTCATGAGCTCTCCTATACCTCAATTTGTGTCCATGTACATGGAACTAAAACAAGAGAATATACTAAAAACATCTTTGAATGACAACTCCCAGCACAAAGATTTGGAGCTGGTAACAAGCATATATGGTAGATAAAGAAAGCCAGCTTCTTTCTCCTCCTCATCTACCCACAGAACCAGAAGATCTAGAGAAAAAATAAGCTAGTAAAAGTATGGTTACCAGCTGGCAAGGGGTTGGGGTTGACCCTGAGGAGCTACATGTCATACTCTGGTGGAAATGGCACCCAACTAGGAGTTAAACCCTGTACTCAAGTCCCGGCCATCAACTGAAGCAGTGGCTCTCAACTTTTCTTGTACTTGGAATCCCAAGGGGAGCTTTAAAAAAAGATACTCTGCTGTGTCGCATCCCCAAATTCCGATTTAAGTAGTTTGGCTACTACCTGGACTTGGTGACATACTTTTTTAGAAGCTCCCCAGGGGTTTCTGATGTGCAGCCAAAGTTGAGAACCACTGAACTTGGGCCTTGAAGCCCAACACTTCACTTCCGTAGATGGCAGTGTCCCTAACTGTAAGATGAGAGGACTGGTCCCAACAATCTTCGAGGGCCCTTCCAAATTTATTGGCCTACGTATTTGGCTTAGGTCAGTGGTTGTAGGGATGTTCTTTTTTGTGAAATTAGGAAAGCTGTTCCACAGAGAAAAACAAAGTGAAGGGAACTATATTCCCAGATAATAGGAGACTTCAAGCTCAAACCACTTATACTCACTGTAGTAGCCAGTGTGTGGCTCTAGGTGTATTTTACGTGTTAAAAGGTTGTTTTACATTATGTCCTAAACAAATACAAAAAGCACAAATATTTATTGAATCAATGTTCTGCTGTGTCTTATTCTGTAATAGTTCTGTGTTTAAGTTTTATCTCCATCCTCTCAGTCCCCAAAAAGATCATGCTTCTTAAAAAGAACCTTCTTATTCTTCCCCTCATGACTTAGCACAGGGTTAAGTTCAGAGCAGGCACAGAGAAAAATGCAATACTCTGTGATTCATGTAAACTTCTTGGTTAGGAAGGATCACTCAGGTTATGAGGAAGTAACAAATTAACTCTGAAATCTCAATGGCTTAATACCACAAAGGTTTCTCTCTCACTAACACTCGGTGCCCGCGGCTGGCTGGTATAGAAGCTCCGCTCCACAGCTCACTCCAGCATCAACACACTGCCCCCACAGTCACCAGGCAGAGGAAGAGAAGAGCATGGCCAACTCCCGCTACCTCTTCTAGGCTTCCGCCTGGAAGAGTTTTCATCAATTCCACCTAGAGCTCTCTGGACAAAAGTAATCACAAGGTCCTGCCTAACTGCAAGGAGGCTGAAAACCATGGTGGAGCATTCAGATATCATCTCTGCCACGGGAAGTGTTCCCGCTTTGGGAAGTCGGCAAAGAACTCAGAGGTAGCTGCCCAAGGGGGTTTCAAAAAGAGGGTGGGGTCAGGGGAGTGAGGAGAGAGGGTGCCATAGGGTAGAGCCATGTGTCTCGCCTGGCTTCTAATAGACTTGTAAAGATTCTTGGCCTGGAATTTGTCATATTCTAAATCCTCTATTTGTATATGTATTACATTCATTATAAATTAGACTGAACGCTCCACAAAGGCACAGATGTGCCATTTTCATTGCTGTATAACCAGACCCTGGCACATAATAATTGCTCAATAATAATTGTTCTAAATAAACGAATAACGAATGAATGGTGATACAGGTAATTAAAAGGCCATAAATGAAAACATACAATTAAGAAGTTAGAATTAGAAACAAAATTACAGCAGCATAAAGATACAGAGTCAAGGTTAATCTTTTGATTTCGATTTATTGCAGGGAACACAGCTTACACATTCTGTTGGAATCACAGAGTCCCAGTTTAGTGTTTAACTTGGTGTCTTTCAGCAATCAACAGTCCAGACCACTTCCTCTATGGGCTTAAAACCAGGGCTTCTCAACCTCGGCACTGTTTTCACGTAGGACTGGCAGGGGTGGAGGGTGGAAGAGTCTGCCCTGTGCATTATAGGATATTTAGCCGCATCCCTGGTCTCTACCCACTAGACACCAGCAGCAAACCCTTCCTCCTCCATCATGACAACCAAAAACGTTTCCAGACATTGCCAAATGTCCCCAGCTGAGCAAAATCAATGCTTCACCCATCCCTAAACAGAAGCAGCCAGGCAAAATATCCTAACTGATGGAAAAGATCACTAATACAGCAGGGGAACAGATCGATGACAAAAAGTAGACAGAGATCCATCTGGAGATGGATGGTGGTGATGGTTACACAACAGTGTGACTACTTAATGCCACTGAACTGTATACTTAAAAATGGTGAAGACTACGGGGCCAGCCCGGTGGTGCAGCGGTTAAGTGCGCACATTCCACTTCGGCGGCCCGGGGTTCACCGGTTTGGATCCCAGGTGTGGACATGGCACCACTTGGCAAGCCATTCTGTAGTAGGCGTCCCACATACAAAGCAGAGGAAGATGGGCACAGATGTTAGCTCAGGGCCAGTCTTCCCCAGCAAAAAGAGGAGGATTGGCAGCAGTTAGCTCAGGGCTGATCTTCCTCAAAAAAAAAAAAAAATTTAAATCAATAAAATTAAAAAAAATTCATTAAAAAAATGGCGAAGACGGCAAATTTTATGCGTATTTTACAATAAAAATATTTTTAATTAAAAAACTAAAAATCCACTTTAGACAAGATAACTGATTGCACTGGTGACAATATTGCCAATAGATAGATACTTATATGCAATAATATTTTTTCCTTTTTTTATGGTTTTTTTGTTTTTTTTGAGGAAGATTAGCTGTGAGCTAACATCTGCTGCCAATCCTCCTCGTTTTTGCCGAGGAAGACTGGCCCTGAGCTAACATCTGTGGCCCGACTTCCTCTACTTTATATGTGGGACACCTGCCACAGCATGGCTTGACAAGCAGTGTGTAGGTCTATACCCAGGATCTGAACTGATAAATCCTAGGTTGCCGAAGCAGAGCACGTGAACTCAACCACTACACCACCGGACTGGCCCCTATATGCAATGCTATTTTATAACTTTAAGGAAACATTTTTTGCATATGTACAATATAAACATGATGAATATTGTCTTTTTCATATTATTCTTGCCATCCAATCAACAAAATATAATACTGTCTCAATCTGATTATTGAGCATTTGAGAGCAAAACAAAGAAAAATTAGATTACCCACAAAGCAATATTAAAATAAATAAAAACAGAAATAACCAGTAAAACAAAAAGAAAAAAGTAGTAATCCAACTTACCTTCACTGAGAAGCCTTACTGGTACCAGATGAGTATTACCAGGTACTCTTAGCTCTGGTTTGGCCAGATGTGTACACAGTTGGCCGTAAGCTTCAACTGGGTTTACAAGAGCTCTGCAGGCGTTCTCAAGGTGTATGGGTCTGAGTGCACCAATGTGCAAAGACAACATCCTAGTTCTTCTGTTGCTTCTTTTTTTTTTTTTTTTTTTAAAGATTTTATTTTTTTTTCCTTTTTCTCCCCAAAGCTCCCCCGTACATGGTTGTATATTCTTCGTTGTGGGTCCTTCCAGTTGTGGCATGTGGGACGCTGCCTCAGCATGGCTTGATGAGCAGTGCCATGTCCGCACCCAGGATTCGAACCAATGAAACACTGGGCTGCCTGCAGTGGAGCACGTGAACTTAACCACTCAGCCACGGGGCCAGCCCCTCTTCTGTTGCTTCTTGACATGAAGACTTGTGTTTGCTATCTCCTCGCTAGAAGATCTTGTTATGTCTGGTACCATCCTTAGACCTGAGCAAGCGGAGCCCTTCCCTGGGCCCTGCATCTTAAAGGGCTCCAGCTCCACAAACACAAAATATAAGCTCATTAAAGATCACGTGGCCCTTGGGATCAGAGTTTAATGCTGACACTGAGATCTGCAACCCTCAACATATACTCTTGTGACTAATGCCTTCAGGCCCCAGGGAAACGCTTCTGCTCACCTCCTGCCCCATGTCCTCAAAATACGACAACTGTGTCCAGGTGTCTCAAAGGTTGGTGGGCAGTAATATTGCCAATGTCAGAGACAGACACTGCTTTGGAGTGTGAGGAGGAACTGGGCAGTAAAGACACTTAGGAGACAAATTAGCATGTTAATCCTTCCTTTTAGATAGCAGAAATGCAAAGAAAATTCCTATATAATGAAATACCATTTTCCAGTTGGGCCGAATGTCCCTTTCCTCACTTCTCCAAATGTTCTAAGTGTGGCTCCAGAGATGCTCACAAATTAGTAGTGTTTGCTACTATTGCAACCTGACAGACGAGGAACACCTTGCAGTACTGAACAATGCACATAACTCTTGAATTTGTTTACGTGTAGGTATAGGTTTAACATGCCTAAAGCAAGACGGTGGTTCTTTACATCAGCAACTAGATGGCGACTGAATAGTAGAGTGCAAATATATTTCTAATATATTAAAAGTTTTAATTTTCAAGAACTAGAAGTTCCAGATTTACTTAAATAATTCTCATAAAATATGCTTTTAATATCTAAAATGACGTAGGTCCACATCCATACTCTTGCGCTGGCCCCATAAAAGTTCGAGGGCTTGAAGATGCTGAGACACAGGGAGCACACATTACTCTTTCCAAAGATCACATATTCCCGTCTTCCTCTCACCCAAGAACACTAAGTCAGGCCCTTGCACACAAGGAGTACTCTCCATCAAGGTGGCTGCTGATAGTGCATACAAACTCGGGGTTGGAAAAGAGAATTTAAATACAAAACCATGGAAACGGGGAGAGTTTTCCCTGCCACCAGAGGGCAGGAGTCGAGCAGTTTGTAAGGGAGGTGGGGGCAGGAGAGAGAAGGCTGGCCAGGCAGAGATCCACTCCAGACAAAGAATGAGGAAGCTGCATTTATCACCAAGGTATGCAGACACAGAGATGCTTGATCCAGTTGAAAAACAGGACTGTACTAAGAGTTGGCATACCTAGGTACCTTGCACCCATCACAGCTGTGGGGAGAATGAGAAGACACTATTCTTTCCCCCTAAGAAGTTTCCTATCTTCTCACTGGCTTAAATATAAAACATTTTATCATTGTGCTAAGTGAAACAAGCCAGACACAAAAGGACAAAGATTGAATGATTCCACTTCTATGAGGTACCTAGAGTAATCAAACTCAGAGACAGAGAGTAGAATAGATATTACCAGGGGCTGCAGGGGAAAAGGGAATGGGGAGTTATTGTTCAATGGGTACAGAGTTTCAGTCTTAGAAGATGAACAAGTTCTGGAGACGGATGGTGGCAATGGTTGCACAACAACGTGGAAGTACTTTATGCCTCTGAACTGTGCACTTAAAAATGGCTAACATGGCAAAATTTATATTTTGTATATTTTACAATAAAAATAAGCAAGCAACAGGGAGAAAGAAACATCTTAGAGGAACACGAAGAAGCTTGACCTCCTTGAACAGAGAGCACAGCTTAGCAATAAGGTAGAAGCCAGGGGTTAAGAACACTGTTGTTCTCGAAGAGAATTTATTTCTATCCTTTGTCACTACAGTTAAACCTACACTATTAGACTTCCAAGGGAGGAGCCAGTGGGGGGGGAGGAGAGAGCGAGCGCGCGCGAGAGCGAGCCAGGTGGATTTTCTGGCCAGCTTGGTATAGGATGGTTTCAGCTACAGAGGAGACACCTCAAGCATTCAGAGTCCAGCCATCTAACTTCTGTTCTCCTGCCTCTGGTCCACAGCTCAGCGGAGTCACTCCTAATGATAGCTCGGAGCCCACAGTGGACAGACCACAGCTCACTGGAGACCTGGACATAGTCAGATGTTCAGAGCCAGTTATTTCTCAAGAGGTGCTAATCTCCAGCCTCAGGCATCCCTGCTGATTACATGCTGACCAGCCACGGAGCAGGGGAGGGAGGGAAGAGAGGGGTCCTGGGCAGCGGCCAGGATACATCACGCAGGGCAGAATTCATTTTCAGCTGGGGAGGCAAGCATCTGCTGCTGTTTTAGCAACACAGCCTATCATTCCTCATTACCTCCGCACAACTCTTCAAAAACACCCACCCCCTTAAAAGACCAACTGAAATAAAATCTGTTGGAGAAGAGATGCCATTCAAGTGGGTGAACTTTCATTTTGTTTTGGGCGTGGAGTGGGACGTTATTCAAAAGGTAAACATGATTCCATCTGTTGGGAATTTTCTTACCTCAAAACCAAGACGAGGCTAGCAAAGTCTGCCTGCCAGGAAGGCGGAGGCAAGGCGCACACCTTGGTGTAAACATCTTCTAACAAACTCACTGCCCCAGTTTTACCAAATGATAGGCTCGAGTTGAAGAAAAGAGAAGTTAGTAGGGGAAGATGTTCAATCTTCCTCCTAACCACGGGTTAATCACCAACCACAGCGGGTACTGTGTGAGCAGAGCATAAGACAAGGTCCATTTCTCAAGCAGGTCATTACGATCTAGAAAGACGAGACCAAAATGCTTGAAAGAAGGAAAAACAATCAGACAGTAAATGATCAAAGGCTAGGTGCTGTGGTACAAACTTTCTGCTGTTGCAGTTCAGAGGGAGGGAATAATCTGTCCAGCCCCAGCCTTCCTCGAGGCAATGCCTGCTCTGCAGCCTCCCAATTTAACCTATCCCAAACCCAAGTTATGATTTCTTCCTGCCACTTCATTCACAGCCTGTTTCTCTCCCAGTCTCCCCCACCATAAACCCTGCACGAATGACCTCTGCCTGCATCCTCAGCCTCAAGCCACCTGTCTGTTCCTTCTCCAGTGGCTCTCAGGTGCACTGGCCTCCTTTCCTTCCCTTTGACACACCCAAAGGGGACACACCAAGGCCTCAGGGCTTTGGCACACCCAACTCCTGCCTGGGATGCTCTCTGCTCTCACCCCAGTGCACCCTGAATCTTCCATGGCTGGTTCCTTTCCACAATCCCCTCCTCCCTCAACACATTCCCTCCTTTATCATCCCTCTCGCACCTCGTCCACTTACTTCCCGGCCTACTGCAACTCGTCAAGACACTTTGCCATACTTGTGTGTTCATGTTCATAGCTCCCTCTAGCATCTGAGCTCCCCCAAATGGCAGGGTCACGATTATTCACCCACATACCCCCATGAGCCAGCACAGTGCACAGAGTGAGCATTTAAATATTGGTGAAATGCACAAATCACACATAGGCAGTCATAAAAGGTTTGTGGAAAGGGAAACTAAATCAGACCTTCTAGGAGGAATAGGATTTCAGTTACTACTTTATCTTCCTTTCCAGCAAAATCAACTGAAAGCCAACTAATAATAAACAATTCTCACAGCAGCAGCTGACACATGTTGAACACTTATGTGCCAGGCACTACTCTAAGTACCTGTCACATAGTAACTCATTTTCTTTTCAAAAGCACCCTAGACAAACTATTGCCCCATGTCATAGATGAAGCAACAGGCACAGAAAGATTGATAGCTCGCCCAAGGGCACAAAGCTAACAAGGGTCAAGCTAGGATCCCAACCCAAGCAGGCTGGGTCCAGAGCCAGTGCACCCACCACATGCACTGTCTCTTGTAGTGGCTCCCCGCTCACCTCCCACTGATGCCTCAACCCCATGGAGGGAACCCTCCTGGTTCTCTCCTCTCCATTGAGAAGATTTTTGTCTTAGCCACCGGTGATCTCTCAGCTGCTAACACTGATGGCACTTATTTGTGATGAGACAGCCACTGAGCAGTTTCATGGTTTAGCACTCATCACTCTCAATGGTGATGTCATTATCATCAACAGCAACAAAAAAGATGCCAGGGGCTCAGCAGCTTCTGGAATCTGCAGGAAAAATTCAAGCCCACCGTGTACCACCCAGTCCTGTTCCGCAGCCCCTTGCACTCCCACCCCCCCATGACCTGGACTTACAGTGTCATCTTCCAGCCTGAGCTGGAGGCTCTTGTCTCCCTCTTTGTAGTCCTTGGTCAATTCAGCCGAGCGCCACACTTCATCAGGGTCAGGGATCCAGACCCTTGTGTACTGAAAGGTTAAAACAGAAGAAACTTAGATATAAAATGAAGCTTTCAGGTTTCTCAAGATGTGCTGCTAAATGAGGGCCCTCAGGAGAACTGTTAAAGCCATCTCGGCACATTTTCTTCCTTTCTCATTGCAAGACACAACGTGATTCAGTACCACGATAAAAAATAACTCACAGGCTGGGTAACAGAGGGCACCTTCTAGATTCTAAGAGAATATCACAGATCAGTGAAACCAGAATTCTACCAGCAAGGCTGCCGAGCCTGCATTTGGTTGTATCCACCAGAGTTTTGCGCCATCCTCTCAAAGGGTGGTACCAAAACAGCAGTGTCAGAGGGAGTGTCTAGTGTGCTACAAATGACAAAACGACACACACAAAACTCAACAAGACAGCATCACAAATCTTCAAAGCTTGGGAAGCTCCGCTCAGATATTCTGCATTCAGGGACCAAGTCATTTTCCTGCAGAAGTGAAACAAAGTGCTCAAATTGAGAGCATATTTATGTATCCCTAACTTGTCAGCAACCTCAATTTTTTATTTGAGCATTATTTAAGCCATAAGCATACCCAAAAATCTCACTCAACCTTCCCCAGCAGCTGCCTGGATTTGCAAAGGCATTAAGCTGGCCAAATCTGGGCAGGGAAGAGCACAGCCCTTGGTAAGTGCTGATGCGCTCTCAATGAACTCGGGGATTCTCAGCCCTGACCGCACATCAGAATCACCTGGGAACTCGCATCCCACCTCAGACCAGCGCGGGCAGAATCTGAGGTGACATAAAGGCTCGCAAGGTGAGTATAAGGTACAGCCAGGGAGAACCACAGGTCTGATGCACTAAACAGCAGCATCTGGATCAACTGGCCACCGCTCCTGTCATCACACTCTGGACTGACTGGCCATCACTCCTATCATCGTTACATCTGTCAGACAGCTTCTGAATTTTTGTTTCACAGGTATGCAATTTCCACAGAGCCTATTTGCTTTAGAAGCCATCAGTGTGCATGTACATGTACACACACACACACACACACACGGTTTCCTGGCCACAGAGTATTCTTAGCAAACCTGAAACTAATGGCTCTTTTGACCAAAGGCCAGCCAGAATCTGCGCTTGGATCAACAGAATCCGCTTCATAAATGGGGAAACAGCTCCTGGCCTAGACCTGGCGGCCAGTAAGTTACTTTTCCTCCAGGTGGTCACTGGCCTTTTTTGAGTGGGACTCCAGCCCCTGCGACACTTGTCTCTAATTCACTATTGAGCAGTGAAAGTCCCAAGGCTACAGACTCAGATCACTCATCACTGGGAAAGTAAACAACAGCCAATCTGACATCCCAGCCCGTTTGTTTCTGGCATTTTAAAGAACCATGTTCACAGCACCTTCTCTCTGCCTCTGAGCTGCCTTACAATGAGGTATTTCTGCATCTTTATAGAAAGATACTCCAGAGCTTTACAGGACCTGCGAGCCCTGGAGTAAGGCATTAAGAATGTTCTGAGGTATCTCCAGAGAAAACTTTCTGAGCATTTGCTGAACTTAACTGTCAACACTTCTCCTCCCAGGTGTTCTAACTCACCTCCTCCACTGTCATTTAAGCCCACCACTCATCCAGCTGTGATAACCCATAAGCTCCTGTCCCTAACCTTTAGGTGAGGGACCTTACCCTAACCTTGCTCCTGTCCCCGTCCCTCTCAGTTACGCTCCCAAGAGGAGTGCAGCAGACTCAAGGTATTTTATTCAAAGCAATGTCTCCACCCGGTGGAAACCATGTCAGAAATGGCTCGATAAAAGAATGGGGGACTCCCCACAGGAATGAGGTGGTGACAATGTGTGGATATCACCAAGCTGTGTAACAGACACGCTGGAAGACAAGGAACCCAGACTCAACTCACCCAGGGACCCACATGACCTTCACCCTGCACCCATGTGCCACTCACTGGACAGCTAATTGCACCCAGTAGTGGGGAATCTCTCGGCCTGGCTCTGTCTCTGTTTAATTCTTACTCTGGGAGAGTCCATTTATCTTTCTACTTATATAAGTCTCTTCTCTCTAAATAGACTGAAAGTACCTGGTAGGTAGAAAAATCGTCTTCTATATTTTCCCATACCCACAAAACCCATCACAGCCTCAGGGGCATGGGGGGCCCAACTGATACTTCAGCTCTCTGCTACTCCAAGTGAGGACATCAGCCTCACCATCACCTAGGAGCTTGTTAGAAATGCAGAATCTCAGCCTCCACCTACAGCCACTGAATTGGAATGTGTATACCTAGGACTTGCTGTTCTGTTCCTGCAACGTGATCTCACTCTTCCCTGCTTTGGACACAGGACAGCAAACTACAGCCACAGGCCAAATCTGGTGGCCATCTGCTTTTATACAGCCCAGAAGTTAAGAATGGTCTTTAAATTTTTAAATGGCTGAAAAAAAATCAGAAGAATGATATTCACATGGTAACACATGAACACTACAGGAAAGTCAAATTTTGGTATCCATAAAGTTTTATTGTAACACAACCACATATTCCGTTAACATACTGTCTATGGTGGCTCCTGCACTTCAACAAGCAAGATGTATAGTTGTGACCTAGACCCTATGGACCTAAAATATGTACTACCTGGCCCTTTACAGGAAAGGTTTGCTGCCCTCTACCTTCGTACATGCCGATTCCTCAGCCCAGAATGCCCTTCCCTCCCCTGTTCATGTAAACAGGGTCCAAGTTCCACCACTGTCTCTTCATTAAACCCTTCCTTCCCCGGCCCCTACAGAGTTAGCACTTCTCAGCTCTGAGCTGCCACAATCAATTCTTCTATGACTAACTTCACGGTTTTACACTCATTTCTTTCATGTCCATTTTATCTCACCACTTGAAGACCGTTCACATACACTATTGACCATCTTTGTATCCCTGGCATGTAGTAGATGCTCAATTAATGTTCGCTGAGTATGGGAATTAGGAAACAGAGAATGTGTATGTATAAGGCACCTGGTTTTATACTTAAAACACACTGTGATAAGCACCATGCAATCAGGTACAAATATGGAGATCTAGCCCCGATCTCAAGGGACATATAATCTAGCTGGGTAGATAATTCACATAAAAATATACTCTCAGGTGTGATGCGACCATTTCCTAAGGAGAATAATAGCTATTCAGTGGGGTCAGGCAGGACAAGGGAATGGAAGGCAACAATAGTGTCAATAGAGAGGAAGCAAGTGGCCAAACTCTCCTGTAACTGTTTTTTTTTTTGAGGAGGAGGAAGATTGGCCCTGAGCTAACATCTGTGCCAATCTTCCTCCATTTTGTATGTGGGATGTCACCATGGGGTGGCTTGATGAGTGGTGTGTAGGTCCGTGTTCAGGATCTGAACCTGTGAACCCTGGGCCGCTGAAGAGGAGTGCAGGAACTCAACCACTACGCCACCGGGCAGGCCCCTCATGTAACTTTTTAAAGGACAGTGTGTATTATAGATCTTATCAAGCATGTTTTAGACTCAAGTCCAGTAAACATCTGAGCACCTAATATGCACCCATTCTGTGCTAGATGCTGTCATATCTTCCCTTCATTTCCACAATAAAGACCCATGTGGACATGCACTGAGATTGTAGTAGTTCATTGTTAAACCAGGATGAAGTAAAGTCCGCGTTGTGTCGGTGCCGGATGGGTGACAACTGCAGGCAGGCCTCCCCTCAGCATGCTGCCGCCTCCATCCTACTTCATGACTCCTCAGCTTAAGGTGCATACAAATTACTGAGCAGGGCTGTCTACCCAACGTCACACATACCATACTTGATGAGCGATTTATAGGCCTCCCAAGGGCAATTTTAACTATAATCAAATTTTGCCTTACGTGCTGACTTGCAAACAACCCCCCACTGTCCCTTCCCCTGAGACCTAACCACCCAAGGAAGGTGCATTGCCTCCGTAACGCAGGACAAGGCAGGACATGGCAGTGCAAAGTAAACAGCCAAAAGAACAGACATACAAACTCAGAAGAGAGACACGAGTGCCACGGTAGCCAGGAAAGACTTGAGGGAAGAAGACACACGTGACCCGAGCTGTAGAGATGGAAAGGATTTGGAGGGGAGAGGTTGCCTTTCGGGTCACAAAAATGTTTTGTAACTAGATAGAGTTGTACAACACTGTGAATATACCAAACGCCACTGAATTGTTCACTTTGAATAGTTAACTTGATGTTATGTGAATTTCACCTCGATTAAAAAACACACACACACTGGTTGCAGAACATGCAGACAGCATTCTGCACACTCTCCTGGGATGGGTTCTCACTTCTAGTCTCTGGGAAGGCAGTCTATTGTTTTAACAGAAAGCCACCATTTCTATGAGCCAGATGGAAACACGCTAGAACCAAGGTTCTGTGTTGCCTCTTAATTTTTTCTCACCTTCAAGGAATTCCTTCAAATAAGTCTGACCTCTAGCAGCTTCCTGGAAGCAGTAGAATGCAGGAAAGACGAGCTCACTCTCATAACCCAACTAAAGTGCCACTAAGTTTGTCACTACCCTGTTTTAACCATGTTTAATTCCATTATAGCAAGGTAAAGAACAAGTCTCACCTAGTTATCAAAGAAAAGCTCGTGATTTTTGTTTCAGAAAGAGTCCCATGTATTAACTGGAGAAGGCAGATGTGTCTGTGAAATGAAAGGCATTAGCCCGGAGCTAGCCTCCTGCCCCTGGTTCATTGTTTCCATCTCCGCAGTGCCGGCACCAGTGGCACTTCTCCAACACACAGCTGTGGGGAGTGGCTGCCTAGGGCAACAGTGCTCAACCCTGGCTGCACATTAGAACCACCTGGGGAGCTTTTAAGCTTCCCACGCCAGGCAACCCCCTCAGACCAGGAACCAGGCAGTGTTTTTCAAAGCTCCCCAGGTGCCTCCAATGTGTAGGCAAGTTTGAGAACCAGCTCTCTATGCAGTTTGATTTGGTAACTGATTCTCAGGGCAACACAGACCCTCGTGTGCCCAGAGGCCCCTCCCCACCAGCCTGTGGTTGAACATGAAATTCCAGCAGTGGATTCCTTCTCCTGAGCTAAAGCACTATTTCCAGGGAGCCCCTGCTGAAATGTAAATACAACATCGAGAAGAGTACAGCATTTCTCCACTTAGACGAATGACCATAGTACTGCTGTTAAGTGTGTGGGTTCTAGAGCCAGACAGCCTGGGTAAGAATTCCAACCAGCATTGATCAGCTTGGGTAAGTGGATGAGTGGGTCTGAGCCTGTTTCTTCAGTTATACAGTGGGGTAAAAATGAGAAGTACCTCATGAAGTGTTGTCAGCATTATCCAGTGGTGATGATGGTTATGATACTGTAGACTGTGCAGTCTAAAAGGAAGGATCCTGTGGGATCTCGCACAGCATCAGGGTAGGGGAATGGGAAAATAACAAGCCTTAGGTGTTCCATGTGACTGGGATCCTCCGGATGTCCTGTGAGTGACAGTACATAAGTAGCCATGCTTTGCTTTAAAATCAGTACCTGCATCTAGCCTACTTCAACTCCGCAACCTGAGAGAAGTGATTCTCAACTCTGGCTAGCATACAAGAATTATCTGTAGATCTTTTAAGAAAAAAAGCCCATGTCCCAAACTTGAATAAACCTCTGGGAAAAAGAGGAGAGAGAACACTGGAAACACTGATGCCCTGGAATTATTATTAATGCCACCTCCGTAACCTTATGCTAATTTAAGTACTTTAATCATTTCAACTTAGTTTTAGAACTGAGGTAAGATAAGCAGGGTTGTTACTAATATTCCATAAAAGAGAAAACTGAGGGTACAAAGCACTACACAACCTCCCCATGTTCACAGTGAACAGCTGAGTTCGGAGTAGAACCAGAGGAAAGGTCTCAGACTCTGAGTCCTCCGCTGTCCCCCTCATGGAGAAATACTGACTTTCTTACAGCAGCCCAGGTCCCACAGTATATATTTTATACAGGTGAAGTGTCTCGTAATTACCCATGAAAAAGTGCAAACATCCATTTACAATGACACACCCAGTTAAGCCGCCAGGTAGTTTCAGAGCTAAGAATCGGGTCGAGTGAAGTTTCGGTTGCTACGTAGCCACGACTGGAAGCAAGGCAGTCAGGGCACAGTCCCCCGGGGCGTGAACAAGAGGGGACCCCACAGCTTAAGGTGGTGGCTGACCCGATAAACTGCCTGTCCATTCCTATTCACATTTAGGGCACAGGGAGCAGGCACACTGTCCGCCTCGTTCATGGCTGTGCCCCTTGTGCTAACATGATGCCATGGTTTAGCAGGCACTCAAGAACTGCTCCATAACTGAAATCAGCGCTCTGGTTGGGGGTGGGGACAGGAGCCCTTTTGATAAAACAGAGAAAGTACTCAGGAGCACTTGCTATTCAGGACATGAATTTCATTCTAGAACTCATTGAAGAAGACACAAGATCAAGTTAGTGAGCTTCCATCCCTCAAGAAGCATAGAAGCCACTAAATTTCTCCATATGGGACCAGTCTGAGAAAGATCATAGAGAGAAGCAGCAACAAACAAAAGTCACCAGCACAAACGTGAGTAAGGGGATAGGCTGTGGGTTTCAAGGGAAAACATAATCGTTAAAAGGCAGGGAGGTGAGACCTGGAACTCAGGCCGCCTGAAGCCCGAAAGATCACACCCAGCGAAAGAACAGCAAGCTGCTTCCCCAGCCTTGCCTGGAGCCCCAGGTCCCAGCACAAACTGCTGCAAGGGTGTGCTGAGAACCACAGAGCTGAGAGACTATAGAACCCTCGAGGCCAAAGTACGCATGCCCCTTTATAAAAGGACGGGCATTCCATAGCTCAGTTCTTTAGTGAGGTTAGGAAAACACACTTAGACACTTAAACACAGCTCAAAACTGTCATAAATAGTGTCCTCCTTTTGGTGTAAGTGTGTCCATTTTGAAGCTTCTCCTGTTAAAGCAATAGTTCTATGGAGGGGGAAGCAAGAAAAAACACTTCCAAACTAAGCTAATAGTTTCCTCTTAGCACCATCACAAGAGCAGTTTCCCCTGGTACCAGGTGCCTAGTAGGGTACTGCCATGTTGAAAGAACTATGAAAACAACTTACCCAGCAGCCCTGTGGTAGGGAGTGGGTCACACTTCATTCTTTTGCAATAGTAGGAGTCTGGAGGACAAAGACCAGGCTTTTTACCCTATCTGAGCTGAACTTGCCACAATCCTCTGCACAGTTATTGATGTCTGAAGATTGTGTTCACAGGCCCAGATGCCAACTGCATCCTGAACCCAGAGGTGATGAATAGTCCCCCAAATTTAGGGCACCAAAGTCAAGACCATCCCAACCAGTATGTCACCCAGCATCTACCCTTCGCATCAGTGAGCTCCCACCAGGAGAGCAAGGAGGTTAACATTCAGGTATCAGGTACTAGCCTCAACTCCCATCCCAGCCTCAGCTTCCTCATCTGAAAAGTGGAGAAATATCTTCCATATTCGAGTTGCTGTTAGGATCAAATGAAATGATGCATATAAAACATTTAGCACAGTATCCAGCACAAAGTAAGTGCTCAATAGTTATTGTTACTATGGCAGGAACTCAGGCCCTGGGAGTGAATGGGACGTGGAGACCTCCCTCTAGGAGAGCACAGCCAGAGCCACCTAGTCCCAACAGAACCACGTGCACACAATGCCATGGGAACAGAGAGGCTCACCCCTGCCAGTCTTTCCTGCGTTAGTTAACACCTCCTCCACCAGCAGAAACTCAAGCTTCCTGGGTTCTGTTTACTCATCCCACTACAAACTTCCTGGTACAGTAATAACCTTCCCTTTTCCCCAAATGCTCTCCACTGGGAAGCTCCCTGTGACTTAGAGCCAGAGAGAATTATATGTACATATACTGTTTATCCAGAGCGGACGAAGTAACTGGAAATCCACGCCTGATTTCTGGGCCAATCAGGTAGGTTTCTGAGGCTCAACCCAGACCTCTTCTGAACTTGCTCCATGTTCTTTCCTAAGAGAGAGAACCAAGTTAAGCCGAATGCTGGGAGGAATTTAAGGCATGGAGATTGGGAGCGCAAAAAGCCACTCAGCATCCTTGGGGTAAAGGAGGACAGAAAAAGCAGAGAAGCAAACTTCATTCTGTAACGTATTAGATGCACAGTTAAACAGCATAGTTACAGTGAAACCCAATACTTCCCATCACGTCAATGAAACGAAAGTCAAACATACCAAAGGCAGCTCAATCTACATATTTCTGGCACTGGGCATCACAATCATATTTTTGATCTTTGCTATCCTATATGCTCACAGCACTATGTCTCCTCAACCCAGTCTTTTGAGGAAAGATTCAACTCTTTCTGATCTCTGATTACATCATCAGTCACAATTTATGTCTTAATCCACATTTTCTATCTGTGTTTGAAGCTAATGAAGAACCAAGTCTCTGTGTGGCTTTTGTAGGCAAAATTTACCTGTTTACTGCCCTGCAGATGTTGTTAATAGAGTAAGCAGTATGTCCTCAAATGATAAATGGACGAGACGGCAAGTGCCCTGATCTTCAGGGAACATTGCTGAGTCATTTTATCCAGCCAGTTTATACCAGCAAAGCACTTGTTGATGATGGGAGCTGCTGTGATACCAGAGGCTTAGAAATAGCTGTAGAGTAGAGTGTAGATGTTGAAGTTTTGGAAAGATCACTGAAAGTTCCCCGATTAGAAGCGGTATGTCTACGGCAAGTCAGTTCTGTAAGGCTGCACTGTTACATCCATTTAACCTGCTTGCCTAAGAAGCTAAAAAGGAAGACTTACTCAAAGCAAGTACATTTCATGCAGCTAAATACACGTCTGGATCCTATCAAGAAGCTAAAGCTTTGTTGAAATCCTACTTCCAGCAACATGACTACATCTCTTGGACTGCAAATTCTCTCTACAAGGAGCAATGTAAGTCAGGTTACAAACGTAAGTCATTTAATAGTTTTCCAGAGCACGCCACCTTCACTTCCACATAAGCTCTGTGAAATACCCCTACTTTTCAAATCCATGCATGACCATTACTGGATGGTTGCTTTTCCCTTTTGTCCTGTAGGTGTACACTCCTGATCTTCACAATCAAAGACCGGTATACTGCTTTTCCCAAAGAAACAGTCTAACAGTTCACGATACCATAATGTTTATTAAAAGGCACAGCCCTAGAAATCTTCACCAAGTTCCAGTTAAATCTGTTTGCTTCCACTTTTTAAATTTAAAACCTCTTCCATTATTTGATCTCTCTAAGCAATCAAAGCCAGCGCTGCCTGAAGTCATTTCAGGCTAAGCTGTCTTCTGCAAACAAAAGTTCAGTGATCAAAATTAAGTAATTGCAAGAATGCATTCATTGGAACACTACTATTTTCTGAGGAAAAATTTAGGGGAATTGCCCTGTGCCTCTGGACACATCAGTACGTTCATTTGCTTTTCCTTTGTCTTTAAGAGATCATCTATCTTAGAACTTAAATGCCTTATATACTTGGCATTTGGGACTCAAGCCAGCTCTCAATCTTCCTTTTATAGAATGAAGCACACTAGCCTCCCCATCCCCGAGTATTCACACACTTCATCTTTGAAGTGAGTCAATATTCTTCAGCTGGTGCATGTCCCCCACAAGCTACAAGGCCCACCAACCAGAACATAGATTCTAGTTCATTCACTCACCAGTAAGTATTTATTGAACATCTACCATGTGACGGGTACTGTGCAAGTGCTAAGACACAGTGAAAAAAATACAGGTCCCTATCTTCAAGGATGCCAGACCACATTATGCAACTAATCTACTACAATGGTTGTAACTGCTTCAAGAGCGCAGAAATTCACAGCATACAATAGGGGACCTAGCCTAGTCTGCATCATCAGGAAAGGCCTCGCTGAAAAAGCCAGATTCAAGCTGAAACCTAGATAGTAAAGAGTTGGCTAGGCATGGTGGAGAGAGAGGGGTGTTCTAGGCTGAGACATGATCTGTGTCACAAGCCTCGTGCAGGAAGGAGTAGAGGTCCCTGAACAACTAACAGAAAGCCAGTAGGGGTGAGACACAGTACAGAGGAAAAGGGCTCAAGATGATGCGGGGGAGAGATGCAGGAGGTTCTTAGGAACCACATTACAGATTTTTTCAATTATTCCATGGCCAATGGAAAACCATGCATGGGCTTTAAATATGAAGAGGGACACGGTCAAAACTGCACAATTAATGGATCAGTACTTACAGATTGATGTGTAAGGAAACAGAATCCTCGACATAAGAGCGTAGTTAAATCTTCCAATGTGCATGCTCTGCATCCTGCCCCACTGTCCTCAGTGAGCACTCACAACGAAAATGAAACCAAGGGCATCGTTTAATTCTGCCTCGTCCCCAAACAAGCCGTCTTCGAAATTCTGTTCCTAAATATTCCTATTTCATTTACTCGATACTTTACCATTCCAGACTGCTAAACTGTCATTTCCACCACACTTCTTTAGTGATACACAGCTTCTGATTCCTCTTTACCCCTGTATTATTTTATTTCATCTTCACCCAGGTCTTCCAACTCTTTTCCACTGTATTTTTCAACATGGAACTTATTTGGAGTTTCAGAGAGCTGAGTGGAAAAAACTAATGCTAAGAATGAAAAGGCAATGTTCAATCTGGGTACATTAGGAAACAGGCACAGTAATAGCATCTAAAATTCTGTCGCCTCAGGGGAAAGGGAAAAATGTTCCAGAACCAACACACACACTCACCGAGCAGCAGCCACGAAACTGATTGTGACTTTACAGCCAGGAAGTTAAATGGGTGTCTGCTGCTTAAATCACCATTAACCAAAGACCTTAAAATGATGCCTCTGATTTCCATCCTGGTGCTGAGAGGAATTACTGAGCAGCCACTATCAATAATGCATCCTGCCTATTTGGAACAGAGTCATTCTTTGGAGAGTTCTATTCAGTGTTAATATCAAACAAATTTGCTGTCAGATAGCCACAGATTCCCCAGGATGATCACAGCCAACTCATTGACTCTACGCCAAATGATTGTATTTTAAAGACCGATTCAGGTTTTATACTGAAGTGTCGCTTCAGGTCCAGTTGAAAAGTGGGTCTGCAGCTTGAGAGAACTGCTGTCCTGACCCTCTATGTTACTAACCAGAAAAGACTTTGGAGAGTTCCAGAAAAATAGCAGAGGACAGAGGTGGTTGGTGTGAAATGCACCCTTTAGACACTCTTCTCTGAAAGATTCTGGGCATATGTGGGGGGGGACTCATCTCAATGAGAAAACTTAAAGTGAGAGAACGTGGGTTCATCCTCTCAGTCTGAAACTTCCCTGCCCCCCCAAATAGGTATCAATCATCACGAAAAACCATTTGAGAAGGAGGTATGAAATGAGCGAGGGGATCACCATTACTTCCTGTTGAATTTGTACATGGGTCATCTATTGCTGGACCTAATTTTTGATGTAGGAGTGGAAGTCTCTGCCTACTGCCTCTTTGACTCACCTGAATGGCAGGAACACACCATTAGGTGAGTGGTGCTGCTCTGGAACGCTATTGCTCAGGGTCTGAGTTATCATGGCTACTATTAAAAACACAGTGACCCATGAGGGAAGGTGACAAAGAAACACTCCAGGCTTGCTGGTGCTGTTCACCTTACCAAGTATACTACAAGCACGTTCTAGAAGAGTTATGCACACAACACTTTTGACTGGAAACATTTTAAACCCAGAGAAGCTCAGAAACCGAGACAACATGAGGAAGTCCCATTTCCCAACAAAATTCTCACTTTCATACAAATGCCTCATGCACTAGATAACCAATAAGCTTTTGGCAAATGCAGAAGGGAGTCATGGTGGGTGTTGCATCCCAGGTACACAAGGCAAGGTGTTCAATTGTCCAGATTCTGGACAAAGTCTGAGTCACTGTTCTTTCTGGTCCATTTAGGTGTTAAAATAGGGGTGCATTCCAGGTCTACAGTTCTAGCCTAACCCAGTGGCCTCTGCCACTTTCCTGTTTCCAAGGTCTTCCTGGAGACCCAGCACAGCACAGATGAGAGTTTAGGGGAACATCACAACGGAACAACCACAACATCTCCAACAAAGGTAAGTGATCCGAGAAGTCCCCACCTTCAACAAACTGAAAACGTACAAAAGGAAAGAAAAGCAACCAGTCCAGTTCTGGACACAGGGTGAGTCATAGTTATTCTTTCCAAGACAACTGAGAACACAGAGCTGAAAATGTCCAGCAAAATCCAATTGTGTCTTGGTGTGTTGGTCTGGAAGGCAGGTTGCCAAGGGTACAGACCTCCCTCGGCATCCAAATAGAGCTGCCTTGGATAAATTATTCAAATTCTCCAGGCCTTGGTCTTCCCAATGAGTAGGGTTAACTAAAAGAAGCTCTAAACACTATGTCTGCACTTATCATTCAACTACCTCCCTGTTTCTCAGTAAGAGGGCTGCCTATGGCAAAAGTCTTTTCATGTCGACCTCCAACACATCCATGGAAAGACCATGGTTTGTGACTCGAAAGAAAGGCCTCTCTCTGATCTCAGAGACCACAGGAACCCAGTGTTTTGTTTTTAGATAAACAAGCTTCTCTCCTTATTTAGCAGGTGAGGGAAACAAGGCCCCCAGAAAATCAGTACCTAACACAAGAGCACAATGCTCTCTAGAGTCAAAAAAATGTCCTAAGAACCAGCAGTAAATGGGTGAAAGAAGAAAAGTTCCCTGATAAAAAATAATCACTAGATGTTTAAAATAGACCACTTATTGGCCCTTCCCTCTCCTGCTGGATCCACCATCTGCTTGTGTTTAACACAGCTCCTTCATATTTTGGTTAACGCTTAGCTCTGGAGTCTGTTTTTACTGCTGACAGAAGGATGAAGAATAGTATCATGTTATGACAGAGTTCCACCCCTCACAGCTGAGATATTAAATCACCAAAATGTCACTAAGTTTCTCCCTGCAAAGTCCAAACATTCCATCCCCACATTCAAGGGCTTCATACGAGCTTAATGTTGTCCAGCCTCATTATCCACTAGCCCACAGCTGGACGAGGCACACTGTCCACTGTTCATCTGTAGTATCCTCCTTTCCATTCACGTCTTGCACATGCTCATCCCCACTGCCCCACTCCTAAGTGCTGTGCAGCTAGGAAAGTACTTTATTTAGAAAGTGTATCGCAGCTTTCAAAGAGCTTTCACAAACATGTAGTCTTAGAATTCCATGAGAGACAAAGCATAAGTGCTCCTAGACACATTTTACACATGAAGGACACTGAGACCCAAAGAGAGTAAGGGACTTGGCCAACTAGGGCCCCTAGAAAAGAATGGGACCCAGAAACAGAGCTGACTCCCCAACTACTGTTGCTTTCACCCCTCCAAGCCCTACCCAATATTCAAAGCTTAATTGAAGAATTACAATCAGTCACCAAGACCTGTCAGTTCAACCCTATTCACTCAGGCACCTAGAACACGCCAGATACTGTTGACATCTCCTTCTACTTCAGCACCTTCTCTAGATTCCCACTCTGCTGCCTCAGTTCAGGACTTCATCTTTTACCTGAAATATTACAATCTATTCCTAATTGGTCTTCATGCCTCCAATCTCTCCCTACTCCAACTGACCTTCTAGACAGCTTGCTTCTGGAACAGTCAACTGGGGTGAGAGTAGGGGACAAAACTGTCCTCAGGGGACATTTGGCAGTGTCTCCAGACATTTCTAGTTGTCACAACTGGGGCGGGAAGGCTGGTGGTGCTACTGACATCTAGGAGGTAGAGACCAGGATGCTAAACATCCTACAATGCATGGGACAGCCCCCACAACAAAGAATTATCCAGCCCCAGATATCAATAGGGCCAAATTGAGAAACTGTTCTAGAGTTATCATCCTAAAAAATAAAAATAAAAACAAAAAACTCCTCATTCCTCATGAAGTCATTCCTTTACTTAAAAATGTCCATGTTATTTATAGGACAAAGTTCATACAAGACTGTTCACAATCTGGCCCAAATGATTTTTCGGACCTTCCCCTCCACTATTCCTACCCTCCTGCCACACTAACCTTCTATTTCCAAATACTTCACCAGCTTTCCTGTCTGTGTGCCTTTGCTCGTGCTTCTTCCTCCGCCTCAAATATCTTCCTCCCTTCCCCACTGCTATTCCCCCTTTAAGGTCCAGCTTGAGCATTACTTCCTTTGTTGAGCCTTTTTGTTTCCGCTAGTCCAAGCGGTCTCTCTCCTCTATGTTTTCACTATAACAGCCGTTAATTGTATTACATTCACTTGACAGGTTTTTCCCTTCCCTCTAGTGTAGGAATAAAATGTCATTTATCTTTATGTCCCACACATATAGAAGAGGGCCTGGGAAGTACTTCAGTCGGTGCTGGTTGAATGGATGAACTCCAGCACTGCAGATTCTTGCTTCTCATAGCGAGAAACTACAGCCTCTTTCCCGGCGGAAATGCTAAGTATAGTACTATCTAACTAGCCCGTCAGCACAGGGCTGTCGCCAGCTTGAACATCTGGGCACAAGGAGAAGCAGCTTTGTCTTCGAACTTCTACACGAGGTCTGATGATGCTGCATTTCTCTCTGCAGAGTTAGCAATAGCCACAGCTCCTGTAACTTCTTAGGTCTTATCTGTCAGAACTCCTCGTTCTGTGAGAATTTCTGGGTTCTGCAGATTTAGAAAACTTTGATTCAATGGGTGTGTTAAATAAATGTAATGTTTTGTGTTTCTGGAAGAACACCAAAACCAAGATCCTTAGCACAGGTCTAACAGTTATAGGGTGCACCCAAGAGACATTTTAGAAAGTCCCAGGCTCCTGCCCTGTTCTCAAAGGACAGATCAACAGCTGACCTCCAGGATGCGCTGCATCACACAGACTATCCATCTTCCGTCACTGAGAACAAGCAACACCCACAAAGCTTAGGCTAAAGGGAAACAGGAGGAACTAGAAGTCATCAAGATCTCCTAGGCGCCTCCAGGCCCGGTTAATTCTGCAGGGACTCCCCTCAAAACCTCTCTGTGGGCTCCAGAAAACACTGAAGTCAGCCCTGAAGAAACTGAATGCTATGGAGAAGGGGTACTCTGACTGCCCAGGCAAAAAGTAGCCAGAATCTATTTGCAGCTTCCGTAACCAGAAACCACTAAAAAAAGAAAAAACCGTAAACAGTACTTAGCGTTTGCCTCCAACCTGTGAGGACAGAGGAAAGAGGCCATAGTCCAGCTGAGGCTCTTACATGCTTCAAGGATCCAGTGCCACGTCTGGAAAGCACCTTAAGCTGATAGAAAAGCAGCACAATTTGTGGAAGAGACGACAGTAACAATGAATGGTCTCATGTTCAGGGAGTACGGCCTGAAGAAAAGTTAGAAATGGGGGCTGACGTCTGAATGCCGGTCTCAGCCCTGTCACTAACTGCTGCGTGACTGGGACAAACTGTGTCTTCACTGACAAAGACTCACTTTCTTCCTCAGTTTCCTCATTTTCAGGAACTGCCTGTCCCACCTCACAAGGACATCAAAGGAGAATAATTCCAATCCAATCCAATTCCAAGATAGTAAACCCCTCCTAGGGCCAAAGATGATGCTGCCAGGCACTGTGGAGGGAAGAAGTCCAAGATATGTTTTTGCCCTTGGAGAGCTAAACAACATTCTTAAACAGACAACGCGTAAAAAAGGAAGCATTAATCATCAATTAAAGGTAAGTGGCAGGATGCAGAGTTACTGGAGATCAGCACAGAATGAAACCCAGTTAGTGGTACCAGTCCTCAGAGATGCTGAAATGGAAGCTCACTCTAGCTGGACATCCAGGAGGAGTCCCTGAACAGAACTTGACCTGCATGACCAGAAGCAGCTGTGGGACAAAGGCCGATATTCCAGGCAGGAGAGTGCAAGGCCATCAGCTGGGTTGAACTAGGGACTTACGGGCAGGTGTGGTGAGAGGTAACTTCAAAAAGGCAGGTCAGAGTCACATCCCAGCAGAGGACTTAATTCCCAGCTAAGATTCTCACCTAATCCTCTCCGTGGGAGACGCCAGAGAAAGTTTATGAGCAGTTGGCTGGTGAGTATAAAATATGTTTATAGCTGTCGAGCATTATACAAATGCAAACTGTTATCATTGCTATTCTTGGCACCTACTGAAGCCCTGCACTGTGTAAAGGGTGCCCAGATGGCAGAATAAAAACATTAAAAGATAGACCAGTGAATAATTTATATCAGTTTAATCACTTAAAAATACTCTGCTTCCAGATGGAACTGGCAAGATAAGAAAAGCCCAGAACTTCTGGAAGCTAAGCAACTAAAATCAAACCAGTGTCTTCCTCTACACGAACGTACTGTTAGAAGCCAGGTTTCCGAAACAACTCAGCTTTCTTGACCAAACTCTGGTCTTCCTCCCTCCCCGCTTCCTTCCTTCCTTGTTTAGTTCACTAATTCTTCCCTCTCTCTATAAAATCCTGACGGAATCCTACGGCTGCTCTCACACATGTAACACAGCGCCCCCCTTTGCACTGAGATCCAGACCTACATATCCAAGTCAATGTTTTTATTGTAGTATCTAATATGTATCAAGAGTTCAAAAGGCCAAACAGGGACTTGGAATCCTATCCTACCCCTCACCTGTTTCTTTCCCATCTCAGAAAAGGATACCTCGATCCACTTGGTTGCTCAAGCCAAAAGCTTAGAGGTTGTCCTGGCTTCCTTTCTTTCTCTCGTATCCACATCCAATCCATCAGCAAGTCCCGTTAGCTCTGTCTCCAAAAGATATCCTGAACCTGACACTTCCCCATTCACCCTGTCCCTTCCATTCCCTCCTGGACTGTTCTACACCCTCTGACCTGGTCTCTGCTTCACTCTCAACCCCTAACAATCATTCTCTAAAGAGCAGTCAGCCTTGTTGTTGTTTTTATAAGTACATCAGATCATGTCACTCCCCTCCTTAAACTTTTGCACTGCGTTAAGAATAAAATCTGAACTCCTCATTGAGGCTGTCAAGCCCTGCATGTCCTTTCCACCAACCCTATCCCTTTCCATCCCCCAGCACATTGCGCTCTAGCCACATGGGCCTGTTTTTTCTCAGGGCCTTTGAATTTGCAACCCTCCTTCAGCCTCCCGTGGCTCTGCCTTGTCATAAATCTCAGCATAAATATCATCCTTCTAAAGAGACTTTCCTGACCAATTAATCTAAAAACAGGCCCTGTTAATCACTTTCTCCCATGCCCCCTTGTATTTTCTTCATAGTATTTATCTGAAATGGGGTGTTCATCTCTTGCCTATCTCAGGGTCATAAATGTAAGCTCCAGGAGGTTAGAGACGTATTTTGTTCAAGGGTACATCTCCAGTGCCAAGAACAGCACCCAGTGTACAACAAGCGCTCAAATATTGGCAGAGGAACCAAATCTGAGTTAGAACAGCCATGTTTATTACAGATGCTTCCCCTCTGGAGGAAATGGGAGCATTCCAGTTGTCCTTGCTCCAGTGCTAAGGTTCAGACTGGAGAGAGGTCTCTGGATTCCATGGGTGTGGGGAGACTTCACAGAAAAGAGACAGGATAGAGAACAACAAGAGATCTCTCAGGTACATGCCAAGACACTGAAGAATCCGTGTTTTAAGCATCTACTGGGCAGTGAGAAGTATGGGGGGAGGGAGGCTGACACACAGGAGCAGCATCACTAATTCCATAGCATGACTTAGTCTACTATTTCCCTTCTTCACAGCAGGTTAAAGAAAGATTGGCTTTCCTGAGCACCACCGTGAGTCAATCTTCATACCAAGCATTTCTATCTGTTATCATTTAACCCTCATAACTCTTCCAGTGAAGCACTATATCCCTCTTTTCTATAAATGCTGGGGCTGTAGCCCACAGAAGGTGCATCTCTCTCTGCCCAAGGCCATGCAGCAATGGCAGAGCAAGCCGGATCCCAGTGTGTTTGAGGTCTTTCCCTTTCCACTCACTCTGTACTGTGTTCCCCAAGGAAACCAGGAGCTTTTGGATTCAAAGTAGCATGTGCTCAAGGCAAGGAGAACACAGCACAGGAAGCCCAAGTCCCCTATAAACAAGCTGTGATACTCAGTTTGGCTCAAGGAGAGACAAGCTTTTGTCCCTATTGTGAGTATGCAGCCAGAAACCTGGGCCAATGACTTCTGGCTCCCAGCACTCCTTCCTGTCACCACCACCCCGTTTCCAAAGATAAATATCGGTGGCAATGTGAAGCTCTACCATAAACGTACATCAGGCCAGGGCATGCCACGCTGCAGAATGATGAGAAGGGTTGGACTCCAGCTCAGCAACTCCTACTGCAAATTGCAATCTGAATCCAAGAGTGTCTCCAGGATAACTCCTGTTAACCCTCCACTGACATCTCCTGGATGATCTCATTACTTGAAAAATAGCCTCAAATGAAGCCACAGCTGTGAGGGCAACAAGAAGGAAGCGTTGGCAGCCTGTTTCTTTCTTTTTCATTTTTTTTAATTGCAAAAGGTGTGTCAAAGAGAAGTCTTTAGCAGAGGCAGAGCTCATTCACTGCTGAGGGGAAATGCTAAGCATGAATTCAAGATCCTTCCCCTGGCTGTGCCAACTGAATGGAAAGTGAGCCAGTCGTGAGCTTACACACTTGAAGCGGCAGCAATGGACTGTCATACTATGTTCCCTCTATTGGAGAGGTATGACTTGCTGCAGTGGGATGGAGGCAAAAAGAGGAAGGAGGGAAAGGACTGACAAAACGGAAGAAAAGGGAAAAAGAGAAAAAGTGGAGGAAAAAAGTATATTAATTCCTAGCAATAGTGTACTAGCTAATGGTCAACTCCTTTCTGTTCAGAATTGGTCAATAGGGGTCAAGATTCCAATGAGCTAGTTCAGGGATCCATTCACTTGGGCGTTAACAGCCTTCTGCCCTTAGGAAAAGGCATGGGTACGAGTGACCCAAACCAGCACATACTCTGGTTCTATGGCATCCCGTGGCCAACTTTGTACAGCAGTCCAGCGGCAAAGGAAAGCACCAGGTGCATACACATCTGCAGTAATGCCTCCCAAGCTCCTCAGAACTCTGAACTCATCAGGACACACCAGGCATCCATTCCTGCCCTTTCTGCCCCTGTTATAATACAGCCACAGTCTTGTCGTATTCCTAGAAATGACAAAGGCGATTCAGTAGTTGGTCTAGATAAGACACTTCCAAAAGTTGGCCATGAACTGATGCGTTCTAGGCCATGGCACCCTTCTCGTATAAACTGGCCCTGGGCAGGAGTGACTGGCTAGCTCTATTCACAGTCTTCAACAGCCGGACATCTAAACCATTGCCTCTGCTACCTTCCAGCTCCTTTAAGAAAAGGCCAATAAAACAAACAGAAGTTACTCAAGTTTGGTTCTCAGAGTTTGTCCAGAATATTCCCAATTGAGTGAAGTAACATTAAACAAGTTTGACAATGATTGTGATAAAACTAGACAGGACACTCATGCTTTGCTCTGTGTTACACTACAAATAAAGAAATCCAAACTAACAAATTTGTATTTAAAACCAAACCAAACAAGATAATAGTATAAAATAAAATTTTGGATATTTTTCTTCATTACAAATATTCTTTAAATATATTCCCTTTTGATTTCTATAAGGATGCCAACTGTCTTTATATGCAAGGGACTACTCTTTATGCTGAGATTATGTCCTTGAAAAATGTCTTCTCTTTTAAGAAAAAAATGGGGATGTAAATTGCAGTTAGGGTTTTTTGTTTAGGGTCAAAAAAAGCTGAAAACCTACATCAGTGACTTGTCATCAGACTTTCTTTTTGTTTTTACTAGCTCATGAAATCCAAAGTCTGGGAACTACTGGTCTACGTGTTCAGGTTGTGGAGCACACCACTGCTTGGAGTATAAGCAGGGTTCTAGAAACCACAGATGCTTGCTACTTTACTGCATGCCTGATTACAACTAAGAAATCCTTCTCTAAGAGAAATGAGACTATAAACTCAAAGTGGCCCTAGATCCAGCCACTTACCTCATGCCTGTCATGTGCTAACAGGTGATCAAGACAAGAAAATTAGGTCAAAGATTCAGTGGTCAAACACACTTCAGGAATGCCGCATGGTCCATTTATTTCTTATAGGTTCATAATGCTCATCTGCCCATTCAAGGTTCCGAAAGGTCCTGCATTTAAAAAGTCTGCTTAATCAGAATTTCTCAATTATATTTTAAAGGAACACAACTTCTGGAGAGGTATTCCTGTTCCATGAAACACACTTTGGGAAACAAAGGCACAGAGAGAAGAGCAATTCAACAGGAGCCAGGAGCCCTCTCTGCTTCTGACTTGCTCTGTGACCTGGGAACAAGACACCCTCTTCACACCAAGGCTCTATGTTCCTACTATAAGTTTCCTCTTCCAGCCACTTTGCTGGTCCCTACATGCTACAATAAATAATACATCTGTTGGCCTCTAGTCAACACTCTCCATGAACCAGAAATTCCCATTATCACCAAAAACCTGAAACTAAGAGGAAAAGAAACACACAGGTTAGCTCACAAAGCAGCACGCCTGGACTTGGGGAGGCAGGGCAGTCAAGGAAGCAAGATTACAACATAGGAGCCAGGCCAGTAATGAATTCTAGGGAAAGTGGGAATACTCCCTTTACCCTAAGTCAACCCATCTCCTCAAGGTCAAGGCTTATACCAGAGTTTCCAAGTAAGTATCCAATTCTTGTTTAAGTGCATACCCTACTGGAGGAGGTCCTACAGGTGAAAGGCACGAATGAGCCCTCGATAGCTTCTGACAAGTAAGCTCCAGGTCCCTGAGCACCTTGGGAAGCAGACTTCCACCTAGGTCCCTTTGCATCAGGCTGGGCACACCATCACATGCCATTCAGTCTTATTACACCATATTGACAAAAGTGTGAAAGCACATTTTGGCGGGTTTTAAGGTGAACTGTTCTACCTAAGTCCCCAGAAGGCAGGAGAGGGTAGATTCATACTGTTCACCCACTAGAGTTCTGATGGGCATGTTTCACTTGATAGTGCATGAGAATTTGAAAGAGTGATCAACTTTAGTCATCAGGGAAATGCAAACTAAAAACACAAGATACCACTATATGCCACCATGATATATACTCACCAGAACAGCTGAAACAAAAAAGACAGAAGCAAGCATTGGCAAAGATGTGAGACAATCCGAGTTTTCATACACTGTTCCTGGAAGTGTAAACAGGTACAACCACTTTGGAAAACTATTTGGCAGTATCCACGGCTGAACACAATATCCCCTATGACACAGCAATTCCACTCCCAGATAAGTACTCAACAGAAATGCATACATACATTTACCAAGACAGGTCCAAGACTATTCCCTGCAGCATTTTTCAAGTGCCTACAATTGGAAATAACCCAAATATCCATCAATATTAGAATGGGCAAATAAATTCCAGGATATTTTCACTGTAGTATACCATACATCAATGATAATAAAGAAACTACAACCATATGCAACAAGGATAAATTCCAAATATAATGTAGAGTGAAAGAATACAGATACACACTAAATTATTCCATTTATACCAGCTTCAAAAACAGGCAGAGGTAAGCAGTGGTGTTAGAAGTCAAGATACAGTTACTCTTGGAAAGAGTACAGCAACTGCCAGGGTTCACCAAGGAAGTTTCTGGGGTTCTGGTAAGTTCTGAGTCTTGTTCAGGGGCTGGTCACAGGGGTGGGTTCAAAATGTGACAGCACATCAAGTTGTAGCCTTATGATTTATGTATTTTTCTGAATAGGTGTTTTATTCCAACAAAATATTTACTAAAGAAGTTAGTGAATTTTGCATTCTGTTGTACAACCTCTTCACATGTGTGTCTATATTATTTCAGCTTTTCCCAAAATCTTTCAGTAAAATTCACATTCTAGGAAAATGTGCCACACTTCACCTGTGGCTTCTTTTCCCCCACAGATATTGCCACATACCCCCCAGGTATGAGAAGGTGGGGGTAACAGAATCCACCTGTGGGTCCCCGCGGACCAATCACTGTCTTCCTTCCTCCACTTACAAGCTAGAAGCTCTGCCTAATGAAAGCCCTCTTCATTTCCTTCCCTCTGGGCATAGCCCTCTCTCTAGCCCTGGGATAGAGAAATCTCACTCACTTTTAAATACGTTCTAGTCTCACTGACACTGAAGATCATGAATGGATGATTGCGTGAATGGCTGCCACATCTTCTGTACAGCCATTTGCTACTCTCCCAGGTCCCTGGAGAATCCAGGCCTCAAGGGAGAAGGCATTGAGAGAAGGCATGGGACAGGCATGAGCCTCTGCACCAGTGGAATCCGACTAAGTGTGGGGCAAAGCATCTGCTATTTCACCCCTAGGCTACAGTCCAACCAGGGAGTCTCCAAAGGAATGGCTGCCCTCAATTCTGCCTGGGTGAGTCTACACTAGGCAGAGGGTGAGGGAACTGGGGAGTGTCTCAGCAAGCCCTTGGGAGCAGCCCGATTCTACAGTGGTTTGATATCAGTCAACCAGATTACCCCCATTTAACCACCTACAATAGACTGGATGTTTGTGTCCCTCCACCAAATTCACTTGTTAAGTTCTAACACCCAATTAGATGGTATTTGAAGGTAGGGCCTTTGGGAGGTGATTAAATCATGAGGGTGGAGCCCACATGAACAAGATTAGTGCCCTTATAGGAGACTCCAGAGACCTCCCTTGGCCCTTCCACCATGTGAGGCCACTGCAAGAAGACTGCCAACCATGAAACAGGTCCTCACCAGACATCAAATCTGCTGGTGCCTTAATCTGGACTTCCCAGGCCCTAGAACTGTGAGAAATGAATGTTTGTTGTTTAAGCCACCCAGTCCATGATATTCTGTTATAGCAGCCCAAAAGATTGAAGACACTGCCCTTTCTCAAAAGGTCTGCAACTAGGCTCAAGGAGGAAATACGTGAAGGAGGAGGGAAGAGATAACACCCTCACCTCCAGGACAGCCCATCAAGGCATCTACCTTCATCTGAGCAAACCTGCCAGAGAGCCTCTCCTAAATTCTACACCCATTTCTCCACCTGTCCTTCCAAGACTCTCGAAGCACCTATTACTCCAAAGTAGACATTTTTACAAAGCATATGGTGGAAACCAACAGTGACTTTCTCCACAACTGCCCCCAAGAGTTATGGTCTGACGAGAGGCCAGCAGACCTCTATGTGCCATTTATAGGCTGGCCACATTCAACAGAACTCCTGAGTATTAAGCAGTAGAACAAGACAATGGGAAGAGGGACAAACTGAAAAAGACTGCCTCATCAAAATCCTCATTAGAACTGTGCTAAACAATAACTACTTACAGAACATTTGCTATGTGCAAAGCACTGTGTAAGATGCAAGGATGAACCATGTTCCCATGCTAAGAGAAGGTCACAACAGGCATGGGGGCAAAGCCATGCCACTAAGTGTGATGAGGTGTCCTTGCAGCAGGGAGGAGAATATATGAGGGGTCGTTGGTCATCTGAGTCACTTGTCTGCCCATCCCACTCAGTCCAAGGGCCTACATTCTCAAGTTGGGTGTTTCTTTAAAACACTGAATTTGATCATTAAACCTAAAAATGACCAGGAGGTGGGAGCTAAGAAAACTATTTTCATGAGCTAGTAGTAAGCTAAACTTGGAAGACAGTTATGAGTCACCTGAGACTCAGACATGTCTTCCAAGAAAGCATCTGCTCTGCTTTCTCAAGTGGCTTTGCCAGCATTCCCTTCCTCCTCCTCTACCTTCCAACAGGCTGACAAAGCCAGCATTTAGTCAGCCTCTTCAGTGCTTCTCTCCACTGGGGCCAGCAGCCCTCAGGATAAATTATCCTAACCTACAGTCATCAGGGATTGGCTGGCAGTGCTGGGAGAAGACAACCTATTCCCAGAGCCTAAGGGACCCTCAGGTCCATTCTTCCAAATGTGAGGATCCCCAACCCTTAGGAAAACAAAGACCTGCTATTTTTAAACAACTTGCCAACATCCAACAGGAGCTAACTGATGGCTCAGGATGCTGCCAGCTGATTCTCATACTCAACACACAGGTGATTCACCCATCAATGACTGTAAAGGTGGTGGGAAAGGGGGGAAAAAACATAAGAAAAAAGCCCTCATTGTGAAGGTGTACAATCCCTGCACTGTAATAACATTAAAAAGCTCTCTCCAAAACAAAGAGTGACCATATTCTGGGGCGGTTTTGGGGTTTTGTTTTTGACCAAGTAAACAAATCAGGTGTCCTGGGACAGAAAGATTCATATGCAAAAAAAAAAAAGAGTCTTATCTCTGGGCAGTTTTTCTCAGCGCAGATAACATTTAATATTCTGATTCATACACATAACCTTCTCTATCCTCCCTCCGTCATGTAAGCTTTGTCAGAAAATAAAACCTGGAACCCAGAAATTCACAATTGAATACGAAGAAGCAACAGCGGAAGGGAGGAGGGTTTGAGGCTAGTCTAGTGGCCCTTTTTTGCTCCATTAGCTCTTATTTCACATTTCCCAAATTCTTGGTTATCCAGCTTGAAATTTTACCAAGGGATTCATTTGGTCTAACAGTATGCTTTTCTAAAAATGCAAATATACCTCTAAGAGGAACATGGTACACTGGTGATTCGCACCCTTCCAACAAATCAGTCCAGTGGCATTTGGAGAAAAACAGTTGAGAGCGGGTGCTCAGAGGAGATGTCTTTTTACCATGATCAAGGCACCCTCAAGTGTGATGGCACTGAGCGCTCATAAAGGCACCAAGGGCTGGAGGAGGTTTGTAAAGAGGGTCAAATATAAAGAGGAGGTAGGCAAACGCCAGAATTCACAGTCACCTCTCAACAGTGGATTGGTAGACACGGACTCCAGGACCCAGGCCTCACTCAGCCTCGCGCTGCAAATATTATAGTTCAAGCATATTATGGACCGAACAGGTTGACCTAGAAACAGCCACCCACAAAAAGATTATTTCTAGGGGAAAACTGCATCCTAAAACTCCAAATACTCCATCAAAGAATTTTTTTATAACAATCTATTGATATTAGGGGCTACCTGCATTTAAAATGCATTCTTGAAAACTGAAACCAACTCAGACCAAGAGCTTCACTCTTTACTATGCTTAAAGCGAGGACTATGAGCAGATAGGTGAAAAATGCTGACATCACACAGAACTTACTCTGAGCCCCAATCCTTCCTACCTCAAGGGAATGTCTGGCCTGATGCTAACTGTAGGATTAGGACTTAAATTTCACACACAGATACCCTCTCCAACTTCTGCGCCTCCTAACAGCTGAGCCCGTTAGTCACCGAGGTTCATTTCACTTTAGCTAAGAACTTGAACCTATCACCCCTACACAATAGATTTTCAGATTTGAGGAAGAAAAAGCCAGTTTGGGCAAGCAGGTTGCATGTGACATGTGGACAGAGCGCTGAGGATGCCAAGACAAAACAGAGAATTCAGTCCTTTTTGGGGACATTGACTTCACTTTAATTCACAGCCTCAGAGGGTTTTCCTACATCTGGCCAGGCATTCTGCAAACACAGTCATGCATTGCTTAATGATGGGGATACTTTCTGAGAAATGAGTTGTTAGGTGATTTCATCATTGTGTGAACATTATAGTGTGTACTTACACAAACCTAGATGGTATAGCCTACTACACACTTAGGCTATATGATACTAATCTTATGGGACCACCATCATATATGCAGTCCATCATTGACTGAAACATCATCATGTGGTGCATGGCTATACAGGAGCTCAGTTCTGGGGGTAGAGGGAGGTACATCCCTTAGTGGGAGTCACCGTCCTGATCCCCAAGACCACTAGGGATCTCAAAGTTATTCATCCTCAGGCACACCAATCCAGTCCACTATGAGGGAGATGTGCAATTAAAAGTGAATGACACAATACGATTTTTGTCATTTCCCTGAACAACTGCCACGGAAGTGTCACAATAAAACTCACTCTGGAGCCAGACTGCCTGCCACTTGGTAGCTGTGTGACTTGGGCCAGTTACATAACCTCCCTGGGCCCCAGTTTATCATTGGCTCCCTCTCATAGAGTAGATGGGCGAATTCCATGACATATTGAGAGTTTGTAGCACAATGGCTGACACCTGCTAGCTAGCACTTAGCAGTGGCACATATCTTCCACTTGAGTCTCAATTTTCTCATCTGTAAAATGAGGGGAGGGAAACAACAGAAGATCTGTTGCTTTGAGTCCTTTATTCAGGATGAATCAAGTGTCAATTCTGACAGAGTCGAATATTTGTCCTTACTTAGCTTTCTCTTTCTGGGTTATATTCAGTTTTTTTTAAAGTCTCTGCTTTAAGCATTTTTATTGTTCTCTGTTCTGTTTTCGATCCCTCACAGTGGATTGGTAGACACAAAAACATGTTCACAAGGAATCTAAACCACTTCATCTGAGAGTGGAGAGAACCTGGAAAGGAACTGTCTACTCAATGTTCAAATCCCTTCTCCTGAGTAGCCAGCAGGAAGATGATTACCCAGTTTGGAGTTAAATACCCTCAGAGCTGGGGAACTCATTACTCACCCAGCAGCTGTTTGCTGTGCTGGAGACTTCCAAAGTTCTTTACACTCCTACCTCCTGGCAACTTGTGACCAAATCTATACTGCCAGAGAATCTTGATGCTTACTGTGATGGTGACAACAACAGAACTGGTTTATAGTCTGGATGACTTTAACGTGTCTTCTAATTCAAACCTTAGAATTATTCTGAGAAGTAAGTTGGGTAGTTATTATTCCATCTCTGGCAAAATAAAGGGGCAGAGGAGGGGTGAGGGCTCAGCGAGTTTAGGTGATTCTGCCCACTTTTCCCATGAACCTGCTGAGTCAGGAACCAGGACTCTTGGAACCAGGTCTTCTAACTTCAAGTTGGGAATTCCAGTCCATTTCCCCCACCTCCCAGTTCAGAAACTTGAACTTCCCAAGTTACCCCTGCATGTAACGAATACCCATCAATGGTTCTCCCAGCCGTTCCTGCTCATTCTGTCTAGGAAATTCATCTTGAGTGATCAGTGGCAGCTTGGCACGTTAGTTTAATTAGGAAACCGAAAGCATAACAAAAAAAGCATTCACACATCATATAGTCTTTAGACTTTCATAAACTCTAATCTAAATCTGGAACACCTAGAGTAATGATTAGCTAATAACCAGGCCCATCTCCACTCCCAGGCTAAACTCAGAATATTTCATCCAGTTACTTTCCCATAGGACAGCAGCCATTCACCTATCACCGCCTGCTTGAAATTACACATAATAGGAAATTGAGATAATCAGACTGCTTAAAACTTTAAGTTATATGGTGATGTAATCAGCCGTAAAAGTGCACAAAGATCATTTAACATGTGCAGGCTGTTCATGACGAAACTGTTGCCCCCAGGGAAGGGCAACCGCTCACAATAAGATAGAAACCGACCTTGTTTTAAGTTCATTTCTGAGAAGCTGTATTGCCCATTTCAGCTTTGATCACCATAACAGTTAACACAGTAGATGCGAGATGGGCGAGGAGAGAGGACACAATTATCTTACCATCCACCCGACCCAGCCCCAGCCCACCAACTGCAATGTGCCCAGAAATAGTCTGGTTGCCTTTCTTTGGGAACGTGGTCCTTTTTACTTGCTGGAACTCTTTGGGATGCTGCAGTGTTTGAGCTGACAGTGAAGGGCTTCCCATCACAGTGGAAGTGGGGAAGAGGAGGGGAGCCCTGTGAGCCACATGCCGCATGCGCCTAATGGTGCACGGAAAGGGGCAGTGGCTACCCGCCCTGGGTAAGCTGAGGAAACCAGCCAGCACTACACAAGCACATGGATTTCAGGTCAGAACTTCAAGATCTCCTACAAAGGAACCTCACAGTTGCTTCCAGGAAACTCTTTCCAGGTGGAAAGTTTCTTTCCAGGCTCTGTTATTACTTTTTTAAATCTAATAAATCATATTTTACTCTCAGCATACAGGGGGAAGGTCTCATCCTCATCCTGATTAACAAGGCCACATTAATAAAACATTCTTGGATCCATTAATTCAAATAAATATTTAAGCACAGTGTGGCAGGTGCCAGGACAGAGGCATGGACAATTAAGTCATGGTTCCTAGTCCTGGGAGGCACTGAGTCAAGCAGACCAGCACTTCCCAATGCTTGACCATCCCTCCTCAGCCCTCTGGGATCATATATAGTGCCCATGTTGTGAATATCTATTAAGCAATCTCATGAGAGGCCCACCGGTACTACAGGGATGCTAACGGAGATGCTCCTTAAATAGACGTCAAAACACTGACATAACAAGCCAGGTCCTAAATGTTATCTGGCTACCTTGTGCCCGGGACAGAGCTTGACTAACACACGGCAATAAGCAGCCGAAATCAATGTGGCTGCAAAATGATAATTTTACAAAACATTCTAGATCTGAGTATAATGGGATGACATGGTGGAGTGGAAAGATCTGTGGGTGGGAGCCATGTCATCAGGGTCCTTATCTCTGGCACAGAAGTGTGACCCTCATCAAGTCCCTACTTAACTTCTCAGTGAGGTCCACTGAATTTACTTCCTATGAACTCTGGTACATCACTGCCATTTCTTTTTTAGAAGAATAAAATATTGGGGCCAGGCTGACAGCATAGCAATTAAGTACACATATTCTGCTTTGGCAGCCTGGGGCTCGCAGGTTCGGATCCTGGGCATGGACCTACACACCACTTATCAAGCCATGTTTTGGCGGTGTCCCACGTACAAAATAGAGGAAGACTGGCACAGATGTTAGCTCAGGGCCAATCTTCCTCACCGAAAAAATAATAAATAACATAAAATGTTGCAGACTTTTTTTTTTTAAAGTACAGAGGAGTTACAGCGACATCCATATCCCCAAGACAGAGTTGTAACATGTTTTATAGCCCACTCCTAGTCACCTTAGATTTTTAAAACAAATTTAAAGTTGCTATTGAGGATTCCTTCTCCATGGAATTGCTCTCCCTCTACCCCAAAGGATAGCCATTATCTAGACAGTGGAGTGATTTCCTCACATCCATGTTTGTGTACCATGACTACATAAATATATGTCCATAAATACACAATATTGTTTGATTGCATACTTTAGATAAATGGTAGCATATTACATATTTCATAATTTTCTTTTTTCCACTCACCATTGCTATTTATCCTTGTTGATATAACATGTAGATCTGGTTCACTCATTTTAGTATTCCAGTGTGTGTGTGTGTGTGTGTGTGTGTGTGTGTAGTATTATTTATCCACTCTCCTACTGATGGCTTTGAGAAGCATTCATTTACTTATTAATTCATCAGGTATTACTCAGAATCTACTAGGTGTGCCGCATGCTATACTGGCACCAGAGACCTAAAGAGAAATTATATAATTCTTGCATTCGGGCCAAAGATACAGAACTCCCTTGTGGAAATGCCAAGATGGGGGAAATCCCACTGACTATGCCAGCAGTCAGTTGGATATTTATGTCCAGAGCTCAGGAAGTGAGCAAAGGCTTAAGAAATGAGCCTAGAGCCCTGACCTCGACAGGTGGAGGTCGAAGCCATGAGACCAGACGAGCTGGCAACAGGGACTTTCCACTCCACCATGTCATCCCATTATACTCAGATCTAGAATGTTTTGTAAAATTATCATTTTGCAGCCACATTGATTTCGGCTGCTTATTGCGTGTGTTAGTCAAGCTCTGTCCCGGGCACAAGGTAGCCAGATAACATTTAGGACCTGGCTTGTTATGTCAGTGTTTTGACGTCTATTTAAGGAGCATCTCCGTTAGCATCCCTGTAGTACCCTGGGACTGGTTAACCCACAGAAACACGAGAGATGAAAACAGACTGTTGTCTTGACCCCATTAAATGTTGGGGTGGTTTGTATGCAGCAACAGATAACCAAAACAGGAGATTACTCTCCCAACATCCCCAAATCAGACTGACTCAGAGTAACAGCACTCTACAGAAAATCGTGCAAGAGATTCACAATGATAGCACATCTGGAACTTGCGGTGTGTCTGACAGCTGTGGACAATACAACAACCAGGCCTCGACGTTACCCAACACCATGACATCTTGGGGCCAGGAACACACCCTGGTATTTCAGCTTGCTCCCAGCATCCTGAGAGCACCTTCCTTAAGCTACAGCCAGGCAGGATTTTGATGTTTGCAAACGATTGCCTGTTTGTGCCACCAGCTGCCCTGGTGAACTCTCCCTTGGATAAAACTACATCTTGGAGACCCTGTTGTAAAGCAGAAAGTGAAAAGAATCACATTATGCTTGTCTGCATGTGTCCATCACCTAGGCAGATGTCAGCAAAAACACCAAACAAACATGTAAGAGTAGCAACAAAGCAACCCAGGTTTTCACTCAGTAGAGCTGAAGGACCGAGTAACGAAGCACAGGGAAGTAAAGGCTGCCAGTTCTGCTTTATGAGGCACCTTGCTCAGACTGGTTAAGGCCTCTTGTGGGGAAAGCACAGGTGATGTCAGGTGCAGGGAAACCATGATGAAAAGGGCCTGGGCATCCTGCCCTCTCTCACGCTGGGCAGAGAAAAACTTCCAGAGAAACCAACACCACAGGAGTAAGTACCAAGGGCCACAAAAGCAGTGAGGGTTGGGTGCCACAGAAACTTGGGGGGGTGTCAGGGATTCTATTAGCTGGAAGGTAAGAGAAGTCTTCATGGAAGTAGTGACATTTGAGCAAAGCTTTGAATGACATGCAAGATTTGAACGTGCAGACAAGGAACAGGTGTACCAGGAGGAGGCCCTCACGTAGGGGACACAGCTGCCTTTGTGAGTGACGGGGACCGGCTGTAAGGCTGGCTGTGGGTTTGGTGTAGAAAGGAAGGTAGTAGGAAATCAAGTTGGAGGACCATAGCAGATGATGGAGGACCCCAAACACCATGCGAAGGACAGAGGATTTCATGCCATAGGAAGCTACTGGAAGTTTCTGAACCAGATAAAGGTGAGCTCAGAACTAAGCCTCAGGAAATTTCACTTGGCCAATATGTGGGAACAGCTACCATTCATATCCGGAAAATAAGTGAACTGGAGACCATTTATCCCCACCCAAGAGCTTAAATACGGGTGGCCACGCTGGTGAAACCAGAGGTGAAATATTTCTCAGGTGACTTTAAAATCTTTAAAACAAAAAAAGTATTCCTCTCCATTTAACTCCAGGTTAGGTCGTTAGAAATAAAACAGAGCAATAAATTTTTTTAAATCTACATTTTGACACAACCTTTTGCAGAACACATAATCTTGACCTCTTTTAAGGACCAGCTTGAACCTGTACTTCAGAAATTAGTTTCTCTAATTGTCGGGATTATGCATTTGAGCACACTGCCATTTAAAACATAAGCATTCATGTATGTATAATTTATATCCCCATCTTCCAAAAAGGATTTGTAGCAATTCACTTCATAGTCTTTTCCAGTCATTGTTTTGCATATCTATCTTCTCTACCCATCTACATTATAAGCTTCTTTTGATGAAGGGTTGTGTATTACGTATCTGTGGTTCTTCCAAAATAGTCGGTCGAGTAGAAGGCCTGAGGGATCCTTGTTGATTGATTTCTATTGCTTCCAGCCTTGCTAATATCATTTAGGGGAAAAAGTCTCTCTAAAATGTCCACTTTTCCTGGCCAGTCACCTACACAGTAACCTTCAAAAGTCAGTTTCCCTTTTAAACATTTTTTAAAGTTTATCTGAAGCTCAAGTTACAGGAACCCTTCCTCAATGGTTGAAAATATGAAAAGCAAATCAAAGTCTCCCCTCTGAAGGAAACTAACAAAGGGTGCTCACGGAAGACAGATTCAGGTCTGCTCATGAGAACGAAACCACTGCTTGTTCACAGGGTGCTATGGACTGAATGTTTGGGTCCCTTCAAAATTCATATGTTGAAACCTAATCCCCGATGGATGGTGTTAGGAGGTGGTCCCTTTGGGCGGTGATTAGGTCACAAGGGTGGAGCCCTCAGGAATATAATTAGTGCCTGTAAGGGGCTGAAGAGACCAGGGTTCACCCCTTCCTCCACTGAAGGACACAGCGAGAAGACAGCTGTCTAGGAACCAGGAAGTGCCCCTGACCAGACGCTGAATCTGCCAGTGCCTTGATCTTGGACATCCCAGCCTCCACAACTGTGAGATGTAAATTTCTGTTGTTTATAAGCCACTCAGTGTATGGTACCCTGTTATAGCAGCCAAGATGGACTAAGACACAGGGATTTCAGGAAAGGACAGTTATAGGATGTTAACTAGTATCCCTCATTGGGTTTGTCTCCACAACCACCTGGAATTCAAACACCAACATCCATATGCTCTACAGTCAGCATTTACATTGAACTGGGAAATCACCACCATCCCACCATGGGAGGAGTGGGGGGTGGGGGAGGGTTCTGCCACTATTCCTGCTACTGCTGCTGCTGCCCTCTTCTTTTTATTCTTCTTGGCGATTTTTTTAAAACAAGATTTTAAACTGTCATTTTTAAAATCAAAGCAGAGTAGCTCCCTAGCATTTTATGTAGCGAAGTCTTCCTACAACTGACCTGGCATGAGTTACAATGCAACACAGGGGAGGTACTACCTCTCGGATCCATTCAGAAAGAACTTCATTGTATCACCACTTGCCCTACTGCACGGTACCACATCCTCCTGTAGCATTAGGTGAGGGTTTCCTTTATCAGTATGCAAACCAGCTGTGTTCTAAGTTCTAAGTCTAGAACTCAGAATTCATTTTTTCCATAGAAATGATCCTAGAACTGATAGGTTCCCAGGACGGCCCACACAGCCTATATGCCCCAAATCAGTAAACGTACATGTTTCTACGATTTTGCATATAGATGCAGTGAAACCACTCGCCACGTCGTCAAAGGAAACCACACAAAGTCCTCTCCTATCATTCAAACACATTGGAGATTTATAAAGGAATTGCTAAATATCTGGCAGCCCATCTCATAGCAGCTTTGATGACTCAATGAGTATTTAGTGATACAAATGTTGTGCATTCCCCTCCTACACCCAGGTTGATAGATGCTCTCTCCTCTCAAGTTCATCACTCTATCTGAAAAGTCTCCTAGGGCATTTACAAATTCTAGTCATATTCAACTTCTTTGCGTACCTGTTCTTCTAGTCTTAGAAATTCAATCACCACCACAAGTACTAAAGCTATCACTACCACTTATAGATGGCACTTCATAATACTCAACATCCATGAATCTTATCCCTTAATCCTCAAAACCATCCCATGGAGAAGTTAAGGGATGTACCTAAAACAAAGCAACTGCTAGCCCCCAAACTTCGACCCAAATCTGGCTACTGTTCTGCCTTCTTTCCATGGCTCCAGGCAGCTTCTCTCCTCATAAAGGAAGCTCTTGGGGTACACAGGCAGCCATTTGTTTATCAAATGAGCCACGTGCCACAGAGCCACCTGACTTATTGCCACATATTGTTATATGCAGCTCAGTATCCCCTGATTTCTGTTCGGTGCCTGTTCACAGCTTCTGCAGATTTAAACCCCCATTTACATACAGGTTTGTATTGAAAATTTCCAAAGCTTTTAATACTAACACACTAAAAGGGAAAAGGAGAGAAACGAGGCTGAAAAGGCAAGGATTTGTCCAAGGAGATGATGATGCACTGAGGCCATCCTTAAAAATCTATGAGAAATAGGGGAGCTATCTGATTACCTAGTCAGGGCAGCCTTATCGAGAGCTGTCACTGGAATTATAGTCAAACCCTCTGCCAGTAGACTTGGGCTATTTTGGGCCTGTTACTTCATGAGATTCTAGCATCTGTTATGCTTCGGTAGGTTTCTAATTTCAGCTGCAAAGACAGAGTCCAGGAAATGAGGCAGACACATATAAGGGCCTGTAGAAACAAAGAGAAGAATCCAAAATGAATAACTGCCTGCCTTGAAGGGATTTTGAATAAGAGGCTCAAAAGACGGAAAGAAAAGAAAAATGATAGGCAAGAAAACCACAGTAGCAGACACAGCCCTAAGCTGAAAATTCAGAAGAATCATGAAACCAAGAAGTAGTGATGGGAGAGGCATTAAAAGGGATGACTGGGCCTTAGATTTGAAAAGTGAGTAGAGGTGACTAGAAAGGTTAAGTGACAGGTCGAAGGTCACACAGTTTAGTGGGGAAGGGAGATTAGAGTATGGAGCTCCTGCTTCTAGGCACTGTTCTAATATATCTCAGTAAAGCACGGTGTGTGCAAAGCCCATGACTTTGGCTAAGAGTCAGTTTTTAACAAAAAGGTACCCAGTCTGCTCAAAGAGCTATGGAAGGTTACGAAAGATACCATGGAAACCATGGGGTTCCTGGAAGCTGGACCACAACATTCAGGCTTTCCATCAGGGTGATATTCAATTTCCTAAAAAGCCGCCATCATGAATGAATGCCAGTGACATAGTGGAGCTCAAAATGGAATTAAAGGGGGGAGGAAATGATACTGTAATAAGTAGGAACATATTAAGTAGATATTCTGTAATTGGTTGACTTACTGAATCACTGAATAAATGTCAAGACACTTGGGCTCCAAAAACACTTTAATTTCAAGAATTTCAAAGTCTAAGCTTTGACATAAAATTCAAAACCCATAAAGGAAAAAGACTGACAGATTCGACACCATTTTAAACAAATTTAAAAATGAATGACAAAAGACAAAACATTCACAAATGTACAGAGAAAGGTTTAATATCTATTATTCCTGAAGCTCCTATAAATGAGGAATTATGACCAATTTGTCAATAGATAATTCACCAAAGAAATATAAAGAGTCAATCAACATATGAAAAGATGCTCGACCTCACTCATGATTAGAGAAATGTCCATTAAACAATAAGAAGCCATTTTTTAACTTATGCATTTTACAAACAATTAAAAGACTGGTAACACCAAAAGATGAGGAAATAGGCACATTCATGCCACTGAAAGAAATGCAAAACGGCTTAAACCTGGAGGACAACTTAAGCTAGTCAGGCTAAGACTAGGAGTCTCTCCTGCAAAAGTACTAGCCTGATGATGAAGAAGTAAATAATAGGTATGTTAACTGCAGCACGGTTTATAATTGCAAAAATTGAAAATTGGCTAAATTTCCATCAACAGTGGGGTGGTAACATATTGTGCAGTCATCCATGCATATCTCATAGTAACTAATATGTAGTAGGAGACTAATATGTATGATTTGGAAAGATAATCAAGGTATACTAAACGAAAATACAAGTTACAAAACATTATATATAGTATGATACTTGTGTTGTTTAAAAAAATTCCATGGATCTATAAATACAATAGAAGGTTTGTGTATGCAAAGGGAGAATCTGGAAAGTTTACACCAAAACTTAACAGTGTATCTCTGAATAGGTAGAATTAGAAGAAGGAGGGAAGAAATGTGTTCAGAGAAAGAGTGGTACTATTATGGATGATACTTATTTTCTTGTTTTCTATGTCTTCCCAATTTTCTGTAATACTCATGAGTTATTTCGTACTCAGGAAGAATTCCATTAAAATGCTAAATATTTCATAATGAAACATATAGAAAACAGTAGCTCATTCTGAAGGGGAGGAATAAGCCATCTAGGGGAGACCTGCAGAGATGACTGCCCCATGAGAACATTTATCAAAAGAAGAAAAAACTATATGCAGATCACTTTTTATTTTTTCCAAGATTTAACATAGACTGAAATACTCTGGTGTTCTTCATGCATACACCTGGTATGTAACACATGATGCCACTTCATGTGGTACTGACTCTTTCTGTAATTATGAGGCCACCAAAAACTGAAGCTAGGACCCATTGCCTGTGGACCCATCCAATGATTAAAAAACCTGTATGTTTTAAACATTTCCTGCACAAAATTTCCCACAGCAGGACCCTCTTGAGTGTGCCTATTTCAAAAAGGAAAAGTGCTCCTACTAAACTATCTTCTACTGTCATGGTCTGCCTGACGAAGCCATTTATCCTTTGGGGACTGATGCCTTGGTGTGGCCAGTAATTCCACCCATGAAAGAGAAGCAGGAGTAATTACTTGCACTTCCCTCCTCAGTACACCAGGGCCTGCAGTTACCCATGAAATCAAGGGACTGAATCAAGATCTCGCAAGTAAAAGACTAAAAACAGCTTTATCACTGTTCTCCACTAGACATTTGGGACTTGCCTACATAATGAAGCAGGCATGTGCACAGGGCTACATGAGTGAGGGCAGCTGTCCCCTCACATGGGAGGTGGGTCTGCACTGAGCCACCGACACACCCATACTCAGCCTCTGTTGTGAATAAGGTCAAGCATCTGTGAGGCAGGTAGCTTTTAGGAAAGAGTCTATCATTTAACAGACACGGTTAAGTGAATGAACCGCATGGCCTAGGCTGACCAGACACTTACTCCAACCACCTGTATATGAGGAATATCCATAGTACAGGGGGCCTCATGTGAACCCACCAGAACTGACATGTCCAGATGTGAGTCATGCCACTCAAATCGATCTTCCAAGAGCCTGAATGATAGCTGTTATGGCTCCTACATGAACCACCTTCAGAGGCTTTATACTCTCAAATATAACCTCAGTGGTGAAAATGTTCCATCTTTAGAGAGGGAATGGAATTATTTGAAAGTCAAGTGTGAGTCTGTCCCAAATGGAGCGAACAAGGCACATCAGTATCACCCACCTTCCAATCCTAATTCCTTCACGGAACCAGTTTATTCGCCTGGTCACCAAGCTCAGAATCTTGGAAAGACTTTCTTCTGCCTCATCTCCCCACATCTAACTAGGATGACCAAACACAGTAATTTACTGTCCAACCAGGACACTTCTGAGAGTGAAAGGAAGCACTTTCACCATTAGTTCAACCATATGAAATTGCCACATTTAACCATTTTTGACCTACAGACAGGCAGCTTCCTATGAATCACCTATGCTGGGGCAACAGGCAAAACTAGGCATTTCCAGGGCAAACAAGGATGAGTGGTCACCTAACATCTAAGCCATCACCAAACCCTTCACATCTGCCTCCCACACCAAACTCACCCCCCTTTTTCCATTTGAATCATCTTGGTTCAAGCATTTTTTCCCTTCTCTTTCAACTTAGGCTGGCAAGTACCATGGCCTCCTTGCCTTCAGTCTCTCTCCCCTCTAACCCATCCTACCAATAGCTAGCAGATTCACCATCCTAAAACACAGGTCTGGCGATGTCACTCCTTGTAGAAGGATTGGTGTCTCCCAAAGCTTCTCTAATTAAGTCTAAACTTCACAGGTTGTTATTCAAGGACCTCTGGGCTCTGACCTCCACTGGCCACTGTTTCAACTCTCTTCTTCAGCCCAAACCTTACGATGCACCTGCTTGCCCCAGGGTCAGTCGATCCACTCTATTTAAGTAGAAGTCCTCTGTCACTGGCTTGGTTCACACTGAATAGTCTTAAAAACGAACAAACAAACAAAACTAATCCCCCTCACCCTGTCCTCCATTTCTGCTTCCTGTCCTCTCCCCAACTCCTCTCCTCAGTCTGTAACTTCCCACAAGCCCCCAGGTCCAACACTGGATTCTATGCTGGCTCCTCAAAGCGGCTATAACACACCCTACCTCTGCTCTCAGCTCCTCTGGGAGACCCTCAGCTGAGCCAGCACAGACCCTGCAGTCTCACCCGGCACCCACCTACAGGGCCACTGTGACGGAGAACCATCACTGCAGTGCGCACTAAGCTAGTCAAATGGAATTACTCCATTTCCTGAGAAACCCAAGGATTTTCAAAATATTGCTGCTGATAGGGTTCCCTCTTCCTGGAATGCCCCCTACCCTATCTTATCCTCTTGAAATACCTCCAAATCCTTCATGAAAAGCCTTCTCTGACCTTCCTCCCACACCCATTCCCCACAGATGAACCTCTCAAGTCCACCTTGCCTCTCTCATGGTATGTCAACGCATCCTGGCTTGTCCCAGGGTCATTCATAGATTTATCTCAAACAGACTGTAGGCTCCACGAAAGCAGACATCGCCTTAATCATTCTTTTGATTCCCAATACAATAGAAGGTTTGGACCTACCATACTACCTGGCCCATCAAAAGTCCTCAGAAAGACTTATTTAGTTATACTGATGAAACATACTTGGTCCATGTGTAACTTATAAAATGGCTTGAACACATCATAAGAGAAGTTCCAAAACTTCTTGAGCAATAGCAGTGTGGTTAAAATAATCCTGAAGTGACTTTACTCAACAATAAAACTTATTTAGACACGTAAGTTCTGGTATGTTTGTTAAAAATCATTCATTACTTTCTAGCAGCAGAATGCAGGGCTTAGTTTCCAGGCAATAAGCATGATGGATTTGTAGACGTAAGAGGCAAAAAGTGTTAGATTCTGAATAAGGTGCCATCAAACAACACAAGCCGGTGGTCAGTGAAAGAAGGTTAACCTCTGATACCAGTCCCAAGCTGTGCAAGGTCTAGAGGCAAACCCTTGACAGCTCGTGAAGCAGCTGTAGGTACCAAAGGACCTGATGCCAACAAGGAAACCAGGGCAGTAGATCACAGACACTGGTGAAACCAAGATTCGAGTGAAACCGAGATAGAGCAGAGAAAGAAACAGAGCAAACTGGAGACAGCATAACTGGGGACTGACAAAGAAAAGTCATCAGCCAGGAAACTGATACTCAACCCTAAACAACAGGGAAACTACACATTGTTTTTGCCAAGAGCCTGGTGATGTGAGCCAGGAAAGGACAAGACTGACCAGCCTCACTGAAGTCCAGGCAAGAACCACCTCTCAAGATCAGAGTAAATGATTCCCTGCAAAATAAAATATTTACTTTAACATTGCCTCCACAATATAGTTTGCTTATATCTAATATTCTCCATCAAGCAGGTCAATGTGTGTATTTACTTAGTAGTATACTTTAATAACAGTTAATACTCACCAACTTGTGGAGTTACTATACTGCTTAAAATCAGTTGTTCATCTCATAGGTACATTGCTCAAACTGTTTAAGGGCCAAGATATCAACTGGCAATTGTTGCATTTGGAGCTACAGGTTCCAAACCTAGTTGCCATGTTCTCTGGATTTCAATTAAAGTATAACATTCATATTAGATGTCCCAATGAGCACCATCAAAATCAATACTAAAATATCCACCAACTACCAAGCTAAGTGTTGTCATAAAGAAAATACAGAGAAAGGAAAAATGCAGCCCTTGGTATAAGTAGCTTGTAAGCTACAGTTTAGCTTTGAAGGGTCAAGAATTCAACTGTATGGTACAGTTGGAGGTGCAGCAGCACAGGGGCCAGATTAACTGGGAAAGGATGCCAGAGATGATAGGATTTAAATAGAAGGAAAGGAAAGGCCAAAGGCTTAGAAACAGGAATGAACTAATGTAGACAATGGTAATGTAAGGCAGACAAAATAGTAAGCTCTCCTATATAATCAAGGCAGTAACTCGCAGCTACCTGCTCTTGGAGCAGGTAACTCAAGTCCAACAACAACTGAGGAGTGGTTCACAGAGGAGACCTTCTTCATCAGAGGGGAAGAGGTCAGACCACAGAACCTCAGATCCAAGCAGCCCAACTCCTGCGATTCAAGAAGAAAACCTCAAGGATGCCTAAGCCATCTTTTCCCTATGTATCTCCCTCAGCACCCAGCCACTGTGAACATTAGACTGAATGAATCTGAAGAACAAATAGCAGTGGCCTCTATATGAACAATCCAAGCACAACCATAAGAGCAGAGTGACCCTTAGCAACTGCTGTTAGACTTCAAGCACAAGGTTCCCATTTCATTTCCATTTAATCCATCTTCTCTGACCAAAGATGCAGTCACATCCCAGCCTGTGTCAATCTGGGCTTCCTCAATGAGTCTGAGGTTGCACATTTCCAACCTGAGACATATCTATGTCCTTACCTTCTGTACTTATTGCTCAGAATTAAAACAATTGAAATATGAGAAGAAAAACAAAACACCTCCAACAGAAAATGCATATCAAGCAAGAGTGGGAAATGGGTTTGGACAGGTAGAGTACAGCAGAATATAGAGGCTTCTCAGCACAGGAAGCTGTGAGAGGTTCCAGAGCAGGTCAGTGACGTGTTGTCCAGCAACAGTGATACACACGGTAGAGGCCACAGAAGACATGAGAGAAGTTTGACAAGGTTCCTGTGGTTCCTTCCACTCCCAAAGGTCTGGCTTACATGCAGAGCCACCAGCCTTGTCTCTTAGGCAGGTAAAACATAGTGGGTTCTTGGGATTCTCACCTCCAACGGTTCACCCCAGAACACAACCACCTTACTCTAAATGAGAGGTTCTCAACCAGGGGTGATCTTGACCCCCAGAAGACATTTGATGAGGTCAGGAGACATTTTTGGTTGAGCTTCAAGCTATTTTAAGTGGTGGGGATGGAGCTGCACACCCTTTCAGCAACTGTCCTTATGTGCGTTTGCAGGATGGTTAGCTGAGGAATACAAGATACCCTGCCATTTCTCTCCTGCAAAGCCAACTAGCTTCACTGATGATAATGGGGATCAAACATTATATACTTTATTACCTTTATCCTCAACCAAAAGGGCTAACTAAATACAGACAGATATTTAACAGGGCCCATGTACTTGCCATGAGTGCACTAGGCCAGTTGAAGACACTAGACAAAGAGCCATGGCTCCCTAGGGTGCACACAGACTCTCAGTATCCTCAGGCCACCTCCAGGGATTTACCTCCCTCAATCCAGTGGGCATTTCCCACGCTCAGAGCCAAGACTCATAGCCCAGATACCTTCGTAAAGCCTTGGCTGGAAACTGGAGGAAGAATATAAAACCACAAGCAGGCATGGTCCAATGACAGCAAGGAAGGGGTGTATTTTCCTTTCTATGTTAGCACATCTGTTTGGATATTCACTAGAGTAAATTCTTAAGTGAGTAATTCAGTTTCACTTTGTCATGGTTAAAGCAACGTATTTTATGTGACATCTGTTTCTGCTAAATCAGGAGCTTGTTTCCTCCTGAGCTGTCACACTGAAGACAGTGATGCATGATGCTGCTTCCGCATTCAAGCGAAGGCTTGGGAGAATACCTTTTCAGACATGGGAATCCCAGCTTCACTGAGCATCTATGAAGCATCTATTACTGTGCAGCAACAGGCCCATTGACAAGAAAACCTCAGCTACCGTGCACAGAGCTATCCTTAAATTATATTCAAGGAGGAAATGGCCTGCATGGTATGAAGGGTGCCCACCACCCTCTTCTCCTAGTTTCCTACTCTTCTCCCAACCACATAATACTGATTAGTTCGATTCCAAGACATTGACGGTTATTAGGGCATGGTCACTGGCGTCCAAAGGCCACACACAGAGCCTCTTCTTTCTCTTTACCTTCTCTCCTCCAAATCTAGGAATCAGTAAACTGAACCAGAGCTAAAGTTTCCTCAGTGTCAGGCCCACTCTCTGTTCTGTCTTTGCTTTGCAAGGGACAGCTAGAGCACAGTAAGACCGCTAGATATGGATGTGGCTCAGGGGCAGCTGGAGCCAATACCACCACCCAAAACTGCAACGCTCCAACCAGAACTCTGCTTTGGAAGGACTGGGCTCGAGGCCAATCAAAAACTAGTAGAACTTTGTTTACTATTTGGCAGGTGTTCCTTAAGAAGCCCACAGGAAAGAAGGGTATTAGTGAGGCAGTAGTCAGGCGTCCTTGAGTCCTTGACCATAACATCTTTCGTACCATGTAATCTTCACCTTAAGTCCTAAGGCAATCTTGACTGCCATATACTAAGGAGAAAAAGGTAAGTAAAAAAAAAAACCCTCCCCAAGTGTTAACCCTGTAGAAAGAAGACAGAATGTTCAGAGAACTCACAGCAGGAATACAGCGTGGATGGAGAAAAGCCAGGTAACACATCTCCCCAATGGTCCAACATTGTACAGACCCACTGAGAACCTGGAGATGTAGGGGTAGCTGCAGGCAAGGAGTATTAAGCCAGACGGAGGGTCTGCAATTAGTAAAATGCCCCTGATACAGAGCAATGGCTGCTCCAACCCAGTCCAGCATGGCCTGGATGAAGGCATCAGAAACTGTTCCAAGTGTGGTCCACAGACTAGGAGCAGCAGCATCACCTGGGAGCTTTTTAGAAATGCAAAATCTCCAACCCAGACCCAATGAATGACAATCTCCGTTAAATGGGAAAAAAAAATCCCCAGGCGTTCTGTGTGTATATTAAAGTTTAAGCTTCTCCCCGAGGCACCACCAAGGCAAAAGAATTAGATGATCCTGTCCCAGCCCAGAGTTTCTCAAAGTCTTTTCTTTCCTATTCCCACTTTCTGCCTCAGCTGATAACAGACTTTTCTGCATGTCCCAGGAGCAAGAAAGAGGGAGTCTTTTGTCTTTCTTCACCCCAACTCATTCCTCTCTCAAAGGAGAAGAATAGCTAATCCAAAGGATTGGATACTATCAGTGGGTACAGTTATTATGCTCTGAAACAGGCTCTGCTCTCATTCCTACCTCTCCCGCCTCACCCCTCCCTGTTCTACCTGAGCTCAGGGCTATAGGCTCATCTTGGGCTTCCAGCCCCCTTTGATCAGCAGACCAGGTGGCCTGCTTTGTAGGCTCAGCAAAACTGGCATCACCTCAACAGTTTACCAACAGTCCTGAATTTGAGGGTAATAAGGTGCTGACTAGCCATTCCTTAAGCCACGACCTTGCTCCCCATTTCTAACCAGTTTTTGTGTGGACATTCTATCAACCCAATCCATGGCGGCTGGGGAGGGCCAAAGACACCCTAGACCAACCTTCCCTGGAAGTTGATATCAGTATCTCACAATCCCACCCTTGTTCAAAATCCTTAGTGCGGGGTGATTAAATCTCAATCCTTTTATTTTTTCTTTATAAAGATTCCAGTCAAATTCCTAACAACTCTAACATTATACCAGATCGTTCTTCGAAATTCAGTGAATCCTAACTAATAATTTGCCATTGAGAGCATAGAGTTCCAATTGGGCAAAGCACCCAGGAAGTATCATTCTTGAACATGGTTTACATGTTATGCTAAATGTAATAAGAATCTTCTTAGTTAAAATAATCAGTTTAAAAAAGTGTTTCGACTTAGTTTTAGGTCGCCACTGTGAAAGATTATATAATTAAATTGTTCATCTTTGTTATGGTTCTTGTCTTCCTTTGGGATAAAGAACAATGCTAAAATAACATGGGCATCAGGAAAGAAGACATTCTTGGGTTTTCTACAACAATGGAACCGGTTCCTCACTAATTATATCATTAATATTAATAACAATGAATTCAAGCCATGCTCCCTTGAGCTACAGCTAAGTCAATACAAATCTTTCATGGCCTTTCTCCAAGTTTGAAAATGACAATTCATACTCTTTGACGCTGAACTTATATAACCATAACACTAGAGTTTTGGTCTATTTACCTGGCCTCACATGCACATATTTGAAGAATCCTATCAAATGGGTGTGGCTCTGTTGGGCAGGTACACAGACACCCTTCAACTGCTAAGACACCCCCAAATCCTCAGGTGTGTGGAACCATCATGAGCCCACACACAACAGAGTCTGGGGCTTTGGGAAGGCAGAGAGCAATGGAGAGATTAGTCTTCCCTCTTCCCACCTCAATTCAATTCTGATTTGCTTTTGCACACCTCAATTAATGAATAACCTTGATTCTTGGTTTCCCTGGAAACAAAGTTACCACCAGAAAACAATATAAGGATACAGAAGTAGTTTGAAGCTTTTGAGGTCCCTCCTCATGCTCCTCAAAGGACTACACTCAGGCAAACAGGGACCAAGAACAGGTAGACAGTAGCAGGCCACCATACTCCAGCAAGGAGAATGAACAGGATTTGTCACCACCTCAGGCTTTTGTGCTGGAGTCATCAGCACAAGCAGCAGCTCCTCCAAGAGTCTGCAGGGTGCATGATGCGTGAAATACATTCTAAACTCTCCACAACAGTGGCGTACACCTTCGGAGCATACGATTGTAGAAAGCAGGTGGGCACCTGAGCACCCAGTACATGCAGAAGTAGGAAAGAGGATGAAGATATTAGACCTTTTAAGACCAATAAGATTTGGAAAAAGAAAAGGGAAGAGGGCAATTCAGATGAGACAGTGTTTGAATTCTACATCAAATGTGGAGATGGAAGGTGGGGAGTGAAAATCAAGCCAATGTGGTGAACAGGCTGCCATGACATCAGCATCCAGCCTCTGCAGGGTGCTGGGGTCAGCTCTTTTATCCATAGATGCACAGAGGTGGACTCCACAAGTAGCATCTACTCTTATTAACTTCAAACTGGAAGCAGATGGAAGAGCCCCACTGGAATGCATCGTCAACACTGGCAACCACAGAACCACAAAAGGCCAGAGCAGCAACACCTGCAAGTTGACTGGGGCTCAGCTGGAAGAGCAAAATTGAGCCTCTGGGGACCACAGGACTCCCACACCAGGAGGACTTGAGAAGAAGAGGTACACAGGGATATCTGGTAGCAGGAAGTAAACGCTTGGCTTCTGGGGTTTAGGAGAAGAATGGTTTCCCTACAGACTGAGGTATGAAAAAAATGGAATCGAAGTAGGAATTCAGACCAGGATGAGGCTGGAGGAAGAAACAAGACAAAGTCCAGTCACTAGCAGTTGGGAATAAGCAAGCAGTGTATGGCATGGTAAGAAGCAACAAACAGCTGCTGGTCCCAGAGTACATCAGAGCTGAGTCAGCAGCCAGCATGGCAGGATTTCGAGGGACTCTCAGTTGTGAAGATCAGATGCATGTTGGAGCCAGGATGTCACTACAATATCCAGAGTCTTAACCATTATTTTCCACCAACCAAAACAGTGTGGCTCTGGGGCAATGTCTCCTTAACCTGCGACCTCTGGACTAGCTACACAGCATCCAAGAAACGTGGGAAAACATACACCTGAGGCAGTCACAAACTGTTCAAACCACATGACTCCGCTTTTATATTTTTGAGAATGCAAAACTACAGCAATGAAGAACAGATCAATGGTTGCCAGGTTAAATAAAACTTTTAAAAATTACTGTGTGTTGGCAGTGTGCATTTTTCTGAGAAAAGGTTTCATTTCATTTCAAAGGGATATGTAACACCTAAAAAGGTTAAGAAAGCCACTGCTTTAGAATAACCAAAGCCCAGGGCCTCACATAGGCCATTCTAAGTATGGAGCCTGGTTGGGCACATGCATTGAGGACAAAGCCACGGAGTCATTTCCACAAGTGCCTCCCCAGCCCGCCCACGTCAACTCCTCCTGGTGATTCCGGCAGGACAGAGCTCTCAGTTGACTCTCAAGGACTCTCATAAACTGGCCTCGTTTTTATGTAGCCTGCGCTAGGCATCCTCTCCAGCTGCTTCTTATGGAACTACCTCAAGTTCTTTCTATTCAAAACTGAACTCATCTCCTCCCACCCTGCAACCCCAACCCCCTCCTGCTGCTCCCTGTCTCAGAGAGGGGGACTATCCTCTCAGTAGCCCAAGTAAAAAGCCTGGACAATGTGTTCTCTGCCTTGTTAATTCACCAAACAGATCTCCCGATTCTCGCTTGAATCTGTTCACTTTTCTCCATGCCCACCACCAATATCCCTGTTCAGGCCCCACCTTTTCTCACTAGGATTAATGCAATGGACCCCTGGCCTTTAGTGTGGCCCCCAAATCAACCGATTCTCCTTAGTGCAGCCAAGGTGATGTTTCAAAAATACAAATCTCATCATTTCCCTCCCTTGCTCAGAACTCCTTAACGACCTCCCCAGTGATCGAGCCCTAATGCATCAACAGGGTCCTGCATGATCTAGCCACTGCCCACCCCTAGAGCTTCATCTCTAACCATTTCCTCCTTAGAAATACACTAGTTTCACTTCTCTAATCATGCCATGCTCCCTCCCTCTCTCTCACTTCTAGACCCTTATACTACCCCTCCTTCTGCCTGGAATGCTCTCGGGATTTCACTTCCCATAGGAAGTGCTCCCAATTCCCCAAGCCTGAGATATATGCCCCTCTCCTCTGCGCTTCCCTTGTCACAGCCCCTATATAACTCTATGTTGTCAGGCAACATGTCTGCATTCCTGACTAAACCCAAGGCCACGAGGGCAGAGTATCTTATTCACCGCTGCATCTCCAGGACCTAGATTAAGCCAGGAGCTAAAGGTTTGCTGTCAAATAAGTTTGACTCCTCGGCTTCTCGTGAGTAAGGTGTGGTCTCATCCTGCTCCACCTCATACAGCAAGCCCGGAAAAAATGCCCATTAACCAAGACTCACTTTGCTGCCTTCATCATGGAAGGATTCAAGGTGAAGAGAAAATCTTGCCCTCAACAGTGGGGCAATGGGAATTAACCCATTATGGAAACTGCTGTCCTGATTCTGAATTGTGTGCTTTTGACAGCTGGAGGTTATCTTGGAGGTCACCTGGTCCATACCCTAGGTCCATACCCTAAGGTACTCCCAAGGGCTCTAAGAGGCACCCCCCACCAGAGATACGGGGGGCTCAGACAGCCCACCCTACCACAACCAGAACAGTTATATCTTCTTTCATCCTGAGCTTCAGTTAAGATTGGGTGTGAAGAAGAGTTTTGATGTTAAAATTTGACAAGACCTTCAAATTCCATTCCACACCCTCAACTTACATTTTCATACCACATGGAGCTACACAGATTTGGAGCAATTTAAAGAGAAAAATATCTTGGTTAATCATTCTCCCACCATTTTGTTTTGTTTTATACATTTTTTATTGTGTATCCTATAGTTCACATAGCCTATGTGTATGTAGAGTAGAATTATTAGAAAATGAATATCTGTGTAACCAAACCCCAAGCCAAGAACACCAGCACCCCAAAGCCTCCACTCCCATGGGTCCCTCCCTCTGGAGGCAAACCACTATCCTGTCTTCTCAAATAATTCTCTTCTCTTTATAATTTAACCACCTATATAAGAATCTCTGAATGACAGAGCTGAGCTTTGTCTATAGTTGAACTTCATAGAGTTTGTATTGTTTTGTGTCTTGCTTCTGCTCTGCAAAAAGTGAGATCCATTCATGTTACCATGTATACTCAAGTTTGTCACTTTAGCTATTGTGTGCTATTTCATTGTATGAAAGCAACACAATGTATTGATCTATTTTAAATACTGAAGGATATTCCCCCCATGTTTTATCAACATTGGGTCAACTGAGTCCACATGATTTCAACGTGATTGTAATGATAATATCCGAGTACCCGAGGTAGAAACATGACAACTTCGCCAAGCAGCCTTCACTGGCTAGATGTTTCTAAAAAGCCCAGAAATAGGAAATCATCCAGATGGACCTTCTACAAACATGAATCCTCAACAATCCTCAGTGCTTCATTAGCAGGTATACGGCAATCATATCGGGTCCTAAAAATAAAGTCTTGCTATTTGCTAATAAATCTGAATCAATAAAGATATGTAGTTACTCTACTGCTGATGACACCAGGTATGTAGATAGAAATTGTGATTACCTTCCCCCTAACCAGCTCTGAATTATTCAAGTCGAAGGTGAGGCCACGTGTGTTGCTTCCAATATAGAGCTGAGCTGTTGGGTGAGGCACCCTTTCTTTCCTTCATGCATTACAGTTCACCTGGCTTTGGATAATCCCATGTGCTAGAACTCTGACCTCTCTGACCAAGGCTCCAAGAAGAACAAAGTCACTGGGCTGATGATCCTGAGACCAGCTACATGGACCGAGGCTAACTGGTCACCCTAGAAACCCTACCCACCCTTACCCCTCCCAATCCACAGCTTCCACCATGCCATAAGAACTACAATGAGAAAATTTCTAATGTCAATACCCTAAGAGAGGGCACATGACAACTCAATCACAGTTGAGACTAGAGTCTAAATGACAGACCACATACCTGTCCAAGAAAACAGAATTTGTTACAGGACCAGAAGGAAGAACCATGAATGCTGGGCACCCAAGTAGGGAGAGAAGCAGCATGAATTTTGAGAAATGCCCCCAAGAGTTAAGAAGTCCTGTACAACATGCACTGCACATCACCAGCTTGCCAACTTCACCCACACTTGGTCCACTGATGGTAGCTTTCAAGGGCAGCAGTGCTTAGTGGACAAGAGCACGCATTCTGTCCTCATCCTACCAATAGTAGTATTACAGTAAATTGTATTACAGAGTGCCTACTACATGCCAGATGCTCTTCATATACAAATGCAAATCCTCAAAAGAACCTGAAGTCATGTGAAAACAAGGACAGATGGTGTCATTGCCCTGCTCTAAATCCTCCACTGGTTCCTCATCTCAGTAAAAGTCAAAAGCCTTGCCGTGGCCTCCAAAGTCCTACACAACCTGACCTCCATCAACTCTCTCATCTCATATCCTATTCTTTCAGCTCAGCTCTAGCCAAAGGCACCCTTGTTGTTACTCAAAACTGTCAGGCACACTGCACTCAGGCCTAGGCACTTGTTCCCTGTCTGGAATATTCTTCTCCCAGATATCCATGATGCTTGCTCCCTCACCTGCTTCAAGACTTTGCCCAAAAGTGAACTTCTCAGCACAGCCTCAAATTTCACCATTGCCCACCTCTCCTCACTTCATATTTCCTTTCTCTGCTTCATTTTTTTCCCCTGGCACTTAAAGTATTCAGTTCATGGACACTTATCTTGCTTGTCTCCCTCACTATAAGTTCCATGTGGGCTGGACCCATCCCCCACCACCGGCTCTAGGTATCCCCAGCAGTTGGTAGGCACTCAAGGATTTGAATGAATAAAATAGTGTTTACTCTCATTTTACATAATAAAGTGGGGTACTTAATTGGCAACATTAAGCACTTTGCCAAGCATACCTTACTGAAAATTACCAGGGCTAGGATTTGAGCCTAGATTTGTGGGACTCCAAAGCAACGCTCTGAATCCACCCTGACTCTCCTAAGTCAGTCAAATGTGCCCTTTTTATTATCCCTAAACATGTGTACTCAAACCAGCCAGTCACACTCCATAAATGCAGAACCCTAAGTGTAGGACTCACTGAAGATGGAAGCTAAGAAACCAAACTTTTACTCCATTAGTAAAGAATTTCCAAACATGTTTGTAGCATAGATTGGTGAGAGTTTCTTAGAACTATTAACCACCTGGGAGATCTTTACAATATAGAATATGAATCTGTTAAAAAATATATAAATAAATAACAGAACTTAGTTAAAAACAGGATAAAGGGGGAAAACAGAAAGCCAAATAGCTACAGATTCAGATTAGAGAATGCCTTATTAAACACAAACACACCCAAAGAAGATCCTATAATCACCGTGTACTATAACCAATAGCAGCAGATATGAGAGCTACTTTTAAATGGTCATAATGAGATTTCTACAATATTGAGATTTCTTTTCAGGATTACGTCATATATTCCCTCTGGAAAGTTTCTGTTAAGGTTTTCATTCTTTGGTGGAGATCATATTAAGTAAGGTAATGGCAAGAAGGAATAAATAGAAGAAAGATAATACTCAAACTGGATTAGCTCCAGGATTACCAGAGTGGGAACTGAGGCTGTGTCTTCTATTCTCAATACTGTTAACACCTCGGTTTAAGCACTACCAATTCAAGGGTGTGTAGTGGGACCAGCACTAAAAGTGTCACTACCATCATTTATAATCAGCAGCATTTCTTGCTAGACACATCAAATAAAACAAGTTAAACTAATTATCTTACAGAAGCAAATTCTATTCATAAAACCACCAAGTCCCTACCCTGCAAAGGGAACTGAACAGTACATTATTTTATTAGATTTGTCACAAATTGAAACAGATATCCAGCCAACTTCAAGCTTATGATTTCAACTAGTAGGCAGAAGAACAGATCCTTCTGAGCCTCGTCCTCTTTGCAAGATGTGGAGTGAGTTCTCCTGACAGATTGCATCTTTCACTCAAATACATGTTCTCTGGGTTAAATTAGTTAAGACAGAACTCAAAAGAACCAGGAATCTGTGAAAATTCTATCTTTCAGTCATAACTAAGATCTACAGTGGCCATTATTGTTTTTATTTTTGTACGTTTGGAGAATGTTTTGCAATTACCACCAACAGTCATTAAGGTCCTTAAATTCTCTGCAGTTTATGCTGGTTAAGTTGTCTCATTAAGGTAAACTGTAAGTTTACTAACTGAACATTAGGAGCAGAGTTTTGAAGTCTCAGCCTTCTCAGTCATTTCTTTAGCCTAGTGAAGGACTGCCTCTTGCCAACTCATCCCCTCTTCCTATAAGGCAACCAGAGCATACACCAGAGTCATCTGGAGACCTTTACATGATGCATTTATGGAGCACTTACTATTTGCCAGGCAGGCTGTAGGCACTTGGGGACAAGAAGAGGAAAAGACAACGTTGCTGCACTCATGGAACTCACATTCTAGTGGAGGAGACAGACAAAACCAGATTCACAGATACCTGCTACAAAGACAAGTAAAGCACGTTGAGGGGCTTGGAAATAACCCAAGTCGGGAACCAAGAGTGCTATCTTAGACAGGGTGGTCAAAGAATGCCTCTCCAAGGAAGTGACAACTGAGAAGGGAAACTGGACACGAGGAAGCAAGGCCTGTACATAGTAAGTGGGGGAAAGCATAATAAAAAGAATTAAAGGCCCTCTCCAAAGGATCTGGGGTGGGTCCAGGAATCCACATTTATAACACAACCAAAGCAATTGTATCACAGGTGCTCTAAGCACCTCAGTCTGGGAAACACTGCTGTAGGATAAACATGGAGTCCCCTGTCCACAACGTTGACAAGATTGGCCCGTCACAGTTAAGTATGGCACAAACGCTGAGATGCTCCATCAAGAAGTAAAGACAGGGCTCCTATGGAGCCAGCCATCTACCTACACCCACCAAACTGGGCTCCACAGGCAGACACGTGGTGTTGGGCACCCGTGCCCCCAGGCTCAGAACCTCCTTTATGCCTTAATCAGTCAAGCACCACCACCAGCAGTGTCTTTCTCTGAGCACCCATTGTGCATGATACTTGACATAGTTGCTCCCTGTGAAGAGCCCTTTTCTGTCTGCCCCGGGTAGACTCAGGCCCTTCTGGTCCTAACTACCCCATCTACAAACTTCCACTCTAGCAATCAACTCCCCACTGAAGGTTTCTCAACTGGCACGAAGTAGAAGCTCAGTAACTGTTTGATCAAAGATAACAAATAACAATGACTAATGACAATAATAAAATCCCTATTGTCAAGACGCTTATGAAAATGAACCAATTTCCACCAACATAACACCTTATGAAGGGGCTTTCTACTTTCACTACATTAACGTTGTATTAAAACCAACTCGTTCATTTATTTCAGTCAGACATTTACAAATGCAGCACAATCATCAAATCTCAAACACCCCAGCCCATCACCAACATTAAACTTTTACATCGTTTCATTTAAGTAAGGTTACGGGGAAGCTGAGTAATGCTTATGAATAACGTACCACTAGAGCCCTCTCTCATCACCAGGATTTAACAGTTGTTTCCCGAAGAGATCTGTTTCCACTGTGCCTCTCGCCTCCCTGCCCCTGTCCCCTACCACCCACACTGCTGAATGTAAGTATTTTCTAAAGCTCCCATCCACTCTCTCCAAAACATACCTGCTCAGCATCTCTGCGGGCAGCACCATTCTAAGTCCTGGGCATGGACCCGTGATCAACACAGACCAAACTCCCTACCCTGGGGAAGTTTACCATTCTAAAGCAATTTCAAGTGGTGCTTTGACATAAAACCAGAAGCTTGATCTGCTATCCCACAAGTCACTGATGCCTCCCTGCTGCTGTGACAAATTTTGCCAACTTACTACAGGGCTTACTGTGATTTGGTGGCAGATAACTACATTTTGCATTTGTGCTCAAGATTAAGGCATAGGTCAATGTGAGAGAACAAACTCGACCCCGGGCTGCAGAAGGCTGCTCTGCTATGGTTTCATTATTCGAGTCAGAAAGCTGCTATTTGCTTTTCTTTATGTCTTGAACACCAAGTGTGGCCTTGTAATCATTAAAGAATGTCTAGAAAAGCATCAACTACCCAGAGATAGGTACTGCAGGGCCCATGCGGATGAAGTCAGGGCAGGGGTCTTCTTGTGGCAGGCTCCAGCGGGGAGCGCCTCCTAAAAGCCCCTCTTCCCTTCTCCCTGTTCCTGGTTTTCATTGTTAATCTGCTGGGAGCAACTCAGGCTGCTGTTCTTATCTCCCAGGCATCTCAAATGCTATTTTAGCTTAAAGTACAGGAGAGGTTAGCTTTTTGTCCAAAGCCTAAAGAGCTCCTACACCAATAGAAAAAAGGGAACACAATTAACTCATTTTATTGATTTCCTAAGTTAAGTCTTGAGATTGAACAAACGGGATCAGACTGTAAAAGATTAAACTTCCATCTCACAGCCCACTTACAGTATTAAAAATCCATCTACCACCTGAGCTTGATTTCATGGTCCTTCGCCTTTTCCCTTTAAATTACATAGCACATCAGGTTTTTACTGCATTTGGCCTCATGTCAGCCCTACGAAGCAAGCAGTGGCACTGGACAGGTGGTATCACCATTTTACAGGTAAGTAAACTGAGGCACAGGTATAAGAAGGAAAAGGTGGAAGAATTTAGTATTTTTGAAAACATCATGTTATTTAATACTGAATTTATGCTATGTAAAATTTGGAGAATGCCCAAAAAGTCACAGCTGCCCAAAGAAAGCCCATGTCTGAACTATGGCCCAAGGCTAGAGGTAATGGACTCCTAGGAAGCCTTATGCCAATTCTCCAGTCACTCTCACAAGTCAGGTCTGCTGTCCCACAGACCGACAGAGAGGAGGAAGGAGTCTAGGCATCAGCGAGGAGGAATGGAAAAGGGTGCCAACTGCTATCTTTTAAAGATGAACACTTGCAACTACAGAATTAATTTCCACAGGCGACCGTTTTCCCCAAAACCTTAGTGCTTGACAGAAGGCATTACACTTTGGTCAAAAAAATAATGTGTTCCGTAAGAATGAATGGCAATTATTGTCATTTAGACCAAGAAATCATCTTCTCATTACAGCACATATTCCATAAGCACAAACCAGGGAGGCAGGGAGAGGAAGACAAAAGAGGAGCCTTCAAGAGGCAGACACTCCTCCACCCGTGAAGTCCAGTGCAGTGCAGGGCCACAGCTTAGTCCTGGGAACCACCTGCTGACCTGCCTGCCATCCCCCTCAGACCAGAGGGGCTCAGGCGGTCAGTGCAGGCCAGGCTCTGAAAGCAGCAGACCTCATGTCAAGTCCCTGCCCTGCCATTTCCTACCCATTTGACTCTGGGTGAGTTACGGGCCCCCTGAGGCCCAGATTCCACATTTTAAAAGAGGAATATGAGTACACTGGAGTAATGCCACCATAGGGTGACAATGAGGATTAAATTATATGTTTAAAGCAATTAGCATAAAACCTAACACAGACCATGTGCTTTATATGTGTTAACTCTTATGAATACTAAAGACAGGGTAAGGCTTTGGATGACTTAGACTTTCTCAATCTGTGGTGAAGGATCACGTATTAAATTTCCAAACCATCAGACTGATGCTTTTGGAAAATAAAAATGAATCATTAGAAAAATCACGTGCTCGAAAGTCACAGCATCGTCGAGTTGCCTTACTTCTCAGGCACATTCCAAAGCTGTACTAACTCTTCCAGGTCACCAAGTTATCACTTAGGAAGGCTCATCATGTGAAACGTACCCAAATAATCCTCAAAGAGCCCAGAGGGGCAGCCAGGCTTCCAAAGGCAGCTGGCTTCTAATTAAGGGTGACTGAGGCCCAGGCAAGAATCACCTTTATGTAATAAAGTTACATAACCCGTTCCTAATTCAGACATTTGTCCGAGCTGGGCAAGCATGTTCAAATGTCAGCTGACTCCTTCAAAGCCTCAACTCACAGTGCCCTAGAGGGAATCTGGCAAAGAGCCAAAGGACCAGAGCAGAAATAAGAGCTCATCCTTCTACTTGAGGGGTCAGTGCCGTTGCATCTGGGAGCAAAAATACAACAGGAATGCAAAGCTGGGAGGTGCTAGGGACACTAGCAATGCTGGCGTTACATCAACAAGTGGAATGTGGGGTTGGATGGCTGCCTCCTCAATGAAGCCTGTGCAGGGCTTTCCAAGGTCTTGTTTATCCATGGAACCCTCCTTTGAACAAGATACACATAGTTGCCTGCCTGCCCTCTTTCCTCATCCAGGAGACTCCTAGTCACTTCATAGAGCATTTCAAAAGTCACAGATGTAGCAGAGAAAGAACTGGGAAGCCAGAAGACCTGGGTTCTACTCTAGGCTCTACCACTAACAGGTGGTTTGACTTGGACAAGTCAGTTCCCTGCTCCTGAGCCTCAGATTCCTCCCCAGTACAGAAGGGGAACAAGTGAAATCACTGTCACGGCCCCCTCTGACTCCATGACTTGCTGGGCCGTTCAGGTGCTGCACCTCAGTTTGCACTTGCCCATCATTCACACATGACTCCATACCTGCACCTTTGTCCTCTGCCCCCTCATCCCTGTCTTATTAGAAACAACCACTCTGCACTGATCCTCATCCTCAAGGTGGGTTAAGAGCCTGAACTGCTTATCCTGCTCATTGCATCTCAGCTCCTCGCACACACTGCAAGGTACTCTCTCTTCCCACACTCATCACAATACTCAGACAGGAGGAGGCCCTTGGCTAATCTTCAAAAATTGTCTGTGGAATTGATTTTTAAGGCTGGACTCAATTAGCCTTACATAAAGGAGGTCGATAGCTGTGTAACCTCCCCTGCAAAGAGAACTTCCATTTCCCATTTATCAAATATGTATTGAGATCCTACCATAGCCAAGCCCTGAGCCAGGCTCCAGAAAGACAGTGGCGAAAAACATCATTGTCCCTGTCCTCACAGAGCTGACAGTTTACTACTGAAGCTCATAAAGTCCACTTATGATGAGAGGTCTAATCATTAGCATGGCTTCAAAGTCTTACAGAACATTCTAGAACCACCAAATAGACTATTCCAATGTTTAAATCTGTTATCAGATACCTGCTCTTGTAACACGTTGGGGGAATTTTTTTAGGAACAGTGATTAAGTTTTCTGGTGAGGACTGTGTGTGTGTATATATAAAGGGGTGCTATTTGTGAGGTTTGGGGAGTTTTGTTTACCTTTTAAAAGGTAGCACTTAGCTGCTTCCCTTCCACTTTGAAACACAGGCTTAGAATATTTCCACCTACAATTAATCATAGATGGCAAGAGAAAGAAATAATACAACATCATTACTGCTTCCATCTCCTACCCAGTCCCTACCCAGGTTACCCATCTCTTCAGGACTTACACACTGAATTAAAATATCGTAATTTCCCTAATAACTGGGCTAATGTTTTCCTAGAAGATTCCAAATGGATCAAACAAATTTAATTAAGAAAAATTGGGAGTCTAGGACAGAATCCTAGGAATAATCATGTCATACATCTCTATGGTCCTGAGAGACCAAAGTTCTCAGGTATATGACATATGGGAATTGACATCACTCCAAAGATGTGGCTACTTTTCTTTCATTCTCAATCCACATGTAGCCTGTAGAGAAATTCACTAACAGCCTTCTCCTTGCTGTATGGATGGAGCAATTCAAGTGTAGAGTGGCCTTTATAATTTATTTTTCTAGTCAATAGCCATCATCTAGGTGCTCTACAGTCAGTCTTTAGAAGAAGTTCGCTGTTACCAAATGAATAAATGGAGAACAGGATGCTTGTTTCCCAAATCCAAAAGAGGAAGGTTCAGATATGAGCTAAGAAACAGTTCTGCCAATAAAGGACATAGGCTTGATATCACTGACGCAAACTGGAATCTGTCACTTCTGTAGCAAGAGACTGTTTCAGCTCCAACTCCAAAGCAAGACCTGCAGCATTTATTGAGTTCACTAATGTGTAAAACGCTAGATTAATGTGGTGGGAGACAGAAAGGCAAAGAAGACAGTCCCTGACCTCAGGGGGCTTAGCCCTTGCTCTACTTGGAATAGCTGTTCCCAAATTGTGGTCCCTAGATCTGCAGCACCAACTTCACCCAGGAGCTTGCTAGAAATGCACATTCTCTGGCTCCATCCTAGACCAGCTGAATCAAAGCTCCAGGGGTGGGACTTGGGAATCTGTGTTTAACAAGCCCTCTAGGTGATTCTGATACACACCAAAATCTGAAAACCAGTGAGGTACAAAAAGCAGAGCACACAACGCCAATGATACACAGCATCAGCATCTGTGATGCCCTTTAGATATGAACACACTCCATACATAAGCCACTCACAACCAATCTTTTAGGCAGTGACACACCTGACTGCTACAAGCATTTACTAAGTGCTATTAAGTACTTTTCAGCAATTGATATTTTGCTATGAGGTAAGTTAACATTAGTCCTATCCTCTTTAATAAGCAATCTCTGCATATTCATCTGCGTATTTGGTAACATGTCAAAAATGCCCTGCGTTTGTCAAAAAATGATTGAATATAATCTTTGGCCCCAATTGGGAGTAAAGAAAAGAAACTTAAGCGAGGATCACTATGACCAAGGTCCTATAAAAAGCAAAGGACAGCAGTAAATTTCTACAAATAAGTCTAAAGAGAAAACCTCAGACTCCCATGGAAAATGGCCTGCCCCTGAACCGTCAGTTCTCTGGGCTTTTTCTTCAAGGCCCTTCCAGGAAGACCCAACCTCCCACACCTTTGCATAAAGCCAGTCTCCAAAAGCTTGGGACAGCACTTCCAGCCCCATTCAGAGATGAGGAACAGGTCTCCATGATCTCGAAGAATAGTACAAGAAACAGTGTCAGGAGACATCACTTACACAATTTGAAAAATAACTTTGGATTATGTAATTCTATACACCATACCATCACCCCCTTTCTCCCAGAGAGTCTGGTTTTCCTCCCCTCTAGAACCCAAACGTATAATCTATAAAAAAGAATTAGCAATACCTACTTGCTCCTTAAATAATCTGAAAAGCCCAGAAAAAGAAAAAATAAGTGCATGAAGAAAACAGGGCCATTATTCTCCATCTGTAGGCCCTGGTACCGCCCAGCGGAGAAGGAGGGATGTCCAAAGAGCTTCCCAGCTTCAGCTTATAAACGGAGACCATTCTGGTACTAAAAACACCCCTTCCTCTTTCAGAGCCTGCTCTGCCTCCATTGCCTCGGGGCGAGCCCACAGAACTCTCCAGCTTATAGAATCTCCTCGCCACTTACTGTAACCACTTACTGTACAAAGGGAGCAAAAACGAGTGCTGGGCTGTCCCACCTTCTCCCCACAACTGTGCTTCCGCATGGCTGCGTTTCACGTAGAGATGAAAGAAACAAAAAGATAATGGATTCGAGCAGATGACAGCCATACATTACCACAGGCTTAATGAAAATGGCCTTTTATTACCACCTCAGCCGCCTCCTCCTCAATGCAGTCAAGGAAATGTTCATCAAGTGATTCCACATGTATTGGTAGGATACAACCAACTTTTTTTTTTTAAGCCTTGAGGCCAGCTAGGATGACCACCTGTCCCAGTTTGTCCAGGACTTTCTCAATTCAGCACTGAAAGCCCTACGTCCTGGGAAATCTCTTCAATCACAGGTAAACTGGGACAGGTGGTCATCGTTGAACCAGCAGATCCTAGTCTGCTGCTACAGGAAAACAAATTTATAGATAGGACCACATGTTTCCAATCTGAATCCCAACAAGTCTCAGGAAAGGAAACAGTGTTTCTCTGATTTCAGCATGCAGAAGAACCACCTCGAAGGCTGGTTAACACGGATTTCTGGGTTCCTCCCCACCTATTCTGCTTCAGCAGGTCTGAGGCGGGCCCAGGAAGCTGGATTCTAACAAGCTCCCCGGTGATGCTGATTCTGCTGAGAGGACCACTGTGAGGAGCAGTGTTCTCCAGCAGGAGAGGCCCTTGGACAGTATCACACCCGTTGTGAACAAAGAGCTGAGTAGCAATTATGCTCCAGGCTTTTCGCATCTTTCAGCTTAATATTTTTTTAACCTTCAACAAATTCTATTTTCTCTCCTCACTCATTACACCAACAGCTGCATTCCATCTCCCTAACCTTTTTGTCTGTGGATTCAGAGATTGCTGTCGCTGCAGATAGAGTAATCTCACAGGCTGCAGAAGCTTTCTGCTCAATGCTCCACCCAGTTCGCATGACAGGGTCAGAGAGAAATTCAGGCAGAAAGGACAATCTCTTCACTCCGAAGATGAGAAGGATTCGGGGACACAGCAGCCTGCAAGAAGTCAGTGAGTGGAAAGACTTAGTTCCCTTGATCTCCAGATAAAGTATTTATTTTCCCCTCAGGGAGGACGTATTAGAGGGGAAAAACTCCACCAACAGAAATCAACTCAAGTTGTTCAAGTCAGGCGCATCACTGAGCTCCACTCCCGATCTTCTTCAAGTACTTCTCCCAGGGCTTCTTAGAAAATTCTAAAAGAGAATAAATCTTAGTTTGCTTTGGAAACCTTCTAATAGGTACCAATATTTAAAATGAGATGGTTCACTAGCCCCTACCCCAGAGTGGCCTGTAAGGGGCAGGGCTGGGAGCTGCAGCATACTCGCAGCTCTGAAGTTGAATGTTGGGTTCACCAAGAACATAATTCGTTAAAATATCTAGCTTCTAGCACACGGGGCATTCAAAAAGGTATTAAGCAAGAAACAGCACTGTGTAGTCCACAAGCAGAATACCGTGTGTATCCATTTGCTAAATTTAATATTTAAGCAATCCACTTCAACTTTCTATGATCTAGGGAGAAGGAACAAAGCAGTGCTTTTCCTTTCGATTTCCTTTTGGGGACAGAGCACCACATCTGAAATCGGTCAGCTTCCCGACCTTCACAGGCAGCATTCTTCTCCTGGAGGGAACACTGAGTCTAAATGGAAGGGGATTCAAGTGAGGTTTGAAGGCTAGGTCCGCTTGAGACAGGCCTCACACAGAGCCCACGCTACCCAGGTTACCTGGCGACCCACCCAGAAACAGTCTTCCCTTGGCCAAGATGCAAGAGCTTGTCTAGGTTTCTAGAATGTTTTCTGAAACACTTCCCTGACTCACTGAAGGTGCAAAATGGAAGAAGGTGGTGGGAGAAAGGAGACACCTCTCTTCCCAGGGCAGCACTGGTCTGTTGCTGGGAGCCAGAGAACCCTGGGTAAGGTCCCAGTGGGTCATGTCCTAAGGAAGCACTCTCAGGAAGTGGAGCTGTCAACGCTGCCAGGAGCATTGTTCCACACTTCCTCATGCCTAGATCTGTCAGCCTTCCTGGGTCCAGCCCTGGCCCTCCTCTAAGCAAGCTGCCTGACCTTAGGCAGGTCACTTCACATCTGAGCTTCATTTCTTCCTCTGTGAAAAGAAGATGATAACCCCTGCTTGGCTGGGGTTGGAGGATGCTTTGTGCCAGGGTAAGGGCTTGCCTCTGCTTTTGGGGGAGTCCACCCTGCCAGCTTACACCTTGAGCTTGGTCCACTAAGACTAGTCGATGAGCTCTGCTACTTCCAGATAGCTGGTAGCTGGTGAGAACTTACCCACATCCTGCTTAGAAGCCTTCAAACATTCCAGGAACTTGTAGGCCAAACTCAGCAACTGAGGATCTCTTCTGTCCATCCACCTCCAACCTGCCCTCCAGCCCCAAAGCCAGCCATTCCAGCAACTTACTGGTGATTTAGCGGCATTTTTCTCCTCTGGGCCTCTGCACACACCACTCCCCATACCTGGAATTCCTTCCCTTCTCCCCTCAGCTTTTCAAATTCCTCTAGGCCTAGTGTGGGTCCCTTCTGTGCAAAGCCTTTCTGTCCTCAGTTCTTTCTCTTCAAGTGCCTTCTTGAAGCCTTCTCTGAACTCCCCAGATCACTGTCAGCCCCGACTATGAGCCCCAGTGTGCACCCCTAGAGTACCTACAGTCTTTATTTTACAGTTTGCATATCTGTTCCCCCTACTAGATTTATAAGCACGCTGAGATCTCAATTTTTCCTTTATCCCCAGTGTCAATTATCAAAGTGGCCATCAAACACTGTTAGAATACATGAACTGGTATCTATAAAGTGAGATAACTGAGTTATAGTATCAATGACCTTTTCAAGTACATTGCCAATGCTGGTGGTATCTCGCACTAAACAAACTTAATATGTGAAAATCAGATTTACCTAAAAGATACATCTGAAGGGTTATGTACAACAAGATTCACCAGAGGACTCTTTTTTAAATATCAGGTTCCCATGCATTTAAAATAGGACTTAGTCTGATATTTATTTTTTCAGGTACTTGCACTCAATTTGGTTCAGGCAACATTTACTGAGAACAAACTACCACCTAATGGAAGGTGTTCTTCAGAACTCGCTGTAGTTGGGGCTTGCCCTGTGTGCTTCCTCAGCCTCATCACTCAGTGCAATTACTAAGTCTCTTCTTAATGGAGTCACTGGGACACGAAAGAGATCATGCATCCCCACAAACAAGCAGGCATCTCTTCAGGAGCCACCAGCCCAGGGATGCTCCAGCAGCCACGGCCCCGACTCACGGATGTAACAGCAGACATCTCAGACTCCTGAGACCCCAAACAAGCACCCGCAGGCCTTTTTCGTTGCAATCTGTAAAGTATTTGTTTTCTACTAAAATATTTGAAATGGATATCATCTTTAGTTTCCTTTTCCCTACTTCCAAGATTCCAACTCCCCATGGAAAGAGCAGGAGCTCTCTGGAGCTTCTGGAGACAGATGGGCAGCCCTGAAGTGAACTGCAAAGCTGCTACTTAGCAGCTATGCAACCTTAAGCTCATAATTGAGCCTCTCTAGGTCTCTGTTTCCTCATGCAGAAAGTAAGGTGGTTTGAGAACTGAACATTACATGCAGAAAGCACTCGAAGACTGTGCACAGAGGAAGCATTCACTCATCTCCTGATCACACAAAATTCACTTTAAAAGTAACTCCTCCCGGAAGTCTGCCCTAAGAGAAGTAAAAAGTGGTTCCTTCCTTGGTGTTACTTATTTTAAAAGCCAAGCCCCTAAAATGCAAATCAAATCCACAGTAAGATACCACTGCACATGCACTACAATGGCTAAAATCAGAACATAAGCGTTGGCAAGGATGTGGACAAATCGGAAGCTTCGTATTGCTGACTCAACTGTAACATGGTGTAGCTGCTGTGGAAAATGGTTTGATGTTGCCTGAAAAAGTAGAGCACAAATACCTTATGATCCAGCAATTCCATTCCAAGGCATATACCCAAAAGTAGTGCAAACAGGGAGCCAAACACTTTTCCATTAATGTTCACAGCAGCACTATTCACAATAGCCAAAAAGGTAGAAACAACCCAATGTCTGTCAGTTGAGGAACGGATAAACAAAATATGGTAGATCCATACAATGGGCTATTATTTAGCCCTAAAAAGAAATAAAGTTCTGATACATGCTACAATGCAGATGAACCTTGGAAATGTTATGCTTTGTGAAAGAAGCTAGACACAAAAGGTCACATATTATATGATTCCATTTATATTAAATATCCAGAATAGGCAAATCCATAGAGACAGAAAGATTAGTGGTTGCCAGGGCTAGCAGAAGGGAGAAATGGGTACAGGATCTCCTTTGCAGGTGATGGAAACACTTTGGAACCAGACAAAGGTGGTAGTTGCACAACATTGTCAATGTTCTGAATGATACGGAAAAGTACATGTTAAAATGGTCAACTGCGTATTGTGTGAATTTCACCTCAGTAAAATTTTTAAAGGCTCTACAAAAGAATAAAAATTTTCCATTTTCAAAAAGTAGGATACAAACGTGTCACTGTTCAGTCATTCTCAATACCTATTGGAAGCCTGCTGTGTGCCAGGTACTGGGCTCGATACTCATATCTATCGCCTAGTGGATCATTTATGTCATCAAATAGGGTTTGTTTGTGCATACATACAAGACACACAAAGAGACATATGCCATCCACAGAACATAATACAGTTTTCTCCCATTCAAAGTTCAGTTCTTAGAGTGACTTTTTTTTTTTTTTTTGAAGATTTTATTTTTCCTTTTTCTCCCCCAAACCCCCCGGTACATAGTTGTGTATTTTTAGTTGTGGGTCCTTCTAGTTGTGGCATGTGGGATGCCTCCTCAGTATGGCTTGATGAGCGGTGCCATGTCTGCACCCAGGATCTGAACTGGCGAAAACCTGGGCCGAAGCAGAGCACGTGAACTTAACCACTCGGCCACGGGGCCAGCCCTGCTTAGAGTGACTTCTAACAGGTCCATGAACTGTGTGTATACAAATAAGGCCACTTCCATCATAGCATGTCACTGTGCTTTTGCTCTACTTACTAAATGTGACTGAATTGACATCTAAAAATTCAGCAAAACCATACTAACCATGCTATAACGTGTGATTAGCGAGAAATTTCCCTGTATTCTGTGCACTGATGCCAGATACACTCTGATAACACTGCCTACGTAAACTGGTTTTTGACAGTAGAGAGGTATTATAGCAACTGACAATTTCATTCTTGAAGCTTTACAGATTTCACTGTAAAACCATGAGATTCTTTTTTAAGAGTTTTCTGACACACAGCGCTAAAACATTTTCATCAAAATGTGGCTTTTTTAGCTGACTAGACACTCATTCCCAAAGGGCAGACGGGTACATCTTGTCCCAAGCACCATGGTCCCGTCATACGCCCTCAAGCCATGGGGTAGTGGCATTTCCATTATGGAAGCCATCACCATGCTATTTCTTTTGTTTTATTAAAAGGCTTAGGGAAAGTATTAATGGTTTTTCTACCTCATCTCTGTTTTCAAGTGAACATTAAAGTGGAAAGAAAATCCTTCAAAGACTAGGAATCCCATGGAACCAGAAGGGAAGATGTACGTATGAACTGCGGGGAATCCCAGTGCAAATCTCCAGTCTAGAAAATGCATAAACCTATGTGAGCAAAGTGTCAAACGTTTACTATGGTGTCCTTCCCACCATTAACTCCACACCACTGTTTGCTTTTGGCACATCTCTCCTGCTGCTTGATGATTTTGAAGGGTACATGCTACTTTTTTAAGGTAAACTTCAATTGAAAATATTTCAGGAATGTTATACTACCCTTCTTAATAAATTCCAGGCATCCAAATAAGAATGGAGAAGCCCTACTTTAATTTCCTTAGACTGAGAGAGGACAGAGGCAAGGCTACCAAGATCAATAAAGAGATGGCAGCACTGAAACCCACAGTCAAATCAGGGACAGGATATGAGCAGCTGGAACAGGAGCCTTCAGACACCAAGTCTCATCCCCCAACCGGGTTGCTGCTCCCAGACCACCGCTCTGAGGTTGCAGGGGCTGCCAAAATGTGTCCCTTCTGAACTCTTCCTCGTGGGTACAGGCACCAGGGAAGCCTGGCCATTTGGGCGGGGTTAGAGAGGGGGCACAAAACCACTTCACAGCTCTCCTTCCTCAAAGGGTACTATGCATACATCTTTCTCAACAGTAAACTAAAAAGAAACTGTCTGAATTAAGGCATCCATAGAGGTAAGTGAAGATACTTTGAGTTTTTTATTTAGCAAATATTTATATTTAGTGCTTACTATGTGCCAGGAACTGTTTTTAAGAGCTTCACAATTACTAGGTCATTTAATCTTCTAAACAAGCCTGTGATTATTCAGCATCTGGATATATACCCAAAAGAATTGAAGGCAGGGATTCAAACAGATACTTGCACACCAATGTTCATAGCAGCATTATTCACAATAGGCAAAAGGTGGAAACAATCTAAATGTCCACTGACAGATGAATGGACAAAGAGCAAGTGGTATATATATACAATGGAAAATTATTCAAACTTAAAAAGGAAATTCTGACACATGCTGCAACATGGATGAATCTTGAAGACATATGCTAAGTGAAACAAAGCCAGACACAAAAGGACAAATATTATGTATTTCACTTATATGAGGGAACTAGAATAGGCAAATTAAGGGGAAGGGTGAATGGGGAGTCATTGTTTAATGGGTGCAGCGTTTCAGTCTGGGAAGATGAAACAGTTCTGGAGACGGATGGTGGTGATGCTGCACAACAACGTGAGTGCACTTAGGTCTGCTGAACTATATACTGAGAAATGGTTAAAATATGGTTAAGACGGCAAGTTTTGTTCTGTGTCTTTTAGCACAGTAAAAACAAAAAGTAACTCTATTAAGTAGGACCATTACAGTAATGCTCATTTTCCAGATGTTGGCCCCCAGCCAGATGCCACACTGGGCACTAAGGACACAGCAGTCAACCCAGCACCCTCTGCCCTGTCCTGACACAGCCTGTACTCCACTGGGAAAACAGACACCAATTATCATTTAACTACAACTGAGGCACAGGCCAAAAGGTGAGGAACTGCTTGAAGAGGGCAAATCACAGAGGAAATGAAGACAGACTGTGTGGGAAGGAGCAGAATCCCGAGCTGTCTGAAACATGTGTAACAAATCCAACAGGTCACTCTGGTGAGCAAAGGCGTTGGCAAGTCAAGAGCTGCTGTACACATTCCTGCTCTCAACCCGTGTGTGGTCCAGGCCTGGCAAACTCCCCAGGGGACAGCAGTCACACATTAATCATGTCCAGGACCTGCTCACAGGGGCCTCAGAACAAGTGCAGCACTCCAAGTGTCCAATGCCCTTCCACGCAACCTCACAGCACAGCACAGTGGGTAAGAGTGTGCACCGGGGAACCAGACCTCCTGGGCTGGAATCCCAGCCCTGCTGTACTCTCTGGCTTTGTAACCTTGAGTGAGTTATTATTACACCTCTCTGGACTTTAGTTGCAAAATGGGAAAATACACACTTCATAGGGCTAAGCAATGGAGTTGCCATGGGAAAAGTGCCTTAAGAACAGTGCTTGCCCTATGTAAAAATAAAGTTAGCTATTATTATTGTCACTTTATTCCATCCTCACAAGACCCAAGAGGCAGGTGGGGCAGGACCAACCACCTCCATTTAGCAGACAGGAAATGGGGCAAAGAAAGAGCAAGTTGCTTGGGACTGTGCAGCTGGTTGGAGTCCACTGCTCACCCCACCACATCATGGTACTACAACAACCCAAAAGAATTTGAGGAAAATTTCAAGCACTTCTTCAACATTTGGGCACCTACTATACATCAAATACTGGCCACCACTTCTACAGCTGCCTGTAGGAAGCAAGATCCCAGGTTCTCTAAAACTATCACCTTGGTCTGTAATCCCAGGAGCCAAGTTCAGAATCTTTCATTTCATCCACTGGGAAACTGAGCTAAGATAAGAAATGAGCTTTTACTGAGCATCTGCCATAGATCCAGCACTCTAGCCCATGCAGGAGACAGAAGCGGTAGAACTTACGGCATCTGTCCTCCAAACCGGGTGGAGGAGGCAAAAGGTACCTTGCAAAAATAATTAGAGAACAATGGAGCAGTGGGTACCCCTAAATGCTGCCAGCTCTGGTAGAGCCAACAAGAGTAAGAGGAATCCAGCTAGGTTGAGTCAAGTGTCAGCTGATACAGTCAGGAAAAACATTGTGGAGCAGGTGGAATTTAAATGAGGCTTTAAGGATCACTATCTGTGATAGTTAATTTTGTGTGTCAACCTGACTAGGTCTGTAGTGCTCAGGTATTTGGTCAAACATTATTCTGGTTTGTCTGTGAGGGTGTTTCTAAATGAGATTAACATTTGAATTGGTAGACTGAGTAAAGCAGATGGCTCTCCCTAACGTGGGTGGGTCTTATCCAATCAGTTGAAGGCTTGAATAGAACCAAAAGGCTGAGTAAGAGAATTTCTTCTGTCTGACAGCCTTTGGGCAGGGACATCTCTTTTTCCCTGCCTTCAGACTCAGACTGAAACATCGCCTCTTCCTGGGTCTCAAGTCTGCTGGCTTTGGGACTGGAACTTACACCATTGGCTCTCCCAGTCCTCAGGCCTTTGTACTCAGACTGGAACTAGCCATCAGCTCTCCTGGTCTCCACCTTGCAGACAGCAGAACATGGGACTGCTCAGCCTCCATAATCACATGAGCTAATCCCATAGATACACACACCTCCTGTTGGTTCCATTTCTCTGGAGAACCCAGACTAATGCACTAATGCCCTATCATTGGCTTGGCAAAGAGGAGGGGAGAAGAAAATTCCCAGAAGTCTAAGAAACAGAATGAAAAGAGGCAAGAAGCTGGGAGCAAATGAATGACTAAGGAAGGCCATGAGAAAGTGACTTTGAAGGGGGAATGAGGACACACAGAGAAATGAGGCTTGAGAGGGAGACCAGGTAGCAAGGATAGTTGGTAGAGTCTGAATGTGACCCTCCAGGCAGGCAGGCAGACAGGATGCCTGAGATCCTGTGAATCACACAAACGCAGAATTTTAGGAGAAGGAATCCTACCAGGAGAAGAGTAGAAAGGGCTGGACAAGGTGGCCACACTCTGTCCAGGAAGGAGGAGACATGGGTACATGTGTGATGGCAGTGCAGGGGCACGGGGATAGGAAATCTCTTGCTCCTGTGAGAGCAGAAGATGCTGACACTCTCTTTGACTCCATCAACAGCTCAGGGAGCAGTTCAACACCCTGCCCGGGTACAAAAGTCAAACAGGCCATGGAGAAGGCCACCTGCCAGTGCCTAAGAACCTGAGATCGGTTAACAATTCCTACGGCCCTCACTAACCCCCCTGGGCCTCAGTTTCCCTATCCGTGAAATGGAGAACCATGCTATTTACCTCAGAGAAGAACTATGAGGATAAAATATGCAACGTGAAAGAAGATTAAAGGAGGAAGTAGCCCAGTGAGAAGGCAGGCACCAGTGGAAACTGCCCCGGAGTGAAGTCTCAAATTACGGAATCAGCCTGCAGTCCACTGGAAGAGCAGGCTTCTTATTGACAAACCTGCAGAGCATTGCCTCCATAAAACACACCCGGGGCCTAATTAAAGTCACAGGAAAACAACTTGCTAAATCTCAGCAATGAATCACTACCAAACACCCCTTCCGTGCACACTAACACCCAGATGTCACAGCCAGCTCAGGTATGATTACATGGCAGGGAACATTCAGCGAAGTTTAAGGAGATGCCTAGGGCTCGCCCTATGGTGGTCGATGTGGGGCTAATGCATGGGGATGGGAGGCACACCCAGAACCTGGAAAAGGCAAGGGTCTCCAAATAAAGCAATTCCTGCAACTGGTGCTTGAAACCCCACAATTATAAACCCATACACTGCGGCAAACACCGTCCATAACAGCACACTCACTGCGGACCCAGGGCATCCCTTCCCCACCGGGAGCTCTGCCATGGGCATGGTTCTGCCCTGTGTTAACTCTTGGTCATGCACAACCACTGTAACGAGGACACCATAAATGCTCTGTGCCTGAATGTGAAAGGAAACAGGAAATAGCAAGCTCCAATAAGGCAGAAAACTCAAACAACTGGAACACACATCCTCCATTCGACTTTAGGGAAAAAAGACAAATGATCGATGAGCAGGGTGATACTGGAGATGTAAGAATAGCAGCTACACTCACAGACAGCACACCTTGTGTCCAGTCCTGTTTCCTAGTGCCTTTCACATACATATAACTCCTTCATCCCCACAGCCCTGTGAGATAGCATCCCCACTTCACATATGAGGAAACTGAAGCATGAAGAGGTGAAGTAAGTTGCCCAGCATCACTAGTAAGAAGCAGAGCTGGGATGGAAACCCAGATAGGAGTCTGGTTCCCACACCTGTGCCCTTCACAGAGTACCGAAGTACAGCCTGATATTCTCTACTTTGCATCTCTAAAGGGTAAATAACGGGGCTAAAGGATAGGAGCCTCTGCCCCACAACAAACGTCAGCAGAGTGACTTGTGTGAATTTTCTAAAAGGAACATGATGTGCTTCTTTCAGCACAAAAACAAAAACCAAACCTATTTTTTAATGACCCCCTACCCTCCTTCACACCTGCCTCCAGGGTAGCCCCCAGGAGACCAGCAGCACATAGCTCTCCGGCCCACCTGGACACTCAGCATGTCCAGAGCAGCCTGCACTGAACCAGCTCCTCAAAAACAGAAATGCCGATGCAACTACAACAAGACTGAGTGCCAGGCAGGCTGCCAAGAGGCTAGGCTGGAATCAGCTGTCAGCTACCTAGTGATCCGATTAAGAAGTGTTGGTTAATGCTGGGAGTACAATTAAAAATACATCAGCTGCATCTAAAAAAAAAAAACCTCTCCCGTGAGTTTTTCAAGAACTTATTCAACAAAGCAAAAGCTTTGCTGGGTAACAATTAGCCAGCAGAAGGCACTTGGACTTGTAATTAAGTCTTTTTGGATGAGGGATAAACTCCCTGGCTGCCCTGTAGACGTTGGTGGATGGGAGTCAACAAGGATGGCTTATGCCTGAAAACATCCTTAGTGCTTCCAGATGGGGGTTTGGACAACCTCCATAGCTTCTCCATGAAGTTACCCTGATAAGTGCACACACACTTCATCGCTGGGGCTGCTACAGAAAGTCTTACTGAGCATTGGCAAAGGCTCCTTCAGAAGGAAACAAGAATGAGAACCAGCAGTGTTGATACAGGAATCAGGAAATAAAAAGCACCCTCAGTGGATTTAGCTTTTAATCATGAACATCTAGGAGGGCTCATCTGTCCTGGGGAAGCACACATGGGGTGTGTCATCCCTTCCACCCCATGGGTGAAAAAGCCAGCTAGAAGGGTGGTACAGACGAACCAACAAAATCATGTGCACAGGATGCCACCAACCCTTCCCTGGACATTCTTTACCTGCGCAAGGATGCAAAAGACTGGTTTTATAAAGTTCTGTGACGTGCTTGGCCAATAGAAAACGTTTCACGAATCTGGAATGAATTCATCTCCCTGAGGGTTGAATGCAGCTTCCCCAGGGCTTTAGAACCCTACCTAGGCTCCTCTGTGCATGTCCCTCTGCCCCAGTCCACCTGCCTCTGTGGACTCTGCAGCCCTCCCTCTCTGCTGCCATGGAACTCCGGGCATCATTTATCCAAAGCTGAGCAAGTTACAAGGCAGGAAGAACTATGGCCCCAGGCCTATCATGTTCCCGCTGTGGAGTATGGGGCATATCTATTCCTCCAATCCTCCATTATGACAAGAACCATGCTCTGCTCAGGTCACAGGACTTTTTTGAAAGAATCAAATGAGGCAATGTATGTCATGGCACTTCAAAAACAAAGCTCCATGACAGCCAATATTAGTCATTAACTGCATTGACTCACAGAATGGAATGCATCGAAACTTAGACCTGAAAGGGAGTCCTAATGCTAAAACCACTTAACAAATAAAACTCAGGCTGCAGGAGAAACTTAGACTGTCACACTGAATCAAATCCAGCTACCTTAAATAACAGAGGAAGAAATCAGATGGACCTGTTTAAGACCAACCTTTACAGGCGTTATAAGGGAGTTTTAGCCACCATCCCTCTAAGATGATCCCCCCTTCACAAGTAGACTCTGGGTGATGTCTAAAATGCTACTGCTGACATCTAATGCCCTGGGTAAAGAACTGATCCTGTGCCCCTCTGGATAAAAGACATGCTAAGAGTGTGTTATCCCCAATGCCAAAGATCAGAGGTGAAAATCAGGCATTCCACACTTTCCTGTGACACAAACACTAAGACAGAAAAAGCATACAATGTTGTATTTCTATAAAAAGCTTACTGAAATTATAATAAAACAATGATTACCCCTAAGAAAACCCAAATATTCCTTAAATCATTGTTACATGAAGGTATGGTCAACCAATTTATACATTGATATTAAGTGATAAAGGATCTAATTGATTAGGTCCTTTTCTAAAAGACATCCAGCTACTCAGTCCGGAGAACAGTGTCCTGCCTCCCACACTGGCCCACAGGAAATCACCAGAGCAGAATTAAAAGGCAGCTGGAATGCACAGGATTATTCCCAGGTTCATCCTCTCCCAACCTCCCATTGGCCCCACCTGCTCCTCCAGCCTGTGATGCTCTGATGGCCTCCCCCCTCCAGTGTCCCCAAAGGAGCCTGAGCATTTCCTTTAGTCCTCATGCTCCCTGACTCCAAGTGACAGAACAGAAACAAGAATTCAGGATAAGAATGCAGGACCACAATAGGGGTGGAAGGAGTTGGCACTGGTTAGCCTGGATTCCACTCTCAGCTCCACCAGCCAACTCTGTGACCAAGGGCAAGTCACTTCTCCTCAAGCTACACTGCCCTCATTTGTAAGAGGAGGGGACTGGGTGAGATAACTGTTAAGGTTCTTTCTAGCTCCAATGTTATCGAATTCTAAGCCGTGATTTGAAATTTTCACTCTCATCTTTTAAGTTTCTTTCCAGGTTCCTCTTAACATGCCTAATTACAAGTAACATTTCCAGAGTCAACAACATCTTTACTCCCCATGTTTTTTCATGAATTCCTGCAAGACGGAAGTGTTTCTAAGAATCAGTAGCAGGTCAGCCTTCAGTGTGGGTCACTGCAGGGGCTGCTGCCAACTCAAGAAATCTCGATGAATCCCTCTGACATCATCCTCCATGACTCCTACGTTCCCAGGGCCCTGTGGTGGAGCTCATGGTGTGCCAGATGGCATGGATACACAAAGCACCACATGAGAGCCCACTCAAAATAGTACTTCTAGGTCTTCTATTTTCCATCCCTCGTATTTGTTTTCACCACAATTCCTACTTTCATCTTGGCTGAGAAGAGCACATCTGAACTGCTGAAGGTAACTCTGCTCTGAAAACTCAAATAGGATAATGGATAATTCTCCATCGCTCCTCTACTAGACTTCAGTGCAACCGAACTCCAGACATTTGAGGAGGCACTTCCCCTACCTCGAGGCAGCAGGTGAAACTACTCTCATATTCCCCACCTCACATAATCCCAAACCCCATATGCCACAAACTGTAAGTCCAAGCACGTTAAACCCCCAGCCTATTGACAGAGCGGGGAGCCTTCACCCTTTAAGTCAACTTTGATTCACTGCTCGGGAATAACCTAGCACTTATTTGTCACTAGCTACTTGACGGGGTCATCTGATCTACCCATCTACAATGTAACCTTGAGAGCCAAGACCATTTCCTCCATGCAGCGTGGAGCAAGGACTCCATTCTGGAGGCCTAACTGGGTCTCAGCTTAATCAAGTCCCCAGTGACTCCTCCACCCCCTCCTTCTGCCCCTCCCTACTTCCTACCTGTAGCCTTGTGAATGACCCTAACTGAGAAAGAAAAGACACCTGCTTTCCTCCTTGGTATCAAACCTAAGGCAGAGAGCCCCAGTCTCCTACCCTCACATCCTGCTTCCCACCACTGTCTACCGACAGAAATAAAAAGTTTCATACGTGACTATTTACGACCAATTACTAAGTCCCAGAGTGAGATGGACAAGACTGAACACAACTTCTTTGGAGCAGGGCTTGAACTGTTTTCCTCCAGGGACAGGTCGATGCCAGTTGAGGTTCACTCTCACGGGCACGTGCAGAGATGGAGCAATTCCCAGCTACTGGGTCTAGCACTATCCCATCCACTCCCTCTCATGAGGACGTACAAAAACGCACATGAGTATAATGGTAAAGGGATGGCATTGAATCTAAGACATGCACACACATGCAGCAAAAAAAAAGCCATAAGTTTTTCTCTATTAACTATTCCTGGGAAGTAGTTACCTGAGAGATTCCTCTTAACTAATCACAATGCAATCATTTGTAGCTTAACGGGGGGGATACATTCTGAGAAATGTGTCATCAGGCAATTTCATCACTGAACAAACAACATAGTATGTACTTACACAAACCTAGATGGTATAGCCCCCTACACCCCTAGGCTCTATGGTACTAATCTTATGGCACCACCATCGTATATGCAGTCCATTATTGACTGAAACATCGTTAGGTGGCCTATGCCTGCATATTAACATTGAAAACCAGTATTTTCAAGCTCCAACCCTTCATGGATGAACTCCCTGCCTAGCATTTCCAGGCTTTAGCTAACTAAAGGGGACATTTCACTTCATTCAAGCACAACTTGTACCATGAATCTCTGAATATATCAGTAGGACTATAAGACAAACAGCCAAATCCCTGCTGGAAATGGTCTCAAGCCACATCTAAAATGAGAGTCAATGGAAAAGTAATAGGTGCTGAACCCCTGCCCATGTGCCACCCCCTGTAAACGCCCACCTAACAAGCCTCCTTTCTGACACTGGCCCCAAGCACTTAAATGCTGCCATTGCACTGAGCACAGTGCTTTGTGCTCCCCGGAGCGAAGTCATCATCATAATTATTATTAGTCTTTGATAGCAAGGTAGGCTGAGTGGTGCTTTAAAAGCATTTGTAGCTCAAAAACCAATGGGGCAACAGGCAGTTTGAAAGCATTTAGCTGGATACTGAGATCAGTGCAAAAGCCTGCTTGTCACGGTGACAGGAGGTGATAATGTGACATTTCACAAGTTTCAAAACAGCAGGAGAAAGCCACCTCCCTTCTATTATTTGGAGCAACACTGGACTTCCAAACATACTCTCTGCATGAACTGCGAATCACTCTAATTATTCAGCAGGCTGAATGCCACACCAACCACAGTCCACAATCAGATCTGTGCTGAACTTTTTGTGAAGAGAACATTTCTAGCTTTTGTACCTGCCGTCTTCCCCATCAGCACCATTTTCCCCCAACAAATAATAATTTGCAGAATTCTTTATTGAAAGGGGCCTCTGCTTCCACAGTGGGCACTGACAACATTTCCTGTTTCCTCCCCTTCCCAAGCACGCCAATGCCTCCTCTCCACTTTAAGAACAAAATCAAGGACTGAGTACTATCACATAAAATCAAGGACAAAAAATTATCCCCCAAACCACCATCTGCTCTCTGCTTTAAAACAGTGTCTCCTGCAGTCCTTCGAGGATCCTCCAGAAATTCAAGGACAATGAACATCAGAACATGCTTCGGGGAGCAGAGTGTAGTGGTTATGTATTAGAGGCTCAAAAATCCTGGTTCTGCTGCTTCCTAGCTGTGTGACCTTATGCAAGTTACTAAATCTCTCTGGCCTCAGTTTTCTCTTATGTAAAATACAGATAAGAGAAACTTCCCTCTTTCCACAGTAGTAAATATTGAATATGAGGTTAATAGTCAGACGCTGTGATATTTTGATATGATTCACATTACAACAGTTCAATGTCAATTAATAATGCTAATAATTAACAATAACTCTTTCTAGGACTAACAAGCCTGGCCAATAGCAGTCTGCCATAGGCTGGGAAAATAAGCATAATAGCTTATTTCACTATACTCAGTAAGACTCATCTCTCTGCCAAGCTCCCCTTTTCTTCTCTACCATCTCTCTCCTTGGGACTAGGGCTGCCTGCTCAGAATTTGCCCGGTAACATGTTACGGTGGTTGTCATCAAGGAAATGGCAAGGGAAAATAGGCACTGGTTTAAGCACCAATGTTTAAAAACAGTTAAGTAGGGGTGTGAAACGGGAATTTTAGTACTTCAGCTGAAACTTAAAAGGCAAGTAAATTCTATACATAAACACCATCTAGTCCCTTAAAATCCTTCACATTTCTTTCCCCTACCTCTTTCTCACAGCACCCCAGTTACACACACATCCACAGGTTCAACCAGTTGGACAAATGGTATTTAAAAGTATTAACCTAGATTAATGGAGGGAAGGGAGGTTTCTACTAATTTATTGAGACCCACTGTTCATAGGTATTTTCTGAAAAGTCTTGAAAATGAATCTCCAAGATGAGTCTATGCTACTGAAGACAGAATTAATCCAGGATCTAACGGCTTCCTTCCCATAAAAGCAAAAATACCAGCAAGGAGGAGCGAGTCTCAAGTCACTCCTAATTCATGCCCCCTTAGAAGCACTTCAACATGGACCACCACATCCCAGGCAAAAGAGATTTATCTTCCTTCTTTATTCTCTATTTTCCCTATTTGGAGCTCTCCTCAATTGGAAAAGGTAAAAGTAAGTACAAAAAATAAGCACAAAGAAGATACTACAGGCCCAGATCAGAAGGGAGTTCATGAGAATGCTTACTGCTTTAAGTGGGACTACGGTTTAGGTCTTAATTCTGTCCAAAGTATTGAAAGAATCTGCAGTAGAACCTTAGTCATCACCTTCCCATATCTTTGAGGAACCACTGAAAAGAATATACGTCCGAAACCTATGTAGTAGCCCCTTGTGAAATGCTGAAGGGAGAGCAAACCCCTGCCCATGGTCTGCGATTTTCATCATCTGCCTTTTCAGAAATTTTAATACTTGTCTATCAGATATTAGAGAGGAGATTCCTTTAATGAAAAGTGCAACTTCAAAGACCAGGAGGACTTCTGAGATCCGAAGTCTAAAACTCAAGGATGATCAAAAATCACTGTCTTTCCTTCACACCCCACACCAGGCCTGCCCCACACTCCAGAGGAATCTGCAGTCTCCACACAAGGCCAGAGCCCCTCAAAGCTGGAGGGAGCAGTGTGAGGAGCACCAACCCACTGCACTCATACCCGGCGTAAACCTGGAATAGTTGCTCAGCAAGATGGACCAAGTGTTCAGCTTCAATAAATCCTGATACCACTGCATTTAAGCACATTTCCCAAGCTTCACAAGCTTTTCAAATAATCATTTCTCCCTCTATTTTCTACTACCTACAGCCACACAAAAGAATCTGTTTGAGGGATTACAACAATCCCCTCTGAACACTGCCCTGGGAATGACAGTTCCAGGAGTGTTTGATTGACAGGGAGGAAGGAGAGCAGCATCCTGAAGCACTGCAGACAAAGAAAGGAAAAGAGACAGGGCCAGCCCGGTGGTGTAGGGGTTAAGTTCACATCCTCCACTTCGCCAGCCCAGGGTTTGCAGGTTCGGATCCCAGGTACAGATCTAGCACCACCTGTCAAGCCATGCTGTGGCAGCATTCCACATAAAATAGAGGAAGATTGGCATGAATGCTAGCTAAGTGACAATCTTCCTCACAAAAAAAACAAAAAAGAAAAGAAAAGAAAGGATAACGAGTGGTAGAAAGATGTAGAAGAGATTCATGAAGTTCATCCACTGTGGCCCTCAGAAACATGACCTGGAAGGGAGAGGCAAGGGCCAACACAACTGCAGAAACTGCCAAGGAATGGATGACAACTTGCTCTGCTCCTCGAACCGAGAACCAAGAGAAGCTGAGTGAGGAACATGTAAGCCACTGCGCCCCTCCCCACCAGCGCCCTGGCGTGTTACACTCCAGCTTCAAAAACCCTAAACGGTTTCCAAAACACTGGAAACAGCTTGACTTTTTACAGTGATGCCGGGTAAACGTATACAGCACAGCCAGATAATGATATACCACAGAGCCATGGTCCTCATCTGTGGTCCTTGTCAGAATCACCTGGGGAATGTGGTCAAAGGCAAAGGCGCAGGCCCTGTCTGAATCCAAGGAGCCTGGGCCCCCTATATTCTCTATTAGCTCTCCAGGTGATTCTGTACACATCAACGTTTGAGAACCACTGCCACACAGCCACCTAAAACAAATTCTCTAAACAATGAAAGGGAACGATCTTCAAGATATGTTGTTAAAGTAGCAAGTACGGAACAGTGTGTTTAGCATGCTGCCATATGTGCAAGAGAAGAAGGGGGAATAAAAATAAAGGGAGAAGAGTGAGGTCAGCAAGACCGGCAAATAAGACATCATCTGCTCATACCCTCCCCCGCCCCCCAACAACAATTTGGCATCCATCCATCCAAGGACACAAGTGCCTTTGGGAGAGTTATGGGATCCAGCACTATTTGCCAAGGAACACAGGAGGAGTCTCATGCATCCCATGTAGAGAACAGCCCTACAGACCTCAGTCCCGGCTGTGGACTCAAGCACCTGTGAACTGGTTCCAGCCCCTCTTGGGTGAAGTCTAGAAGGCCCTGGAGAACAGTGACTTTTAGATTTTTTTTTTGCTCCAGTGGTGCACTGGGATTCTCCGCTGGACTCCTGGACTTCCACAAAGGTTCTCTCACCCCTGGGTGACTGTCTGAGTTTGTACACATTGGAGAGGGTAAGAGGAACAGTTTGACTTCACTCACATCACCGTTCCCCGAGGAGGCACAGCCCAATGCCACGAGAACCTTCTCAGCCCATGATTTCTCTCATGGGGGACGAGGGAGGGTGAGAGCATATGAGGGAGCACCCAGCTTCCCCAGCTATGCAGGATAATGCCAAAGATGCTTATTTCTCTCCTGTCCCATCCAGAATACTGAGTCTTGAGCTTATGACAGTGGGAGGCTAGGGGGGGCGGTGGGAGGAAAAGGCTGGGAGACCAACAGATAGGATTCTCGGAGTATATTAAAGGGACACAGATCCTACTAAACACATTGCAGACTCCACCACAAGCCCACCTGTGAGCCGCCGGGGATGCCTCACCTGTGTATTCCCCCAGGGTGGCCCATGGGCAAATCCAGCACTCCATAATCCTGGCCCCCACACACCCCTACGCCATGGCCGGCTCCCTGTGTGTACTCCTGACGTCAGTGAGAGCAAGCTTTGGCAGATGGCTAGTGAAGATACTCTGAGAGCCGGCCAAAATCTGCAGGCCAGGGACAGACCACAAACTTGAGCTCTAGCAGCACCACAGGAAAGCAAAAAGGAGGCTGTCAGCACCTGCCCTGGTGCATTACAGAATGGAGAAGAGCTGAAGAATTCTGCCACAAGAGGGAGCAAGAAATGTGGAACATGTGTATCCATAGGTCTGAGAAAGCCTCGGAATCCCTGGCAGGGCTGACAGAAGGTATTTGTCTCAGGAAGTCAGTCAGTAAAGACTGAAGGAGGGGACTGCTACTTCAAATGTGAAGACAGCAACTTAAGACTTCAAGGAACATGAAAAGAAAAATCAAGGAAACATGACACCAGAGGATCACAATAATCTTCGAGTAACCAACCTCAGAGACATGAATCTGTGGTTTACCTGATAAAGAATTCAAAATAGCTGTTTCAAGGAAGCTCAATGAGCTGTAACAAAACACAGAAAGACAATTCAACAAGATCAGGAAAACAATACATGAAAATGAGAAGTTTAACAAAGAGATAGAAATCTTAAAGAAGAGCCAAACAGAAATTCTGGAGCTGAAAAGTGAAATGAAAGAAATGCAACAGAGAGCATGAAGAGCAGAATGGATCAAGCAGAAGAAAGAGTCTGAAGTAGAAGAAAGGATCATTGAAATTATCCAGTCAGAGAAGAACAAGAAAAAAAGAAAAAGAGTAAAGAAAGCCTTTGTGAACTACTGCATACCATCAAGGGAAGCAATCTGTGAAATACTGAAGTCCCAGAAGGAGAAGAGAGTGGGGAGTAGGCAGAAAGTTTATTTAAAGATACAATGGCTGAGAACTTCCTAAAGCTGGAAAGAGATCTGGCCATCCAAATTCATGAAGCTCATTGGTTCTCAAATTCAACTCAATAAGATCTTCTCAACGACACATAGTAATAAAATTGTCAAAAATCAAAGACAAAGAGAGAATCTTAAAAGCAGTAGGAGAAAAGAAGCTTATCACTTAAAAGCGAATTCCCATAAGGCTATCAGTGGATTTCTCAGCAGAAACCTTATAGGCCAGGAGAGAGTGAGATGATATATTCAAAGTACTTAAAGAAAAGAAAAAGTCAACCAAAAGTACTTTATCGGGCAAAGTTATCCCTCAGCAATAAAGGAAAGATAAAGATGCTCCCAGACAAAGAGAAGCTAAGAGAGTTCATTACCACTAGACCTCCTTATAAGAAATGCTGAAAAGAGTTATTCAAGAAGAAGTGAAAGAATGCTAACAGTAACATGAAAACATATGAAAATATACGACACACTAGTACAGGTAAGTTTATAGTCAAATTCAGAATACTCTAATACAGTAATTAGGTAGTATGTCAACCACTTACCTCTAGTAAAAAGGGTGAAGGACAGAAGTATTCAAAATAACTATAGCTACAATAAGCTGTTAACGAATGCACAATATAAAAAGAGGTAAATGGTGACCAAAAAAAAGATGAGGAGTAGAAGGGTAAAGTTTTTGTATGAGATTGAAGTTAAGTTTTCATCAGCATAAAATAGACTGTTAGATCAATAAGATGTTTTATGTAAGCCTTATGGTAACCAGAAAGCAAAAACCTACTGTAGATACACAAAAGATAAAAGGAAGTCAAAGCCTATCATTATAGAAAATCATCAGTCCCAAAAGGAAGACAGCAAGAGAGGAAGAAACAAAGGAACTATAAAAATAAAAGCAAAAAAATACTAAGATAGTACTAGTAAGTCCTTACCTATATCAATAATTACTCTGAATGTAAATGGATTAAATTCTCCAATACAAAGGCATAGAGTGGCTAGATAGAATTTTTTTTTTAAAGTAGTACTCAACCATACACTGCCTACAAGGAAGTCACTTCAGCTTTAAGGACACATATCAGACAAAACAGACTAACTCAAAAGCTGTATCAAGAGATCGAGATGAGCATTATATAATAATAAAGGGGTCAATTCATCAAGAGGATATATGAAATATATATGCACCCAACATTGGAGCACCTGAACATATTAAGCAACTACTAACAGATCTAAAGGAAGAAAAAAACAATACAGCAGGGGACTTTAATAGCCACTTTCAACAATGGATAAATCATCCAGACAGAAAAATCAATAAGGAAACATTGGACTTGAACTATACTTTATTCTAAATGGACTTAACAGACATATAGAGCACATTCCATCCAACAGCAGCAGAATACACATTCTCCTCAAGTGTACACAGAACATTCTCCAGGACAGATCATACTTTAGGTCATAAAACAAGTCTTAGTGAGTTTAAGATGGAAATCATACCAAATATCTTTTCCAACTACAATGGTATGAAAATAGAAGTCAATAATAGGAAGAAAAGTAGAAAATTAACAAATATTTGGAAATTAACACATTCCTGAACAACCAATGGATCAAAGAAGAAATCAAACAATGTCTTCAAAGAAATGAAAATGGAAACATACCAAAACTAAAGGGATGCAGCAAAAACAGTTCTAAAAAGGAAGTTGATAGCAATAAACATCTACATTAAGAAAAAAGATCTCAAACAACATAACTTTACACACCTCAAGGAACTAGAAGAACAAATGAAGTCTCAAATTAGCATATTAAAGAAAATAAAGAGGAGAGCAGAAATAAAATAGAGAACAGAAAAATATAAAATATTAGTGAAACTAAGAGCTGGTGCTTTGAAAAAGTAAACAAAACTGGAAAATCTTTAACCAGACTATAAAAAAAAAGACTCAAATAAATAAAACCAGAAATGCAAGAGGAGGCATTACAACTGATACCACAGAAATTCAAAGGATTATATGACTACTATGAACAATTTTACACCAACAAATCAAATAACCTAGAAGAAATGGAAAAATTCCTAGAAACATTACAAGCTATCAAGACTGAATCACGAAGAAAGAGAAAATTTGAACAGACCCATAGCAACTAAGGAGATTGAAATAGTAATGAAAAACCTCCCAACAAGGAAAAGCCCAGAACCAGATGGTTTCAGTGGCAAATTCCACCAAACATTCAAAGAACTAAAGCCAATCCTTCTCAAACTCTCTGTGAAACTGAAAAGGAGGAAACACCTCCAAATTTATTTTAGCAGGTCAGTATTACCCTGATACCAGAGCCAGATAAGGACACCATAGGGAAAGGAAACTACAGGCCAATATATCCCTGTTGAATATAGATGCAAAATCTCAATATTAGCAAACAAATTCAACAGCACATTAAAAGGATTATACACCACGATCAACTGGGATTTATTCCTGATATGCAAGGATGGCTCAACATACAAAAATCAACAAACGTGATTTACCACATTAATAGAATAAAAGATTAAAATCATCCCAATAGACGCAGAAAAGCATTTGACAGAATACAACAAATTTTCATGTTAAAAGCTCTCAAACTGGGTATAGAGGGAACATACCTCAACACAATAAAGGCCATATATGACAAGCCCACAGCTAACACCATACTCAATGGAGAAAAGCTGAAAATTTTTCCTCTAAGATCAGGAACAAGATAAGGATGCCCACTCTCACCACTCCTATTCAACTTAGTACTGGAAGTCCTAGCCAGAGAAATCAGGCAAGAAAAAAAAAAAAAGCATCCAAATCAGAAAGAAAGAAGTAACGTCATCTGTGCTTGCAGATGATATTTTATATAGAGAAAATACTAAAGACTCCACCAAAAAAACTATTAGATCAATTATTTCAGTAAAGATGTAGGATACAAAAAAATAAACATACAGAAATCACTTGTGTTTCTATACACTAACAATGAAACATCTTAAAGGGAAATTTTTTTTTAAATCCTGTTTGCAATAGTATCAAAATTTAACCAAGATGGTGAAAGTTCTATACACTGAAAACCGTAAGACACTGATGAAAGAAATTAAAGACAAATGAAAAGATATCCTGTGCCCTTGGATTGAAAGATTATTATTAAAACATTCATACTACCCAAAGCAATCTACAGATTTAAAGTAATCTATCAAAATTCACAGAAATAGAAAAAATGATCTAAAATTCAGATGGAACCACAGAAAACTTCAAACAGTCAAAACAACCTTGAGAAAGAAGAACAAAGCTGGCGGCATCACACGCTTGATTTCAAACTATATTACAAAGCTATAGTAATCAAAACACTATGGTACTGGCATAAAACAAATACATAGACCAAGAGAACGGAATCAAGAACCCAGAAATAAACCCACACATATACAGTCAACTAATATTTGACAAGGGAGCCAAGAATACTCAATGGGGAAAGGAGAGTCTGTTCAATAAATTGTGTTGAAAAAACTGGATAACCGCATGAAGAACGAAATTGGACTCCTATCTTACATCACTTACAAAAATTAACTAAAATGGATTAAAGACAAACACAGACCTGAAACCATAAAACTCCTAGAACAAAACATAGGAGGAAAGCTCCTTGACATCGGTCTTGACAACGATTTTTTAGATATGACACCAAAAGCACAAGCAGCAAAAGCAAAAATAAGTGAGACTATATCAAACTAAAAAGCTTCTGCACAGCATAAGAAACAATCAACAAAATGAAAAGACAATCTACAGAATGGGAGAAAATATTTACAAACCGTCTATCAGATAATGGGTTAATATCCAAAATATATAAGGAATTCATAGAACAACTCAAAAAAATACTCTGATTTAAAAACAGGCAGAGGACCTGAATACATATTTTTCCAAAGAAGACATACAAGCGGCCAACAGGTATATGAAAATGTACTCAGCATCACTAATCAGGGAAATACAAATCAAAACCACAATGAGATGTAACCTCACACCTGTTAGAACGGCTATTATCAAAAAGACAAGAGATAAGTGTTGGCAAGGATGTAGAGAAAAAACAACCCTTGTGCACTGTTTAGGGCAATGTAAATTGGTACAGCCACTATGAAAGACAGTATTTAGGTTCCACAAAAAATTAAAAATAGAACTACCATATGACCCAGCAGTCCCACTTCTGAGTATATACCCACAGGAAATGAAATCAGGATCTCAAAGAGATATCTGCTCTCCCACGTCCACTGCGGCATTATTCACAATAGCTGAGATACGGAAGCAACCTAAGCGTCCATCAACGGATGAATGGATAAAGAAGATGTGTTGTATATATGTGTAGATATACATACACACACACACACATATATATGTACGTACACACAATGGAATATTATTCAGCCATAAGGAAATTCTTCCATTTGTGACAGCATGGGTGGACCTTGACGGCATCATGTTAAATAAGTCACAGAAAGACAAATACTATATCACTTATACGTATATTCTAAAAATGCCAAACTCATAGAAACAGGGAATAGAGTGGTGGTTGCCAGGGGCTGGGATGTGGGGGAAATGGGGAGATGTTGGTCAAAGGGTGCAAACTTCCAGTTATAAGATGCATAAATTCTGGGGATGTAATGTACAAAAAGGTGACTATAGTTAACAATACTGTATTACACATACTTGAAAGTTGCTGAGAGAGGAGACCTTAAATGTTCTCACCACAAAAAGAAATGGTAATTATGTGAGGTGATGGAGGTGTTAACTAACTCTTGTAGTAAACCTTTTGCAATACACAAGTGTATCAAATCATCACTTTGTGTGCCCTAAACTGACACAATATGTCAATTATGTCAGTAAAACTGGGATAGAAACAAAAAAAACTAAAAAAAATTTTTTAAAGGATGGGGAAGGGAGACACATACATGTGATTGCATACATATAGATATATACATGTTTATGTATAGATATGTATTTTATGTATAATATATACAAAATTTATATATATACTTGTATGTATATATAGTGTATATATATAAAATATACATATATGAATATATATATCGTACCTATATACACAATCTCTTTAAAAAGAGCCACAAGAAATGGGTAACACTGGTTGCTTCCAGGGCCAGGAAATGCCTGATTGGGAACAAAGGTAAAAGGAAAAGATATCACCACGTTCCTTTTAATCTGTTGAATTTTGAACTATGTCAATACATTACCTAATACATTTTTGTTACTTAAACTCTGAAGAAGATGTGGGCTGAAGAGACAAGAAATATCAAAGATAAGAAAAAAGTTTCAGGCTTTCCTGCACACAAGCACCATGAGCTTTGGCCCAGGGTCGTCTTCTCCCATGCCTGGGGCTGCTGCCTGGGCTCCAGAAGTCAAAGTGGAGACAGTCCAACTTCCTGCTAGGGAAATCGCACCCTGGAACCTGCTCAAGAGGCACGGTCGTGTGGTCTCTTCTTGAATTTTGTTTCCCAAGTCAACTGTAAACTCTGCAAGAAAAGACTATTCCTCAACCATCTTAGTGTCTCCCTTGATACCTAGGGTCAATCAGTGCCTACAGCCACTTAGAGTCCTCTGTGCATCAGATAAAAGTCATTTAGAGACAGACTCTGAGCTTTGGAATTAAGTTCCTAGCAGCTGTTATAAAGGCCGCTTTGAATTGCTCTGCCTAATTATAAGATATATATTCCTCTAAGACGACAATACCCTCCCCCTTTTCCTCTTTAAATTCACACTCCAACCTGGAAAAATACAGGACAACAGCCTTTATTCCTCATGACCAAGTTTCCAGCAGAATCCTGCCCTCATACGTCTGCATTCTGCCTCATATTCCTGAGACCCTCTCCCAATTCCCATTCCCTCTACTCCATGGAGAGATCAAAATGGCCACATTGCCCCACAGTTTCACTTCTCTTCTTCCTTCAAGGAAGCCTGAGATCAACTAGGGACACTAGTTGATAGGTGGGTCCAGAAGACAACTACAAAGCAGAGGAGAAGCTCAAAGATCTCAACTGTGTAATGATGAAAGGAGAATGGATAATCCAACAAACCAAGGGTTGATCAAATCTGTCTTTGCCAGAGCCAAAAACCCACTTTAAAGCTGACTTCACTCCCACTTATATATACACACACACCTTCCTCTGGACGGACAGAACCCTGTAGGTAAAGGGATTCCAGACTGCCTCAAAGCCACGTCTTGGACTTAGTGTTACAAATTCAGTTTGGATTGATCATTTGCAGATTGTAGCAAGTGTAAGTATTTGAATTGCTAAGTTGAATAATCTTCTGTTTACTCCTTAAACATAAGTTGGAATTTTAAAAATAACAGATTCCTTGCATACTATCAGTCTCACTACAGTAAAAGCAGGCTCTTGACAGTCTAGATCCCGTCAGACTGTTAGAAACTGCTGTGAAATAACTTGGATACCTTGTCCACGGACTTGGGAGGAAATACGGCACAAGGCTAGGTGCTAAGCACCCACAGTAGGCCCTTGGTGTTTCTGTTTGTAAGTGGTCTAACAGTTTTATAATGTGTTAGAATCTACATTTAAGTGCCTTTTATGTCATTGCCTTTCATCCATACAAAAACCCATTCAACAGACAATGTTCATTATTATCCCATTTGACAGGTGAGGAATCAAGAGGGGAAGTAACTTGCCCACAGTAACACAGCCTGAAAGCAGTAGATCCTTGAGTCCACATTGAAAGATTTTTCCATGGCCTCTCATGGACAGAGCTTTGGAGCTCTATGACCTACAAGATCAGCTAGTTCAGAGGATTCACAAAGGATGAAACTGATAACACAGATGATGTTCCCAATGTCATATAGCATGGCCATGGAGAAGGCTTCCTGTGTTCTTGTCATTTAATGAGAATAACAACCATTGACTGGAATATCCACTGTAGGGGCCAAGAGAGCCTTACACCCATACTACTACCTACTTGCCTGCAGACTCTGAAAGGACTACATCAACTGGTTTGTATTTTTTTTTTGTATCCATGCAAATTAGTAAGAAAGAATCAAAGGAGGTTGTGACTGTAATTACCAGATGAGATACAATTAAACATTAGCTGACAAATAGAAAGCCTTTGTGCTGACATCTCCCCTACCTGGAAGGCCTGTGCCCATCTTCTCAACCTATTCATATCTAAGTCACACTCCAAGGCTGAGCTCAAAACTGACCTCCAGAAGGCCATTGTGTGTGTGCATGTGCACATGTGCATATGTGTGTGTCCAGTGCAGTTCTGAGTGCAGCCAGAGTAGGTAGGACAGAGAAGAGAAGGAACACAGGCCTGAGTTCTGAGACAAACTCCAACTCTGCCATTTAGTGGCTCTTAGGGAAAGTACCATCCCTCTTGTTTCAGTTCTCTCAATGTAAATAAGGAGACAACCTTGTACCTTGGAGGATTATAGCAAAATCAAAGGAGATATTGGTTAAGGCCCTGGGCACAGTGCCTAGCACATAGGTGTTTGATAAATTACTATTAGCTCCGTGGAACATCCCCTAATCATCTCTGCCATGATTTCTCCATCTTCAATTGCCAAGACACTCGCAGGCCCTGTTGTGGGCACTCACGCATTATAGCAACTGGTGTCAACAGTTTATCTGCCCACTTTGGGGGTGGGGAGCTGGAAGGAAGGCTAATTGTTGCCTTTATATCCCTTAGAGCCTCTTGTAAGAAGCTATTTACCACAATGCCTCTGATATTTTGCAATGAGCTAATTCAAGGGGAAACAAGTTTCAAGCAACTGGAAAACGAACAGAGGCCACAAGGGCAGTTTAACAGTCAAAAGGTTTTACAGGTACACACACCACTGACGCACTCCCAGTTCCTCTAAAAGATTCTTAGTCTCATCTACCAGAAGGGAAAATCCACACTCCATTGACGTTTTCAGTAAACATTATTTCACGGCCTGCTGTATGCCAGCACTGTGCAAGGCCCTAGAAGATCCAAAGATGACTGAGAAATAGCACGCACCTTCAGAGAGGCCCTGGTGTAATACAGTGACATCAACCAAAGATCACACAAACAGTAAAGGAGCATAGAGAAGGCCCTGTTCTGCCAATCTCCAACTGGGCCTCAGCTGGCTCTGCTGGAAATGAGGAAGTTGGATAGATTATCTCCAAGGTCTATTGCAGCTCTGTCGATTAGTCTATTGATAAATTGACTTTGGAGACATGTTAAAAATATGTGTGTATATTTTTAACACATAATTTAGTAGTACATAACGGTTAAATGTTTTCCATAATGAAGTTGAACGACTGTCACTTCAATCTCCATGACAAAGAGATGTCAGTATTCAGCATTCCCTTCTGCCATTTTTCCCACCCAGGAACAAATTATTTATGGCAAGGAGCTATGGGACAAAGAGAACATGTGAAGTATGCCCAATGGAGGGGGAGGGGAGGCAGCAAATGGGAGCCATGCTGCCTGGAGCAGGAACAGAGACTACAGTAAGGAGTGGGCAGTTCAGAGGATGACTAAATTGAAGACCAGCACAAGAAAGAGGTGCCAAATTACTCTGGTTCCATTTAGAAATGGGATAGAAGGCCTGACCTACCTCATGAGATCCTGAAGGACTCTCAGGCTAAACCACACTGAAATACTGCTGTTCCATTTTTTTGGCGACTCCTGAATCATCAAGAAAATAAAGTGCAGGGCCAGCCCCGTGGCCGAGTGGTTAAGTTCGTGCGCTCCGCTGCGGCGACCCAGGGTTTCACTGGTTCGGATCCTGGGCGCAGACACGGCACTGCTCATCAGGCCACATTGAGGCGGCGTTCCATATGCCACAACTAGAAAGACCTGAAACTAAGATATACAACTATGGACTTGGGGAAATAAAGCAGAAAAAAAAAAAGAAAAGAAAGTGAAATTATGCTCAGTAGCCTCTATTTGATATATCCTCCTAAAATAAAGTTTAAGAAGCACGTTGGTGCCTAAATAGTTAAACTCTTAGCTATCTACAAAAGGAAGAACCCATTACCCTATTTGGGGGTGGTTCAGAGGAACAGTTTCCTTGTATTTGTTTTAATTTTTTAAACTTATTAAGTATCAGAGCCCAGCTATTCTCCCTCAGAGAGATGAACACTCAAAGGCCTGAGATGTCACTTTTGAGGAATAAGATCCAGGCTCTCACGAGCAGGGGCCTTGTGCCACCAGCCCCATGACAATGACCAGCCCAGGTGAATCCCCAACCCTCAACAACAAGTACTTCCTATTTCTATTTTCCCAGGACCCTGTTCTCTACCAATAAACAAGCTAAGTTAATGCATGCTAATAAATTCCTGGTTACCTTTCCCAAAACCTTTATAACCATGTAAACATGTTTTGCTAATTTGAGGAATTCTCAACTGCACTTTGGGCAGGCCAGAGTACAGGAAATATTTAGGTCTACAGGCCTTTGGAAAGCTCATTCTCAAAAGTCCCTGTGTTCCTATCCTCTGATTCTTCTTCTTGGAGACACTGCCAATTCCAAGGGTGTGCGGTGTGTAGAGGGATCCATAGGGTAGTAGCCAGGATCCTCTCCCAACTTTGCACTGTGCATTAAGGTGACTCAGTCATACTAGAAAGGGATACGTACTTGGGGCCAGAAAATATCCCTTGGCCTGGGCCCTAGCAGATCACGGGCTCTTTCCCTAGGTTCCCTCAAACTGAGCTATGATCAAACTGAATGATTTCCAACTTTACTTTTGTTCCAACAACTAAGAAATTCCAAATAAATCTTTAAGCAAGAGTCTTAGCTTTTGAGTTATTGGCATTTTTAGAATAGGCTTTCTTCATTGTCATGATCTAGGTACAACAAAGTCAGAGACTGTCAATGGAAAAGAGGCAGGTGAGTGAAGGAAGTTCCTTAAGAATAGTGGTGCCAGCATTTCCTGAAACCACACTGCCTAGCAAGTCACTGCACAGACACTATCAGTAACAAGGGTCCTGGATTTAAGTGACAATCCATGCTAGTCCCATATATGCAATTGTCTTCATTCTGTTTCCTAAGAAGATGCAGCCAAACAGCTCCAAGGCAAAGGAGCAAGCGACTCCAGCATAACTTGACATGACACTGCTTCCCCACACCGGTGACTTGACCCATTCTACTACTTAAACAAATTACATAAATGTATTATACAAACAAATTTACTAAGAATCAATTTAATAAATTAAACACCATAGTTGATGGGACTGAATTCTGATGAGAAGCATCATTCAGAAAATTCCATATTTTAAAATTATAACCACCCTAGAGAAAATAAGACTAAAAAACCTAATCAGCTGCACTACTAAGAAAGTGGCATCTGGGGCTGCCCTATGGCCAAATGGTTAAGTTTGCATGCTCCACTTTGGCAGCCCAGAGTTTTGCCAGTTCTGATCCTGGGCGCAGACCTAGCACCCGCTCATGAAGCCATGCTGAGGCAGCGTCCCAGTTAGCACAACCAGAAGGACCTACAACTAGAATATGCAACTATGTACTGGGGGGGGCGGGGGAGGAGGCTTTGGGGAGAAGAAAAAGAAAGACCGGCAACAGATGCTAGCTCAAGTACCAAACTTTAAAAAAAAAAGTGGCATCAACATAGATTGGAAGTGTAAGGTTATACTTCCATTGTTTGCTATGTGTGACATCTAGTCATTCCATAAAACTCCATATAACTGTTGAGAACCAAAAGTTTCATTTTTGGCTCTAGATTTAACATTTAAAATGATTTTATGCTGCTTGCTCTAGACTATCCTTATTAGTTACCATTTTGGGAAAAGGAGTGACTGCTTGCTATTTGCAAAATTCCCAAAGCAACACATTATCTCCTTTTTAAAGCTAAAAGGTACCAACTCTTCCCAAACATGAGGCTAAGTGGGTGAGCAGAGAAGAAGCCTGATGTGATGACTCAATGTACAGGAATTAGTTGATTGACGAGAGAGAAGTTTCCCATTAATGGTGCTGTTAGGCAACAGAGAGATAAACTGTTTCCCGTAAGGAGCTGGTGGTTCCACAGTTAGAAGAACCAAAGTTGTAGGTGTGTCTATTCTCACACCCACTATGGGATGGAAATCCTCCAAACCCACAGAAAATTATTCTCTTCCTTTCACAGATTTACAATCAAAGCAGCAAACGGCCTCCAAAGGACTGGAAACCTATTCTTTCCATTCAGCAGAGAAGTAGAAACAGGATCCAATGAACTCCTGAAGAGCCATGAAGCAGAGGAGGTAGTGATAAGAATTAGAGCCAACTGCTTGGTTAGAGGGCACAGTCCACATGATCACCTCACTTCTGACACCAATTGCAAGTTCAGAGGTCCTCAGCTTCAATAATTCAGTAGAAGGACTCACCGAAAGCTGTCACCCTCACTGTTATAGTCTATTACAGGGAAAGGATACAGACAGGATCAGCCAAAGGAAGACACATATGGGGCTGAGTTCAAAGCACCAACTGCATTACATTCCTGGCACCACTGTATGACAATATGCACAAAACACTGTCAACCAGGAAGGTCACCCAAGCCTCAGTGTTCAGAGTTTTTATTGGGGCTCATTACGTAGGCATGAATGACTGCTGTGAAATAATAAAGATATGTATTTTTTCTGCCACCAGTTCCTAATATTTGGTCTTTGACCGTTTCCTGACACAGAGCTTCTAAATCCCTTGGAATTTCCTGAGTGATAGGAATGCCTTTTGTTCTAATGAGGTAACTCTTGGTGGGCCCATGGATAGGGGCTGGTGAAGAGAAAGACCAAGCTTTGATTAGAAGCTTGGAACTTTCAGTCCCATCTCCCATTCTCTGGAGAGGGGAGAGGGACTGGAAATTGAGTTATGCCTACATGATGAAGCCTCCAGAAAAATCCTTAAAGCATAGGGCTCAAAGAGCTTCCAGGTTGATGAACACATCCAGGTGCCAAGAAGCTGACACACCCCAACTCTACGAGGAAAGAAGCTCCTGTACTCAGGACCCTTTCTATGTGTCTCTTCATCTGGCTGTTCATCTACATCCTTTATAATAAACCAGCATGTGTGTTTCCCTGGGTTCTGCGAGCTCTTCTAGCAAAATACCAATCCCAAAGAGAGGGGCTAGTGGGAACTCCAATTTATAGCTGGTTGGTCAGAAGTACTGGTCACAACCTGGCACTCACAATTGGTGTCTGAAGTGGCAACAGTCTTGGGGGACTGAGTCCTTCACTTGTGGGATCTGATGCTAACTCCAGGTAGGCTGTCAGAATTAGATTTAATTGTATGACAACCCAGCTGGTATCTGGAAATTGGTCAGTGTGGGGAAAAAACTATACATCTGGTGTCAGGTGTGAGTGTGGCAGTAATGTGAGAGTAAAGGAAACCAGTGTTTCTCCCAGACAACTGCCCACATGGCTGATCCCAGTCACCAGCCCCTCTGGGCATAGCCCAAAGTCCCCACCCTAAGTCACATTGTTGGTCTTTCTGGCATGGCCACACCCCACCCTAAGGTGTGGCCAGCTCCCACACGAAATCATATTGTTGGTCTTTCTGAAATGGCCAGCCTCCACCCTAAGTCACATTGTTAGCCCATGACAAAGGCCAGACCTCTTTGTGGGGCAAGGTTAAATTTTTAATATGCAGGGGGTACATGGCTGTGCCAGGCATAAAGTCAGATACACAGACCCATTAACACAGAGCCAAGGAACCAGGTCAGTCAGCCTCCTAGAATTAAAGCCAGCCCGCTCTTCTTTCCTACTACACCTCTCTTTAAAAGGGGGTGAAGAGCATGGCAGTGACAATGAGTTGGAAACTTAAGACTAAAACAAAATACACATACCATTTCTTCTTTAAAAGGACAGTTTCTCCATGGGAAATTCGTGTTGCTTGCATGACCAATGGGACTTAGTTTGTTCTGATTCCACCAAGTAGTTTTCCAGCTACTTTTTTGGAAGCTAACTAGAAGCCTGCTAATCTAATGCATCCATGAGGCTAAACCAAGTTCTGCTGTGATCACAAACCACCCAAAATCTCACTGGCACACAACAAACATTTGCTTCTCGCTTCTGCTCTGCCTTCATCATGGGTTGGCTGGGGATTCTGCTCTGTAGCAGCCTCATTCTGGAATTTAGGTTGACAGAGCAGCTCCTACCTGGAACAGTGCTCGTCACCACGGCAGGGGGGGAAGAAAGGAGAGTGGCAAAATGTGCTGTCTGAAACGTCACTTCCACTCACATTTTCTATGCCAAACCAAACCCTATGGTCATGCCAAGTTCAACTGGGTGAGGAAGTATAAGTCTACCAGATGGTCAGAGGAGGAGGACCAGATATTGATGGGCAGTCAAACCCCTACCACATACATTTCCCAACCAAAGTAGCAATCTCCTCATCCACATCCCTGACGGGGGATAAAAGGGTCCTGACTAGGAATTTGGGGGTTTGTGCTATTTATTTGGGGTTTGTGCTTGGTCCCTAACACCAAAGTAAAGGGAATGTTTTGTACTGAGTTCAAAGAGTAAAGTGGAATAGTTGCAGAACTAAACGTTTCAGTTTCACATGCCTATCTTGCTTTGCAGTATCAGTGTCAGAGGTCCGAAGTCCCCATCACAGGAGGTTAGTAGTCCTTCACCTCCAAATGACCATTCCAACATAAGACAAGACAACGGCCAGAGCTGTACCAAGAGCTTCAAGGGTAACCCAAGCCTAACAGCCAGCAACAAGGTACACTCATGTTCACCTTCATCTGCAGATCCAGCAGTACCGACTTACCGCCTGAAATTACATCATCTTCATCCTAGTTGTAGGAATTCACAGTGAAGACAAGTGCCAAAAGACACACGACAGGGAAATGTCTCTTCAAGAACAGAAAAAAGATGTATCACAGAAACTCCTGATAAATTATCGACTCTGTTCAGTATGGAACTAAAGTAAAACCCCATCACTTCTTCACACAGACTGCCATACAGGGAAGGGGAATTTGGTACTTGCATTATTGGATTGTTTTAACCTAAATGAAGCATTTAACACTTCTACTAAGTTTTATCTTGCTTATTCCAACCCATCAAGGTAACAGCATCTAGCCCTGAGCACTACACATTAAGAACTACACATTAAGAAAGTCACTGGCTAACGAGCAAGTAGTCATCATCGGCGGGAGAGGCAGTCAAGGGTCTGTTAAGTGAGTAATAGCGCAGGGGAACGGACATGTTTATTTAGCTTGGAGAGGCCTTGGGAACATTATCTGTCTAAAAACATCTGAAGAGCAGTTGTGTAGAACACAATAGCATTCTCCTTAACTCTGGAGGGCAGAAGTAGAGTCAACAGGCAGGTGGGATTCAGGAGGAAGACCTCAGTTATTGACAACAGAACCACCTTCTAACCAGGTAAGGATTCCATAGGCTCAGAACCACAGCCTTCTGCCATTGGGAGGTGTCAAGGAGTACCTGGCTGACACTAGCCCTGGAAAGGGGTGCTGGAGTGGTTGACCTGTATGGGGCTAAGGATCCTAGGTGACTCTAATTACATCATTATTTATCTGGATACATGAAGGTGAGGAATAAGGAACAATGAAATAGTTCTGAAACATTAGCACCAGATCCAGAAAACTCCCACAGGTCTCCCTGGCACCATGGGAAGGACACGATGTAAAGTGAGAACCTAGTGTGCAACACTGGGTCTGCACACAGACCCACCCTACTGTTTCCCATACGCCGCCTAGATCCCTCAGGGGGCTTACACAGTATCTTCTGCCCTTTCATTACTCCCACCAAGGTCTTGCTTAGGGTTGAGCACACACTAGGTGTTCAATAAACAATTCTCCAGCCAGAAAACATTATCACCTTTTCATCCAAGTCTTTGGTTTACGGTGACGAAGCTGACAAGAGGCACAGCTGTAATAACAATTCAGGCCCTCGTGACGTTCACTTTTCACTCTCTCATCCAGAAACAGGACTTACGTGGAAAATATAAGAGAAGCTTCTGGACCATGTTCTCTACAAGCTACATGCATGCCAAATAGTCGCCAAAAAAACTGGAAAAGACCCTCAAGAGACCTTAGAGGTAGAGAAATTTATTCTTCAGCAACATAAAGGACTGCTTGGGATGAAGGGAGACGCTGGGATTCCAACCGAGTAAAACATTAAGTTAGACATCAACAGAGGTCTAAAGAAAGAAGTGTATGGGTTACAAACTCTCAAGGCCCTTCGCCATACCTGAGATAGCACCTAACAGATGCACACAGTTCATCTAAGCAAACATGCGCCAAAATTTCAGAGGATAAAGACCCTCCTCCTCCAAATCACTTCACGTGCACGAGCTGGTTGAGTCAAGGCCCCAGGAAGTTTCTGGCAGCAGGACTCACGTTCACACTTCTTCAGACCCTTCAGCGTCGGGGACACATCAGGGCTCAATACATACTTTCAACTGATCTGCTAGTCACCCTAAAACAGGGAACTCCCGGAGAGGCAGCAATCGAGCACCTCCCTGCAGGAGAAAGTCTCTGCCTGGCATTTTCACGTCTTTCTCAGCACAGACGGAAGTTGAAGCTCCCGCCAGGATGTAAAAATTAGAATGACTACAAAGTGACCCACTTTCAGGTGTCTTTCAAAGTTTTAAGGGCAATAATCCCTTCAGAATCATCCCCCAAAGTTGAGGTATTTAAATAAAAAATGCTGATGGGAAGAGCTTTAAAAATGTACTTCATTCATTATAAAAAGTGTCTTTTTCCATTAGTTTAAAAAACGTATTCTAACAACAACAAAATCTCCAACCAGCTTTACCCAAAGTCAAAAGAGGTTGGAAGTCAACTTACCAGTGGCAGTCCCAGAAGAGATTTCTGCAAACAAGGGAAAAATGTCATTTGAAGGATACTGAAGCATACCAGAAAAAAAAAATGGTTTTCCACTAAGGTGGTGTTTTAGAAATTCAAGCATCATTCTAATTACACCTACAAACTTGTTACACCATTGGCCTTCACTGGTGCTTGTGACACTGATGGAAGAAACCATTTACCCAAAACTGATACACTTCAAAGCACTTTCTGCATGGTTCCTTCATTTTTTTTTTTAACTTTTTGTTTTGTAAATTAAAGAGGCAGCTCCTCCCAACACACAAATTACCACCACTTCCCTAGAATGTAGAAAGGGGATGCAAGACAGTAGCTCAGTTTAATTATGATTTATTGAGGGCAAGTTATATACCATGTAGTCTTTTTTCAACACACTTTCACGTTCTGCCTTCACTCAGTCGAACCCCTAGCAGGGTATCACAAAACATTTGTGCCAGACACAGTCCGGGATATCTTAGCCCAAGCCCCTCATTTTAGAGGTGAGAAAATTGAAGCCCAGAGAGGTGAAGTCACCTGTGCAAGGTCACACAGCCAGTGAATGGCAGTCTTATCCGGGCAGGAAGAAGGACTTTGGAAAGCCCTTTTCTTGCAAGGGATACGTCATCTGGCTAGAAGGAAGCAAAGCAGGAGGGAGCCTCGATGCCTCTGGAGTCCTGCTGCTTGGGCCAGCTTCAGTTCAGCGCAGCAGGAGACTGCTCACCTGGCAACCTCAGGGAAAAAAGGAGCATTGTAACACAAACAGCAGGTAGGAGGGAACCAGGGAGGGAGCGGAGCACAGGGCTGTGCTCTCCACCCTACATCCACATGTGTTCAGTGAAGAAGCACAACCACCACCAAATCATCTAACCCTTGGTGTTTGGGATCCACATTTTAAAATTCTGTACTTTCATCAAGGGCTATTAAATCGGAATTAACTCAGCCATAAGACTCAATCTCTTTAAATGTATTTCTATATGAATCACAGACTCTTAGAATTGAAGGAGATGTTATAAAAATCAAGCCATTCTGGGTAAAAATAAAAAGCATACATATTTAGGTTTGTTTAGGCACAGAAAACGGCTGGAAGAATACAGGATGAAATGTTTTCTGCAGCTGCTTCTGGGGAGGGTGTGAGGAGGGAAAGGAAAGGGACAGACTTTACTTCATATAATTCTGCACTTTTGTTTTTCAATACGAGAATGTCTCACTACCCTCCATCAGTCCCCTGCACATTTTCTCCTCTCCTGAACCCTAAGCATCATCATTTCAGAGTTCCATCGGGGACCGCCGTCTTGTCTCCTGCTATACACTCAAAGGAGCGACAGCTTCCATAGCTTCCATTTCTACCTGATCCTAATGAATCGCTAAATCTCTATTTCCAGCCTGGAATGCCTTCTTAGGCTCTAGAACTGAATGTCCAAAGGCTCGCAGGTCAGTAGCACCAGCTGTTCCACAGAATCCTCAACTGACATGCACCTAACAGCACTCAGCATCCTCCCCTCTTCCTCCCCACACTCGGCTCCCTCCTTTAAGCAGCCAAGTCGGAATCCTGGGAGTCACCCTCAGTTCCTTCCCTTTAACCGCCACACCTAGTGAGTCTGTAGGTTTGCCCAGAACCTCTTTCAAAGTAGGTGTTTCTCCTCTCATCACCACACTGCCCTATCCTGAGTCACTGCACTGACCTCCTGATTAGACACCTGCTTCTAGTACATCTCCCCCCACAACCCACCACATGGCATGTGGGTCAATTTAATAAACAAAGCTGATAAAGTTCATCCATTCGCCTTCACTGAGCAAGTACTACATACCAGGCACCATCCTAGGCCCTGAGAAGACAGCTGTCAACCAAACAGACACTGTCCCCATGGACTTTACATTCTAGTGATGAAACTGAATTTATGGCTCTCCATTGCTTCAGGCAAAATCCAGCTACATCATGGGTAGCTCAGAGGCCTCTTCTGATTCTGGCGTCAACAACCTCACCCACCTCACTAGTTACCATTTGTTGTTCCCTACCCCCGAAACTCCAGGCATTTTGGACCACTGCCAGTTCTCTGAATGCACAATGCTTTCTCATGCTTCTCTATGCACTGTTCCCACTGCCCAGTCTGCCTAGTTACCTTGTCCTCTGCATCTCTGTTTAAGTGTCACCTCCTTCAGGAAGCCCTCCCTGACATGACTCATCCTGACAACTTTCATCAGAGTCCCTGTGCAGACCTCTGTCACAGCACTTTGCACACAGTCCTGTACTTGTGCATTTAATCTTCCCCACAGGATGAAAACCATCTTTATAAAAAGGCCCTACTCTATCTCTCACCTCTCCCCTGTGCCTGGCACACTGATGCAGGAATATGAAATATAAGGTATCTGCTTCCTAAGAAACAATAATTACGTTGCTAAATCCTAGGATCCTGTGGGGTAGACAAGAGATGGAAACAGGTACCAGCATTGACCGATGTGAAAAATGAGGCAGAGGAAGCCACAGCACACAGCCAAAGACAAAGCTACACGGACAACTCTATACGCAACTGCCCCCTGAATACTGCTGCTTTCAGGTGCTCTCTGATACACTGAACACACAGGACCTGGCCTCTGCCCTATAAAAGCTCACAGTCACTAGCAAGTATGTGCATCAGGTTTTAAAGTTAATTTTTCAAGTCCAGCTTTCAGGAGCCTGCCTCTGTCTCCCTGGATGCCTGCCTTGGATGGTGTCTCTTAAAACAAGCTTCGGGTCTTTCCCTGGATGTGATTCAGAGACCTTGGCTTCCTCTTCACTCCAGGGCTCAGTTTTGCTTTTGCCTTATTGTTCTTCCTAATCCCCTCAGCTCCCTCCCACCCAACATTCCTCCACACTCAGTGGAAACAGCACTGAAAAATAAATGTGCCAAGGTGTCCTGGTTCAGGATTAGCATGCCAGTCCGATATTCCAAGGATAAAGAGTTTCCATCACACTACGACCTGCCATGAATTCTTCCTGGGGACAGTGGATTGAACACCACTGGGTTCTTCCCCACCTTTGTCACCAACTAGGAGAGGCTATCACCTTGAAGCAGTCACTGAGTCATTGTGGGTCTTGGGCCACCTCGTAAGGGGTCTAAATTCCAAGGACCATGAGTCAAAGAATAACACCCTAAAACTCTATTATCAAGCCTTCCTGGACATTGGCGAGCTATGATGTCAGACAGATCTAGTTTTCAATACAGGCTCTATGCTTGACTGACCTCCACGCCATCGTCCCAAGTGCAAATCACTCTGAACCTCATGGCTTCATTCTTTTGCAAGTCTTTAATGTGTTGCTTTTCTTTTTCGCCAAAAAGACATTAATGTGACTTAAAAGTATTAATTCCTGTTTTCTTTTTTGTACTGTAACGCTGTATTTGCCGATTTAGTTCATTATTTTTCAATGCCACAATTATACATATATGCGAAGACCAATAGAAGAAAATTCTCACTGTCATAAAATACTGGCTCCATCACTCGTAAGATTGGGATAAAATCCAACCCCTGTCAAGTGAATCAAATAAGACTATGGACAAAAACTGCTGGGTTCTACTAAAAGTTCAATATATGCTAGTTTCCCTTCCTCTAGAACTTTGATTTGTTAAAAAGCCTGAACAGAGCTAGGACTGGATTGCATCAGAGAACTCCATTTTGGGCCTCTGGAGTGTGTACTTTTATTTTCAAGGGACATGAGGGAGATCAGCTCTCTGACCTGGTCACTTGGCATCTTGGTGATCTGCCCAGTTTCTTTGGGGCAAGGTCCACCCTGAATCCTATCAACTCCTGGATTCCAGCTTCCTCAGCCTAACTTCCAGGCTCCAGGGATGCACGAAACCAGCAACACAGAGAGCCCCTGCCCCAGGAGAACACCCGCCCAGCTCAGAGCCTCCCTTGTCTCTGACCTAAGATAGCTGGGGGCATGCTGATGGTGGTAACTGGAATATAGAGTTACGTAAACCAGAGTGCTGAGCCATCATAAAAAGGAAATCCTTTCCAGACCACAATTCCTCAGCTGAAGACCAATACATTATAGAGCAGTTCGATTTTCAGGCCTTGGTGGAATGCGCAGCCTGCTGATCCCATGTCCTGGTCAAGCACCCTATGCTGTCTGCTGAGGTGGCAGGCAATTAATTAAAGCCACTTGCCTAATCATACAGCATAAGCTGCTTAATAGAATTTCAGAGCTTCCTGGGCGTTTCCGGGCTTGACCCAGAGAGGGCCCTTCCTCACTGGAATCTGAGCAGAGTATTCTGGGATGATGAGTCTGGGTTCAGAAACTAAAGGCATCACTCCTGTATAAAGACAGATGAAAGATGACAGGTATAGTCTAGTAAATGAGGGGCCACTGCTTTTAGCATGATTCTAAAGGATCGCTTTTTGGTGATTTTTATTTCAGAATTTACTAAAACCTTAAGCACTAGGACCAGAAGGGAGCTTAAAAGCATATTCCATTATCCTGATCACTATAAGATGGACAGCCCACAGGTCTTGACATCACAAGCTTCCCCAGATAAGAACATATGAGAGCAGGTGATCTGTTTACAAAAGCACCCACAGGCTCTAATGACTCAAGAAACCTAAGATGTTTTATTGTGATTTATAGTCTTAAAATCAAACTTGGGAAAGCTAAAATATCATTTCCTAAGTTCTGATATTGGGGTTCTTAAAACCTACATAGAGTGGGTGACAAAACTACTGTTGCATATCAGCTGGTGTTAAAAAAAAAAAAGGTATGTATTCTGCAAAACTAAAAAAATTAAATAGCGTCACAGTGAAAAGTAACTCATGCCCCTGTTCATACATTGGTGAATTACAGATACTACCCTTGGACAAGTAGCAACTAGATTTTCTTTTCCTTCTTAAAAATGCTGGAAACCAAACTAAAGTTACTACTAGTGGCATGTTAATGCAGATTTGAAGTGGTTGTCTCATTGTCATGGCTATAAAGCAAGTAATTTGAGTTCCTGATTAGGTCTTTCCAAGAATATCAGTGTCCTGTAGCACAAATTAATCCCGAATTAAATTCCGGCTTACCTAAAAGGCTAAGTAATTTCAATAACAGTTATGGTCATGTCATGATCAACGTTCACAAGATTGAAAGTAAGGATGTCTTGTGGAAGGTACAAGGATATAGTGCTCACTTCAAAAACAGTGACTCAAGCTAGGAGGGATCCTGTGCACAATGAGATGTTATCTTAATCGTAACACATGACCCAGAATATAAGACACTCCGAGTAGACTGTATTATACTCTGGCAACTTATGAGCACAGCAGCTTGAGACCTGGGAGGAATATTTCATTTTCCTTATAAAAATAAACCCAGGTTAGCCTGGGAGTGGGGATTTGAGTAAAGCCTGTGTCCAAGATTGCAGTGTCCATGCCCCCAACCCCTGGTGCACATCTCTACCACCATCTGTGACTTCCCATTGTCGGGATGCACATGACCAGCTAGGATAGCAAGATGCCAACGAGGCCAAGGACCTTGTTTGAATCCCAGAAGGACAGTCATTTTTCGTGGGCTCTGAACACCCAGGACCCTTCTCAGCCATGGCCAGGGCTCCACAGGTGTGTGGTCGCCTCACAAGCCTTCCCTATTTATGTAAAAACATGAACCTCCACACTTGCATATATCTAAGTGTGTAGACGGTATGTGCCTAGAGAATAACAGGGCTTGCCTCTGAGAAAGGAAGAGAGACTGAGAAAGGAGGGATAAGGGGATGAGCTTTCACTTCTTATTCTAGAGATCCCTACACTGTGTGAAATTTTACCACATCATATCAGGTCTGCAAAATTTTTTGAAACTTAGCAAAAATGTTAACCAGAAGAAACATCTGACAATCCATGACCACACAACACAGAGGTCAAGAGTCCCCTCTTTGTACACTAAATTTGGCTCCTTTAATTGTGAAAATTCAAACAGTTAATGCTCCACCTGCCTTCCTTGACTGGAAAGGTAATTCAAGTGAATCAGCATACTGGGGAGGGGCAGGCAGAGTTTAAGTGGTAATGTCAATGTGGAGCCCCAAGAGCTTGGGCAGTCCTCAATCATCTCAGTACCTTGTTTCTAGTCTACAGAAACACATCAGTTTGGGTTCACATTTGTTACCTATTATCTGGAAGCACCATGAGGGTATTTAACACCATATGCTTCACAAGTAGAAATGCAGATTAATAATCCATTAGCTTGGTCAACAAGCATTTCTAACTGGGACAGGCCACACTGAGGCGGAGTAACTGAAATTAGTCAGAAAGCTTTCCTAACACAAGGGCTGTGTGAGGCCCTGGAATGAATAGTCAGGGGAGGGTGCTGAAGCGCCCTTCTCTGAAGACCCTTTAAAATCATGTAGATTCCCACCTGTCCAAGGCAGTTCTACGAGAGTCCTGCCTGACACTGGCTGTTATGTTACAGACTCAGGTTTACAAGGCCAGCACTTGAAAGTCTATGTGCCTTCTAGGTACTTCGCCTGTAACACAATAATGAGATAGCAGAACAGACTGAAAAGGTCTGCTGTAGGGCAGACATGCCTTCATCCCAATGGCAACTCTTCTTCTAGTGCTTTGAACTCACAAATTAACCTGAAAAATAAGTTAAAAAAAACTTGCATTCCAAATTTATATGCTTAATGTATATAAAGTTTCTGGCTTGGGAAGACGCTCCATAAACGGTAGCTGCAGCCACTCCAGATAGAAAGCAATCATTTGGCACAAACAACCAGACCTCACTTCATGTAAGTACAGTGAACTAAGAGTTACCTTTTCTATTACATTACGCCTTTAACGAAAATATAGCTCTTATGCATTGTCTTTTAATATGACCCACATTAGGGCAAGATTTAAAAAAACTTACAAGTGTTCATATTCAACCAACTACATATCTTGGTGATCCTTGAGTAACAGATTTCTTTCATCTCACCTTCAGTATTTTGAGTTAAGATCTTGTTAACTTTTGTACACCCATCACTGCTTCTAACCACCTTCCAGCAGTTTATCTACATGCTAATGAAAGAGACCCGACTGCTCCCAAATGAATCACAGAAGAGTCATTAAATTGCTTTGCCCGGCTCTCCCAATAAACACAGTGAGTCGTTTCATTCTATTTCCTGCATCAGAGCAGATGCAAAGAGGAAGAGCAAAAAGCTAAGTGTGTTCACCAAAGACTTGGCAATTGTCTTTTTACCAATCAGAAAAGTAATCTCTCAGAGCGGTTTGTGTGAATTAGGAATTTCTAAGCACTAATGAGAATCAGAAACCACTACAAACTAAGATCCAAAAATGCTTCATGAAATATGAAAGATCACAGTATCAAAGACTACTTCAACATAAGTTCAACATGTTTTTAAACTTCAAGTCCTTTAATACTAACAGGTCAAGAGGATGAACTAGAAGAGCTCTCAACTTCTTCCCATTCCAGGATCCTGAGGATAAAAATGGGACCTGCTGTGGTCACATCCAATGAGGTTCCAGTGAGGTCCTATGCCTTTTCTTGGACCACAGCCTACAACAGAGGCTTCAGACTATTCCAATTTAAAGGAAAATCTCAATTAACCAGAACTCAACTACCCAGAACCAGCCCACTGGACTTCCAGAAGAAACATGGAAGAAGAAGAAAATACATTCATATTTAAAATCAACTTCTAGGGGACACTTAGTATCAGCATGCACTCAACACAATCCCCTATGCCTTTTTCCCTCTTTTAAATAGAACTTATTTTTAGAGTAGCTTTGTGGTCACAGCACAACTGAGCGAAAAATACAGAGTTCCCATATGCTCCCCACTTCTCTCCACATGCACAGCCTCCTCCACTAACATCGGCTCAAGAATGGTACATTTGCTAGTGTGTCAAAGTAGGTTCATGAACTGTGACATCACTCTAAGTCTACAGCTGTTTAAACAAATGTATAACGATATGATAGTATCATACAGAGTAGTTTCACTGCCCTAAAAATCCCCTGTGCTCTGCCTAGACATCCCTCCCTCCCCACGAACCCCTGACCTTTTTACTGTCTCCATAGTTTCGCACTTCCAGAATGTCATATAGTAGGAATGATATAGCATGTAGCCTTTCCAGATTGGCTTCTTTCACTTAGCAATACATATTCAAGGAGCCAAGCCTCCATGTCCTTTCATGGCTCGAGAGCTCATTTCTTTTTAGCACTGAATAATATTCCATTGTCTAGATGTACCACGGTTTATTTATCCATTCACTTACTGAAGGACATCTTGGTTTCTTCCAAGGTTTGGCAATTATGAATAAAGCTGCCATAAACATCCGTGTGCAGGTTTTTGTGTGGACATAAGTGTTCAACTCATTTGGGTAGATACCAAGGAGCACAACTGCTGGATTGTATGGTAAAAGTATGTTTTGTTTAAAAACGCCAAAACTTATGTTGTTTTCATCTACAGAACAAATTCAGTAAAACTTGCTGTTTCATGATTCTAACACCCACATTCAAAGAAAAAGGTATGTTTTTAGCTCTACTTACTTAAGTATAAAAGTGGCCCAATACATTCTAGGAAAGAGTTTCAACATTTTATCTCTTATCTCTTATTTAAGAGATAATCTCTTATCTCTTATATAAGAGATAATCTCTTATTTAAGCATTTCCATTTGATGACAGAGCCAAAAGCTAGGAGTCAACCTTGAAACCTCTCCCTACCACCTCTCCCATCCCAGCCATCACCCAGTTCTGTCACTTCCACCCAAGTCCCAGTAAGTGTCATCTGTCACCTAAGCCACAACCATCCCTATAACTGATCTCTCCACCTCAACTCCTGTCCTCCTCCAAACCATTCTCCACAATGCAGCAGAATGATTAATTAAATCTGTACAGAACTGTGTCACTCTCCTCTTTAAAATCCAACAATTGATTTCCTTTGAATATAGGATAAAATCCAAAATTCTTACCTCACCAGAAGGCCCTATGTGACCCTGGCTTATTGTCCTATCCTTATCTCAAGCCCCTCCCCTATTATTTACCATATTCCTGCCCTTCTGATCTTTCTTACATTATGGTTCTTCCAACATTACAAGCTCTTTCCTGCCTCTGGGCCTTTGCACTGGCTTTCCCTCTGCTGGAGACAGACTTTTCTCCCCAACTCCAACCAAACTCTTTCTCTTCACTTGCTTATCTTTTGCTTTCTCACCCCTGACCTCAACTCTAAAATAGGTTCCTGTTATTCCTGTGCCATGCTGTTCTGTTTCACTATACAAACCATCCAAATGATAATCTTACATTGGTCTGTGTAGGAATTTAGTGTTTGTCTCTCTCACAAGACCAAAAGCTATTTGGGGGCAGAAACCACATATGTTTTGTTTACAAATGCATTCTCAGTACCTGGTATAAATACTTAACGGTGAAATTAAAGAACTGATTGAACAAATATGGACCCTGGGTTTTTTTTCCAACTCTCAACAAGAATTCACTAGAACTCTACAGTAAAACTTTGGAGGTTTTACTGTATATAACAGTAGAGATTCCCATAACTAAATGCTGGTATTTCCATAGGTGGAAACAGAGGATAGCAGGAACACATCTAATGTGGAATGGGGCACACGAAGCCATTTCCCTGAGAACATGAGCTGATAATAGGGACGAGCAAGTATTGAGGTCAAGTCATCAATAAACAAGTTGTACTTGTTTTTGACATGATAAGGTCTTCTGGGGGCCACATGTCTAAAGCAGAAACAGTGTCTGGCATATCATAGACACTCAAATACTTATGGCACAAAAAAGTAGAGAGGAGATCCCTGGGTCCCAATTAGCTCACCCAAGAATATTGCCAAGAACCTCTGGACTCTCAATCAAATCTGTCCTTTCCTACACCTAATGCCTCAGTTGGGCAGGGAAGCCTCCATTTCCTATTCTTACACTTGTTTCCTTTGTTGCCCTTGCCCAGTCAGACATGCTTCTTCCAAATAGGCGGCTCAGACAGATGGCAAAGAGCACTCTGCCTAGGTCTTCTCCTACAAGTTTCACGGTTTCAAGTCTGCCGTTCAAGGCTTTAATCCATTTCGAGGTGGTGTGTGTGCCAGGATTTTTTGATTTTTCACCTCCATTTCTACCTTCTCGGCAAAGGCATTTCTCACAATTAGGATCTGCAATTACATATTCCCTTGTGTGAATTCCTAACTCTTACTACCTGTACTGTACATGTCTTTACAACTTAATCATGTAAGGCCTTTGTATGTGAACAATCATAGACTCACGTAATATGGAAAGTACCTGGGAAGACCCCTCAATGTCACCTGGTCCCAATCTAAAGCCTGCCTGGTCACTGTCTCTCCAAGGAGTCGATGTTCTGAGGGAGGAGCTATGGTTATCAAACTCTTGGCATATGTAGAAGCTTGTTGAATATCTGATGACTAGTAAGAATGATAATGTGCATGAATCACCATGAAGTTTCCAGATTAAACATAAACCTGCACCTACTACCACTGCACCATGACATTTGCTGTTATCATTGTTTTATTAATGGACTTTTCCAGAGGAGAGTTGGCTGCACAAAGCACTGTAAATGCACGAAGACTAACAAGCTTGAGAGACAAAGAGAAGGTGTAACTCATTACCCTCGGTGGACTCCCGAAGAAGTCACATGGGTTTGTCTACAGCTGTCAGCCACTTCTGAAAATAAACAGACCCTAGGTGAGAAGGTACACAGTCAGCCTCAAAGTCAAGTTAACCAAGCCCACAACTAACCCCACGCAGATCTCCCCTGACCTTTGGAAAGGCCTCCTAAGAAATCACGCTCAAGTTTTGGTGCAACACATGTTTCCTCCTGGCTATGTTGTCAAAGAAAAGATGCTTTCCTCTACCTCCTGACTCAGATGTGGAATGATTTCAATCCCTGTGGAAAACTTTTCGTACATTCCAACTCCCTGGCATTTTCAAGGCGCTTTCCCATGTTTATTATCTTCTCTGACCCTCACAACCATCTTCCAAGGCTGGGCCCAAACTTTCAACCCAGGAAACTCAAGCTGAGAGAAGTGAAGTGACATCCAAAGTCACCCAGCTGGAGCAGAACCCAAGCTGCTGGCTCCTGGCTGCTCTCCCAGCCCACCACGCCATCACCTCACCTGGCTTCCCACACTCACAGTGGCTTCCTTTTCTTCCCACAGCACATCATTTCCCAACTCCTCCACCTCCATGTCACCTAGGCAGACTTATCTCCCAAGTGTTCTAACAGGAATCTTCTACTCCAAGAAAGAAAGTCCCTTCACTGTTCTCCATCTCCAGGCCTTTATGCTGCTCCATGCCTCCGAAATGACATCCCTTCTGCCCCTGTCCATTTCCCAAGGTCTTTCAAGTCCCACTGTGTAGAATACTCCGGGTCATAGTAGCCACAACCTGCACCCTCCTTCATACCCCCACATCACTTATCTTCTACTGCATATTCTATTTGTTACTATTTGTGCTGCTGCTGTCCTATTCAAGTCTGAGCTTCAGATGGCAGGAACTCTTTTGCTCAACCCTCATCCGCCCCCACAGAACTAGGACAAGCATGCAGACACTCATGAATGAACATAACGAAGCTGGATTTGGCGAGTCACAAAGTGAACAGGATGTTTGCAGACACAGATGGCATGGACAGGTGTGAGAAGGGCTCCCCTCAAACTCATGGGACCATGTGTTAAGCACAACATGCCAAGGTCAACACTTCCTAGGCTAAGGATGGCATGTCAGGCAAGAACATCCAACATAAGGATAGAAGCAGAAGCAACAGTGGGGTCTGCCAGAGGTCTATCTACATCCCTAACTTAGGATCAATCCAGGGTAAGTGCTCTCCTGACAATTCTACTTTATGAGTCATGTATTTTTGTTTTGTTTTTTTAATGTTTAGCAGCCATCTACAGAGGGCAAGGCTATGTAGCAAGCTAAGAGTTACCTGTTCAGAGGCCACAGCCATAGTACCTCAGTGTTGAAACAGGCCTTACAGGTAAGTCTTAGGCAGCAACCTTGCCCTCTAAAAGAAAATCTGTGGATCAGTTAACATTTACTCAATTTCAGAGACCATCACCAACATTCTCTACAAGAACAGACATTTTAATCCTCCCTAAAAGACTACCTCATAAAAGGATGGTCCTGCAATGAATACATTCCTGTAAACAAGGTGCACTCCCCGTGAACAGTCAGCCAGCCTCTGTTTGAACACCTCTGGCAGTGGGAGCTCATGGGGGCAGCTCGGTGGGCCACTCCAGTCATCTGAAAGTTATGTCCTTAGACTGGGTTGGAATCTCTATTCCTGAGATTTTCCACCCACTAATCATAGCTGTGACCTCAGGGAGAGGAAATAACAAATCTTAAGGACCGGCACAAAGTAAGCCCTCAATAACATTAACTCTCCCTCTCTCTCCCTACTCCATTCCATATTAAGCTCAGAACTATGTGGAGACAGCATTCACACCCAATGCCCATCCCCAACTACCAACATCAATGCATTCTGAACTCATTCTTTCCTCTAGAAAAAGCCCCTGAAATATTTGAACCATTTCCCACACATTATGGTTTCCTGCCTCCCTCACCATCCTGGCCTTTCTCCTCAAGATATTCTTCAGTTTGTCTGGGTCCCTCTTAGAGCACAGGATTCACTGCTGGGGGGGTTGGGCACAAAGCACTAAAAGTCATGGTTGCTCCTTTGTGGAGTTCACAATCTGGCTGAGAAAAAAGATTAACTCACATTAAAGGAAGAACAACCCTGCCTACACCTGAACACTAAGTTGTGTGAGTAGACCACAGACACTGAAGCGACTTACAGGAAGGGGTGTTATCAGGATTGGTGTTCCAGGAGCACAAGAGTCACTGCTCTTACCACATTCCACCTCCCCCTCAAAAAAATCAAAAAGCATACACTCTGACCTTGCCTACTATAGCCCAGATGCCTCAGTTTCCCTCAGTCCCTGAAGTAGGGACATTAGTGACCCCTAGAAAGCATCCTTACAGATCATCAAGCTCCGGACAGAGTCCTCATTTTGGGGCAACCAGGAGGCAAATGTCCTGAACTGTCAAACACAACTCAAGGGGCAGGACCCCCTCCCCGCTGCCAAACCAAAGGCAGAGGACGAAAGTTTCTGCAGGAAAAACAGAGCATGACGTCGGGTTTTTGTTTTTTAGGATTCAAAGATGCCCCAATTCAGGAAGCTGGGAGGCTGAGGAACCTCGCCAAGGGCAGGGCCACCAGCTTTTTGTTAAACTGGTTTGGCATCTTTTTTTTGGTTTATGGAAATGACTACATGCAATTTAGCCAGCAGACAATGCAGATGGCTGACAGCCACTCTTTCACTGGTGGTTTCTCCCAGTAGAGGGCAGAGAAGGTACCACTCTTGCAAGGAGGCTTCACTACTTTCTCAAATCCCTCTGTGCTTCGATCTTGCAGGAAACGGGCCCTTTCTAAAACTGTCCTGCCTGGCCCCAACTTTTAAATCAGGTTCTAAAATTTATTTACACATGTTGACATTCTCCAACAGCTACAGTGTGAGGAAAATAACCTTCAGAACACTTCCCCCACCTTCCCACTTCCAAGCAGATTCCTGCCAAACACTAGCATATGGTTGAAATGTCATCACCACTCCAAAGAGGAATCCCAGTGCCCGGTTTTTGATGCCACAAGTTAAGGATAGCAGAAGAATGTCTCCTATGTGGCTAAACAATCTGGAAAGACCATGCTGATCTACTAGTGAGAGCAGACTTTCCACAAACAACACTTTGCCTTTACAGAGCATATTTTCTCTAAGATTGCCAACACTGCTCAGCCACAGCCTCATGGAACCAATGAGAGAAGGCAAACACTAGAATGTCAGATCTTCAGGAAACCTATGGTGTACTCTAGCAGCCAACTTGGGACCCCTGAGCCCTCAACCACATCACATTAACCCCTTAAGCACCTCCCCTTCAAGGGCTGATACTGAAGGACATCAGATCAGATTATGGAGTGTCCACGGACCCCAAAGTCCTACACTGTGCCAACCTCTCTCAGGCAGTGTCACCTGTAACCCAGGGTCAGTACATTGCTGCCCAAGGAGTTGGAAGATGCATCTTTCTGCTGTACAGCATCTCACAGCTGACCCCACTCCAGTCCCACCAGGGCAGCTTCTCCCTCTCACATCCTGGGTTACAAATAGCAACATCCATCAGCAAAGCAAAGTGCCCTTGACAGAGACCTCCTTTTACAAACTGGTTGAGGCAGCCACATTTTACATTTCAATGATTTTTTGTTCAGTGTTCATGCAACTGTAGCTAATAACAAAAACGACTTCGTGCAACGCAGTACAATCAGACCTTCTGAAATGAATTGTCCCAAGGTTGTCAACTTTCCAAGACACAAGATGATTCAAGACCTTGTGTAAACAGACCTCTGGTGAATGAGAAGTCCAACCAAGCCCATTCTATTTATTCCTTTTCTCCCCATACCAACTCATTACTTTCCAAAGCAGGAAGAGCCACGCATAGGAATTAATGCATCCTGACGTAGAAGTTGGAGGGGTAGAGAGTTTGGCCCTGCTCACTTCAGGGTAGTGTCTTTCCTCTGGGTGCCTCCACTCTCCCAGGAGACCGGCAAACAGGGGTCCTATTCACACTCTGGTTTTCCCCTCCATCGCAATGGCAGCCCAGTCCCGCACACCACCTTGGCAAGGCCACTTTACTGTTTCAACCTGTCACGTTAAGGGAGAAGGGGAACACCTGGCAGCAGCTCTAGGCAGAAACAGCACCACTCTCCTGGGGCACATAATCTTAGTTTCTCCTCCTATCTTATTTCAGTACCTTTAGGCACCGCCAGCAGCCCAGGTGCCTGATACTGTGGGAAACTTTCTGCACTGCATTTCTGATAGGATTGTGAGCACCTTTCCTAAAAAAAACATTCACAGGTCCAGTCAGCATCTACTTCTAAAAGCTAGTTGAGTAAAAATGGCTTCATTTAGCAGAAACCAGGCACCTCTCGCCAACCAGGATCATTCAGGCTGCAGCAAGATGAAAAAGTGACCCACGGAGCTGGGCCTCCCATGCCAGCCTTGATTGAAGGTGATCACTTTGCTAGTATCAGTAATATGAGAAGAGAGGAGGCATGATTGTGATGCAAACTCTAATTTGCTCTGAGATCCCAGAAAAACACATTAGATGACCTCTAGCATCCCTTCTATGTCTAAACTCTATTAATTTCATAAGTTAGCCATGTAGGCAGGAACAGAATCCTATTTCATTTAACACACATAGCATCAAGAAATAAGTTCACGTTATCGGAGGTGTATAATTCCAGGCAAAGAAAAATTCAAGGAAACTAAGTGGCTCTCTTCTGCCTGAAACCACAATGGTTTTTAGTGATGGTTTTAGGTAAGAAAGCCAACAGATCCTCATGCAGGACTCAAAGACACAGAAGCTGGCCCACACTGACCTTTGAGTTTAGGCTGTCAAGTGGCTCACTACTCCTAATCTTGGGTACCTCTTGCATTATTATTGTGCTTTAGTTATCTTTATGTAGTAGTTACTTAGGTCCCTTTTTCACCCTCTATTTCAAGCCTAAAATGTGCCTCCTAAAGTCTATACCTTATTATGGGTGGTATTCTCTCCAAATAAAGCATAACATCCCATCCTGGCCAATGACACCATCATCACAGCTGCTAACACACTCCACCTGCTGTCAGGGAGAGAGTCTACTGAGAAAGACAGGTAGCTCAAGTGACAACTGTGAGTGTCCTCCCCCCACATTTAACAGTATTTTCATTTAAGGGAAAGGTCCCCTTGCTAAGGTATTCGTGTACATTATACACCGAATCTGTGACTCAATACCTCCTATGGAATTAGATCTGTTTAATAAAAAAAGGTTTTCAAATTGTGATGATTTTTAAAAAATTTTCTATCAAGAGTGATAAGTAGAAAACGTTGCTTCCTATTGGAGCTAAAGCTGAGTTAAGAAATGTTAAGACTGGGAGTCAACTCAGTGCTGACATATCATGAGCTGTATATTGCTTTGTGGAGGTTCCTCACCTCTCTTCTATCAGGAGGGTATGCGGCTCATCAGATATCTGGCAGGGTTTTGGAGTGTCTCTGGTGTGCTGGGCATGACCCCCACCTTGCAGGAGGGATCACCAGAGAACCAGGTGTTGGCTGCAAGTCTGCAGACCAGGAAATGAACCAACTCAGGACAGAGACACACATACATCTACCAGAATGCCACTGATTAACGTCTAAAGTAACTTGGCTGCGAAACCAGGGCCAGCCAGATTCTCCTTCCCAGGGGTCTGTTCAGGGTAACAAGACGGCTTGACGGAAGGTACTAGACGGTTCCCTTAAGCTGCACGGCTGGTGGATGGCTCTCCTACACCCTAAGGTTTGGATGGATCATCAACAATCAAACATTCTCTCCCAACATGAGAGTTAAACTCAGACAACAACTTGTCCCTGTCCTCTTTTTGTTTTTTTTTTAATCAGTTACCAGAGGAGTCATTACCTTATGCCGGATATCAGGTAGCATGTCATTCATATTTTCCCAAGAATACACACCGGCCTCAGGACTTAACGGCCACACATCTTCTAGATGAGTTCATCTGACTGATGGGTAATATTGATAAATGAAGCCCAAATTATTTTCTGAAGTGGCCATGTCTAGTTTTTCAGTTAAGCCACAGGAAAGACAGACACAAGCAAGCTTGTTAAGTCTTCTGTTAAACATCAGGTTGAAAAAAGAAAAAACCTGGTTTGTCAATTACAGGCTGTTATACTGGTCCTTAAAGATTTTCTCTAGGGCCCGGCCCAGTGGCATAGTGGTTCAAGTTCACTTTGGTGGCCCGGAGTTCGCAGGTTTGGATCCTGGGCACAGACCTACACACTGCTCATCAAGCCATGATGTGAGCTGTGATGGCATCCCACATACAAAAGAGAGGAAGATTGGCGCAGATGTTAGCTCAGCGTCAACCTTCCTCAAGCAAAAAGAGGAAGATTGGCAACAGATGATCACTCAGGGACAATCTTCCTCACACACACACACAAAAATTCTCTAATTTATTAGGACTTTAAGAGTTAAAAACTCATTGCAAAAATAAATCAAGTAAAATTTAAACTGCTTTGGACACAAAATATTAAGTAAAATTTCCCTCCTTATCCCCACTTCTCACCCCAACCTACCAAGAGAAACCACAGAGCTTTGATTTCATACAATTGCTCTTAGGAGATTAGGTTGAGTTAAAAGCACATGAAAACGCCACTGATAGGGACTCAATGCACAACTTTTTTTGGAGAAAAGGGGAAACCAAAACCAAGTATAACTACACAACATTTTACTTTATGAATATCACCATCTTGGACATCAATTTTTATTTCATTTGGAAAGAACAGCTAGTCTTGAATGCACATACTGAATCAATGGTTTCAATATTTTAAGGGAACATAAAAGATGCCAAGAAAGTTTTAAAGGAAGAACTCCCTGGAAAGGATATTTAAAAACCTACAAAGTTAACTGAATCTCCGAAGCATACTTTCAGTGACTATCACCCTGGCAAGCACACCCTACCTGGGAATGTTTGAACAAAAACCAAAGAATTTCACAGATTTCCTTAGGAAAATTCTTGCTGTGTAATGCACAAGGCCCCCTCTACTTTTGCCCCCTTGTATGCATCCACAATTTGAAAGTTCAAAGACCATTTTATGAGGCAATGTGTTGAGCGCTTTCACTGGCATTACCAGGTGTCTCCAGGCACTGAGGATGGCTTTCTGTTTTGTTTTGTCTTTTAATATATAAGCTCTGAGACTTTCTGTTACTGACCCCTGAAATAAAGCTTAAGTTACCTAAGTGATGTGTGTAAAGGATCCCAAGCATCTGTTTCATTCCTCCTCCCTCAGGTCCACACTCTGATCCATATCATTCAACCTCCCCCTTCAATCTAGAGATTATTTATCAACCGTCCCAACCTCTAGAGACTCAATCCACAGCAGAAGAGAAACAAGGCATAGGAGGCAAGTAGCTGCAAGAATCAGAATTGGATTACCCCATGAAAGGTCGTGGAAATGCTTTCCCTCCTTGCTGTCCTCTGGCCCAAATCCTATTGGCTCTTTACGATCTGGTTTAAGACCCACTGGCCTGCAAGAAGCCCTCTCCCCGCCCTGCCTCCCCAGCTGAGACAGGCCGTGACCCACAGTCAGGAGATTATCTCCTAGGCCTAGGGCTCATTCCTCAGTTTTTTAAAGCAATATATGTAACTTGAATGTTCAAGTCTGCAAAACAAATAAAGCCAAGCCCATCTGCCATCTGGCCCCATGAGGCAAAAACACTTTATCATTTGTAGAAACCACAGCATAAATGCCACTGCTGCCCTGGGGCTTACAGTCTAGGTTAAACCAACAACTGAGAAATAAAATACACCATTAGCGAAAGCTGTAAAATTTCACATAGGGCAAGGTTCTACAGTATTTATATTGCACTTATAGGAAGTAGCATATGGGGCCTTCGCTGGCTTTTTGTTAATTCTAAATTATTCAGCACTGCATTGATAGATTACTAATTAAAATGCGAACCCCTAAGGCACAAGCCCAGCTCCAAACAATCCTCTTGGCTTTGTTACTGCCTCTAACAGCATCGGAGACAGACCTCTCTACTTGCCTCCCGCCATTCAAACTGCCACAGCACACCAAAGGGCCTTCATCCACCCAAGTCAAACTTGTTCAACAGCTAAGGAAGCCAAGTGGAAAATCTGGTGACAAGGTGATTGACTGAGGTCCCTTCAGAGGCCTGCAGTTCCAGAAGACTGAGGAAAGGAAGGACAGTTCTCACACCTGGCATTTGAGAAAACACTCTCTTCTTTGAACAAACCTGAATTCCCTTTGTCTCTCACGTTGGAAGGGAAAGGCTGCCCCAGTTAAGGGCTCTTCCTCGATTCTCCCTCCCACTGCAGTCCCGGAGACAAGCGGGGCTTCCCCACTGCCTGGTCCTCAGCTACACCAGTACCATCTAGGACACTAGGGAAAACTAAGGAAATATGAATAGAGTATGGACTTGAGTTAATGATAACGTATTAAGATTGGTTTATTAGTTGTGACAAATGTAGCATAATATAAAATGTTAATAGGAGGAACTGGGCATAGAGTGTATGGGAACTCTATTATCTTTGCAATTTCTGTAAATCTAAAACTGTCCTAAAGTTAGTTTATTTAAAAAGATAATTACAACACAAAATGCTGATGAAGCTGTAGAAAAACGGGATCCCTCATACATGGGGCAGTTTCTGAAAAAACTAAACATGAACAACCATAAAACCCAGCATCTGCACTTCTGGGCATTTATCTCAGAGAAATGAAAACTTATGCTCACACAGAAACCTGTACACCAATGTTTATAGCAGCTTTATTCTTAACAGCCATAAACTGGAAACAACCCAGCTGTCCTTCAGTGGGTGAATGGTTAAACAAACTATGGTACATCCATACCAAGAAGTGCCCAGCAATAAAAAGGAATGAATTATCAATACACACAACATCCTAAATAAATCTCGAGAGGACTGTGTTGAGTGAAAAGAGCCAATTCCACAAAGTTCCATACTGTATGATTCCACTTATATAGCATTCTGAAAAATTATATGGAGAACTGATTACTGGTTGTTGGAGGTTAAAAAAGCGCCAGGGCGGGGCCAGGTCCATGGCCGAGTGGTTAAGTTCACACACTCCGCTGCAGTGGCCCAGGGTTCGGATCCTGGGCGCGGACATGGCACCGCTCGTCAGGCCACGTTGAGGCGGCATCCCACATCCCACAACTAGAAGGACCTGCAACTAAGATATACAACTATGTACCGGGGGGATTTGGGAAATAAAGCAGGGAAAAAAAAAAAAAAAAGGGCCAGGGGACAGAGGGGCACAGGTGGGGGTGGCTATGAAAGGGCAATGAAGGATCCTTGTGGTGATGGAAATGTTCTGTACCTTGCCTATCAATGACAAAAATCTTGGTTGTGACATTGTACTATAGTTTTGCAAGAAGATTGCCATTGGGAAAAGTTGAGTAAAGGGTACATAGGATCATTCTGTTTTGTTACAATTGCATGTGAATCTACAATTATCTCAAAATAAGGAGTTAATTTTTTTAAGCCACTAGGCCTGAACAAGTAGGTGGCCTGGGGGAAGGGACGATAAGCCCAAGGAGATGTGTGGAGTCAGGACCCAAACACAAGTCGGGTGGGAGTCCACCCAGCCAGGTTGGGAGGTTGGCCACACACTGAGGGTGAGACTGTGGAAGCCAGGCCCTCAGAGAAAGAGAGAACAAATACAGAAAAGTGAGATTGGCTGGGATTTGAAGGTATTGGTGTGAACATGTATTTCTTTATATTAAAAACCCTAAGTGTAGAGGATTACATGTGTATATACAATCATTTCCCAGCTCTGTCCAAAGGACGTAGGGGCAGTGACAACCCAGGAGCAACCACATATTTATGCCCAGAAATTGGTTTCCAACTACCACTCTTCACTAAAAAGAACCAGGGCTCCTCAAAGAAGTGGTTGACTCTGGGCTGGGGCAGAGAAGCACAAGATGAGTCTGGAACATTATGTTTTGGTGAAAAATGAGATCATGTCAAGAAAGCATAGACATCAGTTTAATTGGATGCCCACTGACCTGATGTTGGACAATTCGAACACCAAGATAAATTACAGTCATGTATTATAACCTATTGAACAAAATACAAACTTGTGAGCCCACACACGTAAGTGAATAAATGGCTATGTATGGGGAAAAGAGAAAGCACTTCCTTACAATAGAAGCCAACAAACAAATGGAGAAGCAATGATGGTAATAACCAATCGCCAGGTGGCAACCACCATACTAAAAATAAGTTCAGGTAAGAAACATCAAAGGAGGCTAAATCAGTAGGTGAAAGCCAGAGACATTGTCTCAAAGTATCTCCCCACAAAATATTTACTACAAAGGGGAGAAAAAAGCAACTGCATCAAGGAGAAGCCTTACAGATACCATCTTGAACAAGTGATCAGAGTTAACAGGACCAGTAACAGGACAAAGTAGACGTGATGTGCCACCCAACGGGTTGCAATCATCTTCACAGCATCTGGCCAAAATAGCCCAGAAGGAGAGCCTTTCTAACAGTGTGTGGGCCACCACCTCCAAAAATGTCCAAGTCATGAAAGTCAAGGCAATATTGAGGGAACGTTCCCGATTGAAGGAAACTAGAGAGAGACAAGCGAGTGTAATGTGTAATCCTGAATCAGATCCTTTACTATAAAAGACATCACTGGGTCAACTCAAGGTATACAGGAATTCCTTGAATTATTCTTGCAATTTTCCCATAAGTTTGAAATGGTTTCAAAATGAAATATTTTTTAAAAGAAACAGCTTTTGCTCTTCATCCTTTCACCTTATTTCTGCCTGGAACACAGACACGCTGCCACGAGGATGAAGTCCCAAGGTAGGTAAGGATAGCAGAACAGTACATAGGAGCTGTAGAAGTGCCACACCAGCCCTGGCTGGCCCACCTCAATGCTTCTCGTTATGTGGAGGAAAATAAACCCCTCAATGGTTCAAGCCACCGTAGTAGGGTTTTCTGTGGCTCACAACCAAAGCCATCCTAACTAACACATTTCATAGGTGAAAGACTCCTAACTCTATTCCTATTTCCCACTGTTGGTAATTGAAAACCCACCAAAAATGTCAGGAAAGCTATGACTTGCTCCAGGGACAAGGCGGCAGAGAAGCTGCATGTTCTGTGCAGCAACGCGCAGTAAGTAAAGGAGGCGTGGCCAGAAACGACCATAGCAGGTCCATTTCCACCAAAAATGGGCAGGGGGTGGGGGAGGAGGAGTAATGAGGTTCGAGGTAGGACTCTGATAGACTAGGGATGAAAGAGGGACAGAAGACGTCTTCAGCGGCATTTTCAATCTGTGTAGCACAGCTGCACCTGCTTCAGATATGGGATGAGTTAAATAGGCTTTCAGGTGCTTGCTTTTCAATTGGATTGCCACTGAGAACAGTCTCAATGAGAAAGATTCTAAGTTCTGGACAATATGGACTGAATATTTCTGTCCCCTCCAAATTCATATGTTGAAATCCTAACCCCCAAAGTGATGGTATTAGGAAGTGGGGCCTTTGGGAGGTAATTAAGTCATGAGACTGAAGCCCTCATGAATGGGATTGGTGCCTTATAAAAAAGACCCCAGAGAGCTCGCTCCCCCTCTTTCTGCCATGGGAGGATACAAGGAGAAGTCAGCGTCTGAAACCTGGGAGAGGGTCCTCACCAGAACCTGGTGATGATGGCATCCTGAGCTCAGACTTCCAGCCTCCAGAACTACGAGAAATAAATGTCTGTTGTTTATAAGCCACTTAGTCTGTGGTACTGTGTTATAGCAGCCTGAACGGACTAAGACACTGTAGTTAAAGTAACCTTTGGAATATAACCTGTCAACACACTGGGGAATTCTATAAACAGCTATTCCATTCATAACTCCACTTTGTTTCTGAGGCGTCAAGTTATATTTCATTTTTCCAATCACAATGTACTTTTAGCATCATTGCACCTTGTTGGGCCAATTCATTCCTTACTCTTTGAAGTTTCCTTCATACCATTAAGTTTAATTTAATTCTCACTCTCAACAGCCCTGTGAGGTAAATCCAACTGCTTCCATTTAACACGTAAGTTAAGGAAGATTAAGCTACTTGCCCAAGTTCTCATAGGAAGTAAAGGGCATAAATGAAACAAGAATTCTGAACCACGACTCTACTCCAGGGTTCTGCTGCCCGACTGCATGGTATATCGTTAATAACACTGTCAGTTTATAACATTTCTTCCCTGCCTTCTTAAGATTAGAAGATTATGTTATGACTGCACTATAACTGGCTAGAACACAAGGTCAGAAGATAGTCAGTGGGAAGGAATGCATGTATTTTACCTAACCTCAGAAGAAAGAATGTGCAGGAAATTCAGCATTCCTCCATCTTCCTCTACTTGCTCACATTTGCTTCAGAAGTGAAGAGTTGCAAAACACTGCTCCCCAGGGTGAGCCCACACCTGCCTTCCTGAGACTCTCCTTGCAGCAAGCATTGCCTCAGCTAGGATTTTCCAGGCCCTTGGAAACTTCACAGAAATATGAGAATTGCAAATGCTTGGCTGCCAGTCCCCATGCAGCCCCGAGTACTGAGTACAGCAAGTACTGAGTGCTTGTTATGTAAGGCACAGTGCTTGGCCCTTGGCACAGCCTCATGGGTAAGTTGAAGAGATAAGGCAAATATGTAAAAAGTTAAGCAATGACCCAAGAAACAAATAAGTGCTGACCAATGACAGGAGCAGAGGCACAAGAGGAGGATATGGGCAAATACCAAGCAAGACCCAGTAATGGATGGATGTTATTTACAGTAACTCTTCAGAGTACACAGAATAGACTCCTTAGGCTGAGGTAGTCAGGAAGGGTTTATGGAAAAAGCTAAAGTTTCACCTTGGTTTTGAGAGAGAGAATGAACTTAGATATAGAGAGGGAAAGAATATTCCAGGTAGATACAGCGCAGATGCAAAAAAACTCAAGATACGTTCAGAAGATGACAAGTGGACCAAATTCCGCCAGTGGGAGTCAATCATACAAGGCAATAGTCAACTGACAGTATATCAGACATGATGCTCTGGCTACAAGAAAGGCTTCAAACTGTAAACAGAAGGACACTGCTATGTCATGTGACACCGAGTCCAGAGTTCTGGTAAGTTCTAGTGTTGTTTCAGCCTGGGACACATGGCTGCACAGGGGAGGGGGTTTTGTCAAGATGAAACTTCTGCCAAGAAGTCACAATGGGGTGTGGATGATCCTGGATGAAGAAACCACCACAAATGGTTACCATTTAGTGAGTGCTGAGCACTGTCCCATACAGTTCACCCCTAAAACGAACCTAAGAGAGAAGATTACAGGAGAAAAGGCAGAAGAGGCTCCTCATCTAATAGCCAAATCCAAAACGAGATTTGGAAATGCAACAATAGATCTTCCTGCCAATGCATATTTATCAAAAAATACATATGGGATATTAAGGGGATCTAACCAGAATGGCTGCTCGAAGCCTGTAGACTCAGCAGAGAGTTTCAGTCTAACGACCACTGGGGACCCGTGTTAATTATAGCAAAACTGCACTGGAACCTTCCTTAACATATTAGTGTGTGAATGAATGAACAAATGCAAAGAGATTGCCCAAACCACTTCATCTCTTATAGGATGGCCCAGAAGAAAAAGTACACTGATGTCCAGGCCTAGAAAACTGTAATTCCCAATATAGTCCTGATACAGTGAGGTCCTGTCTAATGAGCTTTGGCCAGGCTCAGTACCCAAGCAAGACTCTCCTACTCAGTGACAGGGTAGACCTCCCTCATTCTAATACTGGAACATCTGTGAAACAGGTTAGGGGAGTCTGCCAACTGAAGCATTACACTAAAGATTCACTTTATAGGGTAAAGTCATTCATTTGTTTAAAGAGTGTTTCTTGAGCACCTTCTACGTGCTACAAATGTTCTAGGTTCTGGAGATTCAGCAATGAACAAGCCAACGGCTGCTCTCACAGAGCCCAGAACCTACTTAAGGAAGACAAGCCAACAAATGTGCCAGGTATGGATAAGTGCAAGGAGAAAAATGAAAGAAGATGACAGATCGAGCGGGTGGTGGAGAAGGCCTCCAAGGAGGTGACTCACCAGAGGCTTGAATGACAAGGAGCCACCAGTGCAAAGGCCTGGGAGAGGACACCGATGCAGAAGGACTGGGAATGAAGGCACTAAGGAGGCAAGAAGCTTGCAGTGTTCGATGAACAAGCAGGAAGGAGGTTGGTGTGTATGGAGCTGGCACGTGAGGGAGACAGGGATACTAACAGGTCAGGGCAGGCAGGGGCCAGATTATGCAGGGCCTCGTAGAACCAACAGGGGCTTGATTTTCTTCCAAAAGCAAAGAGAAGCAGTTGGACGGTTTCAAGCAGAAGAGTGACAGAATCCAACTGACACTTTACAAGATTGATCTGGCTACAGTGTGAAGAACAGACTGGAAGGAGACCAGGGAAGAAGGAGGCAAGCCAATTAGGAGACTGTTGCCACTATACGGTCCAGAGACCACAGTGGGCTGGAGAGTTCAGGGGCGTGAGGGGGATGAGAAGTGAGGATTTGGGTTTTGGTTGGAAGTCAAGTCAACAGGCCTTGCTGATAGAGTGAGTATTGAGGGGAGATGCCTGGATCCCAGGCTTAAGGATTAAGTTCTGGAAGACTAACTGGATCCTGGCACTTACTGAAATAGGGAGACCTGGAGGGAGAAACAGGAAGAGCAACAAACAAGTTTGCTCCTTAAGCACCTTTTGTTGGGAGGTGGCCACTTTTAGAAACATACACACTTTCAGGTTGAACCATTTCACTCTCCATAGTGGGTCCGGAAAATTGTGGAAGAGGCAGCACTGTTATTTTTCAAATGTACAAGTTGTGACTCAGATTAAGTGACACTTTCACAGAATCTTAGAGATGGAAAAGGACCCAAGAGATCTGGTCCTACTCCCTTTGTTTAGCGAACGAGGAAATTGAGGGCCAGAAGGATACAATGACTTGCCCAAGTTAGTGTCACATAAGTGTCACTATTAGTGTCAAGGCAGTTGTGTCACATAAGATGTTACAATCAAAATCTCCAAGCAGAGAGCTCAGTGCTCTTTCCATTGCATGTGCTCAGCCTCTATGCTATTTATCATGATATGTATAGCAGATCGATGTTTATTTCTGGTGTCACAGCCTGAATACACCAATAGACTTGAAACTGGAAAAAATACACACACACAGTATTGTAACTAGTGACATAGGCCTTACTCCTTTAGATACAAACAAGCCACTTAGTCTCCAGGAAAACACACACACATAGCAAGTACACAGGAGATGGCATGACCTCAACCCCATCAGCCCACAGTTCCTAATGAGGTACACCACCAGCAGGCACGTGTTGGAACCCTAACTTCAGGGCCTGAGCCCTGCATTCCAGTCCTACCTTGCAGAGTGAGTTTGAGCATGTCACTCAACAGCTCAGGGTCTCAGCTCCTTCTTTACCTTCCCTACCTCAGAGGACTCTTGTGAACAAGAAAAATGACAACTAAATGGGTGCACAACTTGGAAAGTATAAAGTGTATATAAAAATATAAGATATTGCTGTTAAGAATAAATAGCTGATATTTTCTGAAGGGGAAAAGCACAAGCCAACAAATTGTGGGTTCCTTCAAGGCCACTTCTCCCTTCCCACATGGCCAGCATTAGGGCACTGGGGAAGGGCAGTAATAGACACTGATGCACATGCGGGAAGTGGAAAACATGTTTTCTTTCATCTGATTATACAAATGCTTTACATAAGGTGCTAGTGATTTGCCTGATGCAGATATGCTGTAACTTCAGACCTCAGACATCAGGCCCTGTTCCTAGAAGGACACACCCCATGCCAGGGCTCTCATCAAGTGACGAGTAGAGTGGCAGCTGGGGGAGTCAGAAGGAAGGCACAGCACATCTTGGAATCTATCACTGATCAGATGCTTGATCCAAAGCAAAATTATGAGCTTCCAGGACATTATAGGGAACTGACATCCAAAAAAAGGCAAACCAGGTCCTAGCCAGCCTTTCAGGGGACTTGATCCCACTTCACTGCAGCAGCCTTTCTTCTAGGGCTGAGCTGAGCAACATTCTGTGCAAGGGGGTCCATGGACTGCCAGCCCAGCCAGGGGCAGAGCCCACACTGTGCCCCGTACCTCTTTAATTTCACTCTCCTCCATCTGGATTGCCCTTCCTCTCTCTAATCTCCCTCATTCGTTTTTATCCCTTTCCCGTCTGCATCCAAACTTGCAACCTACACATGGCTCATCCTAAAAGACAGGTAACAGATGGTCCTTTTACATCGCCCTTCTATTTCCCACCACTAAATAACCACCGCCCAAACATGGAACTAACACACATTTAAACTATTTCGTACTGAATCAATAATGCTTTGTAATTCCCATTCTTAGAATAAATTCAAGTGAGTTGGAAACCTATTTCTCGAAGGGAAACAAAAACCAATCAATTCCTTTAGGGTTACTTCCATAGATAAGTGGAATCTCAAGAACAAAATGGTTCCCTCTTTCCTTTCTTTTCCTGTTTATTTGAAATTACTGTTTTCACCTTAATTTTATTTTCCTTCCCAACAAGAAGTCATTTATAGCTATTTCAGGAGGGCAGGCAGTTTCAAGATCATAGGCATAAAATTCCCATTCTAAGGCTCTCCCCTATGGCATCCTCGCTGGATGGTACCCAGCCTGCTCAGACACCTACAGGGATGAAGCCTTCACTTCTGTACAAAGCAGCCCGTTCCACTCCTGGGGGGCGGGCGGGGGGGCGGAGGGGGTCTGATTGGCCACGTGCTCCACACACCAAGCTAAATCTACCTCCCTGCCACATATACTCACGGTTGATCACTCTGATCTCTGGAAGAATTCAGAGAGGAGACACGAGAATTCCATGTGACAGCCCTGCGGTGCTTCAGGATTATATCTCCTTTTCTCTGGACCATAAGCCCTGAGTCCCCCAGCTGTTCCTCATACGAAATGATTTCCAGGCCCTCTCTGTTCCAGGCAGCTACCTCCAGATCAGCTCCATTTATTGAGATCCCCTTAAATGCGTCATCAACATCAGAACATAGTTGAGTGGAGTCACCTCTTGGGAGGGAAGGAGGCTCAATGCTAAAGCCAATAGTACAGCAGAAGTCACGCAGCACCAAAATTACCCTTCAAAATCCCTTACACTGTCCATCTTCACAGCAAGATGCTCTCACTTGCAGAAGCTCTGAACTGCTGAAGGAAACATATTCCCTCCCTCTCTCTCACTGTCACCCCAGGGCACATCCTCACCAAGTAGGGGGATCACTCAGGCAACTAAAACAATTTTTTCTTGTTTTCCAGTTGGTTTGTTCCTTGGGGATTGTCTTCTTTTGCCTAGCATGTTTGCTGCATTCCCGACTTTAAATGCATCCATGAGCCAGATCTACCCAGGACAGGACCACCTGGCTGTAGGACAGGGCCACCATTACCCAGTTCTCCTCAAAGAAGATCTGTCTTCCTTGGGTCTTCAAGTTCAACTTCCCCTCCATGCCTGGTCCTCAATCCAGGCCAACACTTCACGATGGCCAAAAAGGAGCCACTGCTGGGCACAGTCCACCCAAAAAACTTTACAAAACTTCTATTTTGAAGATTCACCATTCTAAATTATTGTCTTGATAAAAAAGCAGTCATAAGGAGGTTAATGTGATAGGAATCTTACCATAGTACATAAAATCAATAGCACTATCCTTTTCTAGAGGCTGCAACAATTTAAGCAACTATAATTTTTTTGCTTAGAAGCCAATTGTGCACTCATCATTTATCATCCAGGGTGAAAAAATTATTGGCACACGTTTCTTGCCTATGTATTTCTGGTTATACTTAAAGTCACCTTAAGTCATGTTGGAGTACCCCAGCAGCAGACAAACCATAGTTAAGACTTATTCATTTAGGATAAAAAGTGCTATTTTATAAGGGGGATTATGAACAGCAAGCTTTGAAAGAACTTCACATGACACCCCTGTTTAAAACAGTGTCAAAACAGCAAAACTAAAGCATAATTACATAAATCAAGATAATCCTAATTTTATGGAAACACAGGCCATCTTACCAAAAAAAAAAGTTGGTGTTAAATTAACTTTGTTCTCGAAAATAAGCTCCAAAGGACGACATGGGTAAGACAGAAGGTACAGCTCAGTGTGTCGGAGGCAGTCCTGAAAAGACTCATGCAAATAAAATCTTCCATACTTCGGATATTGTATTTTTATGCTCTAGATGAACTCATTTTTTAAAAGAATACACTAAATAAGCTTTTATAACAGCTTGTTACCATTTTTTCTGTTTGGATTTTTATATACTCCTATCTTTACCTTCCTCTTCAAATGGCATGGTAATTTATGGGAATCATTTTTGATACCAATATTTGATGTTTTCACTATCGTGAAGGGCTCTGCAAACCAAGCTTCAGCCCTACCCTGCCCCATCCAATCAGGCTGTCACCCCTATATCCCACTCTCCTACACATAGCCTTGAGCCCCTGAGGCTAGAGGGAGGAAGAGCGGTTTTCTGGGTGAACAAATGAGGCGCCCATTCTAGCGAGCTCTTTGAGCAGGTCAGAAGAGGGAACAGCTCTGGGGGCTGGAAGCACCCCGGTGATGCATTTCTGATCTTCATCCCCACCTACTGAAGTGCGGTACTAGACAAGCAGAAGTGCCCTCCTCAGTGCTCAGAGGCAGAGACAGAAGGGCACGTTGAGGGACTGCCGGGAGGGAGAGGTGAGACGTCCTCCAAACCACTATCTTAAGAGCTGCCACAACAGCCAAGGAACCTCACCTTCTTAACTCGATGGGGGCCACATTCCACCACTCTTAACATCTTGGTAAAATGCTTCCTTGACACACTACTCCTGGACAGCACTTACTACACTGAATATAATTGTGAGTTCCTTCATAATGAAGACTATATCTTATGCACCTTTCACCTCCAGCACTGTGCCTGACATCAAGAAGATTCTCAAACATGTACGTGTTACACAGCATTGCCCAACCCATGGAGACCGAGAGTGGAAGACGTTTCATCTCCGGGGCAGGGCAGTTCTGGCACACACAATGAGCTGAAAGTGGACAACTCCACAAAACAGAGCTTCAGACTCCCTGCAGAGTTCACAACCCAAACTGGCACAAAGTTGAATCAATGCTACTTCCGATCCGTATAGCTTTCTGTTAAGTCAGAGTATATGACTGACAACTATCCAATTTCCCCATCTCAGTGCCATGAACTCTCTCAAATACTAACCACTGTTTACCACAGTGAATAACTACGAAAAATTACGATTTATTAAGGTGTCCCTCTTGCACAGTAATGTAACAGAAAAACTAGAGATGCATGAACACAGCTCAGCGGGAAAGTGCTACCAGTGACCCTCCCCCGCCCCACTCCCTCCCCCCCGGCAAAGCACAAGAAGCATAAGGTGAGATTTTAAATTCCAGCATTAAGCCAAGAGTTGATTTATTGAGATAAAGTAGAAAACAGTTATAGCCTAACTAATTATTTAGCCGGCACTTAACTACATCATTTTAGATACAGGCTAGTGTTCCAGGGATGCTGGTGTTATTTACAGCCCTGGACACATTATTCTTTGGCCAGCATTTAGGGAGCTTGATTTCTGAGATGGTTCACATTGCGACTTAAGCACAGTTCAGACTGATACCCTTAGCATCTGTCCCACTCAGCAAGAACTCTCTACATGGCTGAGCGTTGTGTAACCCCAGCAGCCTGCTGAGTGGGGTTGGGTTTCACACTGCCTGTCAGATTTCAAGGATATTAACACAGTGGGCAATCCCTAGAGCCTTTATTAAGGATGGATTACAGAAGGTTAAGGAATGTGAGGCAAGGGAGAAGGAAAGAAGTGAAAGAAGTAACTGGAAAAAAAGGAGAGGACCTATAACACTTTTAGCAGAGGAGATGGACAAAATACAAAAAGAAAAAAGATGTTTATTGTTGGACTATTTGTAATACAGATGTTAAAGCCCATATCCTAGCATTTAAAAACAATGAGTGTTAAAGCCCATATCCTAGCATTTAAAGACAATGAGTGTGACAGCAGGTTACAGCTCTTCCAAACATGGAAACCACCATCAGAAGCCAAGGCAGGGACTGAGGATAATCAGAAGCCAGACTAGGAATCTCAAGCACAAGGGTGCAAGTACCATAAATAACCATGATCTAGCAAGAAATGATCCAGGCCCAGGACAAATCTCCCAAATCCTACTCTACACGGGTGAGACGCATCATATTTTCACTAGCTCTCCGGTCTTTCTGATGCACCCCAAAGTGGGAAAACCACGGCTCTAGTGCCTGCAACATTCACAGCCTCTGCTGAGGGAAACACATGGTTCCCAGTGCCTGAGCCATCTTGGGAAGTTCCTTGGGCCTACCTGGCCAAAGCCACCTGGACCAGGTATACCTGCCCAGGAGCAGCCAATCAAGAGTCTGCCTTCTACAAAAGCTTTAGAGCTTTTGTCATTAGTGGCACAGGAATAACAATGGATAAGGGGACCAATCTAAACTAGAGCAGGAGATTCAGAAAAGGGTGTTTAATCCAAGGCAGAGGTGAGAAGAACAGAGCCAAGGGTAACTGAGTCACACTGATCACATCAGCATGGAAGGAAATGTATCCCTGCTGCAGACAGGATAACCCGGTCCCTAGAGCCTTGGAGGTTTTGAGCATCTTTGTGGTCCTCTAATACCGTGCTGGCCTGTTAGGCCAGACTGCTCAGACCAGCTAAGCCTGGTTCCTGAGAGAGCATCCTTAGAATAGAGCCTACATCTTGAAGTGCCCTTGCAACCAAAATAGCCAAGTACGCCAAGTGCCAGGAAGGGCTAAAGATAGACACAGGCATCCTGTTAGTGGTGTCAAGGTGGGGTGCTCTTCTCAGTATAATCTGGAGGCAGTCCCGCAATTGTAAGCTATGGAACAGTTAGGTTTGGAGCTGTAAGGTTGAAGATTTGCGATGACAGGTGGTCTTCAAAGCCAGGACCTTAAGACTCCTTTTGTTCCTTCTTTGCCCACACCTAAAAATGGAAACGTGCATGCAGAGCCCTAGAGCTTCTCCACCAAGGCTGGTGCTTCACTAGGTTAGAGGACCTAGTCCAAGGCTGGCCGCCCCACATGGAGGAGCTAGAGCCAGTGAATCATCACCCAGAACACCCTTCGCAGCCCTCCAAGCTCTCACCCCAACACCGCCCTGAGCTGGACTGTGGCACAAGACCTTCTCCTAGCAATAGGATTAGCAGCAACTATTAATACAGTTCACGCATTATCTCATTTTATCTCATCAGCAAGCCTCTGAGGGTTGTACTAGCTCCTGACCCATGTTGTACAGATAACTGAAGCCTAGAGGTTATGTAAGTGCCTAAGGTCACACAGGTGGTAAACGGGGAACCAGCACTCAAAATCCAGGTCCACTCAATCTAAAGGTTATGCTCTTCACCTCTGTATTTTCCCTGCCTTTTTCCAGAATTTAATTTTTTTTAATTGTTGCATAATATACATTACAAAATTTACCATCTTAACCACTTTTAAACATACAGTTCAGTGGCATTAAGTACATGCATACTGTCGTATGATCTTCACCACCATCCCTCTCCAGAATTTTTCATCTTGCAAAACTGAAATTCCATACTCATTAAACAACTACCCCCACACCTTCCCTCCACCACCACTCTACTTTCTGTCTATAAATTTGACTCCTGTAGACACCTCATGTAAGTGGAATTATGCAATACTTGTCATTTTTTAATTGGCTATTTCACTTAGCATAACGTCCTCAAGATCATCAACGTTTCACATGTGTCAGAACGTCCTTCGTTTTTAAGGCTGAACAACATTCCATCACACAGAGGTACCACATTTTGCTTATCCATTCGTCCATCATGAACACTGGGCTGCTTCCACCCCTTTTGGCTATAGTGAATAATGTTGCTCCACTCTCCTTTCTTAGGTTATATTCAGTGGCTGACATCCCGCCTGACACACAGCAGGGGGAAAGTACAAAGAGCATCCTTCCATCTACTTTCAAAAGAGCATTTCAGGAAATTAGGTGGCATGGGCTCTCTGATTTTTCAATCAATGGATATTTATTAATGCTATTATACTTGCCATAACATTGAGGCAATCATAGGCCCATGTATTAAGTTAATTATATTAATATACATATATTTAAATGTATGGGACTATAAATCAGTGTAACTACAAAATTCTGAGAGCCTTTAAATTTTTAATCAAACAGACCAGAACTGCTACATTCAAATGAGTATTTTCCTGACAGCCTGGGAGGCTCTACACTGATGGATCACCAAGAGCTTTCGAAGCCCAACTGTAACTCCTCCTGAGGATGACAGCTAGCAAGAGGCCACTCAGAACCAGCATTAATACCTGCAAGTCACACTTTGTCTATAATAGAAATAAAAGTCAGCGAATCTCTACCTTACTCAAGCAGCTTAGTTCTTTGAATAACTTTTGGCTATTTCTAGAACAGCAAGCCTACCTTCCAAGCATAAAGTTCTGCTGCCAGACAAAGGAAAGAGAAGAATACATCAGACTTGAAGCCAATTTCAGAAGAGGGACTCACGAGCTCCAGAAGGCCGAGGGGACCTCTGCCAAAGAGACCATCCAGAAGGAAACAACATTCGTTCAGATGGGTAGGATCTGGCATGGTGGTTATCAAGTCAGTCGTTCTCACCATTTTGGTACACATAGTTTGTTACATAGTTATGCACATGTATACCCAGTAACATGACAATTAAAAGAGCAAGCAGCTTGATAGCAAACACACACTAGTTTCTGACTGAGGAGACATTTATTTTCCTTATTTTACAAATAAACATTAGCCCTCTGGCAAGTGTAGGCAAATTGAGAATGTGATTAAATCTGATGATGAGACAAGAAAGTAGTTTATCTCCTTTTAGTGTGCTAATACCTCCTTAACGCTGATTCATACAACAAATGAACCACCGGACTGGAAGAACTCAAGGTCAAAAGACTGCTTTGCAGGAATGGGCTCTCCCCTCTGCCTCACGTGCAGGCTGTGACGCACATTACGGCAGGTAGAAGGTACTCTGGGCACTTGCTGGCTGAGTGATGAACATAAAAGATGGTCTGATCCTCAGATGAAAACTATGAGCATTATTATTGTTCCTGTGGCAGAGAAGATGACTGAAACAGACTCGATCTAATGTTCCTCCCTGATTCACTGGCTCTCACACGAAGGATGGGGATCCACACCTTCCAGTGATCCATCCGTGTGGAGCCTCTCATTTGAATGTAGCATCTCCATCTGATCACGTGAATATCCATGAGTCTTCATGAGATTAATAAAAACTAGTGAGTTAATTGAGGAAAAACATAAGATGATGTTTTTAATGTAAATGATAATTTTAGGAAGGTATGGGCAAAAAAATATATATATAATCAAAATTATGTGTAAAATTAGGATATTCAAAAAGAAGGCAGTCATTCCAGCTTTCATATCCACAAATGTTATTTGCTGTTATTGACATTAACACCTTGTGTTAAGCCTTTGGGCACAGTAATAAAAAAACAAATAAAACATTTAATTATCTCCTGACAGGGACTCCACATCCCATAGATTTAGGCAAGTGCCAGGGGAAACAGATGGGTTTTCCATTGGGCACTCTGAGACAAAGCCTTGCACCAAGACAGGAGAAGATAGCACTACAGGAAAGGTGGCTCCTGCGTGAAAACAAGCCTTTCCTGGAAGAGCCTCGGCCTGGAAACAGGAGGGGAGTACAGCCAGGCTTTAAAACCAATTCGGTGACATTTATTGGGTGCCTACAGTATGCAGAGCCATATCTTGGGAACTGTGAGGGATGTAAGTATAAGAGTCAACCTACATCTTCAATGAGAGCAATTTTACAAATATATACGCACCATCGTCAATAGCATGCACATAAAATAAAACAGACAATCCAAAATTACGTATAATCTCAAACCTTGTTAAAATTTGGCTTTGTGACTTATCCTCTTTTCAGGAGAATTATTTTTTTTTAAACATTTTTTTTTTTAAAGATTTTTTATTTTTTTCCTTTTTCTCCCCAAAGCCCCCCAGTACATAGTTGTATATTCTTCGTTGTGGGTCCTTCTAGTTGTGGTATGTGGGACGCCGCCTCAGCGTGGTTTGATGAGCAGTGCCATGTCCGCACCCAGGATTCGAACCAACGAAACACTGGGCCACCTGCAGCGGAGTGCACGAACTTAACCACTCGGCCACGGGGCCAGCCCCGGAGACTTACCTTTTGATATGTTAACTAATGAAGCATAGTAATAAAATGAATACCTATGAACTCACCATGCAATCTAGCAGACTGCAAACAGCACGCCACCCCCACTGCCCGGTAACTGCTATTCTAGCTCCTTTTCCCTCATTCCCTGATTTTTCCTTAGTTTTATCAGGTATCTTTCAATAGTGTTTATTTTGCTTATTTCGGAAATTCATAAAAGTGGTATTCTGTACATAGTTTTCTCCAAAGCACCTTAAATAATAGATAAGCTGAGCATCATATAAAATCAAATGTTATGTTCTGAGCATGCATAGTACATCTGGTGAGACTATACTGGGACCTAGGCGGGCAGTTAGCAAAGTAAGTTCAACCAGAGTCTAAAGCGAATGGCCAGGGCACAAAAGTAGATAGTTGAATACAGGACAACTTACCTGCTCAAATATTTTACCGTTTTTAATTTTTGGAGGAAGATTAGTCCTGACCTAACATCTGCCACCAATCTTCCTCTTTTTGCTGAGGAAGATTGGCCCTGAGAAAACATCTGTGCCCATCTTCCTCTATTTCATATGTGGGATGCCTGCCACAGGATGGCTTGATAAGCAGCATGTAGGTCCATGCCTGGATCCATAGAGCATGGGAACTTAACCATCACGCCACTGGGCCCGCCCCCAAATATTTTACCTTTTCATCTTTCACCAAAGATACACAGTAACCAAGTCACAATATGGACAGAACTGGCATTCTATTGCCCAGTATCCTTTTTCACTTGTGGTGGCCAGTCTCTAAGCCAGAGGACCAGAACTTACTAGTGCTGAAGAGATTACAAACCACGTCTTTGAATCTCTTGCAGAAGGCATCTGGATGTTCTGGTTACTTTTAGGATTTCATGTCACAATGCGTTTGAATTTTATAATGGCAAAAGCTCTCTGGGAAAAATCATAAAATAACTTTTCAAAACAGATCCCTTCATTCCTCCTCAAACTTCAGCAAAGGAGAGAGAAGCCTGAAGGACCTGTGTCACTATTAGAGTCACTCAAAGAAGGGTACTAATTCATGAACCAGTGAATAAGTGTTAAGAGGAGCATAATGAGCCATTAACCTGGAGCTCCAACATAGAAGTTTGATCATCCCCACAGCAAATTAGCAAGATATTACCAGCGCTCATCTACGCCAGGATCCAGACAACCTGAGGACCTCTTGCTCCTGTCCAACCTGCAATGCCCCTGCTTGAAAGATGCTTCTGAGGTGCTTTGACAAAGCCTCCAATAAGCATCTAAAGTTATCATGGGGAGTGGTTTGGATCCTGGGTCTCCTCCTGTAGGGCTCTCTCCTCAGATGCTGAAGGAGGCAGTCTTGTCTGAGGAGACCAAGCTGACAACCTGAACAAGGAGGGCGAGCTCCTTTTCCAAACACCTGTCCAGCCAATAGGCAGTAAGCAGGGCACGCCCATAAATGTGAAGACCTTTGACTTAAAGGGCAGATGGGAGAGGGTTTCCAGGAGTCTCATTCCTGGTTCACCAGCTGTAGTCCAGAAAGGGAACAAGATGCCATTAGACATCAAGCATGGTGGAGAAGAAGATGCTCTCACTGCGGGGTTTTAAAGGGGAGATGGAGCCAAGCGCCTGGAAAGCAGATGATGCCCCGGCAAGAAGGGATGGTTAAACTTACAATCAGAAATAAATATTTTTACTCTGCTTGAGTTTCACATACATCTTTCTTTGTTACATTTAGCCTTTTTTGAAGATGTGACCCTCTTTCAGGGCTTATGTGGCCTAAGGTAAAGCCAAAAACAAGGGTTTTGCCTACATTTGGGACAGTTTTAAGAAGCACCAGGATGCCCATGGGGCTGAGGATGGTGGTGGCAAAAGGATGCAAAGCAGCAGATTCCCAAAGGAAAGACCTGCAGGGCAGACCATCTGCCCTTCTTTCTGCACTCCGACTCTCCTTTCTCCCTTCTCCGACCAGGGGGATTCTCTCTGCTGCTGTGGGGGGGGAGGGGGGGGGGGGCAGGGCAGAGCTAGGTAGAAAGGACCCTCCATGTTAGGGCCTCTTCAATGCACAAATGATGTTCCAGATCCACCAGCAATGGGACAGAACATTGTAGAAGGCAGTAGAGCAGAGAGGTCAGAAGCCAGGCCCTTGGCCAGACACCTGGAGGTGGGGTCTGTGCAGCTTTGGGCAAGTCATGTAAACCTGAAGTCCCTTGTCTGTAAATGGGGATGACAGTAGTGCCTACATCCTAGTGTTATTGTTAAATGAGTTAATACATGGTGCGTAGAAATGGCCTGGCTCAAAAGCACTCAATAAACATTAGCTACCAGAACTAGCCGTTTTCCAGTTGTAGAGCTCAGAGATGCGCAAGCTCCAAACGAAAAGAAAAATACATGCCAAGGTGCCTTATTTAAAATATATTTGTACATTTTATCCTGAATACTCGTTTCCATGATTTCCTATCTCTAAAAATATAATCATTTAATGAGCAAAAACCTAGTTATAAATATTGCCTTTTAATAAGGAAGTGCAAGGAAAACTACAAATGAAAACACCAACCACATGAAAAGACGCTCCAGTGAAAGTCAACTTTAAATCAAGAATGAAACGTTTAGTGTAGGTTTACGGGGAAGAACACTGACCAGTGCTGGGGAGGGGTAAAGAAACAGTTCTTTTCTGGAGGCTACTGGTCATATCCATGAAGACTGCAAATGTGCACACCAGCAACTCCACCTTCCGAAACTTACCCTAAGGAAATCATTGAAAGAGGTTCCAAGAGTGTTCTGCAACATTTTTCACATCATCAAAAAACTGGACCCAATTAAATGTTCATCAACATGGGAATGGTTAAAAACATTGTGGTACATCCACACAAGGTCATGTCATGCAGCCATTAAAATGGGAATGTTACCTCTACAGCTGGCCCTCTGTATCCATGGGTTCCACATCCCCAGATTCAACCAATGGCAGACTGAAAGGCCTACGATGGTTGCGTCCGTACTGAACATGTGTAAGATTTTTTTTGTCATTATTCCCTAAACAATACAGTATTACAACTATTCACATAGCATTTACATTGTATCAGGTATTATAAGTAATTTAGGGATGACTTAAAGCATAAGGGAGGATGTGGTAGGTTATACACAAAAACTACACCATTTTATATAACAGACTCGAGCATCCGCGGATTTTGGTATCCACGGGAATCCTGGAACCAATTTTCATGCCCTGAAACCAAGAGATGACTGTACATGCCATGGGGGGAAAAAAAGGCACAGTAGATTAAGATTTAGCATCATATGTATGGCTGATTCCACTTATTTTTTGAGAATATATTGTATTGTGCTCAAGTCTAAAGCAGGGCTGCCCAATGGAAATATAAGGCAAACCACACATGGAACTTAAATTTTCTAAAAGCCATGTTAAAAATAGGTGAATCAAAATATTTAGCCCAATATATCCAAAATATTATCACTTCAACATTTAATCAATATAAAAACGTATGAATGAGATATTTTACGTTCATTGTCTGTACTAAGTCTTAGAAATCTGGTGTGTATACAGCACACCCCTATTTGGGTGAGCCTCATTTCAAGTGCTCAGTAGCACACGTGGTTACCACACCATTGGACAACGCAGGTCTGGAGACCACACGTAAGTGGTTAACAGTAGCTGTTTCTGGGAATGGGATTACAGAGCCTCTGCCTTTCCTGCATTGTATGAATTGTTTCAATAATCATTTGTATTAAAAGAAAAAAAGGAGCATCGTGAAAAATGCTTTTTAATATTCCTTTAAAGCTCTAATAGGAGACTAGAAAGCACAGCTTAAATGTAAAAGCTTTTTTCAAACTGCTCCTTCCCCAGGGGGTGGTGTGGGAGCGGGAAGCTTTTCCCCCACGCCTCGGTTGCGTACTACTCCAGTAGGAAAGTATTTGTAGCAGTTCTTCCCCTTCTTTCTCACCAAGTCCCCTTCTGACCAATCCACCCCACAGAATGGCAGGGGATGGCTAGAAGAAAAGGCCACCACCCAGCACCAAGACTACGGGGTAAGCAAACTAACGATCACTCACCGAGCACATACAGTGTGGCAGACACTGTGCTGGCAGGCACTTTATGTATGCTAGATCACACAATCCTCCAATAACCTTCTCATGAGGCAGGTGCCATCCCAATCTTTCAGATAATGAAATCAAGGCTCAGAAAGTGTCTGTTCCAAGGTGGCAGAGCTGAGAGTGTTTAACCACAGTACCCAGGACAGTCCACACCAAGATCATGACCACAGAGGCCAGAACTGCCTATACCAAGGTCACGATCTCCTCTTTCTTAAAATCATGCTGTAAGGCAATTGCATTTCTTCATTAGAGAAGAGCAAATCCCAGGCATCTTTTATTTGCAACAACAGATCCTGACGTTTCTCCTCTAAGCTCATTCATATATCCTCAAATGTAAATACTTCCACTTAGACAAACCATTGTCACCCCAAACTTAACATGTCAAAATCAAGCATTAACCTTACACTATCCCGACTTCTGTCTGTCTACCTGCAAGCTGGAAACTTCAAGGTCATATTTGACTCTTCTCCTTCCCTCACCCGTGTAATCAAACATGTATTGAGTTCTAGGCTCAATAATCTCTAAGTGACTATAAGAAGCAATAATAAACACACCTAGCACCCAGATCTTCATTTCTAAATACCATTCTCCAATAAAAAGAAACCGACATCGCCTTACCAAGGTATCAAAGTGACACCATCAGCAATGAGACACTGATGTCACATATCTCCTGAGATGGTGCACTGAGAAAAGCACATCACCTCTGATGTGTTCTTGCCAAAAATTCATAACCTCCAACTAAGCATGAGAAAACATTAGACAAACCCAAATGGAGGGTCAGTCTACAAAATAATTGATGCCTACTCTTAAAGTGCCAAGGTCTTGAAAGATGAAAAGGAACAGGAACTGTAACAGTCGGAGACTAGGGAGCTATGATGATAACACAACATGGAATCCTAGATGGGAACCTGCACCACAAAAAGGTCATTGCTGGAAAAACTGGTGAAATTCCAACGAGCTTGGAGACGAGTAAATAGTATTGTATGAATGTTAATTTCCTGGTGGCAATAATTGCACTACGCTCACACAAGGTGTTAACGTTAGGGGAACCCGGAAAAATATACACAGGAACTCTGCTATTTTTACAACTTTTCTGTAAGTCTAAAATTCTTTTATAACAAAGAGTTTTAAAATATTATTATGGTTACTACCCCCACATACGTCTAGCTCATTCCTGTCCCCCATGATTAAACTCACTCTCCCATCGTCTCCTACTGAGAGTGCCCTTCTTTCCAGGCTCCATGTGAATTCAAATCCTATTCATTCCTCAAGGCCCCTCATGTCCCACTGCCGCTAAAGTCAGTCTTTCCCCACTACCGCAGCCCACCTGACCACAGCTTCTGCAAAATGCCTGGAACTGTCTGCACTCCTCTCATGACACATGGGCAACGCTGTCTTGTTCATTAACTTAGTGTATTTAGGTTTGACTGCCCAATGACAATGCAAAATGTGTTCATGTAGACAAGTACATCAGTGTGCACACGCTCTGCTCACTTTAAAATGGGCTGCTTTGTAGTGTGGTTTCCAGGAACCTAAGGAAGAACAAAACAGAGGTCAACTACTATTTCAAACCATACAGGTTTACCTTGTATGCATAGTGACAAATCCACCATCACTTAGGGAAGGCAGTATTTGGACTTATATACTGTAAGCAGTATATTTTATGGGTTGACCCTTACCACAGAAAAATCATAGTATTAAAAACAAGAAAACTTGCCATAATTTAGAATGTCTATTTAGTTTCTACTCCAAGGTGCCTTGGCCCTCCAACAGCAAGAGAATGGCATCTCTGTTGAACAAGATCAGTGCAATAATACACTTAGACTCTAGCCAGACCTGCACCTGTCAAAAAGCCTTCTAATGGGTGGTTATCCTGCAGTTAATGAGATATTAGGAGCACATTAACCAAAAGGAAATGGGAAGAAACTGGCAGCTAAAAAGCAAGCTTTCCCAAGAGGCCCAAGTGGAGAGACACGGTGTCTTACAACGAAGTTCAGACCCAGCAGGACTTCAAAGGGTTTTGGGGTACAGGGGGACAATCTCCCAAGCACCTACCTACTAAGTATAAGGCAGAGCACTAAACATACTGGAGGCTCCCAAAAATGTTTGATACCACCTCTGCTCCCCAAGATCTCAGCCTAACTGGGGAGATGTGACATGACACAAAAACTACCAACAAAGAGGGACAGGGGAAGCTTGCTCAAAGCACACAGGCAGAGAACATGCCGTTTGAACTGAATAACAATTTCCATGCAAACTTTGGAATTCTAGCGGTGGCCGGCAGGGCCAAGAAGGTCCTACTGGGTTTAGAGGCCCACCTGAGAAGGGGGAACAGAGGGGAAAGGGACTGGGAGCAAGGAATGGGAAAGAAGGCATGAGGCAAGGCAGAGGATAGGGTTGGGAAGGAGAGCAGACTGTGGCACACAACCTCCACACCGCTCCCTAGTCTCACCTGGGGCCCTAAGGAGGCCAGAACCCTTGAGCTGCCCAACCCCCACTCAGCCAGGTCATGATGGTCCTGCGTTCACCTGGGCTCCCAGAATCAGATCCTGAGATGACGCTTCCTGTTCAAGAGATCTATTAGGCAGTGCTCCCAGGAAAGGGAGTGGGGAACGGGCCAGGGAAGGAAGCCAAGCAGGGGCATGACAGTCAGGAAAGTCTCAGGCAGAGCAACTTTGGCTCCAACTGCACAGGAGCTCTGGAAACAGTGTGGGACACACCTTAGAGCTGTCCCATTCCCAAGGTGGGGGGATAGGAAGCTACAGCTGTGATACTCCCATTGATTAAAGAGCTGTCCTGCTGGGGGGCTGTCACTTCTCAGGCTCTAGGAACCTCTAACAGAGACACAACTGCTGGCTACTGAGAGCAAGCAAGCACCAGGCAGTGTGCAGGAGATGAGTAAAGGGCAGACAGAGGACCACCACCAGCATCTGCCACCATTGACTGCCAGCCTTTGTGTCCCTAACATCACCCCCTTTTTAAAGGACATCATCACTTGGGAGCCAACAGGCTGATTCATTAGTCCCTCCAATCCGGGCAGGTGGGTCCAGAGGGAAGAGGAGCTCTTCCTGCCTTACAGACTGACATTTGGGAGGAACCTACACTACCAGATGTACAGATAAGGGACAGTTAGAAGACACCAGCCCCAAAGCACATAAGTTCTATTTTCCAAAGGACCGGCCCCGAATCGGTGCCCTTAGTAAAAGCCTCTGTGCTCAAAGCCACCATTGACATACACAGGGCGTGTCCGCCGGTAAAGTAACCTCCTAACAGTATTCAAAAGTCCACTGCTCGGACACCACCTATCAATCAAAAACCCATTAGGAAAAGGATTATTCGAAGGTACTGGTTTCAGTCTGGTGATTTCCCACTCTGCTGGCTAGAATCAAAGCAGTATACTGAAAATCTCATTATTTGAAAGAGCAATATTTAAATTTTTCCTCCAGAATAACCCTTCTATAAAGAAGAGCTGTATTATTCAGTCCGAGGGGGAGGTTGTACATTTTCTACTCTAAAAATCAGACTATTTTCTGCAATTACCATAATCAAATCATACCATGCTTGCACATGTTTGGGCGTCTTCTTGGGTGGGACCTGTGCAAATCAAATTAGCCCAGATTGTCTTTTCCTGTGGGTTGCAACCACAGTACCAACACTTGCCACATATATACCACTTGGGAGAGCACACCCATCGTCAGCTCCACCTTTCTGCAAGCGTGGATGGGGCTGACTCACCTTGATATCACCCTCAAAGCGGCTGGCATTCACTCTGATTTACTTTTCTCATCCAGAAAAACCTCACCACAAAGAAAGCAATTTCTCAGAGGTGAAGTGTTGGGTCTTCTGAAAACAGGAGAGCCTTTGTTAACAGGAAGTGTCCTTTGCCAATGACTAAAATCAACTCCAAAAACAAAAACCATTCAAATAACATAGGAGCCTTCAGTTGAAGGGAGCAGATGGATAAGAAGAGCAAGACAAGAGTAACTTGGAGGGATGGAAAAGAAGAAACTCTCTTCTTGAATAACTAGGAACGGACATAAACTAAGTTGTTACCTGAAACTACACTTGCGGGCTAATTTATACACTCAAGTCTCTCGTATTCAATAATAACATCTTCCAACTATGTCACTAAAGCAACAGGTATGACCAATAAAGGGCTTTAAAATTTCCATCCACATATAAATGCTGTGGGCATAATGGATAATTATTTCCATCATGCATTCAAGTGCATGCCTAGATCCAGTGTTGATCACATTAGAAAAGCCCACTAGCAGGTTAAAAATAAAAGGGAACACTGTCTATTTTGATAATACACTAAAACTAAATCTCCCAATAAACAAAGTGTGTCTGAGTAGCAGGCTCGATTTCTCTGTATAATTGATGATTCATATGCACACGTGCTGAAAATCCAGCCTAGCAAGAGGGGTGATAATGGTTAGGAAACAACGCAACTGCTTCTCATAGTAAGGCGTAAGTGTGCTCAACTCTGCTCGAGAGCACACACACACAGAGCTCCAAACACAAATCTAGAAGCTACTGCATCAGCCACGGAAAATCTTAATTTCAGATTCAAAACCCTAAAGACAATTAAGAACTAGAAACCCATTAACAGAGTGAGATGCAGTCCACCAGCCCTAGGGAGAAACCAATACTGTTTTTGGATTAATTATGCCAAACCCTCACACCAATGAAGCTTTTTTTAAATATCTATCCTCCCAAGACTTTTCTCTGGTGAAACAGTTTTGTCTCTATCTCTGTAAGTCTGGAAAAAGTACACTGAAAATTCTTTAGCTCAGACCTCCACTAACTCATTATTCCTAGTAATGAAAGTGCACTATACTCATTTCTAACCAAAAATCAAGTTGAGTGTTTTCCCCTGAACGAGTTCTGTCTTTAAAACCAATCCCAATATTAATTCTCATTTTTCAAAGTCAGGGCTCCAAAAATTAAGGGCTTATTCAATTGCCCGGTAGTTTCATATAATACAGCAATTAATTACTGTCTGATAAAGGACTTTACGACACGTTGCAGGTGTAACCAGTTGAGTCACTTATCCTTGGGAGTACAAGTGGTATTTTCGTGCACTTTAGTGTAACAAAGCTTCAGTGCTTTAAAGACTCCAGTGCATATTTACCCGGCCTCGCTGGCTTCCAGCCTCCAGAAGTTCCTGATAGCCCGCTTCAGGAAAAGAACTGAAAGCTGGAGCTTTGAGGGTTCCTCCCAGGACTCCCACGGGTAAACGGGGTGGGGTTCTTTCCCAAAGCCAGCAGTGCCAGAGATTTCACCCCCTGGCTGGCACCGACACCCTCTCCTCGAAACTGGAGTCCATCCGTGACAGCTGCGGGGGGAGGGGGAGCGCGCGGTACCCTAGTGGGGGCGGAGCGTGTGTCAGATGCAGCTGTGACCCCACCCCCAGCCAGGTTACAGCCTCCGCGGCCACCTCCTGTCGGCCCATCTCGGCCCTGCCCACCTCCAGGAGAAGGGATTAGAAAATTCCTCTAAAGAAAAGGAGTGGCCGGCCAGCCATCCAGCCGAGAACTCGCCCACGCGTGGGGCAGCTGCGAGCAATCGCCAGGTGAGGATGCGGAAGTAGCTCTTCCTCCCCCGCCCAGACCTGCTGGCCCAGGCCGGAGTCCTGGGAATCGCACACCCACACCCGCGCGCGTGCACGGAACACGCACGCACACTTCTGCACGGAGACGTGCGCACAAAACACTGTCAAACCTGTCCCGGCCACAGAGAAGAAGAAAAGGCACATGAGGAGTCGGGACATATAAAACTTATTTCTTTTAAGGGGAGGAGAAGGGTGTTTAAAGGCCCCTGCCCCCCTCATCCCTGGAAAGATGCCGAAACCCGAGGAGGCCCCGGCGGCTGCAGCGCGGCCATAGGCGCTCGGGGAAGCGGCGGCTGGTCCCTAACTTTTAACCACAGCAACCGCCGCGGAAGTGGGGCGTCTCCGCCCGGCCACACCTGTTCCCGATTCTGAGGGCCGAGCCCCGCACATCCATTCTGACCTTGAGGTCATTACCCAAGTCAGCATTACTGCGATCCCCTCCCTACAATAAACGACGCCCGGCTGGTACCCACCCAGAGGGGCCGCCTCCAAATGCCCATCGCCGGCAGAGGAAGAACGCGCTTCCCTGGGATCTCCAGAGCTCCCTCGAGCGCCTCTCGCTTTCCCACTGCTTGCCTCCCCCCTCACACCAGGTTGGGTCCCTTTTTCTCTCCACTCCCAAGCGCAGGAACACCCTCCTCAAGTTCAGGGTCCTCCCTCGTCGGCACGTGGAAGGAAAGGAAGCCTTAGAGGGGTGCCCTTGGAGGCTCGCGCTGCGGAGCACCTGGGGTGGGGTCCACCAGCAAATGGAGGGGGCGGCGGCGCGCAGGGCACCACCGCGGGGGGCTGTCCCCACGCCCCGGGCTCGGATCTCGGGGGGACGCCCCTGCAGTTCGGGGAACTCAGCGGGAGCGGCCCCTGGGCCACGAAAGCGACGGGAGGGCGTCTGGGAGGGGGCACAGCCTTGGCCAGGGGCAGCGGCGCGGCCGGTCAGCGCGGGGCGCTCCCGGGACAGCCAAACTTTCTCCGCCACCCGAAGTTCGGGGCGCTGAGGCGGCGGCGGCCAGGGGGAGTCGGTGCGGCGTATTCCGTCGCCCTCCAGCTCCCCGAGCCGCAGGAGAAGGCGTCCCCGAGGGCCGCGGTGGCCGGAGCGCGCCGTCCCCGCCCCCGCTGCGCTCACCTGCGCGCGCCCGGGCCGCAGCCGGCACTCACCTGGCTGTAGAGCTCGCCGACCGACATGACCCCGCGGGCCGGGCCGAGCCCGGGGCGCCGTGCCTGGCGGGCGGCCCTCGCTCGTGCACCGGGGGGTGGCGGGGCCCGGCTCCTCGCTGGCCCGGCGGCTCTCAGTCCACGGTCGGCCCGCCTGGCGCCATCTTTCTGTGCCGACCGGGAGTTTCTCTGGTTCTTGTCCTTTTCCCCCGACCTGCCCCGCCGGCTTCCTGGAGGGGCCGCGGCCGGCTCGCTCTTGGCCGGCGCGACCTTTACTCCCGCCGCGGCGGCGCAGCTGCGGCCCGGCCGGAGCGGCGGGCGGGCGGGCGGGGAAGGGGGCGGCGCGGCGCCGCTCCCCGCGCAGGTGTGGGAGGAGGTGCGGGAGCCAGCGAGCGAGGGCGGAGCGGGCGGCCGGGGCGCTGTCGCCGCCGCCTGTGAGCCCTGCCGGGGCCGGGCTGGACGCGCCCTCCCGCGCCCCCGCCGCCGCGGGGTCCTCGGGGCCGGGGGCGGGGCCGGGCAAGGCGCCGGGCCGGC